>NC_142034.1:37498876-38141568 GCF_982192425.1 Myodes glareolus
GTACAGATTATTAGAAATGGGTTGAACGAATATGTAAGAGTTAGCCAATCAGAGGTTGGAACTAATGGGCTAGGCAGTGTTTAAATGAATACAGTTTCCGTGTAATTATTTTGGGTAAAGCTAGCCGGGAGTCGGGTGGCAGGAAGCGGCCCACAGCTCCTTTTACAACACTACCCAAGCACCACCCAGGAACAGACCATCCAAAGGAAATTCCTAATATTCCAACCGTTGTAGATAGGATCACCTGCTAGCACACACCCATGGCTTTTCAGCAGGATACCCCTAGACAAATGTCAGCCAATAAGGGGTCCTGAACCATAGAAATCCCTTACCCCCAACTTTGCTACTATAAAAACCCAACCCTAACTGAGCTCGGGGCTCTCTGACCACTCCAATATGACACGGAGAGTCCGAGTTTGCAGACTTGTGTAGAAATAAAGGCTCTTTGCTTGTATATCAGGACTCGGTCTCCTAGCTGTTTTGTGATTTGGGCAAAACAGAAATGTATTAGGGAGATCCAGGAGGAGAATAGGGGACCTAGAGGATAGATATGATCAAAATAAATTGTATTCATGTACAAAATTGTTAAAGAATAAACAAAAATACTATGAAAATAATCTTAGTGCCAGTGAGATGGCTCAGCAGATAAAGCCGCCTGAGCTAATCCCTGGGGCCCACCTGGTGAAAGGAAGAACAAACTCCTGTGAGCTGTCCTCGGACCTTCACAGAGGGATGTGCAGGAGAATGCACAAGTCATACAATCCTGACAACTGGCATGTGTTCCCCAAAACCCAAGTAAAAAGTCACAGTAAATGCTGCGAATCTGTAATCTTAGCAGTTCTATATTGAGCTGGGAGTCAGAGACAGGAGAATGCCTGGAATACACAGCCCAGCAGCAGAAACAAGAGATCCTGCCTCAGTGGGGAGGGAGGTGAAAACCAGTTCCTGCAAGTTGCCTTGTGACCTCTACAAGCGTGCTGTGGCGTGTGTGCACCTGTCATTTACACACACAGACATAAAAGTAAACTTTAAAAAGGTCACAATGCTACTAGTACGGCGTAGAAAGTGTGAGAGGACACCAGGAACAGCGCGATTGTAAAGCTTCGGCTTTCTGGGCCCTTGGAAAGCGGTGGAGCTTCGTGTGTGTGATTGGGACTCGCAGTCTTTGCCGGCGCTGTTTGTGCTCAGCTTATACTGGGAAGTCTCGGATTCTGCTGGGACGGTCTCCCCTTTAGTAGTTTCCTTTTCACTAGGGGACTCTGCTGATCATACTTAGCTTTGTATGCTGGCTGACTGGATTCTCTAACTCCCCCAAGACTGGCCGGTATGTACACCTTGGATAACTTTCGGATCTAGCCAGGGTCTGGGAGTACAGGAAACAAACGTAGCACTGAATTCTGAAGAGGAAGCTCTGTCCTGAACTTTGGAAAGCTGTAGCTACTCCATCAGACGAGTAAGGCTGTAGACGTAAAGGAGCCCACTGGCGCTCGCTTCAGAGTCCCCAGTCTCTACAACAGTGAACTGTTGACCAAGTCCTTGTCTGACTGAACGACTGCAGGACTGGCTGGACAGAAACTTCTGTCTACAGTGAACTTTGCAGAAGCTTAGGCTCTCCAGTTATCCCCAGGGTGGGCTACTTCTCCCTGTATACTTCACCTTCTGAGTCAACCCTTTGGCCTCCTGAACTTTTCAACTCGATATGTGGTTCTCCCACTAGCCACACTACCTTCTTACCCTGGGGCTTTGGAAGGTTGACTCAAGTTCCTTGATTTGGGAAGGCTCCTTATTCCTCTCCCCCAGGTTAGCTCGATGTGCCTATGGGTAGGCCTGCCATTCATTCACCTAGGCTGTTGGGCTTACCTCTTAGGTGAGGGTCTGTTTCTCTTTTCCTAGACAGGGAACTGCATAGCTGGAACTTTATGCTTTTATGCTGAGTAGCCCGGTTATTTCCTGGTACTTTTTTTTTTTTTGAGACAGGGTTTCTCTGCAGCTTTGGAGAATGTCCTGCAACTAGCTCTGTAGACCAGGCTGGTCTCGAACTCATGGAGATCCTTCTGCCTCTGCCTCCAGAGTGCTCGGATTAAAGGTGTGCGCCACCACCGCCCAGTTTTCCTGGTACTTTTTAGCTGTCCTATACCTTTGTGAGTTTTCAACGAGTTTCGTTTCTCTTTGGAATAGCCTGTTCTTCGTTATCTTGTTTTCTCATTCCCGGTAGCACATAGAGTTGGCTTCTGATTTGCTGTTTTACCTGAAATCTCCCATTGTTTTTCTTTTTTAGGTGCTAATACCTTTGCTGTAAGGGTAATGATGTCAGAATAATCAGTCCCGTCTCCCCCTGCCTCTCCAGTTCAACTGGTGCCTCGAACTTTTGATACTCTTGTCTTTGTCTTCTGAGATCTAGGATTACAGGAATGGGCTACTATGCCCATTTAGAATAATCAGCTTTGAAAGAAACAAATTATATAAATTCATTAAGCAGCCATCAAGTGACTTTTAAGGATACTAAACATTCATAAAATGAGGTGGGTTATTGTTGTTGGATTGCAAGACAGGGTTTTTCTGTGTAGCCCTGACTATCCTGGAACTAGCTCTGTAGACCAGGCTGGCCTCAAACTCACAGAGATCTGCCTGCCTTTCCCTCCTAAATGCTAAGATCAAAGGTGTGCACCACCACCACCCATCAAGAGTCTTTTTTAATTAGTGCTACAATCCCCAAACAAGGAATAAACACCACTAAAAAACTCATTTTATGATTGGGTTGGTGGTGGTGTATGCCTTATAATCCCATCACTTGGAAGGCAGAGGCAGGCAGATTTCTAAATTAGAGACCAGCCTGCCTGGTCTACAGAATGAGTTCCAGGACAGCCAGGATTATACAGAGAAACCCTGTCTTGAAAATAAAAAAGCAAAAACAAACAAAACAAAAGACTTATTTAAGCAACCTTTGCAAACTGGAAACCTGAGGAGGTTGAATCTCAGCAGCTGCTGTTCTTAGAACTTGGCTCTGTGAGCATCAGCATGGTGTTCCTGGGAAACTAGTCCCAGTCTTTACAAGGATGATGACAAGCTTCTTTCTCTTCTGATTCTACAGTTTCACTATAAGGTAAAGGAAGATTCAATTTGTCTTTAGTATTGTAGGTAATTAAAAAAAATTGAAAAACTAAGTTTCAATTTGGTCAAATTTCTCCTCTCAAAGGACTGTCTCCAAAATGGGATCTGTCTTTTTGTACACATTTTATATACATTAGGGTAGTGTCTTCCCTAGTGTCCCTGGTGATAATCTGAAAGTCAAGCCACAATTTGACACTGGTTTAAAACTATGGAAATACTGATGTTCAGGACTTCTTCCATATGTATCACATTAAAAAGAATTTTTTATTTGGAAAGAATTTTGACTTACAGGAAGGATGGAAGAGAAAAATCCAAAGAA
Source organism: Myodes glareolus (assembly GCF_982192425.1). NCBI lineage: Eukaryota > Metazoa > Chordata > Mammalia > Rodentia > Cricetidae > Myodes > Myodes glareolus. Next base: position 37,502,307 of record NC_142034.1, read on the forward strand.
TACAAGTCCAAATTCCTTACCCATTGCCATTTTCTTCGCTTCATTTCACCATTTGAGCTCTCCCTTAGTATAATTTATATGTATGTATATATGCATGAATATATATATATACATATATGATCAATCAAAGATCTAACACAATATGTCTTCTGATTTCTGTTGATTAAGGCAGTCACAAAATTCTACCCATGCTCCAGGTGAAAGATAATCTCTACAAATCTATCCTCACAGAAATGTATAAATATTTGTATAAAACGTTTTTCTGAACTATTTATTTACTTATTACTTGATTTTCCAAGACAAGGTTTTTCTGTGGCTTGTCCTGGAACTCGCTCTGTAGACCAGGCTAGCCTCGAACTCTCAGAGATTCACCTGCCTCTGACTTCTGAGTGCTGGGATGAGAGGTGTGCACCACCACTGCCAGGGTTTTCTGAACTACTTTAAGGTATATTGCACAATGTCTCTTTCCCCTAAATAAACTCAGTATATATTTACTAATAATAGGTGCTTGGTTAAAACATTCAGGAAGAATACCTGACACACCTCAGTCACTCCTGGATCTAACCTAGATGCTTATAGCTCCTAAGCCCCAAGTCCAAACTTGATGCACTAGTGAGGTTTGGGAGAGGGTAAACATTTCTTGCTTGGGGGAGGGTTCTAAATTGCTGTGCCCAGAAGGTAGACTATTAATAACAGTATTTGTGGAGATGAGTTCTCCTCTCCTTGAGCCTCAGCAAACGTTTTGACTGCTTTAATGTCCAGCTGAAATGATGCTGGACTAACATCTGAAACTAAATCTTAAAAGGTGGTGGCACCAACTGATAAATCCCAAAACTTGTTGGGGGCAAAGGCTGGCAGATTTCTGTGAGTTCGAGGCCAGTCTGTTGTAGAATATTATTTTAAGGTGTGTTACTTTTGTTTATGCTCTGGAATATTTGTTAAATGATGCAAAGCTGTGTTTGACTAAATAAAATTCACCTGTGATCTGGAGGCTGCATCAGCAACTAGCTGACAGGAAGTAGGGAGGAGCCAGGTGGAGAAGGGTTTATAAAGAGGAGCAAGAAAAGGAACAAGCTTTCTTGGGAGAGGTGAGAAGGTCAGCTAGCTAGGTGAGCTGCTTGCTATTCAGCCTCGCTGGGAAATGGAATTCTACCTCAATCCTTGAATCTTGAATTCTTTAGTGGGACAGATTTAGACTAGTTTTGTTAGTAGTTTTGAAAGAGTAGGAGTTTGAGGGAACAGAATTTCTTCAGGCCGAGGCTCTTGCATCCTAGCGGCTGCTGGTAGCGGCTGAGCTGCAGTTGCTGGCTAGGACAGCTGTGGGTTAAAAGGCAGACAAAGAAGTAGGACGACAACACCAGCCTGTTCCACAGAGTTCCAGGACAGCCAAGGCTGCACAGACAAAAACAAACACCCCAAACCTTTCTCTATGTAGCTATGGTTGTCCTGGAGCTATGTGCACCAGGCTGGCCTATGAACTCACAGAAATCCATCTGTTGTGCCTAACCTCCAGCCTTTTTATTATAAAAAAGAAATGGGAATGTAATGGTGTGCCCTGTCCCTTTAAGAGACAGGCCCCACCCACTCCTAAGACTGGCTCCTTAGCTACTGAAAAACCCTGTCTCAAAAAACAAACTCACAAACAACAAACAAGAGGCTGGAGAGATGGTCCAGAGGCTAAGAGCACTGGCAGTTCTTCCTAAGGTCTTGAGTTCAGTTTTCAGATCAGGGTTTCTTTGTGCAACAGCCAGCTGTCCTGGAACTAGGTCTGTAAACCACTCTCAAACTCACTGAGCTCTGCCTCCTGAGTGCCGGGATTAAAGCATACTCTACCACCGCCCAGCTAAAGGCTGATTTTTTTATTTGTCCCTTAAGAGTCACATCCCTTAGGCTTTCCTACCTACTCCTTTGGCATCCTGAAGGCTTTTCTCCCTTACCCCAGTCCTCTGGTTTGAACTAATACCATTCACTACTGTAGGTTCCCACACTGCCCTATTTTTTCTCTTGGTTACAGTAATCCCAAGGATAAACAAAACAATAACACACAGAAACTTCTTCTGGGGCTGCTGAGATGGTTCATCGGGGAAGGTCTTACTAACAAGTGAGACAACTTATTTGATCCCAGGAATCCATATGGTAGAAGGAAAGACCTGACGACTCTCAAAGTTGTTCTCTGACTCCAACAAGCTCAACGGGAGCACCATGGCACAAGCATGCACACATGAATGCATGTGTGCATGCACATTTACACATACACACAGACACAAAACCCACAAAACGTCCTTTGTATTCACTGATTTATCATTCAAAAACTTCTTTATTTATAAACATGAAATTGTGTTATTTCCAACACTTACACTAAATGTTAGAGCAGTGGGGAAATGTTGAGTAGGTACAAGAGAAGGGCCGGCCAACATCCTCTTTTTGTATATTTACTTCCTTCCCTTTTCTGGGAAACCCATATTTGATTCTCTCCTTTACCTCTGCCAAAGTACTAGAACTTAAACAGAATTGCCAAACTATTTTTTGTCCAAATGCTCTAATTTTTAGCTTTTTAGATTTAAAGATTCCAGTGATTTTTCTCTGTCTCTACTTTCACTGGAATTAGCTGGCAGTTTGCAAATTATAACACAACCACTGGCTATTTGTAGGCAGGAACATAAGTCTCTGAATTTTTATATGTGTATATACATGTATACAATCACACCATATGTGTATAGGTGCTAGTGGAGATTAGATCAAATCCCCTGGAGCTGAAGTGATAGGCAGCTGCGAGCTATCAACATGGATGATAGAAACTGAACTCACATCCTCTGAAAGAGCGGGAAGTGCTTTTAACCATGGAACCGTCTCTCTAGGTTCCAGAATGTTTGTTAGGTTTGTTTTGAGTATCAGAATAGTTAATTGTTTTTTGCTGTTTGTTTTTTGAGACAAATTCTCATATACCACAGGAAGGCCTAGAACTGGATATGTTCTATGGACCTTGAACTCCTGATCTTCCTACCTTGATGCATCATGAATAATAAAAACCCAGATATTGGGGTTCAACCCGAAAACCAGTAAATCAAGGCCTCCCAATATCTGTCTCTGGGTTTTTATTATTCATGGTAGATACATTTTGACCCATCATGTGCTGCAATTTTATAGGTGGGGCATATGCCACAGCAAAATAGTTACTGATCAAGATTCAGAGTCTAGAAAGGAAAGATAACTAGAAAAAACAAAATATGTCAGGTGGTAGTGGTACACGTCTTTAATCCCAGCATTCAGGAAGCAGAGGCAGGCAGATCTCTGTGAGTCTACAAAGTGAGTTCCAGGACTGCAAAAGATACACAGAGAAGCCGGGTGGTGGTACATGCCTTTAATCCCAGCACTCGGGAGGAAGAGGCAAGCAGATCTCTATGAGTTTGAGGCCAGCCTAGTCTACAAGAGCTAGTTCCAGGACAGGCCCCAAAGCTACAGAGAAACCCTGCCTCGAAAACTTGAAAAAAAAAAGATACACAGAGAAACCCAGTTTTGAAAAATCAAAAAATATTGGCATTATATGCATGTTTAAAATAAATTAGGATGGTTTTGTAGATAAATCTGAGATGCAGGAATGGATGAAATAAAAAAAAACCTCGAAGTTCACTGGGCAGTGGTGGCATACACCTTTGATCCCAGCCCTCAGGAGGCAGAGGCAGGCAGATCTCTGTGAGTTTGAGGCCAACCTAGACTACAAAGCAAGTTTTGTAGGACAGACAGGAGAAGCCCTGTCTCAAAAAACTAAAAAAACAATGAACCAACCAACAAAATCTCTAGAAGTTCCGTTTAAGACTAAAAAAGAAGTATGTAAAAGTACAATACTACAAATGTGGAAAAGAAGGTATGCAATCATGGAAAACACCTTCCTTTAGGGAGTGAGACTGGGTGAAGCAATGAACTTACATTGTAGACACTTGACTACCAACTGAAAAAATTTTTGGAGACAAGTTTTCACCATTTAGCCATGGCTGTTCTGGAACTTGGAGTTCTGCATGCCTTTGCCTCTTGAGTGTTGGAGTTAAAGGTGTGTGCTACTACACTGGGTGGAAAATATTTTTAGAGATGTATTATTTGCATAAAATAGCTTAAAGTGATGTAATGCAAATACAATTATAATACAAGTGTCTTCATCTTCAAGTTGTGTAAATTATAAGGTAACAAGTTCATAATACTGAAATCAATTCACTTACTGGATAATCATACTTCATAGAACACTGGCCTCTTCTTAAGGCAGTCAAATTACTCTAGATTAGGTGTTGGTCTATCCCTTGTTATTATATTAATTTATCTCTAGTGTAGGTATGCTTCTTTGGCAAGTGTAAAACGACTCTGACCTCTTCTTATGTCATTTCTCCAGGAATACAAACTAAGGAACATTGTCATTTAGATTGCCCACTGAGAAGCAAAAATCTCTCAAGCTTTAAATCTTTGTATGGATAACCTTTTCACAGGCATGTAATTACAGCTAAAGGAATGGTTTCCCAAGTACAACCTAATGTGTAAAGTGAGGTAGCTGGCCAATTCTTCAGTGGATTAAGTGAAACTGAAGAAGCTAAATGATTAATAGAATTCTTTCAGCATCATGACAAGTAGACTTTACATTTTCTGCATCATCAAACATAAGTATTGTATCAATTTAAAGTTATAGGGAGATGTTTAACATTTGACTGCATGACTTGTGATACAAACCGGAGGCCGGTTCTTACCTCAGCTTATCATTTAAAATTCTCATCACACACAGCTCTCCTTCTTATTGCTTTCTTCAATAATATGCACAATTTAACTCAGACAAAGCAGAAATAGAACTTGATACTTTGCTATCTCAATTCCTAATTTTTAGGAGGATTTAATCCATGAAACCATGTGACATAATGAAACATTTTTATGATCCTAGGGGGAAGCCAGGCCTGAAACATAAGAATAAACCCTCTTTTATATATTACTGCTTTGAGACAGGGCATTGCTAAGTAAGCCAAATTGGCCTGGAACTTTGTGATTCTCTTGGCTTTGTGGCCAAGGTACTGAGTAGATTATAGGTGCGAGCCACCACTCCCAGGAAATGACAGTCTTGAAAGTTCCTTTGTGACAGCAATACTTTAATAGGTTTTAAATCTAGTCTTCCCTGATATTAGGATTCAGGCATCCCGTCTCCTGGCAGGATGCACTTCGGCAGCACCCTAGCCAGCCTAGGGTCCTATGGCTGCTATGTTACTATGTAGTCTGTACACAGGTGCAAAGTTTCCTTTAATAGACAAGCCCCGCCTAATCACGCTCTCTCTTCCTGCCGCTTCTCTGAAGCAGGTCACCATGTCGCTGTCTCTCTTTCTCTTTTCCCTTCCCAATAAACTTCCTTCCCATATAAGCTCTGTATGATGGCATGTTTGTCCCTCACCATAGGATCCGATGTGACCTCATGCCACATATCATTACGTCTGTGTCGTGACTCGGGTGGGTCAGTGTTATGTTGGAACCCCAACACCTGATATTTAACACCTGATACTTTTGTGATAATCATCTCATGAGACAAATTCCAACAGCAGTCCCAGGTTTCAAGCGGGGCAGTGCGACAAGTGGAGAAAATAATTTATTCAAAATCCACTGTAAATCAACTGAGCAGTTAATACCCAGGTCCATCACTCATACTGTGACATTTTTACCCACTATTTGGAAAAGTAGCTATGCATACTATATCTTGCATCTAAACTCTACTTTAAAAATATTTACTTTTAAATTATGTGTGTTGGGGGATATGCACATGGGTGCAGATGTTTAAGGAGGTCAGAGGCATCAGACTCCCAGAGTTACATGGAGTTGTGAGCCACCTGACGTGGGTGCAGGGAATCGAACTCAAGGCCTCTGGAAGCAGTGTATACTCTTAACCACAGAGCCATTGCTCTAGCCCCATTATCTGAAATCTGAATTATCTGTTTCTCACAGTTGAAATCTTGGTTTAGATTTTTTCCTTTAGAATTATTCATAACTCATACTTTGTAGGATGACTGAATTGTTGTGTCTGAAGACACTGAACTGATGACGTGGAAATTAAAGGGTTTGGCTATATCCCCAACCTCCTGATTCATGGACTTTTAGTAAGACAGCTAATCTGAGGTCTCAAATTAACTGCCTCAGAGAACTGGAAAGGGCAGTGCCGTGATTAAAGCGTCCACGCTGTTGATCTGGTCCACCAGGAAAGGTAACTAGAGAAACAGCTTTCTCTGGCAGGGCATGTGACAATCAGCTGGCTTCAGGAACTGAAATCCTTTTGCTGGTCCTAAATTATCTAATTGGCACCTTGAGTCTTCCCTAATCCAAATAGCTATTTTTCAATGTTTCCTTATGGAGAAGCTTCATATTACGACTTTCATGGTGAAGACAGGTACAAACTAGAATAGAAAGGAAGTGGGAATCAGATGCCTGGCACATGTTTTTCATATCTGTAGGCAAAAGCAGGAGGATTGCTACCAAGTCCCAGCCCAGCCAGCTATGTTAGTTACATAAGAACATATCTCACCTCCCCAAAAAGGAAATGAAAAAAAAAATCTATTGTATTTATACACCTCTTTTTGGTTTACTAACATGACATTTTGGTTTTTGTTTTTGTCTTTTTGGGACAGGGTTTCTCTGGGTAGCATTGTCCTGGAACTTGCGCTGTAGACCAGGCTGGCTTCGAACTCATAGAAATCCACCTGCCTCTTCCTCCCGAGTGCTGGGATTAAAGGTCTGCGCCAACACCTCCTGGCTGTTTTAACATTTTGACTATTGTATATACTATTGTTACAAACTTGAGAGCACAAAGTAGTTCACAAACCCCTTTGAAGACATTCTTTGGGAGTACACATTCGGAAGTGGAATTGCCAGACCTTCTGGGAAAATCTAACATGCTACAACATAATGAGACGTTAAGTGAAATAAGCGAGTCATAGGAGAAATGTGGTTGGATTTACAGAGGTTGCCATGAACTGGTGTGAGGAAAGACTAGTATTACTGTTGAGTGAGTAAGTTTCAGTTCTCAACTAGATGTAGTCCTCAAGAAACTGCTAAGGCTGCAGAACCATGTAAATGTACTCAATGCTACTGAATTCACGCCTTAAAAAGATACATTAATATATATTTGTTTTAAGCAAGCTACTCTGTCTTGAACTGTCTCATTTCTAGAGGAGGGCAACTGTTGGGCTGAAGCCACATAAGGAACTTGTACATGAAGGAGGCAGGGCCGGGTGCGGTGGCGCTCTTTGTAGAACCAGTAAGTACACGGGAGGCTGAGGCACGCGTATCGCCAAGTTCGAGGCCAGCCTGGGCTACAAAGAACCCAGCACCAGAAACAAATCCAACCCAACCCAAGCAATATATCCAACGGCGTTTAAAAAATTGGTGTGTGTGTGTTTGTGTGTGCAGGTCCTGGGGGAAGGAGACTGGGCCGAAGACCGTGAAAGGAAAACTAAGGCGGCCGGGACCGGGGAACGGGAGTGGTCCTGAGCACACACACCCTCACGGAGGGGTCAGGACCTGGCTGGCTGGGCTTTGGAGTCCAGAGTGCTAACGCTCAGGGTCAGGGGCCTAGGATAGATGCATGGGGCTGGGGCCTAAGTTTCCAACTTAACAGGCAGAAAGGAAAATAATCAATTTTGTGAGAAGGTTCCCTGCCATTAGGGCCCTGATTCTCCGCCCGCCCGCTCTTTTGTCTCCCGCACCGCTTTCCTCAGAGCCCTGCTCCCTAACATTCCGAGTCTTCCAAGGTGGGTCTCGGCCACCGAAGGACCAACCGTCGGCGCTCCGGTACCGCCCGTCGAACGCCAGGACGTGGGGGCGGGCAGAACCGTCCTCGGGCGCCCCGGAAGTCCCTGCCCTGCTCTCCAGTCGAGCGCCTCGGCGGGATACGAGGCCTACGATTGGCAGGGAGGCGAGGATGACGCGCTACGTGCGGCGGCGCCGCCCCGCCCCTGCGCTCCGGCGCGCTGTTAGCGTCGGGTGGGGCGGAGCGTGGCCCCGGGCGGCCATTACCCGGAACAATCTCGGGCCTCGGGTCAGGTGACCCACGGCGGGGCTGGCGGGAGGGAGGGCCGAGGGGTGGAGACGAGGAGTGAGGCTAGAAGCCGAGGGAGGAGAGAGGAGAGAAGGGCGGAGTAGGAGGGAGGGGAAGGGGGCGGGGTGGGAGCGGGTCACGTGACTCGGCATGGAGGCGGCGGCGGCGGTCGGGAGGAGTCGCCGGGGCAGAAGCCGCACTTGTTAGTGTTGGGGGAGGAGGGGGCCGGCGACGCCGACACCGTCAGCCGGCGACGCCGCTAAGAAGGCGGGAGGGGGTAGGGGCGAAACCAGGCTCCGACCCCCCGGCCGAGGGGATGAGGGGAGCATGGGCGCCAAGGAGTCACGGATCGGATTCCTCAGCTACGAGGAGGCGCTGAGGAGAGGTGAGGGGGAGGGGTCGGGCGAGCGAGCTGCGGGGAGGCCAGCGCCGGGCGCCCGAGGGTGGGTGGCCCGAGGGAGGGGCGGCAGGGTCGGCTGGGGCGTGGGGTGTCTGGCGAGGGACCGGGAGTGGGGGCAGGCGTGGGAATACTGAGGGCCGGGAGGTGGAGTGGGGAGCGGTGTTTGGGAATTGGGGCTCTTGGGGAGGGGGCGAAGCTTTCTCAGTGACGGGGTACCGGGCGCTGGCTGGCCATTCGATGCACTCTGGTGGCGTTGTTCTCTTGACTCGGTCCAGGGAAACCCTGTCCATCGCTCCTGGGATGGTTCAGCCTTTCCTTCCAGGCCCCCTTATCCTTCAGTGCCATTTTCTTATATCACTCTTGCATTTTAAAAAACAAAAAAACAAAAAACACCAAGCCTCCGACAACGTCCTGATCTGGTTCCTAACAGCGTTGGCTGGAGAAGAGAAGGTGGCTGCATTTTGCTCCTGGAAGTCCTTTCGTATTAGGAAACCTCTGCTTTTTCCCAGGGTCCTTGCCTCTCCGCCGAGGGCGATGACCATCCTTGCGTGTACTCCCGCCGCCTCTTAAGAAAGACCTGAAATGAAGTTGTGTTTAAAGGTGACAAGAGATTAGACAGCTGATGTTGCCAGACCTTGTCGTAGGTTTTCTCGCCCCGGACATTGATCGGGTTGAGTGCTCTTGCTTCCCAGTTCTCACCCTGGCGCTCCCCTGAAATGGCATTCGGAAATCCAGCATTGTGATACTGTGTTACATCTCCCTTCAGACACTGGCCTTGCTGTCAGTCCTAGGCTGCTGCTGCCATTGCCTCTGATTTGCACTGTGTTGTTACCAGCCCCAACCCCCTACCACTTACTGTTGATACTGTTGTCCCTGATCACGAAAGCATACGCTAACTGGAAGTATCTTGCACAGTTTATGGCCGGAATGTGACTTAATTTTTCATGGCTGAGATTTGAATGTGTGGTTGTGTGGTGCTTGTAATTTATTCTCGACCTTTAATGGATTTTCTTGGTAAGAAGTGAAAAACGTTAAACAGATTAGAGGCCAGATAATATTGTTAACAGATTTCAAAAAAAAATTCAGCCTTGTGCTAGGTGGTTTTGTAGCTTCAGATAGAAAATGAAAATAGGACGAAAAAGACATTTTAAAGTGAGATCTAGTTCATATATAAAGAAAATTATGAGTTCACTGGACCCACTACCTAATAAGTAGATGGTAAGATACAGAGTTGTAGTTGCATCAATTTTGGACTGAGCAGAATAGTAAAAATGTGCCTTTTAGTGGTGCCTTCTTCTCTCAACAGCGTGATGGTTGTTCTTAAGCACAATCTTAGTTGAACTTTTTCTCCCTGTTTCAATATGAGAAATATTCCAAATTCTTGATGTATTTTCAACCCTAATAGACTAGTCATTTCCTGAATGCTGTTGAGCTTGACAGGTCTGGGGGCAATTAGTCAGTGGCTTACACGGCATGAAATAGGGCACAGTCGAATTGATTTACAGGTTCAGAAGTGTTTCTAAGTTTAAGGGTGTGAATACCAGTGATATACCTGGCGTTAAGAAATTCTAAAATTAAATTTTATTCCAGCTCTTGCTGTTTTATTTTATATCAAATTAAGATTATACTTTTTTTTGTTTTTTTTGTTTTTTGACATAGGGTTTGTTTCTATGTGTAGCCCTGACTGTCTTGGAATTCACTTTGTAGACCAAGCTGGCCTTGAACTCAGATATTCACCTGCCTCTGCCTCCTACTTGCTCGGATTGAAGGCATGGGCCTCCATACCCAGCAAGAGTGTGCATTTTATAATATAAATAATACATAATATAGCTATGTAATTATAAATGAAATTGATACATTTTAAAATGATCTGGTGAAAGGTTTTCATTTAATTTGTTATGAAGCATGTCTCAAAGTTTAAAATGCATATTTAAAGTAACAGGTATTAAAGTCTTGGTAAAGGTTATTTGAATGTGTTTGTTTTTGTCAGTTTTGCTACACTGGTATTAAACCAAAAGAGCAGCGAGTTGATAAAGTGGTTTCTATGTGTAATCAGGGAATGTTTAAAATAGGCAACTTTTAAACATGATACTGTTCACTCAAATTCGATGTTATGCTTCAAGTTAACTACAGAATGGGTTGAGAACCTTTTGGGGGACACCTAAATAAATAGGTGCTAATACCTGAATTAGTTTTATTTATCTGTTTACTTTGTATAAGGTGGGATGGATCAGATAGGATTTGACAATTAAAAAAAAAAACCATCTTGAGCCAGGCGGTAGTGGTGCAAGCCTTTAATCCCACCACTCCAGAGGCAGAGGCAGTGAATCTTTGTGAATTCAAGACCAGCCTCCTTTACAAATCAAGTTCCAAAGAGAAACCCTGTCTTGAAAAACTGGAAAAAAACAAGAAACAATACAAAAAAGTCAGAAAAAAGAAAAGAAAAAAACAAACTTGAGAGAATTATTTGACCCTTTGACTTTAATTTAAATGATTGAACACTATCTATTGCTTATCCATAATTACACAGCATTAAAAAAAATGTCTGATGTATTACTACAAATAAGAAATTGTAGTTTACGTAGCAAAGTGGGATCTTGAAATGTAATGTTACAGGGAGAGAGGGAGGGGCTGAAATGATATAAATACAGAAGAAATACTAAAAAATTAAAATTTAAAAAGTGATATAAAGACAATGATAAGAAATGGTGACGTACACCTTTAATCCCAGCACTTGGCAGGCAGAGGCAGGTGGATCTCTATGAGTTCAAAGCCAGCCTGGTCTACAAAACAAGATCCAGGACAGCCAGAGCCACAAAGAGAAACCTTTTCTCAAAAAAAAAAAAAAAAAAAAAAAAAAAAGAAGCAATGTTATGTTAGTGACAGATAACACTGGACCTGAGTGAAAGGGTGGTCTAGTTTATGTCTGAGGCGCTAGAAATTAGGATGATTTTTGGGCTTATGTCCTATTTTGGTTAGACTGACCGTTATTTTAACTTTTACTTTTCTGAATGTATATAGCTTTAAACATTTTGAATACCTTGAGTAATATACAAGGGACTTGACTTTTTATTAAGATATTTGTGTTATATTTATTTTTCTGTGTTTGCTAGCCGTAGTGTATATGTGGAGGTCATAGGACAGTTTTGTTGTTGTTGTTGTTGTTTTTTTTTTTCCTGGATGAGGTTTCTCTATATAGCAGTCCTGGCTCTGTCTCCCTGTAGACCAGCCTGGCTTTGAACTCACAGAGATCCACCTGTCTCTGCCTCCCAAGTGCTGAGGTTAAAGGCGTGCACCACCACCACCACCCAGCCACAGGTAAGTTTTTGACTCAGAAGTCAGTTCTCATTCAACCCTATGGATCCGCTGGATTGAACTCAGGTTATCAAGTTGGCAGTGAGCATCTTTACTCTCTGATCCATTTCACAGGCCTAACCTGACTTTTTGAAAAATTATTATTATTAAACTTAAAGAATGCATATGTTTGTCTAGGGAACTATGCCTGTTTTCATGGATACTGAGAATTTTAATAGCTTTGTTTGACATCTCTTTATTTTACCATGTTTTATCAGTTTGTAACTTTTATGTGTTGTGTATGTGTGTGTGTGTGTGTGTGTGTGTGTGTGTGTGTGTGTGTATTTTTTTAGACAGGATCTCATTTTGTAGCCCTTGTTCTCCTAGAACTATACAGACCATGCTGGCCTTGAACTCATAGATTGCCTGCTTCTGCCTCTGAGTGCTGGGATTATAGGTGTCTACCAACAGGCCTGGTTATAGCTTGTATATATTCTGTGTGTTTTTGTGCACATGCACACCTGCTCTCACATGAGCACACATATAACATGCACATCTTTGTACTTGCATGGACTAAGTAGAGGACAATCTCAGGTGTGAATCTTCCTCGGATGCCATTGACTTTTTTCTGTCTTTCACTAGTTTGGGGCTCAATGATTAGGTCAGTTATCAAAAGTCCCAACAGAGCCAGGTGGTGGTGGTTCACGCTTTTAATCAATCCCAGCACTTGGAAAGCAGAGACAGGCAGATCTCTGTGAGTTCAAGGCCAGCCTGGTCTACAAAGTGAGTTTCAAGACAGACTTCAAAACTATAGCACTTTACCACCTGGGCTATCTTCCTAACCCTTGAAACGTGTGTGTGTGTGTATATACACAAAATATATGTATACATTTTAATATTTTGTTTGTATAATAGTATAATAATATAAGCGCATACACATATATATGTATATGTATATACACATACACACATACACACATATATTTTTAAAGACAGTCTATGTAACTCTGGCTGTCCTGGAACTTAATATATAGACCAAGCTAGCCTCAAACTCACAGATAATCACTTGCCTCTTCTAAGTTCTGAGATTAAAGATGAAGCTTGTATATTCGGTGAAATGTGTTCTAAGTTCTCAGAACACATTTAAAATTCATTGAATGAGGATTGGCATAGTGGCACATGGCTAATCTCAACTCAGGAGGCAGAAACAGGCAGATCTCTGTGAGTTTGAGGCCAACTGATCTATATAGTGCGTTCTAGGCCAGCCAGTGCTTCTTCAAGTGAGTCTCTATCTCAAAGAAAAGTTGAGTGTCAAATATTTCAGTATTCAAAGAAAAATTAAACATTTTCACTAATTATTTCTTCTCTGTACCTCCTTTCTTTCATCTTTGTAGAAAGAGGATTTCTTTTGATACAGAGTTGATGTAGTGCAGGCTGGACTTGAATTTGTCATGTAACCAACAATGGCCTTTAGCTTTTGGTATTCCTGCCTCAACCTCCTAAAGTGCTGGGATTACAGGTAAGAACCATTACATGTTGACAGAGGTTTCTGTCCTTCCCGTTCCTGCCGCCTTTCAGTCCCAAAGAAGCACAGAAGTCTACATTATCATAAATTGGTTGACCTATTAGCTCAGACTTCTTATTAACTCTTTGTTTTTTGTTTGTTTCTGAAGACAGGGTTTCTCTGTAGCTTTGCAGCCTATCCTGGAACTAGCTCTTGTAGACTAGGCCTTGAACTCACAGAGATGCGCCTGCTTCTGCCTCCCGAGTGCTGGGATTAAAGGTGTGCACCACCACTGCTCGGCCTTATTAATTCTTATAACTTACATTAGCCAATAATTCTTGTCTGTGTTAGCCATGTGACTCGGTACCTTTTATTAGCAAGGTTTTCTCATTTTGCTTCCTCTGCATCTGGATCACAACTGCAGACTAACTCCTTCCTCTTCCCAGCCTCTACTCTCTGTCTGGCTACTGACCAATCAACATTTTACTAAAATACAAGTAACAAATCATTACAGGGTACAAGATCATTGTCCCTCAGCAACACACAGCTGAGGGTTTTTTTTTAATAGCAACTTATGAATGTTATTTATTTATGCATTTTAAATATTTGTTTATTTATTAAGTATACAGTGTTCTGACCTGTATGAGGGCACAAGATCTCATTATAGATGGCTGTGAGCCACCATGTAGTTGCCGGGAATTGAACTCAGGACCTCTGGAAGAGCAGCCACTGCTCTTAACCTCTCTCCATCTCTCCAGTCCCCAGGTCATTTAATTTTTAAATACTTTTGAAACAGGGTTTCTTTTTGTAACCCTGACTGTCCTAGAACTCACACTAGACCAGGCTCCCCTTGAACTCAGGGTTCTGCTTTCCGATGTGTTGAGATTAAAAGCATGAGCAACACTGCCTGACTTGACTATTTTTTTGGGGGGGTGTTATTGTTTATTTTTTTGGGTTTTCGTTGCCAGGTTTCTCTGTGTAGCCTTGCTTGGCTATCCTGGAACTCTATCTGTAGACCAGGTTGGCCTCGAACTCACAGAGATCTTCCTTCCTTTGCCTCCCAAGTGCTGGACTTAAAGGTGTGCACCACCACTGCCTGGTTTAAATGTTTTTAGTTGAAATAGAATTAAATCATTTTCCTCCTTCCCTTTTCTCCCTACAGCCACTCCCATGTCCTCCTCACTTTTAACTTGATAGTCTCTGATTACTATTGTTATGTATATGTGGTGTGTATATGCATGGATACGAATAAATGCATATCCTGCTGGATCTGTTTTTGTTGTTTGTATGTGTATGGTTTCAGAGCTGACCACTCTTCTTTGAAGCAGTAAAAGGGGTTTATCCCTGGCAGAAGCTAATTCTTGTCCCAGCAATTATTAGTTTCTAGGAAAGACTGTTTCACAGCTGACTTGCTGGTATTTTTATGCTCACAGTCTTTCCATCCCTCTTCCTTGTTGGTCCCTGAGCCATGGATGCAGAAGCTGTGAGCTGTGATGCTTGTATTGGGGCTGGACTCCCCATGATCTGTTGATCCCTGTATTGTGTTCATTTGTGGTTACTGTGATAGTCTCCATTTGCTTCTTTGATGGAGGTATGTTAGCTACACCTATCTAAAAAAGGTGGCTCAATACGGACACATTTTAGTGTTCCTTTGCTCATTCATTCAATTTTATTTTTTCTTAAGCTCTGACTAAAAATAAAGCATAGAGAAAGCAACTAACTAAGTCACTCTCTGATGGATCAAATAGCCTAGGTCAGTCATTTTCACTAAAATGGATATGTAAAATATCCATAAGGAGTGGAAATAAAATGTCAGAACTTTGTTGGGCATGATGGTGCACTCCTTTAATCCCAGCACTGAGGAGGCAGAAGCAGGTGAATCTCTGTAAGTTTGAGGCTAGCCTGGTCTACAGAGTGAGCTCCAGGACAGCCAGGGCTACAGAGAAATCCTATCTCAAAAACAAAATAAAACAAACAAGCAAAAACAATCCAAGACAAAAAACAAAAACAAAAGAGCACTGAACTTTCATCACCTGAACTTGTTAAATTCATTAGTAAACTCTTTGGTGCTTGTGTGACCTGTAAAAGAAAAAGTAGTGTAATTTTAAATTTGTGTGCTTATATGCATTATCTAAGTACTTACAGAGGCAACTCTTCTCTCTTTACAGTTTCTTTACCTTTGGGGTGTGTGAGTGACAAAGAGGAGATAAAGTCACTGATGAATCCTGGAGTTTAGAGCATGAACAGAGTAATGTGACGTCCCATTTACCAAACTGGACAGTTGTTTGTTTTCTGTTATTCATTGTCTGTCTTTGAGTTTAGTGAGCTTTGCAGTGAAAGCAGTCAGGCTTGCTTTTCAGTGATGGGCAATTTAGAGTTGGACTATGATGCCTGACCAATAGCTAGACAGTATCTAAGGAGAAGGGGAGGCCTCCCCCCCCCCCCCCGCCATGGGTTTCTCTGTATCTTTGGAGTCAGTTCTCTTGTAGATCAGGCTGACCTCGAACTCAAAGACATCCCCCTGCCTCTGCCTCCTGAATGCTGGAATTAAAGATGTGCACCACTGCTCAGTGAGAAAGGAAGATATTTGGCACTTGATTATATACAAGATCAAGAGAAGTTAGAGAATTTATTACTATTATTTTGAGGAAACCATAAAAAATCTGCTATCACTTTAGAAATAGAGATAAGGGCTGACAGTTTGGAAGTTGTAATATTAAGTAGCTGCAATGGTCAAGGGATTTTCCTTGTAGATTAGAAGTTGGTCATTTGAACACCAGGTGTGGTGGTACAGGCCTATAATCGTAACACTCAGGAGGCTAGGGCAGAAGGTAGTACCAAGTTCAAGGTAAGCTTGGCTCATACAAGCAAGATTCTGTTTCAAACAACAATAGTTTAGTGATTTATGGTGGTATTTAAAAGATCAAATGGGACTAACATTTTTTTTCATATTGTATCTAAGAAGCATAACTTCTTTATACTTCTGCTTTTTGACATTTAGGCCTCTGGTATTTGTGTGTAGATTGAGGTATTGCATTCCTTTCCTGAGTGCCAATCAGTGTGGGCATTTTCGGTTAGTGATAGGTAGTTAATTATTGACGCAGAAGCCTGGTAAAACTGGGCTCTTTAGTATGAATTATAGTTAGAGGCATAAATGTCCTAAGATTGGTGTATTCAAAATAACTAACATTCAAACCATGCTCGTAACACCTTTTTTTTTTTTAAAAAAAAATTAGGATTTAATAATCACTAACATGAAACTTCTAAATTCACCAGTGGTTTTGTGTAATATGTTTCTTGGGATCCTGGATACTAAATTGCTTTTAAACACAAACTAAAAGGAGGTTTTACAGTGGAGGCTTTATAGCTTCTTTTCCATTTCTATAAAGAAGGTTGTTATCCAATTATATTTGTGAAAAAGCTTTTTAATTCTATTTTTTGTGGTGTGTTAAGGGTTGTGCTTGACCTTTTGCATCTGGGCAAGTGCTCTACCACTGAATTATATCCCAGCACTTGCTTTTTGAGACAGATTATCACTAAGTTGCTAGGGCTGCTTTTGAAATTGCTGTCCTCTTGCATGAACCTTCTTAGGTATCATATTACTACCATGTGTCATGATGTCTGACAGTAAGCCTTTTAATATTCACTGTGGTTGACTTTTGATAATGAAGTTTGAAAGGTTCTGGAGAAATTTCCTTTCTGGGAAGGATTCTTTTATTAAAATAGGCCTCTTTTAGTTCAACCCATGACAATAAATGACACCACTGTCCCCACCCTGTTGTTTATGGCCAAATATAGACGCATTCATCTTTAGTTACTTCCTGCTCATCTTGCTCATTTGATGTCCTGTTTAATTTTTGCCCAGCTCTCCTACTCTTACCTCTGCTCTAGTCCCAGCTGCCATTATCTCTTGCTAAAGTTGCACACTAGCCATTGTGATCTTAAAATCCAAGTCTTGTAATTCCTTCCATTCTGCCATTTTATTTTATTTTTTAAGATAGGTCCTACTATATATCCCCATTTTGAATTCTGCTTCAGTACTGGGATTGTAGTCTTGCACCACAATGCCAGGTCATAAACCCTTTATTAAAGCCTCTTTAGGGGAAGATTGTATCCCTTATAATCTTCAAGGCCCTAAATTATTCTGCTTGAAACTCCAACCTACTCATATCCTTCCCCATTTATCTGTCTGTCTGTCTGTCTATCTATTGGGCCACAGTCTCACTTTGTAGCCATGGCTGGTCTGGAACTCTTGTAGTAGGCTGACCTTGAACTCATGGAGATCTGCTTGCCTCAGCCTCCTGAGTGCTGGGAGTAAAGGTGTGCACTGCCACTCTTGGTCCTACTACTTTCCCTTTCATCTATAAGCACTATCACTCAGCTTTCTTTTTGTTCCTAGAGCACATTTCTGGCTTGCTGCCTTTGCATTTGTCACTGTCCGATAGGGAAGGCTGTTTACTTTTGTATTTGTTATTTGTTTGTTTTGAAACAGGGCCTCACGTCAGTCAAGATGGCCTCCTTTGGACTCCTGATGCACCCTCTCCCGTTTTGAAAAAAAAAATGAGAATTCTTCTGGGTTGTTTATTTTTGTTTCTTTGAGACAGTCATTTTTTTTTTCTATATAGCCCTAGCTGTTCTGGAATTCTCTATGTAGACCAGGCTGAGGCTTGAACTCAGATATATCTGTTTCTGCTGGGATTAAAAAGGGTCATTTAGTTTATGTATAAAAATGTTATGTCTGCATGTACATGCATCAGCACACCAGAAGCGGTTATCTAATTCCATGAAACTGCAGTTATAGATGATTGTCAGCCACCATATGGGTGCTGGGAATTGAACTTAGGACCTATGAAAATGAGTAGTCAGTACTCTTAATCAATGAGCCATCTTTCCAGCACAGGCATTTCTTCTTTTGACACAAGTTCTTGCTATGTGTAGCTCATGCTGTCTGACTGCCTCAGCTGTCTGAGTGCTAGGATTATAGGCATGCATTACCATGCTCAGAATCACCAATATTTTTAACAACTTTATTTCTTAATTTGGTCTTTGCCTTTGTAATTTATTTTTTAAAATTTATTTTTCTATTATGTGCATTGGTGTTTTGTCTGCATGTAAGTCTGTGAAGGTTAGATCTTGGAGTTACAGACAGTTGTAAACTGCCATATGGGTGTTGGGAATTATTGAACATGGGTCCTCTGAAAGAACAGTCAGTGCTTTTAACCACTGAACCATCTCTCTAGCCCACCCTTGAAATTCAAAATGATATATTTATTGTGCTGCTGTCCCCTTTCCCTATTTAAGGTTTATTTATTGGTATCTAACTATTGTAAAGATCAGCCATTGTACTGTATCACTCTCTCAGATTCTTCCTATTCTCCCATTTTTGTCATCTTTATATTGTAAGTTTTGTTAGATCAGTGTTCTCATTTACGTAAGTGGTCCTTTATAAATGTTCTTCAGAGTTAAACAGTTTAGCACGCATTATTACTTTTTCTTCATACTTAATTTCCTTTTTATTTTTATTGAGCTATACATTTTTCTCTGCTCCCCTCCTTTCCTCTGCTCTTCCCCTCTACCCTCCCCTGTGACTCCCAAGCTCCCAATTTACTCAGGAGATGTTGTATTTTTCTCCTTCCTATGTAGATCCAGCTATGTCTCTCTTAGGCTCCTTCTTTGTTATCTAGGTTCTCTGGGATTATGGCCTGTAGGCTGTTTTTTATTTGCTTTATGACTAAAAGCCATTTATGAGTGAGTACATATTATATTTGTCTTTCTGTGTTTGAGTTATCTCACTCAACGTAGTTTTTTCTAGATCCATCCATTTGCCTACAAATTTTATGATGTTATTATTACTTTTTTTTTTACTGCTGTGTAGTATTCCTTGTGTAAATGTATCACACTTTCTTTATGAGGGGCATCTAGGTTGTTTCCAGGTTCTGATTATTACAAATAATGCTGCTAATAATTTCCTTTTAAATACTTCCTTAAGTAATTGCCTTGTTTTTTCTTTTTCTTTTTCTTTTAACTTTTTTAACTTTGTGGCTGGAGAGACAGCTGTGGGTGCTGGGAACCAAACTCTTATATTTTTGGTTGTGAGCCTAGCCTTTAACAGCTGAGCCATCTCTCCAGCCCAACCTTTTTTTTCCTTTGAAGTTTCTCTTTTCTATAATTCAATCCTTCCCAAATTCCCATTCTTTCCACGTGTTCACTGGGTTCATCATCAGTGACAAATTGACAAATAACCTTTCTTGTAACCAGTGGCGTGCTCCCAAGTATTCCGTATTCCAAATATCTTTATTTTTGGAGTGTAGCTGCTGTGCCATCCTGGGGACCTTCCTTCACCAAATTCCTAGAGCTTCTCTTTACTGTCTTTATAGTTGGAGCTCTTGTTTTGTGTATCATTTGTTAATTCTTTCTTGATGCATTCAATGGTAGAGTTTTTGTTTTGTTTTGTTTTCCTTCGAGGCATGGTTTCTCTGTGTAGCCCTGACAGTCCTGGAACTCTAGACCAGTCTGGCCTTGAATTTACAGAGATTCGCCTGCTTCTGCCTCCCTAATTCTAAGATTAAAGGCTTGCCACTACCACTGCCTGGCTAGAGCTTCACAGCTTTCTAAAAAAGATGTGTAGAAGATAAAGCTTTTTTTGTTTTTAATGTGTATGGATGTTTTGCCTACATGTATGTCTGTGAGCTATGTGTGTACCTGGTGTACATTAAAACCAAAGAGGATGTTTGATCCCCTGTGACTGGAATTACAGACAGTTGTGAGCCACCATGTGGGTGCTGGGAATTGAACCCTGGTCCTCTGCAAGAGCAGCCAGTGTTCCTAATCTCTGAACCATTTTTCCAACCCCAGGAGGCAAGGTTTTGTGCTGTTTTGTTGTTGTTTTGTGACCTGCCTGGGACCATATTCCCTGTCCCAATAAAAAACAAAACAAAACTCCCCCTTCTCCCAAGAAGACAGCCTTGCTTTGAGAGGCAGAGGCAGGTGAATCTCTGTGAGTTCAAGGCCAGCCTGGTCTACAAAAGCTAATTCAAGGACAGGTTCCAAAACTATAGAGAAACCCTGTCTTGAAAAACAAACAAACCAAAAGACTTGCATTTATTTTTGTGAATGCACACACATGATAACATCTAGTCTTTATCTTTAATTTTTCATGAATTCTGAGATTTAGCCATTGTTAATTCATTTGTTGTAAGGATCTATATGTTACTATTGTAGAGATTATATGAAGTTAAAAGAATTTGGTTTTGGTTTTGGTTTGCTTTTTGAAATAGGGTTTCTCTGTGTAACAGTCCTGGATGTCCTGGAATTCACTCTTTAGGCCAGGCTGGCCTTGAATTTGCAGAGACCTGCCTGCCTCTGCCTCCTGAGTGCTGGGATTAAAACTGTGTACCACTACGCCTGGCTAAAAGAAGTTCTCCAGGTTTGGTGGTAAGTATTTGAAATTACAGTATTGGGAAGCTGAGATAGGAAGATCTAGTGTTTGAGGGCAGCCTGGGCCACATAGTTAGACTCTTATCTCAACCACCACCAACAAAATGGGGCCATGAAATACTTCTTTGGGAAAAGCACCTACTGCCAAGCCTGAAGATCTGAGTTTGTTCATTGGTTCTGAAGCATGATTATTAAAAACTCAGAGACAGATATTGGAGTTCAACTTGAAGGTCAGAAAAGTGAAGCAGCCAGCCACTGGCTCTTACCTCTTCCTCAGTCTGAAATAGCAATCCTGCCTCCAGGAAACCTCAGAATGAGACTGTGTGTGAGAGCTGTCTCCTTTTTTATATTCCTCTCTAGGGCTAGGATTAAAGACATGCACCACTACCGCCCGGTTTCTCTGGCAAACTAGTGAGGATACTGGGATTAAAGGTGTGTGTCGCCACTGCCTGGTCTGTAAGGCCGATCAGTGGGACTGTTTTACTCTCTGGTCTTCAGGCAAGCTTTATTTATTCAAATACAAATGAAATATCACTACAAGGACCCACACAGTGGAGTGAGAGAACTAAAACTGACTCTCTAAAATTGTCCTCTGATTTCTACATATTTGCTATAGCACACAATACACAAAACAAGTAAAATGTAGTAATTAAAATTATTTATATTTATAGGCAGTTATTGATTTGCATACTAGTATGGTATTGTATAAGGCCTTTCTATAAAGTTATTATAGTTATAATTATAATGTTTATTGATTATATTATAGTGATTATTATAAAGCTATAATAATGAGAAAAATGCTATTATCCTATATTGACTTCTAAAAGTTTTTAAAAGCATTAAGAGTGGTTGCAAATGTATAGGAAAATTAATTTTAAAAAATAATTTTTAGTGTATACTGTACTTGAAAATAATAAGAAAAATGTTTTATTACTTAAAAAAAATCTTTTGAGGGGCTGGAGAGATGGCTCAGTGGTTAAGAGCACTGTCTGCTCTACCAGAGGTCCTGAGTTCAATTCCCAGCAACTACATGGTAGCTCATAACCATCTGTAATGAAATCTGACGCCCTCTTCTTGCCTGCAGGCATACATGCAAGTGGAACACTGTGTACATAATAAATCTTTAAAAAAATTAAAAAACATCTGTTGAATAGTTTAAATTGTACTTAGGTTTTTTTTTTTTTTTTTTTTTAAAGGCAAGTTTTCATTGTGTAGTCTAGGCATGCCTGGAATTGACTGTATATTCTAGGCTGTCCTGGAACACATAATAGTATCTTTCAGTTTCCCTAGTACTGAAACTGTGAGCTACTATACCTGGCTTGTGTTTGTCTTGAAACCTAAAATAATATGTATTGTTTTTTTTCTTTTGTCTTAATGAATTACCATGCACCTTCCTGTATTTGGATTAGCTTCTAAGATTAATTTTTCTGTTTTTATGTGTATGGATGCTTTGTTTGCATGTGTGTATGTGCACCACGTGTGTGCCTGATACCTGAGGAGGCTAGAAGAAGGTGTCAACAACACCCTACCTAGAACTGGAGTTACAGATTGTTTTGTGTGCTGGGAACCAAACCGGTTCCTCTGGAAGAGCAGCCAGTACTCTTAATCACTGAGCCATCTCTCTGGTTCCAAGCTCCTTAGATTGTCTTATTTTTACTTTCAGTGTTGCAAAATACTTGTGAGAGTTCCTTTAATGTCGTTTGTGCCAGCATTGCCACCTCTGTCACCTTCATTCTCTTTCTCACCTTCCGTCTCTAACCACAGATGTCACTTAGTTCAAGATTACCTTTCACTAAGTTCCTCTGGCTGTGTACTAACAGCCTCTTGTAAGGCAGCAATTTAGCATTCTTAAGCTCAGTAATTTTTTTTCCAAATCTCTCTACTTTATAATCAATCCAAGCTGATTACTGTCAGTTTCTTGGCTGCATTTTTATGTTTGTTGGACTATTCTCTTTATTTTTAATTTTAAAATTATATTTATTTGTGTGTATGCTACCTGTACATCTATGGGATACAGAAGACAGCTTGCAGGAATCAGTTCTTTTCTTCCACTTCCCACTGATTAATGCTTGCCCTCCACTTTGATTTTTTAGGTAGAGTTTCTTACTGACGAATTGCCTTTATCTCCCCAGTGGTGAGTTTATAAGCCTATGCCATCCCATGTACTGGGCTTTTTATCATGGGCTCTGGAAATTGAACTCAGGTCCTCATACTTGCTGACAATCATATTCCTGACTGAATTCCGCTCCCCTCACCTTTTTTTTTTTTTTAAATTAAATAAAAAATTTTTTTCACTTGTGTATTTGGTAGGTTTATTTGTTTGGGTTTTTTGTTGTTATTTCAGTGGGATTATATCACCTTTGTAAAATTATGGAGACTTAGTTTTTTTTGTTTGTTTCGGTGTCTCCTATGTATCCTTGACTGTTTTGGAACTCACTGTATAGACTGGGCTGGCTTCTAACTCACAGAGATCTTCCTGCTCCTGCCTCCTGAGTGCTGGGATTGAAGTTGTGTGCCACCACCTCTGCTAGATTTAGATTTTTGTTTGTTTTTTGTTTTTGTTTTTGGTTTTGGTTTTCTTTTTCAAGATATGGTTTATCTATAGTTCTGTAGACCAGCTGGCCTCGAACTCATAGAGATCCACCTGTCTCTGCCTCCCAATTGCTGGGCTTAAAGATGTGCGCCACCACCACCCGGCTTGGATTTAGATTTTTTTTTAAGATAGTTTAATTTTATTTTATATGTATTGGTGTTTTGCCTACATGTATGTCTGTGTGAGGGTGTCAGATTTTGGAGTTACAGACAATTGTGAGCTGCCGTGTGGGTGCTGGGATTTGAACTCAGGTCCTCAGGAAGAACAGCCGGTGCTCTTAACCACTGAGCCATCTCTCCAGTTCCGGGCTTAGAATTTTTAAGGCTTAAAAAAAAAAAACTTTATAATTTTTAAGGCTATCTTTTTCTCTGGTTAATAATTGAATGCTTTATATGTGAATTTATTAATTATATTTTTAAATATAAATCAAAAACTTCAAAAAGTTTAAAACATTCTTTTCAATCTGAGTTTGTAGAACTATTTGATAGCTCTTTCATTAGTGTATTAAGGATTTATCTGAAGGATGTAAGGTATTTTAAACTTATCCTTAAGGAATTCTAAATATTCTCATAAAGATCTGGAAAATGCTATGCTAATCTTCATTCTTCAGAGAAGTCAGAGAGAGTTTTTTTTTATTTTTTGAGAGTTTATTTTTAAACGTTTTAGTTTTTTTTGTAATAAAGTCTCTAATGTAGCTCTGGCAGTCCTGGAACCAGCTCTGTAGACCAGTCTGGCCATGAACTCAGTTTACCTTTCTCTGTCTCCTGAATGCTGCGATTAAAAGCATATGCTCTAAAATACTGTTTTTAAAAATGCATTTTGTTTCTTTCATGTATGTGGATGGATGTGTGTATCTGTGGATAGCACATGTTTAACTGTCAGAGGACAACTTGTTTGGGATTCAGTTCTCTGCTTTATACCATGTGGGTTCTGGACATAGATGTTTTTACCCACAGGGCTGTCTTGATGGCTCTAAGTACTTTCATTCAGTATTACAAAAGATTTTATATTTATTTTTTATTTTTCGAGACAGGGTTTCTCTAGCTTTTGGAGCGTGTCCTGGAACTAGCTCTTGTTGACCAGGCTGGCCTCAAACTCACAGAGATCTGCCTGCCTCTGCCTCCCAAGTCCTGGGATTAAAGGTGTGCGCCACTACTGCCCGTCAAAAGATTTGTTAAATGAGGGCTAGTAAGATGGCTCTATGGTTAAAAGTATAGCAGTGCATGCTGGGTGACCTGAGTTCTAGCTCTAGAATCCATGTAAAGTGGAAGAGAAAACCAACTTCACAAAGTTGTCACTTGATCTTCTTGGGCTCCCTGGGATGTGCCCCCTTTCTATCATATACAGACACATAAAGTAATACTAATTTTTTTTGAAAATGAAAATCAGTTTCTAATCTTCCTTGACATTTTCCAGTCCCTTCTGAGGAGACTATTACGTATTTTCATAGTTGAGCTTTGATATTTGATATTGCTTCTTTTCGGGTTTAGGTATTTTCTGTTGACTTATCACTTAGAAGCATGCAAATATAGCTTTCATTTCTCTTTACTCTGTCCTTCTTCCCTTCTCCTTTTCCCTGCTACTTCATTCTAACAATAGTGGTATGGTAGTTAAATAGTCTCAGTGTTTACCTTATGACTATGTGTACGGTATATGTATATGTGATTCACTCCAAAGTTAAGTAGCAAACAATGATTACTTTTTAGCTCATCTTTTCCCTGGAACTAATATTTGTTGTGATTTTATTTGCTTTGGTTTGGCATTCTTTCAAACTTAAAATTTGTTAACTTGCTCATGACTCCTTGATTCGAGGCTGCCAGATGTTCCCAGGCCCAGTGGGTTACTTAAGATTTAGAATCCCAGCATTTTTCAGAAGTTAGAGGCAGGCAGATCTCTATGACTTTGAGACCTTCTTGCTGTCTTGGTTTACATAGCCAATTCCAGGCCAGTCAAAGCTGTATAAGAAGACTTTGTCTCAAAAAACAAAAGCAAAGACTAAAAAGCTCCCCAAAACCCTCTAATAAACACCTGCCCATAAAAGCTTTTTTTACTTTTATGTGTATTGGTGGTTAGCCTGCATGTATGTCTGTGTAAGGGTGTTTGATCCCTTGGAACTGGAATTACAGTTGTGAGCTGCCATGTGGATGCTAGAAATTGAACCTGGGTCCTCTGGAACAGCAGCCAGTGCTTTTAACTGCTGAGCCATCTCTCCAGCCCCTACATACTAGTTCTCATTATCCAACATATATTCTGTGACATTAGTTTCTTTATTTGAGATAGGATCTTATATAGTTCAGGCTAGCCTGGAACTTATGTGGTTTAGAAAGGCTATGAATTTCTAATCTTTCTGCTCCACCTCTAAAATATTGAGTGAAATAGGTGTCTGTCACCAGATCTGTTGTGAGGGGCATCACAGATCTAGATATAAATTGTTTTTATCTATATATAGTTTTGCATCAGAAGCTTGTTTTTCTCAGAGAAACTTGACATTGCATAACCTGAGGTCCATACTTCCTTATTTTAATTTTGTTCTGCTTTGGTTGTTTGTGAAGTGATTATGCTCTTTTACTTTATTTAAATTAATTGTTTTTTTTTTTTTTTCTGAGGCATGGTATAACTGTAGCACTGACTGTCTTGGAGCTTGCTATGTAGAGCTTGTCAGCCTCAAAGAGCTCCTTCTGCCTCTGCCTCTTGAGTGCTGGGATTAAAGACTTGTGCCATCACTCTCAGGTTGTTTATACACTTTTGCTTTTGTGTAATAGAACTTCAGAATGTTGCCATCCTGAGGTTGTGTGTAGGTATGAGGAAATTGTTGACAAGAACAAAATTGCTTATGCAGCAAAGACTGCTAATCACTAGATTTATTGTTGCCAAGATTTCGTTCTTGATTTTTTTCTTTTTTTAAGCCATGTGTGGTTTTGTTCTTTCTTGTTTTGATCTGCTTGTTTGGAAATGCACACACCTGTGTTGTGTTCACTGCGGGCAGGAGGATGTTTAGTGTTCTGCTTTATATCACTCTTAGCCTTCTTCCTTTGAGATGGCCCTTCTGTTGAACCTGGGACTAGATTGGGGATGTGACCCTCTTCCCTCTTGTCTATACCCACCACGGCACTAGGGTTACAGACCTATATGTGACCAAGCCCAGCTCTTTTTTTTTTTTTTGAGAGGCTCAACTGTGTAGCCTTGGAAGGCTTCAAATTCACCATGTAGACCAGAATGAACGCAAATTCTCTGCCTTTCAAGTAGCTTTGAAGCCTGTCCTGAAACTAGCTCTTGTAAACCAGGCTGAATTTGAACTCACAGAGATCCTCCTGCCTCTGTCTTCCAGTGCTGGGATTAAAGGCATGTACCACCCCCGACCGGCTCAGCTCTCCTTTTTAACACACATTTGTCTGCCTGCCTGCCTGCCTGCCTGCCTGTCTGTCTGTCTGTCTATCTGTCTATCTCTCTTATCTATAAAAGTGTTCTTACCTAATGAGTGACCAACCAGTCTCTCTAGCCCCCCCTGTTTAACATTATGTGTTTATTTGTTTATTTATTTATATATTATGGTCATTGTTGTTTTGCCTGCATGGGAGTGTCAGAACCCTGGAACTGAAGTTACAGACAGGTGTGAGCTTCCATGTGGGTGCTGGGGAATTGATCCCCGGTCATCTGGAAGAACAGTCAGTGTGTTTAATTACTGAACCATCATCTCTCCAGCCCTGGTGCTGAGAAATTCTAACTCAGTTCCTTAAGCTTGTATAGTAAGTGCTCTTCTGAGCCATCTGTCCAGCCCCCATTTTTCCTTTTATTTTATATATATATAATATATATGTATAATATATATATAATATATATATATTCATTTTTCGAGATAGGGTATCTCTGTAGCTTTTGGAGCCTGTCCTGGAACTAGCTCTTGTAGACCAGGTTGGCCTCGAACTCACAGAGATCCGCCTGCCTCTGCCTCCCAAGTGCTGGGATTAAAGGCGTGCGCCACCACCGCCAGGCAATAATATATTTTTAATTGAAACAGAGTTACATCACTTCCCTCTCTTCCTTCCCATCAGTTTCTCCTAGATACCCTTCCTCTGACCCCTCCTCACTTCCCTCAAGTTAATAGCTTTTTCATTATTATTGTTAAATATGTATGCATGTATATATGCATGCATGCATGTATGCATATGCTTATGTCAAATTGACATAAAACTAGCCGATACATCTATATTTTCAGAATTGTAGATAACTAGGACGCATAGAAGACTGTTAACAGATCTTAACAATATTAAATTTCCTCTTCCTAACAACACAGAAAATATTCATTCTAGTTTTACATATCAGAATCTTACAGTTATTGTGCAAGAATTACAAGTGATCATAAGTGCTGAGCCATCTCTCCAGCTTTTTTTTTTTTAAAAATGAAAAACAAGGAAAGAAAGAAATGTTTTCAAGACTGGAGAAATGGTTCAGGGGGAAATTATTTGTTGCCCAATCATGAAGATCGTAGTTCCAATTCCTAGCACCCACTGGGGAGAAGATTCTTATCCTAAGCAATCTGGCTAGCTGGACTACTGAAACTGGAAAGCTATAGGCAGAGCAAGTGACCTTGCCTCAGTATATCAGGTAAAGAGTAATATTGGAAGACACCCAACATGCCTGTGGTGACAATAGGCACATATGCATGCACACTAGACACATGCTCACATATCCAAGAAAAAAAATCAAACCCAACGTTCACTGTTGAAATAGCTTTTTATTTTCCTCAAACCATAAATAAATAAATAAATAAACGTAGTACTATTGTTTGTCTACTTGCGTCTTTGAATAGTTCAATAATGTCTTTTTTCACGTGTGTAATTGAATGGTTAATATGTTGCCGTTGCTTGATTGTTGCCAGTAATTTTAGAGTCAACTTTCTGAAATCTGTATTTGAGAGTTTAGGATAGAACGGCAGTGGATCTGTAGGATATTAGGTCTACAGCACCTGTTTAATACCTAAATGTTCCAGTCCTTAAAATGTACTGAAATCCCCCATATTAGATGACATAGTTGTGGCATATCCTCAGGTCTTCCGGTAAACTGTAAATTGTTGATTACTTATAATTTCTAGGTTTTTTTAATACCTAATACAATATGCATGCTATATAGTTACAATTCTATGACAAGTTAAAAGTTTGTACATGTTTATATTAGGTAGAATTTTATTTTATTATTTTTATTTTCAACATAACTTTTGTTTGAATCCTCATATAGACTACCCAGATTTTGCGGGCATTGCTATTAGATACTCAGATTTAGAGCTAGGAAGCAATATATTTTAAAAATCATGGTTGGATTAGTTATTATTTATCACCAAGTTCTGGTGTGGATTTGATATTTGTAAGCTTGGTTACCACATGAGCACATTCTAAGCAAGAAGAGCTCAGTTTGACATGTCAATGTGAATTCATTAAAGCATTCAGACTTTCTGATACTTGACTCCTATCCTTGTAAATAATTCTTTCAAAATTGCTTTTGGTATCAAAAGGAGTAGTATATTGGTTATTGCGTAGTTTTTATAAGTTTTACGTTAGTACCATTAATAGTTATAAGCCACTTTTTTCTGTCAAATATTAGATGTAGTGGTTGCAGACACATCAGTTTTCCTATGTTATTTCTTCTGAAATACTGTAGTGTTAAGTGAGACAGAATATACCTTCTTTCTCTTTTTTATCTGTCTGTCTGTCTACCTATCTATCTATTATTTTTTGAGGCAGGGTTTCTCTGTATAGCGTTGACTGTCCTGGAACTCACTCTATAAAGCAGGCGGCCTCAAACTCACTGATATTTGATAGTCTCTGCCTCCACAGTGCTGGGATTAAAGGCCTGCACCACTACCACAGTCTATGCTTTCTTTTTATCAATTTTGCCAAGGAGGGTGCTTATAAATTCTAGTTATTTCCATTTTTGCACAGAAAGAATACTTCAAAATTTCAATATATTAATTCAATACATTAATATATTAATGACTAATATATACTATTATGTTACATTTAAATTTTATAAATTTGTTCTCATCTAAAGTTATGAACCTTATGCTTTCAAGAAGGATCTTGGGTGAATTCTGAGAATTATAGGAAACATTTTATGATTGCCAAACTAAAATTAGGTACAAGGTATTAGCTTTCAGTTTGAAAATTGTTGGTTCAGCTAGAACACTGTAAACGACTAGAACCTCTGTGCATAGTTATTGATGGAGATATGTATCTGGCTGGATGTGGTGATTCACACCTTTAATTTCACCACTAGGAAGTCATAGATAGCTGGAACTACATAGTGAAATACTGTCTCCCTGTTCCCCAAGACTATTTGTCTATATTGTCCTTTGTAGCTTTTCTTACAAAACTATGTAATTTTGAGTGTATATAGATGATAGATCTTATAACCATTGTACTTTCTTGTCAAAGATCATAGTTGACAGTGAAGTTAATGAGAATGGGAAGTTTAGGGTAAATATTGGAATTTTTTTGTTTGTTTGTTTGTTTAATCATGTTGTGAAATAGGCCAGGGGGTAGTGGCACATGTCTTCAATCCCAGCACTTGGGAGGTAAAGGGAGACAAATCTCTGAGTTTGAGGCCAGCCTGGTCTACAGAGTGAGTTCCAGGACTGGCTCCATAGCTACTAGGAAACCCTGTCTTGAAAAACCAAAAAAAAAAAAAAAAAAAAAAAAAAAAAAAAAAAAAGAAAAGAAAAGAAAAGAAAGAAAGAAAAGGGAATAGAATGGAGGAAATAAATGTGTATAAATTCTTGAATATTAAGTATGATTGCTTTAGTAAGTACTGTGGTCTGAATGCTGGTATCTGCTCTAAAATTAATTTGTTAAAACCTAAACCTCTGAGTGATTGCATTAAGGGGCATAGCATAGTCTGTGGATCAGATCATGGAGACGGGTGTCACAAACAAAACTGGTACATTTTGAACTTCTGATCCTCTTGCCTACATCTTCCAAGAGCTGGTTTATAGGTGTGGGCCCCTAAACCTGCCTTTCAAATGCTTTTTAAAGAGTAAAATGCTAAGGTGTAAACATTATTATTAACTTTGCTCAATAGGTTAAAGACACTGAGAACATTCTATTTTCATATTTTGGTTCAGTTTATAAAGGAATTTGGGCTACTAGATGCCTTTTGACTAAAGGTTCCCTCACTGTCTGCTGGAGTGGATGAGGATGCTTGGAAACATGTAATGTCGCTGAGCTGACATTATCTATATCAATATAGTTATGCTGCGGATATATATAGTTATGCTTCAGAGGTTTATGGATCAGGAAAATGATAAATTGTGTGTTTGGTTCGAGAAACTGCTGGAAGCAAGTGAATAAACTAGAAAGCTTATCAGTGTATGTTAAATAGTCATTTTGTTATATTGTAAGACAATCGGAGGAGCTAATGAAGACTTAAGGGCATTTTCTCAGCCATATTTTTAAAATTCTACTGTAGCATTTAAGCATATAGTAAATTTCCTTTGACTGTAAACTAAGTCATGCCTTTTTTTGATTTATGTTCTGTTCTTACAGTTTTCAAAGACATAATCTTCCCCAGAAATTATTTTAAGTTAACTTGATAGTGGCATATTTGACATGTTTCAAAATGGGAGCTGTCACTCCTGTAGAAAAAAAACTTGTACAACTTGAATGTTTCTCCATCTGTGCCCTGAAGTTTGTTGTTATTACTATATTATTGACTAAGTAGCTTTGTTTTCCTACACAAAGATCCTATTCTATGTTTTTTCTTTCACATTTTTATACATTAAAGAGAATTTGTGGTAGGAATAAGGAAGCCAATTTTTAGGTTAGTTCAATGTTTTATATAATTCAGGGAAACTCGGTCTGCTTGGGAACAGAAACAGAGGCAGATGGATATTGATGCTTTGTAAGGATGGCATGGCTCCTTTTGATTACAGATACTGGCGGTCTGCGAGGTGAAGATATGGAGCCACAATCCATTTACAGTCTGCACTAACCATGGGTGCTGTGGTAAAGCCAAGAACAACTTCATAATATAGCGTAGAAGAGAGCTACTTTTAGTTTTCCAGCACAGAGGCCCCCCCCCCCCCCCAATCCTGTCATCACTGTCTTTGAACATTGAGGCCAAATGCCATAGAAACTGCTATGCTTCGATTCCTGCTTTGAGTTACAGATGAGTTGCTCGGAAATGTAAGCTAGAGTGTAATAGTAGTGCATCAATTGTACACTTTTCAAAAACAAAAATGGGAGATTTATTTATTTACTTTTAAGATTTGTTTTTAGTTTCAATGTGCATGGGTATTTTGCTTGTGTGTTTGTGTACCAGCTGCATGTCTGGTGCTCTTGGAGGCCAAAGAAGGCCTTGGATCCCCTGGAACTGAGTTGACAGATGGTTATGAATCACCATGTGAGTGCAGAAGATTGAATGCTAGGCAAGTACTCTACCAACTGAGCTACATCCCCAGCTCTATTTTATTTTTGCTTAGGTGTTTTGCCTGCATCTATCTTTCGGTGCATACAGGCTTTAAAAATGTGTTGGATCTCCTGAGACTGGAGTTAAAGACAACTGTGAGCAACTATGAAGGCTTAAATTGAACGTGGATCCTCTGGAAGAACAGCCAGTGGGTGCTCTTAAATCCTGAGCCATTTCTCACTTCCCATCCCCCACCCATTTAAAGTGGGTTCTCAGTTCCTCATGCTTGCATACCAACTAAGTCATCTCCATAGACCTAATAGCTTTCTGCTTTCTTTCAGGATTTTTTTTGTTCATCGTTGTTGTTTGGTTTGTCACGACAGGGTTTTTCTGTGTAATAGTCCCGACTGACCTTGAACTCACTGAGATTCACCTGCCTCTGTCCCCCAAGTGCTGGAATTAAAGGTATGTGCCACCACCTCCCAGCCCTAATAGCTTTCTTTATAAATGGATTTTTTAAATTTTATTTTTAATTTTGAGGCCTTGGTTTTGCTCTTTCTATAAAAACCTGTGACAAGGGACTAGAGACAACTCGTTGGTTCAGAGCATTTGTTGCCTTTCCAGAGGACCCGTGCTCAACTCCTAGAACCTGTGTGGTGGTTTACAAATGTTCCAAGGATCTGACACCTTCTGGCCTCCATAGGTACCAGGCACACACATGGCACATAGATATTAAAGACATACATGCAGGCAAAACACCCATACATATAAAATGAAAAATAGATATGAGAAAACTCTTTAACTTTTTCTTTTTCTTTTTTTAGTCTTTCCTTTCCCACAAATAGCATGTCTGTTCCCTTGTTTGTTAAGAAGTATACTTCATTATGGAAGTCGTTAACTGTTGTTTTATCTTCAGCACAGTGGCTATGCCTTAATCTACTATTTCAGCCAGCAGTTGTGACTCTGCAGTTACCGGCTGCTTCTTTAGCAGCAGCCTGGAGGGAATTCCATTCCCAAAGGCACCAGCCCTGGCTGCTGCTAAAGGTAACTCTAACTAAATATCATTCTACTTTAAATAAGACTTGAGGTTCAAAGGCTGGGGTGAAAATCTGTGAGCTCAGAGAGGCTGAGTAGCAGCTAACTAACCCTATCCTTGCTAGCGCCCCTGAAAGACCCATGCTTGGGTTCTGCCAAACCAGAAAACATCGCGGCCACTCCAAACTCTTCCCTACTACTTTTGTGTCTCTTCATTTCTCCCAGATGCCTTCTGATGCTCTATAATTAGTTTCTGTCAGCTAGTTGCTAACTTAGCCTCCTGACCCAAGGTTAATTTTATTTAATCATTGCAAATGCAAACTTGGGATTCTCAGTGTGATTGAGTGTCCCCCATAATTAACTATGGGAAAAGATTCCTTTTTCATTAATCCCTTAGAATATACCTAGAACTGTAGATCACGGAGTCATTTAAAGCTGGTTGGTCTAAGCACTTTTCATTCTTGTGGTTGGGTATGTTTTCCCTGATTGTTTTCTCTTCTTGATCTTGGATAAATCTTCAATATTGAAGATTTTATTTCTTTGTTTTGCTGAAGAAATAGGTTACAGTCCCTGCTCATTCCCCCCACCCCCTTTTAAGTCTAGGTTAGGTACTATACCTGAAATAGTGCCATTTAGGTGTGGTCAGATAGAAATTTGATTTCTCCTGATGAGGCTACAGTTTACATAGTTTTGTTCACTGTCTTTTCCTGCTAGTTGGTATCATACTTTCCAAAAGTGTTAGACTGGAAATTTAAGTACTTAGTTTAGTTCTAACTCTGCCTAGATTTAATCCTGTATAATAGTCTTCCTTGAAGGATAGTGGCATGATTTAACTTTTTTTTTTTTTGGTGTTTTGTTTATTTGTTTTTCAAGACAGGGAATCTCTGTGTAGCTTTACAGTCTGTCCTGGGACTCACTCTGTAGACCAGGCTGATCTCAAACTCACAGAGATCCATTTGCCTCTGCTTCCTGAGTGCTGGGATTAAAGGCTGACCTCTTCAGTAGCACTCCTGTTTTGTAGGGTACCATTGTCTTTAGTACTTAAATATCTAAGGTGTCATGATAGGTTTGTAAAAGGAAATTTATGAATTGTTCAGGTACCTATGAAAAAAGAAAACCTAATTAAATGATAATAGTTTATTAATATGAATATTTACAGTTCATGTATATGACAGATTATGCATTTTTATTCATTTAATTTTTATGTATGTTGGTTTTGGCCTGCGTATATATCTGTGAGGGAGTTGGTTCCATTGGATATAGAGTTACTGATAGTTGTGAGCTGCCATGTGGGTGCTTGGAATTGAACCCAGGACCTTTGGAAGAGCAGCCAATGCTCTTAAGCCATCTCTCCAGCTCCCAGATTATATTTTTAAAAGATGGCTATGACAGTATTTCTCATCCTACAGGCTTCTTATAACATGACTTTGACATTTCTCTCATGGTCCTTGAATTTCAAAATTTGAACAGTTTTGTGACTTAGCAGTGGTGACTTTTTTTTTTAAATTGGAGAGAACTGTGAAATGTATACTGATGTCATTTTCATGCTCCTTTCTTATTTTAAAAATAATATTACTTTTATTATTTGTTTATGTATGGCTTGTGTACATCTGAGTACAGATGTGCTTATTTGTGTGTGCCTTCCTCCACCGTTTTTGAGAGAGGGTTTTGAGAACACGCCTCAGGGTTCCTCTGTCTCCATACCTTACTCCTGTCTTGGTGCTGGCATTATAGGTGTGTGCTGTGATATTCAGCTTTTTAAAGTGGGAACTGGGGAATCTTATTTAGGCCCTTATACTTATGCAGCAAGCACTTTACCTACTTCGCCTAAGGTCCCCCAATGCCTTTCTTGAAATGAGGCCTATGTAAACAGAATCGTCTGCATTAGCTCCAGAGTGCTGAGATTATGGGTGTGTTGACCTAACTTCCTTCATTTCTTCTGCTTAATATTTTCTGTGCATTGTTTACCTTTAAAGAATCTGTTAAATTTCTTACTCAGATTTCCTCAATCCTATTTTCTTTTGGTGGAACATAGTCTCAAATAGAAACCCCATTGAATTTTCTTTCTTCTCTTCTGTTACCAGGAAATGAAAAGGATGAGAAGAAATGAGTTGCTTACCTCTGTAGATTTTCTTTTTCAAAATGTCATTTTTTTTTCATTATGGAATATGTTGTGTCTCTATGAACATAAAACATTTTAATAGAGCTTTAAAATCAGATTTAGTTTTTCAGTAGCTTCTTGATTTGAATCATTGAAAAAATTTTACTTGCATTACACATTCATTCTTTCTCTTAGAGTAATTCAAAGAATAGCTTAAGAGCCCAAACAAGCATATATATTTTTTTTATCACTCTTAGATTTTCTTTCTTGAAGTCCCACATTTTACCTCTCATCTTCTTGATCCACAATTCAAGCATTTCTAATGTCCTTCATCTTCTATGCTGTTGATTATTCTCTTTCTGCCTTTGGACATGTTCTTCAGGCCTCTTTCTGTTTGTTTGTTTGTTTGTTTGTTTGTTTTTTGACAGGATCTTGCTACTTAGTCCTTGTTGGTCTCAGACTTGCTTTTATCCTCCTGCCTTTTGTTCCCTAGCAACAGCTGAGATTATAGATGTGCACACCACCATGCCAGGCTTTTTTCTGTTTTTTTGTTTGTTTTTGTTGTTTTATTTTTGTGAATTGTCATTTTCTAAGATTTCTTCATAATAGTTTTGTATCTGTATTTCCTTTGCACTTTTTTTTTATTTCTGTTAAGTTCCTTTGTTACTACTTTGTAGAAACTTGTGTTATCATGCATTTGAACTCCCTATCCTTCCTCTATCAAGTATGTCCAGCCCTTTGCCCAGGATAGCTGTGAGTGAAGCCTGTCATAAATTTGTAAATTTACTGTAAAATTATGTGTTCTTTTGGGGGCAAAATGCTTTTGGTAACTCTTATGCAATTCTTGAGTAGATGACCTCATTGTGTTGCAATGTCAAAAGGTGGACACCCTGCTGAAGAGTTTGATGCTTTGGTTGGGAGGAGGGGTGTTGGGCATCAGTTCTCTAAATACTCAACAGGTGATTTTAGCTGTGTGAAATAGTAGTGATCATTTCACAATGTGTGCATACTTAAAAAAGGGGAACTACTAGAATAAAGGTATAACAGCGGCTGACTTGAAATAAGACTCAGATTATTGACATTTTAAAAGCTAGAATCATTTTTTTGTCTTTTAGCTCCCATAGCATTCAATATACTGTTGTCATTATGATTCAACAAATACTTTTGTCTACTCATTTTTGTGGTATTTTATGTAGCTGTGTAGGTTACTCTGAATGTATCTACTTTGCTTTATTTTTATTTTATTTTTGTCTTAGGGTTTCACTCTAGCTCAGGGTGACCTTGAATTCCTAATCCCTATTCCTTTATCTCCCCAGTGCTGGGATGACAGGTAATGCACCACCATCCCTGGCTTGGACAACTTTTGTAGCAGAAATTACTAGACAACAAAATTGTCAAGTGTCCCTTAAAAAAAAAAATCCAACAAGGCCTTACTATGTAGCTCCTGGCTGTCCTGGAACTCATTATGAAGACCAGGCTGGCCTCAGACTTGTAAGCATTTGCGTACTGGGACTATAGTGTACACCACCACATCCTATTATATATTTTTTAAATTTATTTTTATTTTATGTGCTTTGGTATTTTGCCTGCATGTATGTTTGTGTGAGGGTGTCAGATCTTGGAGTTATATGCAGTAGTAAGCTGCCATGTGGGGTCTGTGAATTGAGCCCTGGTCCTCTGGAAGAACAGCATGTGCTCTTAACCCCTGAACCATCTTTCCAGCCTCCCTCCCCCAGCTAAGTATTTTTAAAAGAAATATAAAGTACTCTCTAAAGAAGTCTTGGATTAAGAGGAGTCTTCACCAGTCCTGTGCTTGATTAATGAATTAAATATAAGAAGCCCTATTCTTCATGCTTCTATTATAAGGTAGTCCTCATAAGATCTGTGTATATTGACTTCTAAATGACTTTAGTCTAACCATGATTCATAAGTCTCATTTGTAGATAGCTATAATAAACATAGGAAATAAGTCTATTCCTATAAACATAGGAAATATGTCTAACATAGGAAACAACGCTAGGTATAGATTAACCTATAACATTTAGTAAATGTGGTAGAATTACAAGATTAACCTTTGATCTTTGGTGTTATTCCCCCCTTTTCTTTTTAAAGAGAGGGTGGAGGCCCAATATATACTAAGTATGTGTTCTACCCCTGAGCTACTCCTCCAACCAGAACTTTTGATCTGTATGTGCAATTTTGCTATATAGCCCAAGCTGGTTTCTAACTCCAGATCCTCTTGCCTTGGCCTCCCAAAATACTGGGATTAAAAACATTTGCTGCCATATCTAGTTTGATTCTTTAATCTTTTTTGTTTGCTTGTTTCATCTTGTTTGTTTGTTTGAGACAGGGTTTCTCTGTGTAGACAGTCAGGACTATCTAACTCACTCTGTAGGTGTGCCTGCTTCTACTTCCAGGGTGCTGGGAATAAAAGTGTAAACTGCCACAGTAGATTGGGCCTTTAATCTTTTTAAAACCAGTGGCCCCTGACTTGCTTCTAATTTAATTGCTTGTGGCATTTTTTTGTTTTATTTTTTGTTGTTTTTTAATGGTGCTGGGAACTGAACCCAGTGCCTTTGTGAGTCTTAGATAGGTACTCTAACATTGAGCCGTATTTGCTTGTGATATAAATTTATTTATTTATTTATTTGATTTTTCGAGGCAGGGTTTTTCTGTAGTTTTGGAGCCTGTCCTGGAACTAGCTCTTGTAGCCCAGGCTGGCTTCGAACTCACAGAGATCTGCCTGCCTCTGCCTTCCGAGTGCTGGGATTAAAGGTGAGTGCCACCACCACCTGGCTGAAATTTATTTTTTTTGAGGGGGAATTTAATTTATTATTTTATGGACTGCTAGAATGCATTTAGTGTCGTGAGTGCTTTTAGACAACATTCATGTTCAAATCTAAAGCAGTGATGAATACATTTTTTGCAACGTAACAACAGTCTCTTCGTGTGTGTATACCTGCAAGGAGGACAGAGGAAGACATCAGGTTTCTTTTTGTGTCATTTCACACCTTGTTCTCTAGAGACAGGATCTGTCGTTCTAAATTCCAGACCTTAAAATTACCTTCCCAGCCCTGCAGGGAATATTTGTTTGAGACAGGATCTTGCTTTGTATTCCTGTCTGGCTTAAAGTGAATGTGTAGACCAGGCTGCTCTCAAACTCACAGAAATCTACCTGCCTCTGCCTTCTGAGTGCTAGGATTAAAGGTTGGTGCCACCAGTACCTGGCAAACCAATGAACATTTTACGCATTTTCTGTCTGCTAATTGATTAAATGTTTGTATAATATTTTAAGTAAATAAAGTTTTTTTTTGTAAATAAAGTTTTAATAAGTTTTGACCTATGGCAACATTTTAATGTCTAAAATATTTTTAGTCTGTTGAGTAACTGATCTTTTTATTGATGGACATTTTTTACTTATTATAGACACTTTAAGAGGTTTCCTTGTGCATTTTAACCTCCATTATTAGTGAATAAATTGATTGATCATGTCATCATAGTTTGATGTCATCATTCCATAGTGATTGAGCCCATAGGGAATTTAACCCAGGGCCTTGAGAATGATAGACAAGAACTCTACTAGTGAGATATAGTTCCACTCCAAACATGCTGAACAAAAAAGAATAGTTTTCAAGTAATTTATAACCAACAGTGGAGCTTGCCATATTATATTCTAATAGTCAATTTGCCTTTGTCTTCACTAGATCAGAAGCAACTTAATTTGATAAAGCCACTAATGAGTTGTGATTTTCAAGGAATATTAATAGTTCTCGTAGAAAAGTGTTCTCTCTAATTACTTTAATTAATGACATGAGCTTTGTTCTATTTTTTGTTTTCATATTTAGAAACAAAGTACTTAGTTGGTATATTGTAGGTGTTATTAGTCCAGTTTCTAATGAGCTATGTTTTGGTAACTATTTGGATTATTTTATTGGTTTTTTTCTTTTTTAATCATTGTCCTACATATTGTTGAATCTGGAGCCCTCCCTACATATGACAAACATTTATTGAGTGATTAGCTGTGTGCCAAGCCCTTTCCATCTTTATCTTGTTGACCCTTTCTAACTTGTGACTACTTATCAGGAACTTCTTTCTGGCCTTTGGAGACCATATTTTCAGTTTACTGTATTTTCATTACCAATTTTCTTCACTATTCTTTTCCTCTCTCTATTTTCTTCCGTTTTAGACATTGTAACTTTGTAAACTTTGGTTTCTTTCAGTTTCATGCTTTTTGTTTGTTTGAGACAGGGCTTCTCTGTCTCTTTGGAGCCTGTCCTGGAACTAGCTCTTGTAGATCAGGCTGGCCTCGAACTCACAGAGATCTGCCTGCCTCTGCCTCCCAAGTGCTAGGATTAAAGGCGTGAGCCACCACTGCCCGGCTTCAGTTTTATTTTTATTTTATTCAATGTTTTGATTATATCTAGGACTCCTAGCAAACCTTTCTAAGTTTTAATTCAAGAAATTAAAAAGCAAATATAATTTCCTGAAGTGTCCACAGGTCTTTTAATAGAGTTGACTTTTATTTTGACTTAATACTTTTGCCTTCCTACAAGTTTCCAATTGTGGAAGCCTTGTGATTTTTAGATTGTTTCTATTCTCCAAGTCTACCAATTTTTCTGTCTGTGTATATCCCAAATTTAGTTGGACTTTCTCTTGTATTAGTGGTCCACTTTTTACTCCCTTTTTGTTCTGTTTCAGAGTGTGTTCTGCACTTGGTGCTTTCTTTCTAATTGGCCCAGAGTTTGTCTAAATTGTAGCTGATTGTACCTTTCCTTTTGGGTGGCAGAGTAGAGTAACTATAATTCAATCTTCACAGTTGTAGGTTTATCATCCTTTTGTTTTTAAATATTTATTTATTTATTATGTATACATAATTCTGTCTATGTGTATGCCTGCAGGCCACAAGAGAGCACCAGACCTCATTACAGATGGTTGTGAGCCACCATGTGGTTGCTGGGAATTGAACTCAGGACCTTTGAAAGAGCAGGCAATGTTCTTAACCACTGAACCATCTCTCCAGCCCTATCATCCTTCTTTTTATCATTATTATTATCATCTTGTTTAAACCTACCATATTTTGCTGTAGTAGCGTATGATAGAAGCCCACACTTTGAAGTAAAGTGTTCTGTTTGGCTTGCTCTTGACTCTTTTACATGGCTTCCCCTTTAAAAATTAATGTAATCCTCCTCTGAATCCAGAAACCCTCTTTGTTTCTTCTAGCATGAGCCAAAGCAACCATCTTGTGCTTCCATTGGGATTGTATATTGAACACTTAATATTGAAGACTATTCATTTCTCTTTTATTTATTTGTTTATTACTACTGTTTGTGTGTGCCTTAATTTCTTGTCAACTTGACACATGCTAAGGTCGTCTGGGAAGAGAGAAATTCAGTTGAGAAAATGCTCCCATTAGATTGATCTGTGGGCAAGCATGAGGGGATTTTCTTGATTAATGATTGATGTGGAGGGACTGTGTGCACGATGTTATCCTGGTCATGTGGTCCTGAGTTATATAAAAAAATTAAGGCGGAGTAACCCATGGGTACAAGCCAGTAAGTTGAGCTCCCCCATGATTTCTGCCTCAGTCAGGTCTTGTCTCCAGGTTCCTGCCCTGAGTTCCTGTCCTGGCCTCCTTTGATGATGCAGTGTAAGCCAGAGGAACCCTTTTCTTCAAGTTCCTTTTGGTCGGGGTATTTTTATCACAATAATAGAAACCAAACAAAGACAGTGTATGTGTTGGCATGTTCTAAATCTTGTGTCAAGGTCAGAGAACAACTTTATGGAAAGTTCTCTACTTCTACCTTTATTTGCATTATTACAGAGATCAAACTAAGGTTACCAGACTTTTGCAGCAAGTGCCTTTGCCCACTGAGCCATCTCACCTGCCCTTTTGTCTCTTTAGACAGGTTGTTGTACAAAGTGAAAGAAGTCTTAAATGCCTAAAGTAATGGGATGTGTAATTTTAAAAAATATTTTCTTTTGGTGTGTGTGTGTGTGTGTGTGTGTGTGAGAGAGAGAGAGAGAGAGAGAGAGAGAGAGAGAGACAGAGACAGAGACAGAGACAGAGAGGGGTATGTAGTATACACCTACTTGTGTTTAGGGGTACTCTGTGTGTGCAAAGACCAGAGAATAGTGTCACATACCTTTTTGTATCACTTCCTTCCTTATTCTTTTGCGATGGGGTCTCACTGAATCAGGACCTCAACATTTTTTTCTGGCCCCAAGCCCCAATGATTCTCTTTTTCTGTACACTCCAGTACTAACTGGAGTGTTACAAAGGGTATGGGACCACACCTAGCTTACTGTACGTTTGCTGAGATCAGAACTTCCTCTTAATTGTGTAACAATGCTTTTAATTCTCCAGCCTGGTTCTGAATATATATTCATTATATATTTATTAGTATATGTTGATATAATATATACTCATAATTAGATTAAAAATATTGCGTGTAGGTTTGTGCATGTGAGTACAGCTGCCCAAGGAGACCAAAGGCATTGGCTCTCCCTGGAACAAAAATTACAGATAAGATTGTGAGTCACCTGACAGGCAAGAATCTAAACTTGGAAATTGTTCTCTACAAGATACATTTGTACTCATGGTACAAATAATGTACTTTTGATACAAAGAAAATGAATATGTTAATGCCAAAAGCATTGATGCCAGAATTTAATGCCATTTGGCTTACCTGTATGCTACTTTTTGCTTCCCCTGACCGGAAATTTGTGTACATATATTAACGCTTTGCCTTTTTATTTAAAATAAAAATTTAAGTGTATGGGTGTTTTGCCCGCAGGTATGATTGTGTGTCAATTTTGTTCAGTGCTTGAGAAGGCCAGAAAAGGTGTCAGATCCGCTGAGACGGGAGTTATAGATGGTTGTGAGACACAGTACAGGTGCTAGGAATAGAACTGGAGTCTTCTTAAAGAGCACCAAGTACTATTAACTGCTAAGCCATCTCTCCAGCTCCAGGGTTTTTATTTTTGTTTGATTTTCAAGACAGGATTTCTCTGTGTAACCTGGCTAATCTGAAACTTGTTCTGTAGACCAGGCTGGTCTCGAATTCAGGGATTTGCCTTTTTCTGTCCTGGGATTAAAGCAGTGCACCACTTCCATCAGGCCAACCCCAGAGTTTGTCTTCTGAAAACATTGGGTCAGGAATTTTGATTTCTTATTTTACAGATTAGATTTGAGAATGTTAGAATTATGACTAAATGTCATTATGTTCCTTTACTTAGCTGAAAGAATTATTTGCTTGTTCTTAGGAACTAGAAGGTCATCTGTCTGTCTGTCTGTCTGTCTGTCTATCTATCTGTCTGTCTGTCTGTCTACCTACCTACCTACCTACCTACCTATCTATCTATCTATCTATCTTGTGTTTTTGTGAAAGGGTTTCTCTGTAGCTTTGGAGCCTGCCCTGGAACTTGCTCTTATAGAACCAGGCTGGCCTCGAACTCAAAGATATCCACCTGCGTCTGCCTCCCAAATGCTGGGATGAAAGGCATACACTACCACCGCCCAGCCCCTCTCTTTATTTTTATATTTATTAATTTATTGGTTTTTGAGACAGGGTTGGTTTCTCTGGGTAGCTGTAGCTGTCCTGAAACTCACCATGTAGTCCAGGCTGTCTTTGAACTCAGTGATTCCTTTGCCTCTGGGATTAAAAGCATGTGCCACCATGCCTGTTCCGTTGTTTTGTTTTGTTTGTTTATTTTTAAAGACATGGCCTAGAATTTGCCATGTAGCTCAAGTTGTCTTCAGACTCTGTTCTTCTCTGAGCCTCCAAATACTGGGGTTATAAGTATATGCCTTCATCTGGCTATGAGGAGCTATGTTTTGAAAGTCTTTTCCTTCCTGGTTTCTTACCTATCTTTTGTCTCTGAATTCTAGTCACAGATGTAGAGCTGAAACGACTCAAAGATGCCTTCAAGAGGACCTGTGGACTCTCATATTACATGAGTCAGCACTGCTTCATCAGGGAAGTGCTTGGGGATGGAGTGCCTCCTAAAGTTGCTGAGGTAATCTTTATGGTGCTTGGTTCCTCTCATAGTTCTGTACCAGTTTAAATTTCTTTTTCAAAGTACTTTTTTCAATTTTTTAGTATTTATTTATTTTAATGTGTATGGATGTTTTGTCTTTCTGTTCACTATGCGCCATGTATGTGCATTACACAGAGAAGAGTTTTGGATCCTCTAGGTCTGGAATTACAGATGGTTGTGAGCCACCATGTGGATGCTGAGAATTGAACCCAGCTCCTTTGGAAGAATATCAGTGCTCTTAACTGCTGAGCCATCTCTCCAGCACCCTGTTTTAATTCTTTTTCTGTTATTATATGTTTTGTTTTGAGACAGGGTCTGTCATATAGCTCAGACTGGCTTCCAACTCATGGTATAGCTGAGACTTGAACTCCTTATCCTCATGTCTTCATTACCTAAAGGCTTGGTTTATAAACTTCAGATTACCTCCCTGTGTTCTTGTCTATTTGCTTTTAAAATTTTGCATTAGTCTCTTCTTAAAAGATTTCATCTTGGGACTGGAGAGATGGCTCAGTGGGTAATGACATTATCTATTCTTCCAGAGGATCCATCCAGGTTCAATTCCTAGCACTTAGAAGGCAGCTTACAACTCTCTGTAACCCCAATTCCAGGGGATCTGATACCTTTACACCAATTCACATAAAATAAAGTTTAAAAATTTAAAACAAGATTTCATCTTCCTCACAGTTGTTTTTCTTGCTGAGTAGGAAACAGGTTCTAGTTTAGATGTGCTGTATTCTTAAAGTTTGAATGGGAACACTGAAGACCCACAGGTTTGCATTTTTAATGCTTTTGCAACTGATATGTAATTATAGACTGTTAATATGATTTCCTCATTTTAAATATCATCTGACATTAAGTTTTTATGTTGTATGTTTTACAAATTTTTATTGAATGGAGTTGAGTCTGTAAAATTAAACTTGTAAATGAAATAGAAGCTTATATGAATTTAAATTCTTATTTAAATTGTACCAAAATCTTTAAATAAAATATGCTGAGTTTGAAAGCATTCGCTTTCTAAAAATAATGTTTATTTTTTGTAGTAACCTGCACAGATGTATTGTTATTCTGAGTATGACTAAAAGTAAAATTTATAAAACAAGATTATGATAGGAATTTTAAGCTTAATATTACATATGGAGCCCTAATTCTCTACTTTATTTTTTTATTGTTTTTAGCAGGTATTTATTTATATTCCTCCCCCCCCCCCCCAACAGGGTTTCTCTGTGTAGCTTTGGAGCCTGTCCTGGAACTCATTCTGTAGACCAAGCTGGCCTTGAACTCACAGAGATCCACCTGCTTCTGCCTCCCAAGTACTGGGATTAAAGGTGTTCACCACTGCTGTCTGGCTATTTCTCATATTCTTGTTTTCCCTTAATAAGTTTATCTTGAGTGCTGTTATAGTACAGAAAATGTTGAATTTATTTTTTGTTTCAAGGTATAACAAGCAATTTAATACTATGATATTATCTACCAATTAGAAAAAGGGACATAGCCCAGGTATGGTGGTGCACGCCTTTAATCCTAGCACTAGACAGGCAGAGGCAGGTGAATCACTGTGACAAGGCCAACCAGGCCTACACAGTGAGGCCCTGTCTCAAAAAATAAAATAATGAAGGTCGTCATAGTGATTAATAGAAAATCCTTTCAAATTCAAAGATAGTTCAGCCTTTTTTCCCCCTCTCTGCTCCTGTACTTAAAGTCAGAACTGTTCCATGTTGCTAGGAATAATTTAAGTCACAGTATTTTATC
This sequence comes from Myodes glareolus, assembly GCF_982192425.1. Classification (NCBI taxonomy): domain Eukaryota; kingdom Metazoa; phylum Chordata; class Mammalia; order Rodentia; family Cricetidae; genus Myodes; species Myodes glareolus. The sequence goes on from NC_142034.1 coordinate 37,546,901, forward strand.
TCCTTGAATTGTATATAAACATCTATCTGTATACATTCTTATTTACCTAAAAGCAGATTTCTCTCTTTTAAATTGAGTTGTCTTTTTATTGACTTTTAAGATTAGATATAGGCCCTTTTATAAGATACATGACTTGCAGACAGTTTCTCCCACTCTTTATATGGTTTCTCATTACTTCATGGTGCCTTTTAAATCACAAACTTAAATTTGGCAAAGTCCATTTATCACTTGTGCTGTTCCTTTTTATTGCAAAGATTTACTCATGTATTCCCTAAGGGTTTTGTAATTTTAGCTTTCATTCATCTAGTATTATTTTTTTTTTATTGTGTTAGATCCAAGTTCATTCTTACACATGTGGATATCTAGTCTCAGGCCTCCTTGTTGAATAGACTATTCTTTCTTCATTGAATTGTCTCGTAGGGCCGGTGAAAAGCACTTGAATTGTCCTGATACGCTTGCTATCAGTTGACAATAAGTGTAAACTGAAATCTTTATTTATGAGTGGGTGGGGTGGTGCAGTCCTTTAATTCGAGCACTCAGGAGGCAAAGGCAGGTGGATTGCTCTGAATTCAAGGCTAGCCTAGTCTACAAAGCGAGTTCCAGGACAGGTAGGGCTACCTACATTCAGAAAACAAAACTAAATAAAAAACTTTTATTTATGAATTATAGTTCATTGATTTTTGTACCATGTCCACCCCCAATTATCTTGGTAACTGTAATTTTAATAGGTTTTAGAATCAGAAGAAAGTACCATTCTTTCAACAATAGTAATTTAGTTCAAGATGGTTTTGCCTATTCTGCATTCCTTGCATACCCATAAGAATTTTAGGATCAGATTACAGTTTCTGGAAAGAAAAAAATGGCTGTTAACTTGGGTAGGGATTATATTGAATCTGTAGGTTCATTTGGGAGAATTATCATTTAACAATTATGTCTTTTGAACATGAAATTAGAATGTCTCTTTGATGAGTTTTATAATTTTCAATATAACAAATACTTACCAATCAAACAGCTCATAATGTTTACGTGATTGTTTTTTAAAAATTTGTCTTCTGAACTTTTAAAAAATTGTGTGTTTGTTTATGTGTATATACACATGATGTGTACAGGTGCTTGCAGAGGCCAGAAGGGTGTTTGATCACCTCAAATTGTACGCACAGGCAGTTGTGAACCACTTGATGTTGGGCTGGGAACTGAACTGCGCAAGTGCTCTTGACTACTGAGCCATTTTTCCAGCCCCTGAAGGGGTTTTTTAAGTTTATTTATTTGTTGTTGTTGTTGTTGTTTTTAAATAGGGTATACCTGTGCGTGATAGAGGTCAAAGCACAACTTTCAGAAGTTGGTTCTTTACTTACACCATGTGGTTTCTCAGGAAAGGAACTCAATTTGTCATTCTTGGCAGCAGGTGCCTTTATCTGCTAAACCATCCCATTTTAACATTATTTTGTAGTTGGCAATACTGAAAGGATTAGTGGGCAGCATTTGCTTAAATTATTTTATGAATAGATGGAAAGCTTCTATTTTAATTCTAAATAGTAATTCCAATTTTGAAAAATATATATGTGAAGAATAATGTCTTAATTTTTCTCCTTTTCCTCCTTTCCCTTCCATTCCCCTTCTCATGTAGTTGCCTGGAACTTGCTTGTAGCTCAGATTGTTCTTCAGATTGTTCCTCAAAGCAGGAGTCCGCCTGCTTCAGGCTCCCCAGTGCTGGGATTATAAATGTCAGCTGCTGGCCCTGCTAATAAGAGTGTTTTAAGCAGTTAAATGTTACTTGGGCATGTAGACATTAGGCCTTCTCACTTTAAAGAAACAGGATATTTGAGTATTAAGATACATTAAGCTCATCTTATAAAATATTAGATCTGGTTTATAGCCCTTTTGTTAACTATTTCCCATAGCTTTAGAGTGCCCCCTATGGGCATGGTTCTGAAAACTGGTGACTAAAGCTGTATAGCAAAGAGCCTGGTGTGGTGGTACTCACCTTGTCTTAGGTTCTGTGAAGAAACACCATGACCAAAAGCAAGATGGGAAGGAAAGGATTTATGTGACATCAGAGGAAGTCAGGACAGGAAGTCAAGTAGGTCAGAAACCTAGAGGCAGGAGCAGATGCAGAGGCCATGGTGGGAGTGCTGCTTACTGGCTTGTTCATCGTGGCCTGCGCAGCCGGTTTTTTTGTTTTTGTTTTTGTTGTTTTTTTTTGTTTGTTTGTTTTTGTTTTTTTGGGTTTTTTTCTTGTTTTTCTTTTTTTGCAGCCTGCTTTCTTAGAGAATCCACAACTACCAGCTCAGGGATGGCACCACCAACAATGGCTGGGCCCTTCTGCTTCAATCACTAATTAAGAAAATAGTCAGTACTTGGGAGACTGAGACAGCCGGGTCTCTATAAGTTCAAGTCCAGCCTGGTCTACAGCGCGAGTTCCAGGACAGACTCCAAAACTACAGTTTCTTTGTAACTTTGGAGCCTGCCCTGGATCTAGACCAGGCTGGCCTTGAACTCTCATGGAGCTCCGCCTGCCTCTGCCTCCCGTGTGTTGGGGATTAAAGACAGGTGCCACCACTCCCTGGTGCAGCCTGAGATTTTATGGAAACATTTTTCTCAATTGAGGTTCCCTCCTCTCAAATAACTCTAGCTTGTGTCAAGTTGATGTAAAAATTAGTCAGCACAGCCTTTAATCCCAGCACTTGGAAGGCAGAGGGAGACAGATTTTTCTTAGTTCGACACCATCCTTAGTTCTAGGCCAGGAAAAGGAAAAAAAAAAAACTATGGGGCTAAAATGGTGGCTCATTGGTTGAGAGCATTGACTGCCTTTCCAGGGAATCCAGGCTTGATTTCCAGCACTAATATGAGAGTTCTTAAGTGTCTGGAACTCAACTCAGCTATCTGATATGAGGGCACTTTTCTGATCTCCACGGTGTCTTATTGCACAGAATATATACTGGCAAAACACCCATGCACATAGAAATAAATCATTTTTTAAAGTTTTGGCAAAGTTGAAGCATCATTTCTTTTCTAGTGATTATCAAGTAGAGCTATGAAAAAAAGCCATCTGGTTAAAATAGTTAACACTGTGTTAATAATTGGCTATAACTATAAAAAATAAAAATAAATAAAATTTAAAAACTAAATGGGGCTGGAGAGATGGCTCAGTGTTTAAGAGCACTGACCAGCATTCAGTTGCCAGCGCCCACATGGTAGCTAACAACTGTCTGTAATTCCAGTTCCAGGGGAATCTGACACCCATGGCAAAACACCAACGCACACAAAAACAAACAAACAAACAAATAAATAATTGGCTATTACAAGGCCTGGCCACCATTAAAAAGAGAAGTGCCCTCAACCCCTGGCATGTTTCAAATTAGGTGATTGGGAAATCTAAATTACTAGATTAAATTGGTGGTAGATACTGTATTTATATTGTAGGGATTTCTGTATGACCCTGTATATCTTTTATGATACTTTCCATCTTTTTTATTTTGAGAGTAATTTATTTCTTTGTGCATTTTATAATAAAAATATCATAAAATTATGGTTGTATGATATGATTTTATGATAAAATAACATAAAATTAAATTTTATGATATGCTCGTCTTTAAAGTTCTTGTCTAATACCTATAATATTTTTGTCACAGTTTGGTACTTACTGGTTGTTATTTTCTAATTGAGTAAATATTTTCTTGGTCTTCTATATTGAAGAATTTTGGATTATAGTCTAGACATTTGTAATGTTCAGAGACTCTGAGTCTTGAGATGTAACTATATTTTATCAGATCATGATGAGAGTGGACTTCGGATATAGCTTTGTACTTGTCTTCTCTTGCTTATTTTACAATATCAGTTACCTTCTTAAAGCCTGTACAACCCTGTTTGGATTTATCCTACAGTGACTAGTCTTAGACTCAATTTTAGTTCAGACTGGTTTATCTTTTAGGGTTAGGCAGACCCAGAAGTTACAAAGAACAGTTTTCCTGCTCCTTCCTTCCCTTAGTGTTCACATGAATTTCCTTTTCTCTGGAGCTCCTATTTTCAGTCCTTTCAGAGATGCCTGCTGTGCCACACACTTCTTGAATTTGTCTGTATCCAAGGAGGAGATATAGGGGGAAGGAAGACAGAAGAGGTCAGGAAGAAATGGAAATTTGGAGGGCTGGAGAGATGGCTCAGTGTTAACGTTAAGAGCGCTGTCTGCCCTTCCAAAGGTCCTGAGTTCAGTTCCCAGCAACTACATGGTGGCTCACAACCATCTGTAATGAGATCTGGTACCCTCTGCTGACCTGCAGGCATCCATGCATACAGGATACTGAGAATACTGTAAACATAATAAATAAATAGATTTTTAAAAAAAAAGAAATGGAAATTTGTCCCATTCTCTTGGGACTGTAGTATCTGTGATAAACTACATAATATCTTCTAAAGATTCCTAGATCCTATTTCCTGGAGGTTACATATAGAATGTGTCTGGAATTCTAGAAATCTGGGATGTTTAAGGGATTCAAGTTTATCACTTCTTACTCTATGTGAAATTACTTCTTATAGAATTAGAGAAACTCTTTTTTTAAATATTTATTTATTTATTTATTATGTATACAATATTCTGTCTGTGTGTATGCCTGCAGGCCAGAAGAGGGCTCCAGACCTCATTACAGATGGTTGTGAGCCACCATGTGGTTGCTGGGAATTGAACTCAGGACCTTTGGAAGAGCAGGCAATGCTCTTACCCTCTGAGCCATCTCTCCAGCCCCCTAGAGAAACTCTTAAGTTAGCACTATTGGTAGATTTGTGTTCTTAGTCATTTGCTTAAATGTCAGTTTGAGATAGTCTTCAGATGATTTTGAAAATTTATTGTGAAAAAGTTATCCCAATACTAATACTGAAGATATTTACTATCTTTTGTTTTGTGATGAGTGAAGCATTATCATTGCCCTTGAGTTAGCAAAGTGAAACTGTTGATAACAATGTTTAGTACTGTCATAGAGTTTATCAAGTTTTGCTTTTCCTCTTTCCCATATTTATTTAATAGTTAAGTGATAACAGTGTGTAGGTCAGTACAAAGTACTGAAGATTCTAAGTTACATACAGTATGAGCTGGTATGGATTAAAAAAAACTTGGTCTGAACTTGCCTGCCTTTTGCTTTACAAGGACAGGTCAAGGTAATAATTATAGTGCACTGTAGTTTCCTTAATACTTGCTTAAATGGGACAGTCTTTGTCTATATGGCTCTTGCTTACAACGAATTTTACATTTAAGAAAATAGGAGTACTAAGGGTGTGGCTTAGTAATTAGAGCAGGTTGTCTTATTGGCAAAACCTCCCAGTTTCTCATCCTGGCACTGAGAGAGAAGGTAGGGGAACAGTATGCTATTAGGTTAGGTATTTTTCTGTCTTGGGCTTGTGGAAACTTAAGAAAGTAACCTAATTTTCCTTTGGAACTGGGAGCATTATTAATGGGATGAAGAAGATAATATGTATCTGTGGGAGTTTGTTTGATGGTGGCGGTTGGCTAGCTTTTAGTTGTTTGAAACAAGGCCTCAGACTTACTATATAACAAGGAGTGATCTTGAACTACTTCTGATCCTTTATTTTCAGAGTGCTGGGATTCAGGCATAACACTACCATGCCAAATTTTCAGAGGTCTTTTATTACTACAGCTACTACTATTTTTATTTTACTTGTGCGCGTGTGTATGTGCACATGTGTGTGCGCATATGCATGTGCTGGGTCTGCATGTATTAGGTTTTATGCATGTATTAAGTTTTTATAACTTAGTCCACATCTGAACTTCATGGTTTGATAACCTGTGTTTTCTGTAAGGTGTATGCCTTTTGGTATAATAAGACAGTTGAAATCATATGCAGTATAGTTTGTTGCTGTCCAGCCAAAGTTCCTTTGGTTCCTGGTTCTCATTGGGTTGGGATTGGAATACTTATGACATCGTTTTGGATATTGAATCCCTCATTTAAATGTGTTTGAGGATCCTTTTGTTTCATATCTCAGAGTAACCAGTAGCAACTTCTTTTTACTGATGCTTTCTATTAAAAAGGGTTTGGCGGGGCCGTGGAAAGAAAGAAGTAAGGAAAGAAGTAAAAAAAGAAAGAAAGGCTTTTGTTGGTTTAGCTGAAGTAAAATTCCTAGTACTAATTTTCATTGCATTTCCCCCTTGCCATCTACTTTCTGAGGGTCAAGACTGTTTTTGTAATAATTCCTTGAAACAATACTAAGCTCTTACGAAGCCATATAATTTAAGGACAGTAAGGTATTCATTTAATATCCTTGAACTCTTTGCCATTAGTGACAGTATTAGTTACTTTTATGCTGATGTGACCAAGTACCTGATAAGAAGCAACTTAAGGACAGGTTTTATCTTGGTTTATAATTGGAGGAAGTCCTGGTCATTAGGGTGGCGAAAACATGGTAGCAGGAATGTGAGAGTGCCATTCACATGTGTCTCCAGTCAGTAGGCAGAGAGACGTGGATACTGGTGCTCAGTTTTCCTTTTTCTTTCTATAATTACCAGTCTCTAGTTTGTAGTATGTACAGACCACCTTCAGGGTGGCTCTTCCCTGTTCAGTTAGACCGCTTTGGAAATATTCTCACAGACAAGCCCAGAAGTATCTCGTAGGTGACACTAAATTTATCAAGTTAGCTTTTTTTTTTTTTTTTTTTTTTTTTTGGTGTGGGCATAGTTTCTCTGTGTTCTCGCCATCCTGGAACTCGCTCTGTAGACCAGGCTGGCCTCGAACTCAGAGATCCACCTGCCTGTGCCTCCCAAGTGCTGGGATTAAAGATGTTTTCCCTGACCAACTGGCTAATTCATCAAGTTAGCATGGTGCATTTTCTCATTAGGTCTGTATGTTTATTTTTAATAGTTTTATCAGCATATATTAACTATATGCAATAATAGATTTTGTTCTTAATTTTCATATACATATATAATGTATGTATTTTGATCATTCATTCCCCATTATCCTCTCTTATTCCCCTGCTGTTCTTACTGATCCCTTTCCGCATCCCAGCTAGTCCTCTTTGTCTTTGTTTTTTTTTTTGTTTGTTTGTTTGTTGTTTGTTGTTTTTGTTTTTTTCTTTTGAGAATGGGTTTTTCTGTGTGACAGCTCTGGCTGTCCTGGAACTTACTTTGTAGACCAGGCTAGCCTCAAACTCACAGAGATCCACTTCCCAAGTGCTGAGATTAAAAATGTACACCACTACCGCCCAGCTTGTGCTCTTATTCTTTAATTTTTTTAAAAAGACTTATCTTTTATTTATGTGTATGTGCATATGTATGCTTGTTAGTATATACACCTGTCTGCGTTTTAGTGCCTGTAAAGGCCAGGATCGGGTGTCAGATGCTCCGGATCTGGAGTGATAAGCAGTTGTGAGCCAGCCAGTGTGAGCCATCAGAACTTGGATTCTCTGTAAGTGCAGCAAAGTTTCTTAACCTTAGAATTGTCTCTCTCCAGCTTCCTATCTTAATGTTTTTTGGTTTTGGTGAGCCAATGAGTTTAATTAGGGTTACCTATAAAAGCATTGGCAACTTAACAGATGCTGTATCGCTGAAGAAAATTACTATTCCTCTCCTAAGCAAGATTAATTGCTTATTAATTAATATTAAGATTAATTGCATATTAATCCTCAAGGAGGTGTTAGGCAGGACCTCTGTATCCCTTGTCATCTCCAATGATGGAATGTTGACAGGCAGTTCTAAGAGAGTTTTAGGCTATGTCATGACCAGAAAATATGTATACATTCTATCCCTCCCTTTGGATCATGTGTTCTTTTTGCTTCTTTACAGTGTTCCCTGAACCTTGGAAAGGATGGTAGTGATATCCTGCTATGGCTGTGCATTTTACTAGTCTCTTATTCTCAGGGTTACACACTTTGCAGTAATTGCCACCCACTGCAGCAAGAAGCTTTTTTGACCAAAGCTAATGGCAGTATTGACTTGTGAACATAAACATAAATATTTTGAAGTCAGTTTGATACACATATCATGTCAACTTAGCAAAACAGGAGCAGTAGCATCCCCACTGGGGCCTATCCTCTTCTTAGCCCTGTACTTTTCATTAAGTTTATAGTACCATCTCCTTAGGCCTTCAGAGAACATCATGTTACAATAGCCAATGTGGTTAGTTTTCTCTTCTAACAGATAATAACACTTAAACCCAAATCTTAAAATAGCATAGTTAGCAAATGGTACAGGAAGCCCAAACAAAAACAGTTTACTTGAAAATGAGCTTTGGACCTGGTGTGATGGTATAGGCTTGTAGCATTGGGGAGGCAAGAGGGAAATCGAATGATGTCATCATCTCTGACTCCTGAATGTTGGGATAACTGTTGTGTGCCACCATGCCTGATTCAGGTTTATTATTGCATTCCTATACTTACCCTCAAACTTAATTAGTTCATAATATAGGTGAAAATACAAAAATTTTCTAGTAGTATGCTTTTAAATCATCTTATAGTTATTATTGTTAATTACTCAGTATTTTTGTCACATTATAATTCAAGTAGAATTCTGGAGTTAGCCAAGAAAAATCTGATTATAGATGACTGAAAATGTTTCCTGTATTTTAGCCATTTTAATAAATGACTGATTAATATACTTGTAAGTTGGGAATAGTTTCTGTATTTGTTTCTTAATCACTAGAAGGATTTGTGAATTATTTTTAAAAATATCCTTAAGGTTAGAGCTTGCTTAATTTTCAGTCAATCTGAATTTTCTAGATAATTTCAATCTGAATTATCTAGTTAGTTCTGTGAGGCTATACATTTGGACAGGATGAAGGACTCACATGCTAAGTCAGACCTCAAGCGAGTCACTTCTCTTTAAAGAGGACTACTGACCTTCAAGAGGACAGAGAAGTGTACCTTGCAGAGTGTTCTATGTCTGTATTTAAAAAATAAGAAAATACATTTTTCCTTCCTAAGTAAAGTGTACATTAAAACTATCTGTTGTTTATAGTATGATAGTATTTAATAGACTTGGAAATTATTTTCCTTGCCCCATTAAATTCCTAAAAGTAATTCAACCATACCTATGTAACCATTTTTTTTCTATTTGCATACTTCTTTCTCTTGAAATGTGACTATCAAAATCAGACACTGGAGAAATGGCTCAGTGGTTAAGAGTGTTCCTGCTCTTCCAGAAGGCCTGAGTTCAGTTCCCAACACCCACATCACTACTGCCTTTATTTTTAACTCCAGAGACTCCAGCTTCTTTTGTGGCCTCTGGGCACCCATATATACATGGCACACACACATAGACTCATACATATACCTAAACAAATCTTTAAAACAACCAGACACTATGAAAAATACTCTTTTGTAAAAGGTCATTGCTGCCAGTTGGTGGTGGTACATGCCTTTAATCCCAGTACTTGAGAGGTAGAGGCAGGTGGGTCTCTGTGATTTTGAGGCCAACCTGGTCTACAGAGCGAGTTCTAGTATAGCCAGTTCTAGTATTACACAGAGAAACCCTGTCTTGAAAAACAAAAACCAAACCAAAACAAAACAAAGCAAAAAAACGGGAGGGGAGAGAGTTTAAAATAAGAGATAATGTTTTCTTTCTTTTATTTTAGTTGAAAATAGAGCTATTTTTTTATATAATATATTCTGATCATGGTTTCCTCTCCTCATCGCCTCCTAAATCCCTTTACCTTAATCCCTCCCAGCCTTAAAATTCCACTCTTTTTTCTTGTCTCTCTGGAGAAAACAAGAAAGCAAATGAAAAAGACAAGCAAGAATAAAACGAAATGAACACATTAACAACAAAAACCAGAGACCACAAGAAATGCATATGCATACAGACACACATAAACACACAAAACCTATAAAAACATAAAATCTAAAACCATAATATACAAGCATAGAATCAGTAAAGTTAAATAAAGCTGGGTGGTGGCGGCTCATACCTTTAATTCCAGCAAAAGAGGGACAGAGGCAGGCAGATCCCTGTAGCTTCAAGGCCAGTCTAGTCTACAAAGCATTCCATAGCAGCCAGAACTGTTACACAGAGGAACCCTGACTCAAAAAACAAAACAAAACAAAATAAAAATATGAGATCAAAAATACCTTTTAAGTTCATTTTGTGTTGGCCATCTACTACTGGTCCTGGAGTTTGCCCTGAAGTATGGTTTTTTTGTTTTTTTTTATACCCAGTGAAATTACCTTGGGAAAGTTTTCCTTTGCAAGCCATCATTAATTGGAGGTAGCTTCTTGGTTGGGAATGGGAGCTTGTGTCTACTTCCTCATTTCAGTGCTGGGACCCCCATCTTGTTTAGGATCTGTACAGGCCATATGGCGTGCTACCACATCTATGAGTTCATACGTGCTTTGGTCCCGTCTTAGGGTTTATTATTTTTTACTGCTGTGAAGAGACATCATGACCACAGCAAGACTTATAATAATAATAAAAAAATCCTTTTAATTGTCATGACTCACTTACAGATTTAGAGGTTCAGTCCATTATCATTGTGGGGAGCATGGTGGAGGCATGTGTGCAGACATGGTGCTGGCTAGATCTGGGCTTGAAGGCAACAGGAAGTTGACTGAGACACTTGGCACGGCAGTCTCTTGAGTATAGGAAACCTCAAAGCCTGCCCCCACAGTGACACATATTGTCCAACAAGGCCATACCAACGGAGCTATACCTTCTAATAGTGCCACTCCCAATGAAATTATAGGGGCCAATTATATTCAAGCTACTACAAGTCCTGTTTTGTCTGGAAGATACTGTTTTCTTCTTATCATCCATCCCCTCTGGCTCTTACATTCTTTCCAGCCTCCTCTTTTGCATAATTCCCTGAGCCATGAGGGGAGGGATTTGATGAATACATTCCATTTAGGATTGAATGTTACAAGATCTCTCAATCTCTGCTCATTTTTCAGTTGTGTGTCTTTGTAGTTCTTATCTTTTGTAGGAAAAGGCTTCTCTAATGATGGCTGAGTGAGGACACTGTTATATAGGTGTAGCAGAATGTCATTAGGCATTATTGTTTATTCCTTTAGTGGATCAACAGTGTTTTTTTTCCCCCTAGGTTACCTCATACAACTATGTCCACCCAAAGCTTACTATTGATTAGATATTTCCTGGAAAAATCATTTCTTCATTAAGAAATTCAGATCTGCCAAATTTGCCTGAGAAACTGAGTTTAATAGAATAATATTTGCAAAAGAAAAAAATTTGCAAAAGATTGTTTACCTGGAAAATGTTTTTGTAGATACAAATGAATTGATGGATCACATGCTCACCCAAAATTTAAATGGAAAATATTTGTTCTTATGAATATTACATAAAGTTTAAGTTTTGAAGACATTAACTTGATGGCACTGACTATTTACTTTTTTTTTCTTCAAGATTAGGGATTGAGCTCAGAGCCTTGCACATGCCAGAACAGTGCTTTATCAACTAAAATATATCTCCCAACCAAGTCCTGCTGACTTTTAGTCAGGTGCTTTAAAAGGTATATTAAGGTTTACTCAGGAAAAGGATTTTCTGAAGCAATAGCCATGGATTTATATCCCAAATAGCTGAGATTGTAGGCCTGTACCACCAAGCCATGTCTTGCTCCTTTGGTTTTGTTTTGAGACAGTGTCTCACTGTGTAGCTCTGGTTGGCCTGGAACTCACTTTATAGACCAGGCTAGCCTTGAAACTCATAAAGATGTACCTGCCTCTGTTTGCTGTACATTTGGATTATAGACATGCAACACTATGCCTAGCCCTTGTTTATTTTACATGTGTGTCCATGCCATGATGTATATGGTGAAGATCAAGAAAGCTTCCAAAAGTCCAAAAATTGTTTCTTTCATTTTATCTTGTGGGTTTAAGGGATTGAATTCAGATTGTCAGACTTAGGGCTGAGCTCCCTTAACCACTGAGTTGTCTCACTAGCCCATACTGTGTGTATGTGTCTGTCTGTCTGTCTGTATGCGTCTATGTATTTTGGTTTTGCGAGACAGGGTTTCTCTGAGTAACAGGTCTAGCTGTCCTGGAACTAGCTCTTGTAGACCAGGCTGGCCTCAAACTCACAGAGATCTGCCTGCCTCTGCCTCTGCCTCTCAAGTACTGGAATTAAAGGTGTGCACCATCACTGCCCAGCCATAATTTTTTAAAAATATCTATTTCTCTGTCTGTCTGTCTGTCTGTCTTTCTGTCTGTCTGTCTGTCTCTCTGTCTCTTTCTCTCTCTCTCTCTCTCTCTCTCTCGTGTATTCTATCTATCTATCTATCTATCTATCTATCTATCTATCTATCTATCTATCTATCTAGTATGCAGTGTTCTGTATAATTTCAACCAAGAATAGGGCACTAGATCTCATTATAATTGATTGTGAGCCACCATGTGGGTGCTGGGAATTGAGCTCAGGACCTCTGGAAGAACAGCTAGTGCTCTTAATCTCTGAGCCATCTCTCCAACCCCAATACATAATTTTTGAGTAAAAATTTTAAATAATGAATAAGTAATTTGTAATAATTTTGAATAAGTCCCTTTTATGTCTAGATTTTATTCTATTATAATGTAATAAATTTCTGTTAATTTTTTGTGATTTCTTTAGAATTCTGAAAATTAGGGAATATTGTTCTTTGTAATCACAATAATAAATGTGTAAGTGCAGTCGAAGTTAAAGGATACTCTATAACTGCATAAATTCTTTATCAAATTATTGCAGCTATTAAAGGAAGTCATCTCCCTCCCCTCACTTCCACCTTTTGGACCTTGATAAGGATCCAAAACAAAATAAGTGGTCAGTTGTGTCATCCTGTAATGTGTGCGTGTGTTAGAGTAGGTGGGCATATCAGCTGAGTGTTGTAATAAGGTACAAAAGAAGAGAGAATCATTATCATTTCACTAAAACTAATCAGAGCCTTGTCTGAAGATGGAGACAAGGTTAAGGATGATGATACCTCCTGTCCTTGATAACTGACGCATCTCTAAGGTTGGCTTTATCACTTTTTTCTTCAGGTGATTTACTGTTCTTTTGGTGGAACATCCAAAGGGCTACACTTCAATAACTTAATAGTTGGACTTGTTCTCCTTACAAGAGGCAAAGATGAAGAGAAAGCAAAATGTAAGTTCTTTTATCTTAGGTGATAATGTATCGCATGTGCAAAATAATTTACTGAAAAATCTGAAAGGCAAAGATTGTAATGGCTATTTCTCCAAAGACACACAGCTGACCAGTAAATAAGCACTTCAAAACTGTTCAGTGTCATCAAAGTCAACTAAAACTACTGAGCCAACATTTATAAAAATTGCAGTCTGTTGTTGGTTGTTTTTACTCTTTGCTCTTTTTATGGGGCCCACCACCCAACTCCCACGGGCTTAGCTTGGCTTATTTCTAGCTAGCTTTCCTTTACTTAAATTATCCCATCTACCTTTTGCTTCTAGACTTTTCCTTTTCTTACTTCTGTATATTTCACTTCCACTTTTGCGGTGTGGCTGGTTCTGTGGTTGGGTGTCTGGCCCCTGTTGCCCTCCTCTCCTTGTTCTCTCGCTCCTTCGTCCTTTCTTTCCAGATTTCTCTTCTTACTTATTATTCTCTTTGCCTGCCAGCCCTGCCTATCCTTTCTCCTGCCTTGCTATTAGCTGTTCAGTTTTTTATTAGACCAATCAGGTTTTTTAGACAGGCATAGTATCACAGCTTCATAGAGGTAAACAGATGCAACATAAAAGAATGCAACACATCTTTACATCGTTAAAACAAATGTTCCACAGGATAAACGAGTGTAACACATCTTAAAATATATTCCACAACAGCTGTCCTTTGCTTTGGGGAGTGTAAAATGATAGTGCAGCCACTTTCGCTTTTGTTTTTATTAACTTATTTTTGGTGCTGGGAATTAAACTCAGAGCCTATCTGGATGGATAAACAAAATGTAAATTTCTGTACAATCTAGCCTTACTTAACAAGGAAAGGAAGTCAAGTGCTGATTGATCCATGCTAAAAACATAGATAAGGCTTAAAATTATTTTACTGAGGGGTTAGAGAGTTGGTTCAGCAGTTAAGAGCTTGTATTACTCTTCCAAAGGACCTTAATTTGGTTCCAGCACCCATGTCATGAGTCTCATGACCACCTGTAACTTCTGTCCTAGAGAATCTGACATCCTCTTCTGTCCTCTTGTAGGTATATCCCATATGCGTGCCATGTGTGCATGCACACACACACACACACACACACACACACACACACGTAAATATCTTTAAAACATATATTCATATATTTAAAACGTATTTGAGCCAGGCAGTGGTGGCTTATGCCTTTAATCCAAGCTTCCAGGAGTCAGAGACAGGCAAATCTACAAGAGCTAGTCCCAGGACAGTCAGAGCTGTTACAGAAACCCTGTCTTGGGGGGGAGGGGATTCTGTCATCTGCGTTATATATCTTGATGTCTTTTTTAAGAAAGGAAACAGTTTGCTCTGTTTGACAGCACATTCCTATAATCCCAGCACTTGGGAGATAGAGGCAAGAGGATCAGTAGTACTCCGGGGTTATCCTCAGATACATAACAAGTTGGAAGGCTATATGACACCCTGACTTTTTTGTTTTGTTTTGTTGGGGTTTTTTTTTGTTTTTTGTTTTTTTTTGAGATAGGTTTCTCTGTGAATCCCTAACTGTCCTGGAACTCAACTCTGTAGGCTAGGCTGACCTCAAATTCAGAGATCTACCTCCCTCCCAAGTGCTGACTAAAGGTGTGTGGCACCCCTGCTGGCATGACACCCTCTCTCTAAAAACAAAAAGAAAATGAGATGAATAATTCTTACATCTTTTCAAAATCCCAGTATTTCTGCCTTTCTTAGAGATGAGTGCTCTCAAAAAATGTAATGACCTCTTTCACCTTTTGAACATTTTTATGTCTTTTATTTATATCTGTAAACATATCTTCAAGAGTTTGGCCTTTTTTCTGAATATCATTTTACTTCATGCTTATTCATCTTGAAGTACCTATTCTGTTTAACTGCTGTATGGTATTGCATTATCTGTACTCATACATTTCAGTTTGTTTTCTCAATAAATGTTTGTTTCTAATTTTTGCTCTTACAAGCAGTAGTTGAGTGAACATGCTGCATTTTGTGTACAAGTATCAACATTTCTAAAAATTAAAATGGGATTGTTTAGAATTAGAGTTTCTGACCTATATCTTTACTTTTTCTAGATTTTGGCAAATCCGGATTGGTTACATTTGTTTGTATACTCATTAACATTTTTGGGGGACAGGGTTTCTTTGTGTAACAGTCCTGATTGTCCTGGAACCAACACCAGGCCCCATTTTCTTCCTTCCTTCTTTCCTTCTTTCCTTCCTTTCCTTTCCTTTCCTTTCCTTTCCTTTCCTTTCCTTTCCTTTCCTTTCCTTTCCTTTCCTTTCCTTTTTGCGTGTTGTTTGATTTTTTTTGTCTTTGCCTCCACAGTGCTGGGATTAAAGGCATGTGCCACCACTACCCCCAGGCCAGGATCTCTTATAATATGTGAATGAGGCTGAGTGGTGGTTCGATCCTGTTTCTTCCAGTCTTTGCTAGCACTTGGCATTAATCACATATATGAAAAAAACACCACAATTATTTTGAAGAGTAATTTATACAGACAGACATGGTGGCACACACTTGTAGTTATAGCTCTCAAGAGGCTGAGGCAGGAGTATTAATAAATTCAAGACCAGCCTGGGCTACATAGTACTAACCCAGCCAAGACTGCTGAGCAAGACTCTCTCAAAAAGAAGAGCAGGGGGCTGGAGAGATGGCTCAGAGGTTAAGAGCACTGATTGTTCTTCCAGAGGTCCTGAGTTCAATTCCCAGCAACCACATGGTGGCTCACAACCATCTGTAATGAAATCTGGTGCCCTCTTCTGGCCTGCAGGCACACATGCAGACAGAACACTGTAAACAATATAAATAAATAAATCTTTAAAAAATAAAAAAGAAGAGCAGGAAGAAGATAACGAAGATGACAACAATAATAATAAGTTGTACTCATAAAATGCAGTTAATTGTGTCTTTCTCTTCTTTTCCTACTTCTACTAACTGTACTTGATATATACTAAGATTAACTTATTTTTCTTTCTCTTAGATATTTTTAGTCTTTTTTCAAGTGAATCTGGGAGCTATGTCGTACGGGAAGAAATGGAAAGAATGCTCCATGTGGTGGATGGTAAAGTCCCAGATACAATTAGGAAGTGTTTCTCGGAGGTATACTTAAAGATTTATATTTCATTTCTTCTTGTTGATGAAGTGTTAACTCTTAGTTTGTGGTAGATATGGCTATGATGGATGCTTGCGCACAGAGGATTCTTGGTAATTTTATATTCAATTATTAATGTTTCAACTCCTTTATGTGCTGTGCTCAATAAAGAGTGTTTTTGTATTATCTAATAATTCTACAGGAAAATAAAGTGGAATAAGAGAAGAAATGTTGATAGGGTGGAAGTAAGTGTTGCTCTTTTTAAGATAGCTAGAAAAATCTGTGAGATAAAGTGAAATTCAAGAGTTTATGTCTCAGATGGGTGTGATGGTGCATACCTTTAATCTCTGTACTTGGGAGGCAGAGGCAGGTAGATCTCTGTGAGTTTGAGGCCAGTCTGATCTACAACGTGAATTCCAGGACAGCTAGGACTGTTAAACAGAGAAAACAGAGAAACCCTGTCTCAGAAGGACCAAAACAAACCAAATAAACAAACTAACTAAAAGTTTATGTCTCTCATTGCTGCTGTGTTTGTGAACTAGAAAATCCTTGATTCTGGGACTGAAGAGATAGCTCAGTGGTTAAGAATACATGCTACTCTTCCAAGGGACCCTAGTTTGAGTCCTGATTCCCAATTTGAGTGGTTCACAACTTCACAGCTCCAAAGAATCAGGCACTTTGCACCTGCCCTTATATGTACATACTCATATGCATAATCTTAATTTAATAATAATAAACTAAAACTTTAAAAAAGAGAAAAATCCTCAATTCTACTATAAAGACAATTACTTGTTTATACGTACACTATAATACTACACACTCCCACATAGGTACACTGACACCGTTGCACGTGCAGGCTCCTGCAGAGATTATAGGTGTACACTAGATCTGTTTAACATTTTCATGTGTTCAGTACTATAGAATAAACTTCTGTATTTTGGTTCTGCCATACTTACTTGAAATTACTGTAATAGTATTTTAGTACTTCAGTACAAATTAGGCTGTACTGTTTCTTTCTAGTAACAAAAATTGCTGGTCAGAAAAAAAGTCTTTGCAAATTGAATTAATGGATTTCACAAAGATAGCAAATGTATTAATATTCTTTTCATTTTTTCAGAGAAAATGATAATAGTTTTGTATTTAAATAAGGCTTATTCAGACATTCTTATTTTGCTGATGGGAACTAAAAATGATTGGCCACCTGTCCCTTAAAATTACTGACAGTAGCATATGCTTTAGGTAGTAATTAGTGCTCTAAGGAAATTAAGTAGAATAAGAGGTAGGTGCTGGTGGGGAGAAAGCAGCTAAGTGTTCTCTTCTGTATGGGATAACTATGAAATTCTGTCAGATAAAGTGAAACTCAAGCAAGGATTTATATTCATGATGATACCTATCCCTAAAGAGAGTACAGTAAAGACTCTAAGGTGGAAGTGTTGTTTTTCTCTGTCAAAGAAGCAATAAGGCCCATTTACTTGGAATAGAATTAGCAGTGGAATAGTAAGAATCAAAGTGGGATTATTGGGGCATTGAGGATGTCTATTAGTTACTTTTTTATTGCTGTAGCAAGAAATTATGACCAAGGCAACTTGTTGAAAAAGTGTTTAGTTGAGCTTAGTTTTGGAGGTTGGAGTTCATGGTGGTGTAGCAAAAGCTAGAGGCAGGAACAGTTTAAGGCTCATATCTTGATCCACAAAACACTAGATGAGAGAATGAGAATGGTGGGAGGCTTTTGAAGCCTCAGAGCCCACCCCCATATGATACCCCTTTCTTACAAGGTCACACCTCCTAATCTTTCCCAAACAGTTCCATCAACTGGTGACTAAGTATTCAAAGTATTCAAGTATTCATACTTGTATATGTTACGGAGGCTATCTTCATTCAAACCATCATCGGAGGTTAGAGTGTGAGTCTTTGATTTTACCTTAAGTAAGATAGAGACCCTTGGAGGTTTTGGGCAGATGAGTAATGCATAAGGTCCTTCTCCTTTTCCCCCCTCATTTTAAGATTTACAGTGCTAGCAGTTGAACACAGAGCCTTGTATATGCTAGGCAAGCATTTTACCATTGAGCCACATCTACAGCCCTTTTCATTTTTATGTTAGATAGGGTCTTCATAAATTACTTAAGCTAACTTTGAACTTTCTTTACATTGAGGATAGCCTCAAACTTGCTATCCCCTTTCATTTTTCTTTAACTTTTAAGTGGCTGGGATTATAGAAATGCCTACTACACTGGCAAGATGGCAGCATTCGTTTTTTTGAGACAGGATCTAATGTACCCTAGGTGGGAGTCCTGGTAAGAGGCAGTGATTATTTAGATCATGGCATATAGCAGTGAGATAGGGAGAGGTTATTAGGTTCTATACTTAACTATTTTTAAATGTTTTTAAATTTCAGTTATTATTGTGTGTGTATATGATGTTGCTTCTCTCCTTCCATCATTACTTGGGTTCTGGAAATGGAGCTCAGGCCACCAGGTTTGCTTAGTCAGCGCTTTTACTTTCTGACCATCTTGCCAACCCTCCTGAGAGTCTGTTTTGAAGGTAGACTTACAGAATGTTTTCTTGTTTAGGTTAGAAGCTAGCATAGAATAGAAAATCGTGATTTGAATGTTTAGAGTTTCTGTTAATGGAGATGGCTATGAGCTAGAGAAGGCAGTTTGAGGAATTGGCTATGATTTAATTTGCTGCAATCTGCAGCCCTTTATTTGTTTTGTAACGGGGTCTCCTATGTTGCCTAGGTTGGTTCTCATCTCATCTTCGATATTAAATCTGCTTTAGTTTTTCAAATATCTGGGGCTGCAAGTATGTTCCATCGTTTTTATTCTTGTTGTGTATAATATGTGCATGTGAGTATGTGATCACATATACCTGTACACATGCATGTGGCAGAGCAGGAAGTCTTAAGACAGTGTCTCTCACTGAACCTGAAGCTTGCCTTTTAGGTGAGCTTTAAGGGATTTATTGAGCTCAAGGGATCTGCCTATTTTTGTCCCTAGTGCTGGAGTTAGAGGCAGTTGCAGCCATGATCAGCTTTTTACTTGGCTGTTGTCTTAGGGTTTTTATTGCTGTGATAAAACAACATGACCAAAAGCAACTTGGAAAGGTTTACTTCAGTTTAAGGTTCCACATTACAGTTCATCACTGAGGGAAGTAAGAGTAGGAACCTGGAGGCAAGATTTGATACAGAGGCTATGGAGGGGTACTGCTTATACTGGCTTGCTGCCTCCCTCCTGGCTGCTTAGCCTGCTTCCTTATAGAATCCAGGACCACAAACCCAAGGATTGCACCACCCACAATGACTGGACCCACCTGTATCAGTTGTCATTTAAAAAAATGCACTATGGACTCGCCTTAGGCAAATCTTATAGAGGCATTTTTGCAATTGAGTTTTTTTTCACAAATGACTAACTTGTGTCAAATTGACAGTAAACAAGCAGGCATAGGTACAAAGAATTTGAACTTGACTTTGTTTGTTTGCCACGATTAAAGGCGTACAGCACCATTGCCCAGCTGATTTATTCTTAATCGTGTATATTTGTGGGGGAGGGGAGGGAAAAGAGCTCTCATATGTGCTCTCAGAGGCTGTAGTCATTGGATCTGTTACAGGCACTTGTGAGCCACCTGATGTGGGTGCTAGGAATTGAACTCTGGTCCTTTGGAAGAGTGATGTGTGCTCTTAACCTCTGAGCATCTCTCAAGCACCCCCTTTTGGTTTTTGTAAAAATTTAGTTATATAGCCATGATTGACTAGATGAGCATTGGTGATAAACTCAGCCTTCAGCCTCCTTTCTTCCCCAGTATTTGGCAGATGGGCTTGAAATTAATCATTACTATCAAACTTGTAATGGTTATTTAGTGAAGATACCTAGTGGCTGTAAGCTGTCATACAACCTAGTAACAAACATATTTTATAGAGTTCAGGAGTTTTTAGGTATATGTTTGGAAAAAGGAAAGAAAAATAAGTACAGAATTCATAAATTCATAAAATCATAACCATTTTTAAAAAGCTAGTTGTAATAAATGATTCTACAACTTTTAAGATTTATCCCAGTATCTTAAGAGTTAATGGTGTAAAAAGTATAGAATTTATACTCCTTTGTTTTTAGACACACATGGTTAGAGTAAGAATAGGATGATAAAATCCTTAATCCCCAACATGTTTGCAGTGTCTTCTTGTGTCCATGTCTCAAATTTGAAACAAGACTGTCAGTGTTGTCTCCATAGTTTGCATTGCATTGATGCTAAGTGTTTTCAAGCTAGTAGGCCAAGCATATTGTTGTGCTTAGGAGGATCCTACTCAACAGTGCAGGAGTTGTTTTGTATCCGTCAGCATTTCTATTAGAATTGGAGTTGCTAAGCCCCTGAATGTCAGTCTTTGTTGTATTTCCAGTGAGGTTTTTTCTTTTTCTCAGAGAAATATCTAGTCTTTACTAAACTTAAGAGCTATTGTCCAAGCAAGGCTTGACCTAGAGAGCAGTTTCAGCACAGCCTTGTTCAACCTAGATACTTTTTTTTCTTTAGAGATTTAGTAAGACAAATACTTATAAAAGACATGAAGTTGAGAGTAGTATTGTGGAGGGGGTTTAGAGGAACTTAGAGGGGTGAGATGGGGAGGTAGAGATGAATATTTCATTGTATAACTTGTATGAAATTTTCAAAAGTTCTTTTAAAAAGGAAAGCAAAAAGTGGAAATGAACTTGTTCCTTTTGGTGGCGTTGTTGAGATAGGGTCTCATTATGTAACTTTGACTGTCCAAGGACTCGTCCTTGCTATGTAGACCAGGCTGACCTCAAATTCACAGAGATCCTCTTCCCTCTGTCTCTTGAGTGCTGGGATTAAATGCCTACACTATTAAGTGTGTCTACCTTGTTTGTTTTTGAACTCTAAATGACTTTTGAGATCCTGGTTGTCTAGTCTAAAAATGACTTCTAGATAATTGTTTTAAGTGTTTTAATTTAGGCAACTTTAGTTAAATATATACTAATTTAGATTTCAAAATGCAAAAGATAAGGGATAAGTGAAAATGTGGAGTAATTATAATTTTTAAGAGTAAGGGAAACTAATTTTTTTAAAAGACATTTATTTAATATGTATAATGTTCTGTCTGCATGTATGCCTGCAGGCCAGAAGAAACCAGATCTTACTACAGACAGTTGTGAGCCACAATGTGGTTGCTGGGAATTGACCTCAGGAAGGGCAGCCAGTGCTCTTAATCACTAAGCCATCTCTCTAGCCCAAGAAACAAACTTTTTATGTTTTTTATTTTATGTGTATGCTTTCTTTGCCTCCATACATGTATGTGCTCCACATATGTGCCTGGTTCCTGAAGAACTAGAAGGTGTTGGTCTTCCTGAAACTGGAGTTAAGAATTTTGTGAGCCATCATGTAGGTGCTTGGAACTGATCCTGGGTTCTTTGCATGAGCAGCCTGTGCCATTTCTCCCGCACTAGATTTATTAAATATCAAAACAGATATAAATATAGCCTATTGGTTTTAGGATATACCTTAACAAATAAAGTGTAGGGTTTATTATTATTATTATTTTGTTTTTTGTTCTTGTTTTGGTTTCTCAAGACAGGGTTTCTCTGGGTAGCCCTGACTTTCCAGGAACTTACTTTGTAGACGAGGCTGGCCTTGAATTCAGATATCTGCCTGCCTCCTGAGTGCCACCATGCCCGGCTTTAATGTTTAGTATTGTAAGTTGACTGCATTAATAAATTGATAATAATTTACAGTTAGCACATAGATTTTAATTCAAGCGCAGCTGTTTTGTTTTTCAAAAAGCAGTTTGCTTCACGAATACCTGTATCTGATGATATTTAGCCCTGAGTTTAGATGTAGATGGGAAAATGTCAGCCACTGATAAGTTCCAGGCTGTTCAGGCTCTAAATACTATACCTAAAATTGTACTAAACCTGTTTTCTTATTTCAATTTCAGGGTGAAAAGGTGAACTATGAAAAATTTAGAAATTGGCTTCTTCTAAACAAAGATGCTTTTACCTTTTCTCGCTGGCTGCTATCTGGGGGTGTATATGTGACCCTCACTGATGACAGTGACACGCCTACTTTCTACCAAACTCTGGCTGGAGTCACACATTGTAAGTAGTGACACTATATTGTTTGCTTTCTCCTTTAATATAATTGACTGATACTGGCAGAATATGCTCATAAAGATGGAAAGGTTTTTGTCACTGCTTTCTTCTTCCAGTTATAATGGAATGAGATGGTGGAACGTAGAAAATACAGCCCTTTACTTATTGTTCTTAATACAGCTGTATTAGTTTCCTTAACTATTTGTCATAGATTACCACAATTCATAACCTAAAATAAGAGAAACCTAGTCTCCGGGAGCTCCAGTGGCTGAAACGAAGGTTCCGATACAGCTCTGTCCCTGCTAGAGGAAGAACTCGTTCTTTTTTCTGCCTTCGGTAATCCTAAGTATTCCTTGTAGGCGCATCACATCTGCTTTGGTTTTCATCTGCCTTCTCTGTCTCTAAGTTCTTTTCTTTTTTCACATACTCTAAATAAGCTGACCTCAAATTTACTATGTAGCCAAGGGTAACACTGAATTTTTTATTCTCCCAGCTCTACTTCCCAAGTGTTGGAATTATAGGCATGTTTCACTACTTCCAACTTTCTGTCATTGGATTTAAGGCCCAGGCTAAATCCATAACTTCATTTCAAGCTGATAATAAATTCATTATTTCTTCAAGCACCCTTTTTGCCAAAAAAAAAAAAAAAGAACCACATTCAAAGTTCCAGGAGATCACAAATTTTTGAGAGACACAATTCAGTTATACAATAACTGTTAAATTCTAATATGTTCTTTTTAGTAGTTACCAAAAGCAAAACAAAAAAGGAAACAAAAATAAGAAAAAACCATTCTGCTCTTGCTCTTTCCTGACACTAAGATTCCCTTTTTTCTTGCCTATCAAATCTTGAAAACTTAAATGACATCTCCCCACCTACTTTTTTTTTTTTTTAATATGAACAGCATTTTTTCTGTGTCGACCAGGCTCACCTTGAACTCGCCTGCCTTTGCTTTCCAAGTGCTGAGGTTAAAGGTGTGTACCACCACCATCCACCTGGCTTTTTAAAATAGGGTTTCAGGGGTTTGAACTCTGGTCCTCATGCTTGCACCAACTTAGCTATCTCTAGCCTGTGCCGCTTCTTTAAATGAAACTTTTTATTGCAGTCCTATCAGAAAGCTACTTTCTCTGAGTTTCTTAATTTTCAATTTTATTTTGTGTGTGTGTATGTATGAGTGTATATATGTGTACACATATGTACAGAGTCAGAAGAGGCATTGGAGTTAGAGATAGATGTGAGCCACTATGTGGGTGCTGAGAACTGAACCAGGGTTCTCTGCAAGAGCAGTAAGTGCTCTTAGCCATTGGGCTATCTCTCTAGCCCATCTCTGAGTTTTTTTAAACAACTTTTTGTGTCCCTCTTTTTTGAACTTACATTTTACCCTATGTTATAATTATTTGAAGCAACTTATTTGTTGTCTGTGCCATCTCTTCTCAATCATAGGACCCTATCCTGACTAGTTTTATGACAGCTTGACAAAAACCAAAGTCATCTGAGAGAAAAATACCTTCATACGATTGGGCTTTAGGTAAACCTGAATGTAGGGCATTTTCTTAATTAATGATTGATGGGGGTGGGGCAAACTCATTGTGGGTGGGGATACTCCTGGGATGATGGTTCTAAAGTTTATAAAGATATAAGATTGAGAAAGCCATGAAGAGAGCAAGCCTCTGCATCAGCTCCTGCTTCCAGGTTCCTGCCCTGTATGCCTTCAATAGTGAATGCTGTCTGTATGGAAGTGTGAGTGAAATAAGCATACACAAAGTAAATAAATATAAGAAAAAGCGCAATAGATTTTTGTCATGGTAAGCACATTTTTCAGACTTGTAAATTTCAAGCTACTGTTATCTTGCTTTTACTTAAATTAAGAAACTGAATTAGAACTCAAACTCAAAGTTATAGGCATTTTGGTTTTTTTTTCCCCACTTTAATTGCCTTACAAAGTAAAAGGTTTCCTTATTGCATTTACAGACACTTTATTTTGGTTAATTTTTTTCTCTCCCCTGCTCCTCTGCTTCATATACCTGCCTCTCAACTTCTCAGAGTATCTTTTCGCGTTCCTTCTCCTCCCTTTTTTAAAAATTTCATTTATTTATTTATTTATTTATTTATTTATTTATTTATTTATTTATTTATTTCGTCGAGGCAGGGTTTCTCTGATTCCTCCTCCTTTCTAACACAATAATGTGCTCTGTGGTCTTTCCTGTCTCCCTCCTTTGAAGTGTCTTCCTCCCACCTGCTCATGTGTTTCTTTCTCTTTGACTTCTACCCATGTTGCTTCTCACTAGATACAATTTTGTTTTGTTTTTGTTTTATTTAGACAGGGTTTCTCTGTGTAGCCTTGGATGTCCTGTAGAGACCAGACTGGCCTTGAACTCAGAGTTACCCTGCCTCTGCCTCCTGAGTACTGGGACTAAAGCTGTGTGCCACCACTACCTGGTTAAGATACACATAGTTAATAATTAGAAATTAGGACCCATTCAAAGTTGTACTTTTATGGTAGTAGAAATTAATTTTTAAGAGAAGAGATTGTTACATTTTTCTATGATAACTTACTAATTAATTAAATGACTGAGTATGGCCAATTTGCGTAAGGATGGAAGGATTGGGACTAAAGATGGAATTCATGGTAGACATCTTGCCTCCCCTGCACAAGACCTGGATTCTATCTTTTGGACTGCAAGGAAGTTGGTCAGGCATGGTGGTACAAATCTATAATCCCAGCATTTAGGAAACTGAGACAGGAGGATTATGAACTCACTGTCAGCCTAAACCATATAGTGAGATCCTGTTTCAAAAACAAAACAACAGAATCAAAATGGTGACAAGTGAGATGTCTAAAGCTCTTGCCTACAAACCTGGTGACCTAAGTTCAATACCCAGAACCTATGTGACCCGGTAGAGCTGACCTGTGACCTCCACATGCTTGTGGTAGTATACATGCCTACACATATGGAAAACACACAATAATAATAATAATAATAACAACAACAACAACAACAATAAATACTTTATTATAGGGGCTGAAGTTTAGTTGTGGCGGACCTGAGTTTAGTTCTCAGCACCCATGTTGAGAAGCTCACAGCCACCTGTGTCTTCAGCTCCAGGGATTGGATGCCCTGTTCTGGATTCCAGTGGCACCTATATTCAATGTGCACACACTCCTAAACAGACACATGTGTAATTAAAATAAATTAAAGTTTAAAATTAAAAACAAATCTGCGAAATGAGTACAGGATTCCTAAGGATAAGTTCATCTTTAAAGCCATTTACTCTTCCAGGCCAGTGTACTGATAATAGAGTCAATATTCTGATAATAGACACAGTTTGAAATAGAATAGTAAATATATTATTAATTTTTACCATTGAAAATACTTTGGGAAGCTGGAGAGATGGCTCAGAGGTTAAGAGCCCTGGTTGCCCTTCCAGATGTTCTGAGTTCAATTTCCAGCAACCACATGATGGCTTACATCCATCTGTAATGGGATTTTGTACACTCTTCTGAACTGCAGGTAGACATAGAGACAGAATGTTCTATGCATAATAAGTAAATAAATAAATCTTTAAAAAAAATTTGAGTGCCATGATTGGTGGCACATACCTGTAACCCCCACACTCAGAACTCTGAGGCTGGTAGATTGTGGTAAGTTTGAGACAGGCCTGGTCTATATAGAGAGTACCAGGCTAACCAGGGATATAAATTAAGATCTTATCTCAAACATAACAAACAACAAAGACTGAGGAGATGATTCTACCTTAAAGGCCAAACCTTGGACATTTTTGCATTTCTTATAGTAACCTTTTCTTGTTCATACTTTTTTTTGGGGGGGAGGAGTTTCGAGACAGGGTTTCTCTGTAGCTTTTAGAGCCTGTCCTGGAACTAGCTCTTGTAGACCAGGCTGGCCTCGAATTCACAGAGATCCGCCTGCCTCTGCCTCCTGAATGCCGGGATTAAAGGCCTTTGCCACCGCTGCCCGGCTCTTGTTCATACTTACTTAGCACACATATCTTTGGAGTTTGCAGAAACTGACTAAAATTCAAAATTGTGGAAAGATAAGTTTTTCCACACAATCTGTTTTTACCTCGTTCTGTGCTAAAAGATAGCCCTAGCCAAACGCTATGGTATGAACCTAAATTTTCCTGTCTGCTGAGAACACACATTTTTATCACTGAAATATATGCCCAAGACCCTCCTCTTTTTTTTAAAGTTTCTGTTTGTTTGGTTGGTTGGGATTTGTTCTGTTTTGTTTTGTTTTGTTTTTTGTAGTGTTTTGTTTTTGTTTTTATTTTGAGACATGGGTTACTCAGTGTAGCCCTGGCTATCCTGGAACTCACTCTGTAGACCAGGCTGGCTCAAATTCAGCCTCCTGAGTGCTGGGATTGAAGCTATGTGGCACCACCACCCCTAGTGCAAAATTATATTGTCTTTTTTTAAAAAAACAAACAAACAAACAAAAAACCGCTGGTCATTTGTCATTATTGTCATTTATCTTATTTCAATGGCATACGGCCTTGGGATATATAGCAGAACTTGTCACACAAAACAAAATAATAGACGTTAACCTTTTCCTTGGTTTTTAATTAAAGCCTCATACTTCTTTTTTAATTGCTGTGTATCTTACCTTTGTGTTTTGCTTTTTTTTCTTCTTTTTGCTACGTAGAGACTAAGCCTAGGGTACTGTGCTAGAAAAGTCCTCTACCCCTGAGCTACATCCATCTCCTTAAGATTCTAAACATCAGTGTCTTCTAGTCCCTTGTGACATCTCGTATTAGAGCCTTCTTTAAGTAGGGGAAATATATTTCAGTGACTGTAAAACCATAGACCCCCCAACTAAATCCATGTCTCCTCACCATCCTTTTACTTGTCCGTAATGACATAAGACTTATAGCCATTCTAAGTAAATGTCAGAAGCCATTGCTTCTGAGAGCAGGTGGTCTCCTCAAAACACTAGAGGACTGTGTTACTATATAAAATACTTGAATATGGAGCCTGGTCTTTTCCATGGGGATCATTCTGACATTAAAGAACTTCTAGAGATGGAGCCTTCTGTAAGGTGAGATTGATTAGAATGGCCCAAAGTCGGTCCAAATAATTGAGAATACTGGGAATATAGTATTCTTGGTAGTCCCAGGAAAAATTATACTTACAGGTAGATGTAGATTCATTCTTCTTTAGCCAGTGGAGTGCAAGTTTTGTTATATATTTACTTAACATTTACAAATAAAAGGAATGTTAAATTTGTTGCTTTTTTCTTTTTTAAAAAATGTCTTATTTATTATTTTGTGTGCATTGATGTTTTGCCTGCATATATGTCTGTGTAAGGGTGTCAGATCCCTTGAAACTGAAGTTAAAGATAGGTGTGAGCTGCCATGTGGGTGCTTGGAATTGAACCTGGGTCCTGTCCCCCGCTCCTAGACAAGGTTTTGCTGTTGCTATCGAGCTTGTCCTGAACCTAGTTCTTGTAGACCAGGCTGGCCTCAAACTCCTGCCTGCCTCTGCCTCCCAAGTGCTCGGATTAAAGGCCTGTGTCACCATCACCCGGCTTATGTATTTATTTTTAATGTGTATTGGTGCTCTGCTTTTGTTGTCTTCTTTTAGGATGAGATACTTTATATTGCTGTTTTATTACTTTAAAGAAAGCTTAGAACTTTAGTGTTTCTCTAGAGAAAAAGTTTTTTTCTATAGTCACCATATTTCATCATAAACAGACATCTTATTTAGGATTAGAGGAGAGAAATGACATCTCATTTAGATATCAGGATGCAATTCTTCTATTTGCTAATATTTTAGATTATTTGTTTTTGTTCATGGCTTAGAATTGTTTTCTCTATGAATTTTTCAAATTAGAATATGAAATAACATGTTTCATTGTGGCATATTCATACATTTATTTTTTTTTATCGTCTACCTTCACCACCACCCCTGTCTCTGTGTACTTTCCCAGTTCAGATAGCTCACTTTCTGCTGTCATGGCAAATGTAAAAGTACTACTACTGTCTTTTAAATAAGTCTAATTATCTGGCTATTTGAAGCAGGTATTTCAGGTTTTGTTGTTGTTGCTGTTGTTGTTTATTTTATTTTGTTTAGGGGTGGGAGTTGACACAGGGTTTTGTTTAGGGGTGGGAGTTGACACTATGTACCTCTGGCTCTCCTGGACTTTGCTCTGTAGACCAGGCTGGCCTCAAAACTCACTGAGATCTCTCTGCCTCTGCCTCCCGAGTGCTGGGATTAAAGGCGTGAGCCACCACTGCCTGGCTTCTTTTCTTTTTTAAAATTTTTTATTTATTTATTTGTGGTGGGTGGGGCACATTTGGTTGTGTACAAGTCATAGAACAATTTGCAGGGGTGAGTTCTTTTCCTTCTGCTTCTGATTTTATGTCATCAAACTTGGGTCATCGGGCTTGTCAGTGAGGTCGTTTACCTGCTACACTAACCCACAGGTTCTTAGCTGTTAATTTGTAAATAGATTCTTCTGAGGCTTTTGTTTGTTTCTTTCTTGTTCCTCAGTGGTGAGGATTGAACCCAGAGCATCTCACTTACTAGGCGAACTGTCACTGAGCTACATTTGCCGCCTCTATTGTTGAGGTGTGTGGGTTTTTGTATATTTGTTTGTTCATTTATGAGTTCTACTTACATGCAAATAACATTGGTTTTCTTTCTCTATATTATATTCCATGATTTTTGTTTTCTTGAACTAGTGAAAATTTCCAAATCATGCGTAATGATAATCGAAGGGAGAAGGTTCTGCTTATGCTCAGAAATAGAAAACTAAGACCTTTACTGTCAAGTATAATAAAATAAAATAATCACATAAACCAAATAATTGTGCTCTTCTTTTAAGACCACTAACAACATGTAGATGAAAGAATCTTTAAAAGAAAGCAAAGCTGAGTTCCATATGAGTGAGTGACCCTTCTTCCTAGGTGATGTGAAGGAATATAGGATGTCTTCAATCTTGATAACAGATGCTGAGCTTTCAGGTAAGGCTAGTAGAAGTAGAGAAATCAGATAAAGCTGAGAGAATACTTTTCAGATTTGAATTTGAAGAAACCCCAAATGAAAAGATTTATCTATCCAGTTAGTCTCTCAATTAAAAATGCTCTAAAAACTTTAAAAAAAATCTTATGGGAGTAAAAAAGATCAACAGTAAGCAGGTGGTGGTGGTACACACCTTTAATTCTAGCACTCAAGAGGTAGGCAGATCTCTGAGTTTCAGGATAGCTAGGGCTACACCCTGTCTTGAAAAAACAAGAACAACAAAATATCAGCAGTTAGCTAGGAACTAATGGGGAGGAAAGGTGAATAGGAAGGAAGAACACAGAAGTGTTTTTAGGGGCGTATGAAGTTACTTTGTGATACTACAATACAATAGTAGACAATAAGTCATTTGCCCAGACCAGTAATACACAACATCAAGAATGACCTCTAAGGGCTGGAGAGATGGCTCAGAGGTTAAGAGCATTGCCTGCTCTTCCAAAGGTCCTGAGTTCAATTCCCAGCAACCACATGGTGGCTCACAACCATCTGTAATGAGGTCTGGTGCCCTCTTCTGGCCTGCAGGCAGACACACAGACAGAATATTATATACATAATAAATAAATAAATAAATAAATATTTTTTTTAAAAAAAGAATGACCTCTAATATAAATCATGTAATTATGGACTTTATTTGAAGTCGTGTCAGTGTATGTTCAGCAATTATAAGCTGTACCACTCTGGTGCAAGGTGTCATAAAGTTTATGAGGATAAGGGTATGTGGCAAATTGCTGCCTTTACTCTACTTTTAAAAAATGTCTATAAAGCAGAAAAAGACCTTGCAATCTTATCATTTCAGGACATCAGAATTGTGAAATCTCAAATCTTAAACTCTGTCTTGTAAAACTTTAAGACAATTCTGAAGCCATTTCTGACAATTCTGAACCCTCTCAGCCTCTGTGCCTCAGTGCTTCCCCTCCTCCCCTGGGAACCAAGGACCTAACAGCTACACATGCACGTGTGTTCTCCAGAAATTGGGGCAAAATAACCTTTAAGTTGTTGACTCAGTTCCTGAAAAATTACCCATACATGTATGTTTTGATTCAGTCCCCTGGGAAACGGGGTCAAAATGACCTCTTACCTCTTCTGATGTGGCAACAGCTCTTTAGCCAATTATTGGTACTAGCCCGTTCGAATAAGCCAATCATAATAGTCAAAGAACAACCCCCCCCCCCCTTGCTTCTGTGGCCTTCTCCTTTAAAAGTAGTCTCTACCAGCTATTCGAGGTCTCTCGGCTTCCTGAATGCTGAGGGACCCTGTCGTGACAGAATTAATAAAATCCTCATGCTTTTGCATTGGCTGTGGTGTGAGGGATGGTCTCTGGGTGTGACTCCTCCTCTGTGTTTGGACGCTAGGGTCCAACAGTCTCTTACCTCATGATTCCAAAGTCCCAGTGTTTTGTTTTGTTTTGTTTTTGTAAACCACAGTTTTGTTTTGTTTTTTTTTAACGTTTGATGTTTCAAAGACTTAATAAAAAGATTTACCAAGCGTTTTCTGAAGAGGCCAATAGTAAATAATTTGAGGCCTGTGAACATTTCCTAGAAATTAATACCACCATTGCAAGACATAGTAGTTATCTTAGTTTCAGAATCTAGCAGTTTCGGTGACATTCTCAACAGAAAGCTGCAACCAAATTCGTACTGAAAATAATCTCTTAAGGTTGTTGATAAGATCTTTGTGGCAGTAAGAGCCTGAATGTTTCCTGAGTTCTTTGTTTGTCTGGTTTTTTTGTTGTTGTTTTTGTTGTTGTTGTTGTTGTTGTTTTTGGTTGTTGTTACATATTTTCTATAGATGTGGATTCCAACTAGTTTGTTTTTCTTCTGTTTGGAGGATGTCTTCATTATTCCTTTTTATGCAATTCTGTTATTGTTGAATACTGTGTTGCTTCACAAAGTCCTTGTATTTCCTGTATTTTTAGTACAGTTTTGGCAGTATATATATTACTGAGATTGGCAGTTTTGTTTTTAGTAGTTTGCCTTTTTTATTTCTTGCTCCCTTTTATCTGAATATACTTATTTCCTTTGTTTATAATGTTTGTCCTGTTCTTGTTGTTATCCCCTATTTCCCTAACCCCAAGAGTTTCTCTCTAGCCCCAGCTGTCCTGGAACTCATAGATCTGCCTGCAACTGCTTCCCGAGTATTGGGATTGGCAGTATGCGCCACCCCATCCTACCTGATCTTAAAGATCCTTTTCCTTCTTCCTTCTCTCTCTTCCTGTGCTAGGGATCTGACTTGGGACCTCACATCTGCTAGGCATGTGTACTGCATCCCAGCTATGATATTTTTTTTCATTATCAGTAATTTATTATATCTTGCATTAGTGTGGTTAGGTATGGGATTAATTCTCACCAAATTTAAAAAATTTTCAGAGCCACATAGGACCTGTAATGCCCACATTTGGCAGACTGAAGCAGGTAGACCTCTATGAATTTGAGACCAGGCTCATTTGTATAATAAATTTCAGGCCAGCCTGGGCTGTTTAGTGAGATCCTTGTCTGAAAGACAAAACAAAAACACTTGAGAGACTGAGTAAGGAGGATCATTGTTAGTTTGAGGCCAGCCTGAGCTACATACCAAAATTCTGTCTCCAAGAAAATTTTTTAATCGCAAATAATTGAAATATTTTCTTTTTTAAGATTTATTTATTTATTATGTATGCAAAATTCTGCCTGCATGTATGTTTGCATGCCAGAAGAGAGCGCCATATCTCATTACAGATGGTTGTGAGCCACCATGTGGTTGCTGGGAATTGAACTCAGGATCTCTGGAAGAGCAGCCAGTGCTCTTAACCTCTGAGCCATCTCTCCAGCCCTCAAATATTTTCTTTTGTTGTTTTTAGTTCCTTCACAGTTTTATGTTTATATTATCTTATAATCACTTTGGTCCTAATGAGTTGTTCATTCTGTTTTCTCATTGTGCTGGCATTTGAATAGTTTCTGTTATCCTGTGTTCAGGTTTGCTCATTTCTCCTCTTATCTCCTTCCTAAGCTGTTACTAAGTTCTCTAATGGGTAGTTTTTGAACTTAAATGTTATTTTCATCTTAGATGGTTCCAGTTAGTTTATGTTTTATAGTTGCTGTTTCTTACCTTGGTATATTTCTTTATTTCTGAATTGCTTTGTTTTGTTTTGTTTCTTAAGACAGGGTTTCTCTGTGTAGCCTTGGCTTGGCTCTCCTGGAATTGTAGACCAGGCTGGCTGACTTCGAACTCAGAGATCTACATGTCTCTGTCTCTTTTTCCCTAGTGCTGAAATTAAAGGTGTGCACCATAACCATTAATTTTAGATATTTATAACTCATAGTTTTCGAGCCTTGTCTAATTCCATTGTCTCTTATTTCTAGGTCTTTTTGTTAATTTTTACCTTAGTTTTGTATCACATCCTCCTACTTTTTTATGTTTCTTTACATTTTTATGTGTGCATGGTGTGTACATGCCATGTTGTGTGTGTGTGTGTGTGTGAAGGTCAGAGGACTTATTCTCTTTCCACCATGTGGATTCTGGAATCAGATTCAGGTTGTCAAACTTGGTGATAAGCTCCTTTGCCTGCTGAGCCATCTGCTGGCCTCTTTCCTGCTTTTTCCCCAGTGCTAGACTTTGTAAATGTTCTGTGGTATCTCCCAGCTTGCCTATACTCTGAGAACTTTCCTGCTTTCAGTTCCTAGGCAAGCTTCAGTGGGTTTCACTCTGTATAACACAAATTAGCTCCCAAAACAATGTAACTGTGCAGATTTCTGGAATTCTTTCTCTGTGTAACTTGTTTCTAATACTTTTTTCTCCAATTTTCAGCTACCTCAGCCTCCCTGCAGTGCCCTCTGTTGTTAACACAGTGAAATCTCTCTAATGAGACTCCTTATCCTTTGTCTCTTTGATGATAATAGTCACAGGCAATAACTGAGCAGTAGAAGTACTCACCTGATAGTGACCTCAGGATTGAAGCCCTGCACTATCTGTTCTCTAGTTTCTAGAAATGCTTGATTTGTGTAGTTATGTAAATAGTTTGTAACCATTTATGACCAGAAGGTAAGTCTGACGCTAGTTGATACTTCATTATTATACAAAAGGGACAAGCCCAGAATTACATTTTAGTAAGATAGCTCTTGAGTACTGTGTTTAGCTGAGACTAAAATACCTACATGCTTCCTAAATTTTAATTGCTTAGGAGGGAAGCAGAAGCACTTAAAATGTAGCCGTGTTTAGAGTTTGTCTGCGTTCATATTTATCCTGTCAGTATTTTGCTGTTTGTTACCTAGAGCATTGTGTTGACTGTGTGAGTTAAATGTGGGCCCTGCCATTATGGTGGTTACTTTCTAAGCACGAGAGAAGATATGCACAAAAAAATTTACATCTAAAGTGGAGGTTGAAAATGACTAGAATGGTTTAGTAATATATGATTTTATATGTTAGATTTTAGAAGTCTGCTTAATGGGAAATTAAGAGTTTGTTTTTCTATGAGTTTTACAGTCTCATACTTTTGTTATTTTGACTTTATTTTCTTAGTTTTTAAATATGATAACTTTATCTTTCACTTTGTGTTTTTGGCATAATTGGTTTTAGTAGTTGAATTGAGAAAATATGCCCTTAAAAGACATATTATCAGGATAAACTAATGGCTCAGAAGGACATTCTGAGTTTATAATCTTGTTTAATTTGATTCTTAGTGGAGGAGTCAGACATCATTGATCTGGAGAAACGCTATTGGCTACTGAAGGCTCAATCCCGTACTGGACGTTTTGACTTAGAGACCTTTGGTCCTTTGGTTTCACCACCTATTCGCCCTTCTCTGAGTGAAGGTAGGAAATGTTTCTTAAAAAACAAAACAAGCAAACAAAAAACAGCTTGGCAGTGGTGGCGCACACCTTTAATCCCAGCAATTGGGAGGCAGAGACAGGTGGATCTCTGTGAGTTCCAGACCTGCTAATCTACAAATGAAGTTCCAGAACTCCCAGAACTGTTACACAAAGAAACCCTGTCTCAAAAGAATAAAAATAAATAAAAAATAAAATAAAAACATGACAAGTGCTCATTTGGTAAGTAAATAGACTGAATCCATCTTATTTCAAACCAAACCAAAATTTAACTCTGACAAACTATATTCCTGTAGATTTAATAGTTCCTTGCTTAGTTGTATAGTGAAGAGAAAAGGTTATTAAGACTGTGATCTTCAGCTTCATATTTTACTTGTGTGATCTTACACGAGTCAGTTAGCTCTCTGTACCTGAATGTCCTTACCAAGTGTCAGTGATATGACAGTGCTCTGCTAAGGAGTGTCGCAAGTAGGACATGCTGAGGGTGTTGGCCACTGTTTCCTCATGTGATCTATCCCTTCCTTGACCATTTATTTTTCATTCACATAGATTTCACTGCTGTTTCCTCTCCTGAAAAAGAGAATATAAGCTTCTAGATAAGAACATCTCTGAAAGTTGGACAATGGTGGTACATACCTTTAATCCCAGCACTCGGGAGGCTAGAGAGGATCTCTGTGAATTCAAGGCCAGCCTGGTCTACAAAGTGAGTTCCAGGAGAATCAGAGCTGTTACGTAGAAAAACCCTGTCTCAAAAAACAAAACAAAACTATATACATCTATATATACTGTATGCACACATACACACACACACACATTTATATATACATATATAAATGTGTATATAGTTTTGGATGACAACATAAGCATTGTATTTGGAATCTGAATATTTGGGTTCTGTTTCTGATTATAAAATATTTTTAGTTTTTTATTTTTTTAGATTCTGTTGTTTGTGTTATATAAATTTTGCCTGAATATATGCATGTGCACCAAGTGCATGCCTGAGGCCCTCAGAAGTCAGAGGAAGACATGGGATCCCCTGAAACTGAAGTTACAGATGGTTGTAACCCACCATGTGAATGCTAGGAAGCAAATCTGGGTCTTCTGTAAGAGCAACAAGTGTCCTAAACAGCTAAGCTATCTCTCCAGCTCCAGTTTTTGAACTTTTCTTGAAGTTACTTAACTTTCTAATTTTAATATTTTGTTTTTGTTTTCAATGTAAGGGTATTTTGTCTGCATGTATTTGCACCATTTATGTACCTGGTGCCCACAGAGGCCAAAGAAGGGCATTAAATTCCCTAGGACTGGAGCTACCATGTGGGTGCTAGAACTCAAGCCCAACTCTTCTGGAAGTGCAGTCAGTGCTCTTAACTGCTGAGCCATTTCTCCAGCCCATTCTCATGTGACCCAAGATCATTTCAAACTCAACATCTATCTAAGAATGATCTTCAACTCTTCAATCCCCTGTCTCTATCTCCCATGTACTGGGATTATAGGCTTGTACCACCGTGTCTAGTATTCTATTGTTCAAACTGAAACAAAGAGTTAGCTAAATTCTTGAAGCATATTATCTACATTTTTTTCAGAAGTACTCCTTAGTAGAGCTAGAGTACATGGCACTCTGAATTTCTTTTTTTCTTTCTTTTTAGTGTGTGTGTGTGTGTGTGTGTGTGAGAGAGAGAGAGAGAGAGAAGAGGGAGGTATTGTGTTTGCATTGAGCATGTGTGTACACATGCCATGGCACACATGGAGCTTAAAGGACAGCTTTCAAGAGCTGGTTCTTTCTTTCCACCATGCGTTTTTCAGGAATCTATTTCAGTCATCATGCCACAAACACCCTCACCCCCTGTACCTGGACTTCTTGTTCACTAGTGTGATTCTGTTTTTACCTTTCAGGAATTAGGTGACTGGTATGGAGGATTGTTGGAAGGAAGTTCTTGGGGAAGGTTGAGAGTGGAGATGATTGAGATGCATTGTTCATGTA
Organism: Myodes glareolus; assembly: GCF_982192425.1. Classification (NCBI taxonomy): domain Eukaryota; kingdom Metazoa; phylum Chordata; class Mammalia; order Rodentia; family Cricetidae; genus Myodes; species Myodes glareolus. The sequence goes on from NC_142034.1 coordinate 37,582,982, forward strand.
TACGAAATTGTCGAAAATAAACTAAAATTAAATTCTATTAGAAAAAGAGAATTGGGAGGGTCACACATAATTTATTTAAAATTGTTCATAGTTGATTAAGAAATGAAAATCACAGGATGAAATTTTAAGTTTCTGCCCTCTTTTGATATTTAAAATACGCACATATGAAAGATTTTTCCCAAGAAGGTACTGTAGTCATTTCTTACAGTAATATATTCCATTTTCCAGGAAAGGTTTATGAAAGTGTGTTGATGATGCAGTGGTATATATTTGAATATTCATTTTATTAGCGATTCAACTTTTCTCCTGTCTTTATTTTATATATTTATTTATAAGACAGGGTTTTGCTGTAGCTTTTGAGGCTGTCCTGGAGACCTCTTGTAGACCAGGCTGGCCTCAAACTCACAGAGATCCACCTGCCTCTGCCTCCTGAGTGCTGGGATTAAAGGCGTGCACCACTACCAGCAGCTGTCCTATCTTTCTAAGGGATATTATTACAATTTTTGACATTTCTTGATTCTTTCTTGTTTGTTTTTGTTTTGTTTGTATGGGTATCTATCTATCTATCTATCTATCTATCTATCTATCTATCTATCTATCTATCTATCTATCTATCTTCTGGAGACAAAGTTTCTCAGGTTTTTTCCTGGCTGTTCTGGAACTAAGAGATCTACCTGCCTGTGCCTCCTAAAGAAAAAAAGAATTATTTCCTTTGAAAATATTTTCTTGGAAGCTTTTTTTTTTAATATAGTCACTTTATGTAAAAAACATTCCTAACTTTATAAATTTATCAGTGTTGCATTAGGAAGTTTGTTGACTGAGGTTTATGGTGTCTTTTTTATTTTGTAGGTTTATTTAATGCTTTTGATGAAAATCGTGACAATCACATAGATTTCAAAGAGATATCCTGTGGATTATCAGCCTGCTGCAGGGGCCCCCTTGCTGAAAGACAAAAGTGTAAGTGTGATAAATAGTATCTGCAAACTGTCAGATTATGTAAAGACAGAATTAGCCTTCATCCATGCATCATCATTTTTGGATTAAGGATTGAGTTTCTTACCTATCATGCTGGCAAATAGTAATCTCATAATTGGTGATTTAGTGAGTTCTGTCTAAGGATGCAACAATAACCTATTCTTTAGTACTTACTAGGATATAGTTTGGGATATTTTCTGTTATTAATAGAATTAGTTTTCCTAGAAAATCTGAGATTCATAATTAATCAATAATAAATGTAAAAAAAAATATTTGAAACAGGGTATTAACTTGGACTGACCTGGCACGCTTGACCTTCCTTTCTTAGCATCTTGAATGCAGAATTACAGATGTGAGCTGCCATATGTAACTGAAAGTTTTAAATATTAGGAAATATTCTGTAAAATATTTTGCATTTTAATTTGAAGCATAGCTCATTCTGTCATTTATATACATTAGTATTCTGTTTGCAAGATGAGATTTGTAATTGGACATATTTTAGTAAATACTAAAATATTTTTCATATAAAATGGTCTTAAAACATAATTTATAAGCATAAATATATTACATTAATAAATTTTAGCCATAGTTGAGGAAGTGTGACAGTTTACTTGGGATTTAGCACAGAATATATTTATGAAGGTTCATTATCTTTTTGATTTCTTAAAATAGAGCTTTTTACAAATGTCTGTTTTGGTATTGTGTTTGAGTTTTTAATCTTATTTAGTAATATACACTGAATTGATTTATTACTGTTATTAACATATTAGAAGTGTTTATAAAAAGATTTTTGTTTTAGTTGGTTGGTTTTTGGTTTTGGTTTTTTGAGACAGGGTTTTTCTGTGTAGCTCTGACTGTTCTGGAGCTCTGTAGACAGGCTGGCCTCAAAGACATCTTCCTGCTCTTCCTTCTGAGTGCTGGGATTAAAGGTTTGTGCCACTGTGCTCAGTTTATAAAAGGATATTTTTAAATTTACAAATTCAGGTTTCTTTGTTATTCATTATTCCAAATTGGTTTTATGACAAATTGTTTCTTATTAAAATCTGGTTGGTTGGTTGGTTGGTTGGTTGGTTTGTTGGTTGGTATGTTGAGACAAGATTCTAATGTGTAGCTCAGGATAGCCTTGAACTTACAGAGGTCTGCCTGCTGCCTCTTATATGCTAGGATTAAAGGCATGTACCAATACACACAACAGTTATTTTTCATTTTAATTTAATGTTTTTAAGGAGAGTTTAAGTTTTGACTCAGTGATGTGGCTTGATGGACAAGAAAGCTTGCCACTAAGTCAAACAACTAGCATTAGATCTGAGGGGCCTTCTAGTTGGTAAAAGGAGAAAATTGTCTCCCACAAGTTGTCCTCAGACGTCTACATATGCACTTAAATACACACACTAGGTAAATAAATACAATTTTAAATAATTTTTATGAGCCAGGCAGTGGTGGCACACACCTTTAATCCCAGCACTCAGGAGGCAGAGGCAAGCAAATCTCTGTGAGTTTGAGGCCAGTCTGGTCTACAAGAGCTAGCTTGATAGCTACAGGGAAATCCTGTCTCAAAAAAAAAAACAAAAAAACAAAAAAAAAACCCAACAACTAATTTATGGGGCTGGAGAGGTGGCGCAGAGATTAAGAGCACTTCCAGAGATCCTGAGTTCAAATCCCAGCATCTACATGGTGGATGACAACCATCTATAAAGACAACCTCTTCTGGCATGAAGGCAAACATCCTGGCAGAACACTGTATACTAAATAAATAAAACCTTTTAGTAGTTAAATAAATAAATAATTTTTTATTTTACATTTTCTTTTTCTTTTTTCTTTCTTTTTTTGATATCGATCAACCAGAAGTTAACAAGCCAGAATTATTCACTTAGAATTAATGTGGTAATTGTCTAACTTCTACATTGTTGTATATAAACTTTACTAAAGAGTTAAAATTATACTTGACAAAGTATTAAATGTAAATTAGATTTTTTTGACAGCTTAAGTAGAAGTTAGGAGTCTAATTCTCAGTGTAGATGGGAAGTTGAAGCGTAGGAGAAATAGCCCTTCAGTGATCAGTCTTGAATATGAGAAACTAACTAAAGGGAGGGGATATAACTGACTGAATGTAAATACTAACCTAAGGGAGAGGGTGTAGCTGAGTGCAAACAAAAGCATATGCATAGAATTACCAGGGCTCATGTTTGATTGAGCAGCTCCAGGCTGAAGAAAGATTCAAAAATTTGCCTTGCCTCTTGAAAACCTATAAGGTTATGCTCCTTACAGAATGACTTAGCCCTTTCTTTCCGATGTATAAGAATGGTAGCTCCTCTCAATTTGACTGATGGATGGGTCTCTTCAACCTGTGTAGTGATTTAGAGACAGTCATGAGATCTAGTCACAAAATTCTGTATGTTACAATAATGGTAATAATCATAATAATAATGCTAGCTAGATGATGGTGGCAGACGCCTTTAATACCAGCACTTGGGAGGCAGAGGCAGGCGGATCTCTGAGTTCGAGGCCAGCCTGGTCTACAGAGTGTGTTCCAGGACAGGCTCCAGAGCAACAGAGAAACCCTGTCTCAAAAAAACAAAACAAAAATAAACAAACAAATAATAATAATGCTATAGAATAGTCTACTCCCAATGAGAACTGCTGTAGAACATACTGGCTTGGGAAATTAAGTAATTGTAGAGGGTAGTTTCTAATGAAATGTATCATGTTTCAGAATCTAAAAGTTATTTCCTTTCCTAAGAGTTTTTTGTCATTAGTTTGCTTCAAGGTGTTTGATGTTGACCGTGATGGAGTTCTCTCCAGGGTTGAACTGAAAGACATGGTGGTTGCACTTTTGGAGGTCTGGAAAGATAATCGCACTGATGAAATTCCTGTAAGTTCTCTTTGTAGTTTGATTGATTTTTGAGACGGGGTTTTAATGTTACTAAGGCAGTGTGTTCCATGTCCTGCTAAGTTCTGATTGTTTACAAGGAAGATGGAGTGAATGTTTGAGAAGAAATTTTTAAAAAGCATCATTTTTTATATATGGGGGATTAAAAATTATACACACTACTCTCTTTGATTTCTTTTTAAAGGAATTACATATGGCTCTGTCGGACATTGTAGAAGACATATTGAATGCACATGATACCACAAAGGTGAGACTAGCTATGAGTAATTCATTTTTTTCTAAAAATACTATATGCTCTAAATCAAAATGTGTCATTTATATGTATGGTCAAATGACTCTTCTGCATTCCAGATACTCACTTATCTGGCCCTGTGGTTAAAATAGCTTCACATCATCGCTAAAGATAGCCCATTCCATCTTCAAACAACAGCTCAGTGAAGGCTAATGCATGTGTTAAGTAGAGACTTCCCTTGATAGCTTTTTATAGTTTTTATTTCTTCCATTTAATAAGTTATGAAGAGGCCAGCTTTATAGTGAATAAAGGAAACTAAACAATGTATCTAGCATGGCTCTAGTGTGTCAGACTTAAGAACAGAAGAAAAGCTAACAGTGATAGACATAGAGATTTGATTTCTGGGGTGATTAGATTAACTGAGAAGAACCATGAAGATAGCTGAGGCTATGAATTTACAAATAATAACTCAAATTATTTAGTTTGGTAAGATTTATTGGTAGTATCATAACAGATTTATTTACTTCTGTAGCTTGTTTTAAAATTTTAACTATTTGTTTCTGTGACATTAAAAATAATTTATATATGTGAAGTACATTTGAAGTGATTTGAATCTTTTCAAATACTGACATGTACTTAGTAACAGACTGGTAAATTATCAACCATAATGGTGTTATAAAATTGAGGTTTAGAAAAAATAATTAAGTCAGTTATTTTCTTGATTCAGTCACAGAAGAAATGATACTCCCATTAGCTGTAGAAACAAATGATGATTTGTTTTTCCAGGACTGAAAGTCTACTTATCAATTTAATCTTCCCTGTTTATTCACCTTTTCTGTTAAACTAAGGTGTCCACTTCTGTTTCGTATGTGTAAGAATAAAAACCTAGAGAAGGAACTATTAGAAATTGCTTTGTAGTTTGGTTATGATGACTCACACCTGTGATCCCATTACTTAGAAGTCTGACATAGAAGAGCAGGATTAAGAGTTCTAGGCTACATAGTAAAACCTCATTAATTAAAAGATGATAGAATGGTGTGGAACACACCTTTAATCCCAGCACTCAGGAGGCAGAGGCAGACAGATTTCTGAGTTGAGGCCAGCCTGGTCTACAATGAGAGTTCTAGGACAGTCAGCTCTTGAAAAAACAAAAGAAAAAAAGAAATTGCTTTATATAGAGATGCAGTTTAAACACTTGCCTTTAGTGTCTTACAGACACACAAGTATTGCTATCTATGGCCAGAAAGATGGCTCAACAATTAAGAGTATATACTGCTCTTGCAAAGGATCCATATTTAGCTCATAACTACCTGTATACTTCAGTTACTTACTCCCCTCTTCTGTACTTTGTACACACACACACGGGGGGGGGTGAAAACAAATTATATAATTAAAAATAAAATTTTAAAAAGAGCAGGTTGGAGAGATGACTCAGTAATTAAGAGCAATGGCTGCTCTTCCCAAGATACTTGATTTCCAGTGACCCACAACTAACTGCAAATCCAGTACCAAGGGATGATGCTTGCAACTTCATTACACACCCATGTGGTGCACAGACAGACATACAGACAAAACACTCATACACATTAAAAATAATAATAATAATAAGTACCTTTTATTTCTTTTGGTTGTTTTGAGACAAGGCTTCTCTGTGTAGCCCTGGCTGGTCTGAAGTTCTCTCTGTAGACCAAGCTGGCCTCAAATTTGGTGATCTGCCTGCCTCTGCCTCCCAGTGCTAGGATTAAAAGCCTATGCTGCCACTGCCCTGCATAAGTAGTGTATTTTTATGTTAAATGAAGTTTAATATTTCTGGCTTCAGTGACCATTGAGCAGATTGTTTAGCTGCTCAAGTCTCCATGTAACCATGATAATAAAATAGTGACAGTTTAGGATAGGACTTGGGTATTTTGCTGACTCACTGGTACTATATACTGTGTATATATGATATGTCACTGTTTTTCTAAGACATCTATTATTGTTGTTGTTCTTTATTTTTTGAGAAAGGATTTCGCTATTTGTATCCCAAGCTGGTCTCAAACTCTCTGAGTATCTAAGAATGGCCTCAAACTCCTGATCCTTCTGCTTGTACTTCCCAAGTGCTGAAATTACAGATCCATGTCACTATGTGCAGGTTATTTCCAAAGTCATATTTGAGAAAGGAAATTGTTAATAAATGCTTTTTTCCCACTGACTACTTGAATAAAATTATACATTTTTAAAAATTTTGTCTTCCTTCTAGAACTTTAGTTATGTTTAAGTTTAGTTATGAGATATATTAGACACAAATAACTGAACATGAGGAATATAGACAATACCTAATCAACGCTAAGCTTTATGTTCCTATAAATTTTTGCAACCTCATTTTCCTTATTGATGTTATTTGAATTATGTTAGCTAAGATTGGGTCTTTATTCATTTTTATAAGTTTTAGAATAAACCAGCCAAGATCCAGTAAAAAAATTCTGTTTGGATATTTATTGTGTTTTAATGAAATTGAGAATTGAATTTATAGATTTTTTTATATTTTATATTAAATATTTTATATTCTTCCGTGAACATGTTATGTTTATAGATTTATGTATGGGTCCAGTATCTTCTGTAATGCTTTTTAATTCATGCTATTAAAGTTTTTCAGCTTTTTTTAAAAAAAAAAATTGTCGCTTGTAATCACTTGTAAATTGATACTAATTGTCATACTTCTTATGTGAACCCATATCATATGTATATTATTGGTTTGCTTTCAAAAATATGATTTTTTTTCTAGTGCTGTAATAAATGACATTTATTGACAGGATCAGCTTAAATGTCTCTCTTTCAGATGGGCCATCTTACTCTGGAAGACTATCAGATCTGGAGTGTGAAAAATGTTCTTGCCAATGAGTTTTTGAATCTCCTCTTCCAGGTATGTTTAAGGCAAATGACAGATTTGGGAGGGTGCCTTCCGTCATGTGCCTGTATTAGTGAAGAAATGGAAATTGGTCTCTTGACAGCTGATGCCTGGTTGTTACAGATCTAAAACATACACTACTCTGTTACTGGAGATTTGGAAGTTAGCCTCCATTTAAAAAAAAAATTCAATTGTTCCTCAGGTAACAATTGATAATTCACCAGTTAAACCAATGTTAATTCAGTTCCCATTTAAAAAGAAGATTTTATGTAAGTCACATCAAATATTACTCAGACTAATCATTGGTTCTACTAGTAAAATTTGAATATCCTTTTTCCCTAGGTATGCCACATAGTTCTGGGGTTAAGACCAGCTACTCCAGAAGAAGAAGGACAAATTATTAGGTAACTTTATATGTTTCGTGGGGTTTTTTATTACATAGTTGAAATTTCTACGCCTGAAATACATTAGTTATAAGGAACAATTTGTGTTACATTGATTATTAAAGTAAAGCTATTTTTAAAAATTACATGTAGAGGCCTACATGGTGGCCCACATCTTTAATCCCAAGACATTCTTCATAGCTAAGGAACTAGATTAATTTAAAAGTCAAATTCTCTTAACTTTAAAGTTGTACTGGGGCAGGGATGTCAGTCAGTGGTAGAAAACTTACAGTCTAATGTAATTACTAAAAGAATTTTCAGAGCAGCAAGATAAAATCATAATGGGAGAATTTTACTAAGAACAGCCAACTTTTCCATCAAAAAATATAGAATTCAGGATTAAGAAGGGTGGAAAAAACCAACTAAAAATTTATATCCAATAAAACACTCTCTTTAAAATGATTTGGATAATGGTAGGGGAGGAGATAAATTGAAATTAGAAAGGAAAAATAAATTATTTGGATTTGCATTTGATTTTTAGATGTAACTCCAAAAGCATTCTCTTAAAAAGTAACTTAGACTTCCTCACAATCTAAAACTTCTTTATATGAAAAACAACCTGCAGAGTGAAAGGCAATATTAACAAACTGTATCTTCCATAAGCCTTCAATAGCAAGAATGTATAAGGAGATGCTACAGTTCAACAACAAAAAGATAACTGTTTAAAATATAGAGAATAGGCATCTCCTTTAGCAGTTGCCAGCAGAGGGGACAATCAAAAAATACCTAGGGAATACTGTATGAGGCAATGACATCTGTGTACAGCTGTGCCCTTGGCCACTATCACCTGACTGGATTTCTAAAGCCCTGGGTTTGTCCTATGGTTTCTGTACGCATGTAATGACGTGCGTGCATGCAAGGATACACACATACACACTCATGCTTGCTTGCACGCACGCACAATAATAGATGTTTTTAAGTTTCCTTGGAGAGAAAAATGAGAGTGGTGATTTGTCTCAGTTGTCTTAGAGTAGTTGAATGTTCTCGAGTATATTTTTTAAAATGCAAGAGAATCCATGTCATTATCAATTATAGCAAGGATCCTTGTAGCTGGATTTTATTATCTGGTATCAATTTGGAGTTTTATTTAAAGAGCTGTATGTAGTCGGGCAGTACTAGTGCATGTCTTTAATCCCAGCACCTGCATGCAGAGGACAGAGAACACTGAGTTCAAGAGCACCCTGGTCTACAAAGCAAGTTCCAGCACAGCCAGGGTTACACAGAGAAACTCTATTTTGATAACACAAAACAAACAAATTGTATGTAACAAGTGGTTTTTATGACTTTGATCAATATAATCTTTATATTTTTCAGATTACCTAATGGATCATAATAAAACTTTTAGGTGTGTCTTCAGTTAATGAGCTTGATATTTATTTTTGTTTTGTTAGTTATTCTTATAACACATGTCTGTGTGAGATATAACTTAAAATATAGAGAACTACAAGTGATTATATAATGTTTTCATTACATCAGTGGACATGCATCCAATTAGAGATATTCAGACAGTCTCCAGACACATGTAAAGATGAACAGTATAATTAGTTATTAAGGGAATAAAATCAAAGCCACAATGAAATTCTGATTCTTAACACTAGGATAGTTTTAAATTGTTATTTTAAATTTATTTTTACTAGCATACAAAGAATTTTTATTATGGTATTTTTTCAAACAATTTTTACTGCATCTTATTTTTTTGTGAGGAGGGGAATGTGATGGGGCATGTATGGCAGTCACAGGACTACTTATGGGAGTCTTCCTTCCTATCCTGCAAGTCACTGGTCTGTTACCAGGAGAAATACCATGACTAAGGCAACTGTGGAAGCAGTTAACTGGGGGCTTCCTTTCAGTTTCAGAGGGTTAGTTCACGATCACCTTGTCAGTAAGCTTTGGCAGCAGCTATAACTGACACCTTACATCCTGATCCAAGGCAGCAAGTAAAGAAAAGGAAAAAGACTGAGTCTGGTATAGGCTTTTCAGATCTCAAAGCTGATTCCCAGTGATGCACCACCAACAAAGATGCATCTCCTAATCCTTTGCAAATAATTCCATTAACCAGAGACCAAACATTCAAACATGAGCTGTGAGAGCCATTCTCATTCAAACCATCACAGTTACCCATTGACTAGACTGCTGGCCAACAAACTCCAGGAAACTACCTGTTTACATACAACCTTTGTGCTTGGATTTTAAGCATGCAGTACTACACCTGACTTTTACATAATGCTGGATCTGAAGTCAGGCCCTTGTACTTGTTCATTAAACACTTTCCCACTTAGCCATCTTTCCAGCCCCAGCAGTGTTTGTGAATGATGCTTCACTGTGGCCTGTGACTATTGAAATTGACTTTCTGGTAGAACAGTGTTCCATTACACTAATTGCAGTAGTGGCAGTCTCTGCTGAGTACATCTTTCTGTTTCGTGTTTTTCTGTTTTGAAATTTCTAATGAAAGAGAAAGTAATTCTAGTGACAAATTACAGTCTTGCCTTTAATTTCACGCAGTTTTTTTTTATGCATTGAATTTCTTTTGTATATACAGAGGATGGTTAGAACGAGAAAGCAGGTATGGTCTGCAGCCAGGACACAATTGGTTTATCATCTCCATGCAGTGGTGGCAACAGTGGAAAGAATATGTCAAATACGTGAGTTAAATTCCTATCTATATACATTTTATAGTAACATTTTCAACTCTTATCAGACTGTAGAAGTATTACCTAGTAATAAAACATGCCAACTTGGACCAAGACTTAAAGGGAAAGGAAATGAGTATTTGTAAAAATTGATATGGGGCAGGCTCAGTATATGCATTTGTACACAAATTTCTTCCTTGTCATCAACCCAATGAAAAAGGAGGTACCTGTTTACTCACTCTATATGCCATTTAATTCTCCTCTCTCTATGAGGGAAGGTGTTATATTTATTTTACTTGTGAGGAATTTGTTGCTGAGAGAAAAACCTGGTTATCTTGTTCAATGTAGACCTGGGATTCAGTGTAATAACTGGTTTCTAAAATAATGTGTTGTCAGTTATGTTATTTGCATTATCCTTCACCTTTTACATTAAAAATTTGGGAGAGAGGCTGGGTGGTGATATCCCACACCTTTAATCCCAGTGCTTGAGAGCTAGAGGTAGGTGTATCTCTGTGAGTCTAGTCTACATAGGGAGTTCCACGACCACAGAGAAACCTTGTCTCATAAAAAGAAAAGAAAAATTTGAGGAAATTAGTAAGTGTTAATTTCTTATTCAAGAAACTTCATTTCAGCTGGGCATAGTTATCCACACTTGTAAGTCTGCACTCAGGAAATTGATGTTATTTAAGTTCAGTTTGCTGTTCTGAAGGTTGAGCTTTAGGGCCTCACACACAGTAGACAAGCACACTGCCTTTTGGCTACATTCCCAGCCCATGTGTTTTCCAATATAAAACATAAACAGCAAACATGGAGTGTAGTGTTTCTCAATGAATAAATGTATATAGACTTCAGGGACCCATTGGCAAATAATGTTGAATGTAGTAGACAAATGGGAATCTCTTTTTGTTTGGTTTTTGTTTGTTTTTTTCCAGACAGGTTTCTCTTTTATAGCCTTGGCTATCCTGGAACTCAACTCTGTAGTCAAGACTGGCCTTGATCTCTCCCAAGTGCTAGGATTAAAGGCATGCACCACCAGTGCCCAGCACCTGCTTGTTCCTTAGTTTCATTTGCCTGAAATACTCTTTTCTATCCTTTTTACCCTAAGATAGTATTTGTCCTCAATGGTGAGGTATGTTTCTTGGAGGCAGAAGAAAGATGAATCCTGTTTTCTAAGCCAATCTGTGAGACTTTGCCTTTTTTTTTTAAGATTTATTTATTTATAATGTATACAACATTCTGCCTCCATGTACGCCCGCACGCCAGAGGAGGGTACCAGATCTCATTACAGATGGTTGTGAGTCACCGTGTGGTTGCTGGGAATTGAACTCAGGACCTCTGGAAGAGCAGCCAGTGCTCTTAACCACTGAGCCATCTCTCCAGGCCCTTTTTTTTGGGGGGGGGGAATTGAGACTGTTGATATTGAGAGTTATTGTTGAACATTATTTTTTAATTCCTGACATTTTGTTGTAATAGTGGTGTTTTTTTCCCCCACCTCTTCTGATTAACTGTTCTGTTATTATTCTTTCTGTCCTCTTGGTGTGGTTAACTTTCTCTTCAGATTGAAGTATTCCTTCTGGTGTCCTCTGTAGATCTAACTTGGTGAACATAAATTTTTTAAATTTGTTTTTAGCATGAACTGTTCTTCTCCTTTAATTTTGAATGTTTTGCTATATGTAGTAATCAGTGCCTTTCAGACCTTGTTTATGTAGTACAGTTTTTCTCAGTGTACTGTTGAGTATATTGTATGTATTATATGAATATATTATGGGCATTGTATATATGTATGTATATACATATTCATTCTTCCCTTAAGGAAGTAAAATTTAATTATATAGTAAATGGTTTTAGCAGCTCACAATGATAAGAATTAATTGTTTATAAGGACTAGAAAGATGGTTCAGTGGTTAAGAGCTCTAATTGCTCTACCAGAGAACCCAGGTTCAATTTCCAGGACCCATGTAGCAGTTTACAACCTTCTGTGACTCCAGTTTCAGGGGTTTCAGCACCCTCTTCTGGCCTCTGAGGGCACCAGGCACACACCTGGTATACAGACACATGGAGGCAAAACACCCACGTATGTTGTAAGAAGGCTACTTGTTTCATTTCAGCTACTCAGCCCCAAAATAATCACACAGAAACTGTATTAATTAAGTCACTGCTTGGCCCATTAGCTCTAGTTTCTTATTGGCTAACTCTTACATCTTAATTTAACCCATCTCTATTAATCTGTGCATCACCACGAGGTCGTGGCTTACCAGCAAAGTTTTAGCATGTCTGTCTTCAGCACGTCTGTCTTCAGCAGCAGCTTCATGAATTCTCTGTGACTCTGCCCTTCTTCCTCCCAGCATTCAGTTTAGTTTTCCCTGCCTAGCCAAGTTCTGCCCTGCTATAGGTCCAAAGCAGTTTCTTTACTCATTAATGGTAATCATAGCATACAGAGGGGAATCCCACATCATATGTACATAAAATGCAATAGAATACGTTAAAAGAATAATTCCTTAAAAGCTACAGTTATGTGTAGACTGTTATATTTGACTTATTTTTTATGATTTTAGGATGCCAACCCTGTTGTGATTGAGCCATCATCAGTTAATGGGGGAAAATTTTCATTTGGAACAGCAGCACATCCTATGGAGCAGGGAGAAGATAGAATCAGTAACAACCTCAGTTATATGAATACCACAGAAGAGAAATACTCAGACAACATTTCTTCTGCATCTGAAGCCTCAGAGTCTACTGGCAGTGGTAAATATAATTTGTCTCCCATGGGACTTAGTAATGTTTTTGACACAGGTACTCAAGTAACTCAGACTAGCCTTGACCTTGCTTTGTAGCTAAGGAGGACCTGGAACTTCTCCTGCCTTTACTTCCTAAGTACTGGGATTACAGGCATGCACCACCACACCACACTCATGATCATTCTCTCTGAGTCTGCTTTTGTGGGTTCAGTGTTGTAAGGAGAGGGTTCCTTGTTTGTCCTGGCCACCCAGCTAGCTTACACCCGAAATAACCACACAGAAACTCTATTAATTAAAACACTGCTTGGCTATTAGCTCTATCTTCTTATTGGCTAACTCTTACATATTAGTTTAACCCATTTCCATTTCCATTAATCTGTGTATCGCCACATGGCAGCGGCTTCCCAGAGATTCTAACCGGTGTCCATCTCAGGCGGAGAAACCATGGCTTCTCTAACTCTGTCCTTCTTCCTCTCAGCATTCACTGCTTGTTTTCTCCGCCTACCTTAGTTCCACCCTATCAACTAGGCCAAGGCAGTTTCTTTATTCACTAACCATTGAAAGCAACACACAAACAGAAGGAACTCCTACACCGGTACAGTATCAGTATCAGGCTTCCATTCAAAGAAATGTATTTTGAATGAAATAGTTATAAAATTTTTGAGTGTATTATTGGTTTTTAAGTAAACATAATCTCTCACTATGAAAGTTCTTTCATTTTTCATTAGCTAAGCCATATTGCTATTTAATATGTTTTGCCAATAAATTCAGTCTAGTGAATACAAATTTTTAAGAAAATAAAATTATCCGTATCCTAAACTCCTTAATCATAAATGTGCCTTCATTGGATTAGAATCTTGATATTAGATTGTTTAACACTTCAGCCCAGAACTTTGAGATTTATTTTGTTAAAATATTATATATTAGTAATACCATAATTTCCTTCTGTCCTTTATACTTATCTGAAACTTAATGGTTCTATACTTACAAGGAAGATACTTTAGTACTACTATAATTCAACTTGAGAATTTATCACCTCTTAATTGGTGATAAAATAGTAAAACCCTCAAACATTTTCTCTGCCATTATTTTCTCTTCTGACATTTTCTCCCCTTTTTCTGTGGGAGTAGTAAGCAAACTGGCAGAACTAGCATTTTTCCTTCATTCTTCTAGTTCCCTCTCTATCTGACATGACAGAAATCATTTGGTGGTTCTAGAAGTATTGTGATCTGCTTTAACAACACATTTCATTCTCATATTTTTCTCCATCACCCTTTCTTTTTCCATTTGAGTCCAGGGTCTGATGTGTAATTTACTATATAACGTTATTACTCATAGGATGAGTAGTACCACAAATAGAAGTTTACAAAGCAGTTGATAATTAGAATGTTTACAAAAGATTGACATGTAGTTGAGAGTTGAAAGATCTTAAAATACTATCAGGTTCAAACTCTCTGCTATTATTAGGCATTTTTCTCTGTTTTTCTATTATAAAGCTATTTCTTTTTAAATAGCTATATTAAGAAAACAGGCACTGAGTGTGGTAACACTCAAACCCTTTTAAAGGGAATAGAAGGCAGGTGAATATCTGAGTTCAAGGCCAGCCTGATCTATATAATGTGAGTGCCAAGCTAGCCAGAGTTATATACACCTTGACTCAGAGACAGGGAGAAGGAAAGGGACAGAGGTTTAGAGGCTTCCTATTGCTGTTTTTGCCAAGAATATTTGTAATAATGCTTGCAATATGAGAATTTTAGGGAGTGTGAAAACACAACTACTTGACCTCTAATTCTCATTATAAATTATTGTATAGTTTAGGAAGATGTTTAAATGTTCAGTTGGTAAAAACTTAATATTCTAATTCTATTATTGTCTTTTATCTAAAAGGAATACATCTGTCCTTCTTATCTTCTATATGTATCAAAATGTAAAACTTGAGTAACATACCAGGATAAGAGCATTAACAAAATACATTGACATTTGGGTTTATATATTTAAGCCTGTGTATATAGAAAAAAACAAAAATAAGGTCTGGAGAGTTAAGCATACTGGCTGCTCTTTTAGAGAACTGAGGTTCAAATCCCAACACCCACATGGCAACTCACAACTATCTGTAACCTCAATTCCAGGGGATCTGACACCCTCACACTAATGCACATAAAATAAAGTTAAATAGAAATAAATTTTTAAAAAGGTACAGTCATTTTCTGAAGAAATAACTAAAAATAGCTTCACTGGGCTGTGGTGGCTTACGCCTTTAATCCCAGCACTTGGGAGGCAAAGACAGGTGGATCTCTGTGAGTTCGAGGCCAACCTGGTCTATGGAATGAGTTCCAGGACAGCCAAAGCTGTTACACAGAGAAACACTGTCTCAAAAAAACAAAAAACTAAACACACTAAAATTAAGAAACTCTATCATTATTGTTTTGTTTTGTTTCTTGATAGGCTTTCTGTATTCTGGCACACCAGGGGCAGATATGTGCTTTGCAAGGCAACATAATACTTCTGACAATAACAACCAGTGTTTACTAGGAGCCAATGGGAATATCCTTTTGCACCTTAATCCTCAGAAGCCAGGAGCTATTGATAACCAGCCACTAGTAACTCAAGAACCAGTAAAGGTAGGTGTTTGACATCAGACTTTCAAATTGTTCTCTTTCAAGTAGCCATTAAATTTCAAAGGTTTTAGCATAAAGAAAAGCATTGTAGTTCATCTAAATTAGCCTGTTGTAGGCATAATGTCATCTCATAGTGCTTCTCTATGAGAGAGGATATGCTATATAGCCCAGGCTGACCTGGAACTCAAGAGGATTCACCTGCCTCTGCCTCCTAAATGCTGGTGCTAAATGCTTATACCACCCTACCCACCCAGAGTTCCCTTTCTTAAATAGTTCACTGAAAACTAAAACCTACAAATCTCTGCCCAAATCCCATTTTCTGGGTTGGCGATGTAACTCAGTGACAGTTAACTTGTTTACAGGATAGGATCCACCAAAGATCACAGAAGAAAAAATTTATTTCCAACTGTATGAAACTAGGAAATAATATTAATTTGTTCTATGTCTACATTTTTTGATGTACAAGAGACTATAAAATTAAAAACAATACTTAAATTTCATTCTAAGGCTACTTCATTAACACTAGAAGGAGGACGATTAAAACGAACTCCACAGCTAATCCATGGAAGAGATTATGAAATGGTCCCAGAACCTGTATGGAGAGCACTTTATCATTGGTATGGAGCAAACCTGGCCCTCCCTCGACCAGTAAGTATAGCTAATAGTGCCTTATGTAAGAAGTAGTCATAGAAGAATGTTGTGTGTGCGTGCGTGGTATATGAAGGCCAGAGGTTGATATTCACTTTTTTGTGTGAATTTCCCTAGTCACAATTTAATTCTTACCTTATGGTAACATAGTACTTGAAACCTGTCCAAATTAATTGAAAAATAACTTTAGGTTTCTTTACATTTTATGTATTCAATTAGTATTTAGGTAATATTTAAGGTTTTGGAAAGGTGTTAAAATGCAATTATATTATTTCCCTCCATTTTCTTCCCTTCCTCTAACTCCTCCCACCACCTTCCACTCAACCCCAAACTCTTGGCCTCTTCCTCCCCAATTGTTATTTACAGACACGTATATGTGCACAGGTGTGTTCTCTCTCTCTCTCTCTCTCTCTCTCTCTCTCTCTCTCTCTCTCACACACACACACACACACACACACACACAAATATATACTACCTGCTAAGTCCATTCAGTGTTGCATGTGCAAGGTTTCAAGGCTGACCGACCTGGGTGTTAAATAACCAATTAGAGGCCTCTTCCATGGGGAAAGACTACTTCTCCCTCTCTTACTTAGCATTTCTTTGTTGCCTATAGTTTTTTGCCTAGGGGTGGAGCTGCTTGAGTATTTCCTCTTCCCTGTTAGTATGCCTTGGTGTTGTCCTTAGTTAGGTCTTGTTCAGGCAGCTGAACTGCTGAGAGTCCATGGATGATGTTTCCTTGGGCAGTTGTGATTTCTTTGTCTGTTTTGAAGAGAAGCTTTGAGTGTTGAAAACTAAAACTAAACTTACATCTGAGATTTGGAGGGTTTTATTTTGGTTTTTGTTACTTAATTTTGTTTTTAAATGAAAGGTGGAATAGAAATGTCCATAAAATCTAATCTTGAAAGATTAATTTGGGAGCAGAAACCTGAGCATATTCAAATCTATGTAATTTGAATGTAGGAGTAAGCTACGAAAATACAGGTAGTGAACTTATTGAATATTTTAAAATTAGTGTCAGAGCTTGGAATGGTGACACATACCTTTTGTTGTTGTTGTTTTGTTTTGTTTTTTGTTTTTTGAGACAGCGTTTCTCTGTAGCTTTGGAGCCTTTCCTGGAACTAGCTCTTATAGATCAAACTGGCCTCGAACTCACAGAGATTTACCTGTTTCTGCCTCCTGAGTGCTGGGATTAAAGGCGTGTGACACATGACTAGTATACCAATACTCAAGGGTCATAGGTTCAGGGCAGCCTACCATGTAGAGCAACACTGTCTTTAAGAGGACCTTAGGTTAAGGGCTAGAGAGAATTGCTTAGTGGTTAGAGAACTGGCTGGTCTTGCAAAAGAACTTGGGTTTGATTCCTAGCACCCACATGGTGGCTGACATCTATCTGACACTTCAGTTCCAGGGGACCTGACAATTTCTTCTGACCTCTGTGGATACCAGGTACACATGTGGTGTGTATACACTTGTTTTTCAAGACAGGGTTTCTCTGTAGCTTTGGATCCTGTCCTGGAACAAGTTCTTGTAGACCAAGTTGGCCTCTAACTCAAAGAGATTTGCCTCCTGCCACCTCCCAAGTCCTGGGAATAAAGACTGCGCCACCACCACCCAGCTGAGACATAGTCTTTTTACATAGCCCTGGCTAGTCTGGAACTCACTTTGTAGACCATATTGACCTCTCACTCACAGAGATACACCTGCCTCGACCTCTTGAATGCTGAGGTTAAAGTGTGTACCACCACACCCAACTTAAAAAAAATTGTTTTGTTTTTTAGACAGGGTTTCTCTGTGTGTCCCTGGCTGTCCTGGAACTGGCTTTGTAGATCAGGTTGTCCTCTAACTCAGAGAGATCCTCTACCTACTGCCTCTGCATTCTGAGTGCTAGTGTTAAAGGCATGCGCCACCATTGCCCAGCTTAAAAAAATTTTTTTAAGGAATGTACATATGTTAATTTCTTTTAAAAAACATTCTCATAAAGTAAAAATAATTTTCAAAAATGCACCAAGAGGGGCTAAAGAAATGGTTCAGAGTTTATAAGAACACTTACTGTTCTTTCAGAAGACCTAGGTTTGGTTTTGTGTACCAACATGGCAGGTAACAGTCATCTATATCTCCAGGTCCAGGGGATCTAATGCCCTCTTGTTGCAAAAGGAGAGGCGGGCTGCGTTCCCAGCTAATTTACATCCTAAAGAATTACACAGAAACTGTATTCATTTAAACACTGCCTGCCCATTAGTTCTAGCCTCTTATTAGCTAATTCTCACATCTTGATTACCCATTTTTAATAATCAGTGTAGCACCACGAGGTGGTGGCTTACCGGGAAAGATTCAGCATGTCTGACCTGGTGGCTGGCTTTTGGCACCTGCCTGACTCTGCTTCTTTCTCCCAGCATTCTGTTCTGTCTACTCTGCCTATCTAAGCTGCTGTCCTATCAAAAGCCAAGGCAGTTTCTTTATTAACCAATGAAAATAACACATAGACAGATGACCCTCCTACATCACCCTCTTATGTCCTCTACAGACAATAGGCACACATGTGACGCACATACATATAAACAAGCAAAACACTCATACTCATAAGATCAATAAATCTATAAAACTTTTTAATAGAACCTTAAGTGTGATTAAAAGGGTTTTGTTTTTTAGAGTTATCACTACTTTTTTATTTTTTAAAAATATAGGTAATCAAGAATAGCAAGACGGACATCCCCGAACTAGAATTATTTCCTCGGTATCTTCTCTTTCTTCGACAACAGCCCGCTACACGGACACAGCAGTCTAACATCTGGGTGAATATGGGTATGATGAGCCTGAGAATGTTTCCTCAGCACTTACCTAGAGGTAACTTAAGAATGCAGCAAGAATGCCATGCATTTCCTTAAAAATAAATGAAAAATCACATTGCTCAAAGTCTGGTGCCACTGTGCTAATATATGCCCTTTGCTTTCATACAGAATCAGTAAATCACTTGTGAGCTTAGATCTGTGGTCATGCACAAGATTGGATGGGACAGAAGCAAGCTCTTAGGTGCAAACTAAGGTTTATTTTCTTTTATAGTTTGTAAGCTTATGAAAATAGCAAATAGAATAGATTTTACTTAAATTTCTTTAGTTAAGTTATTGTAAATTGTTGTTATCCCTAAGATGCAGTTCACCAGTCATTGACTAATCTTTTCAACCTTACTCAAATTTATTGACATAATTAATTCCTTATGAGCTACTTTTGTTTTAACAAAATTAAAAACATTTATTGTATTAACTAAGAACATTTTGTAAGAGACATAATACACTTAATACATTGGCTTTGATTTTGAGAAAGTTTTTTTGTGGTTGCATTCTGGTTGGGTTTTTTGTTTGTTTTGTTGTTGTTTTCTTTTTGGTAGTGTTGATAAATGTTCGGCCTGTGCCCCTGTGTGTGCTAGATAGATGTTCTATCACTTAGTCACATCTCTAGCCCAATATTGTGGCTTTGAGAAATGCCAAGCTATCTCTCAACAAAGGGCGGAAAAAGAAACAAAAACAAATCTATCAGTCTTACACGCGTCCTCAGCCTGTTTCTGATGACACACACCTTTAATCCCAGTGTTCTAGAATCAGAGGCAGGTGGCGCTCTCTGAGTTCAAGGCCAACCTGGTTGCATAGCAATTTCTAGGCCAACCAACGCCAGGTAGTGAGTCCCTATCTCAAGGTGGGTGGGTAGATGGATGGATGGGTGAATAGAATGTTGAGACAAGGTTTCTCATCCCTTTGGAGCCTGTTCTGGAACTTGCTCTGTAGACCACGCTGGTTTTGAACTCACAGAGATCTCCCTGCCTCTGATTCCTAAGCCTGGGATTAAAGGCATGCACTGCCACCACCTGGCAAAATGATCATCTTAATATATAACGTGAATAAGGTTCTCCTTTAATTCCAAACTAAGTTAAATTTTATTGATGGAGAATATTATCTATTTTCTGTTGCAAATATTTGAAATTATTCTTCAGTTTTAAAAAAAAAAGGAATAGATTTGAGCTGGCTAGATGGCTCCAAAAGTTATCGCCTTTGATTCAAAACTAAGTTAAATTTTATTAATGGAGAATATTTATTATTTTTCCCTTGCAAATATTTGAAATTACTCTTCAGTTTAAAAAAAATAGAGGGGCTGGAGAGGTAGCTCAGAGGTTTAGAGCACTGGCTGCTCTTCCAGAGGTACTGAGTTCAATTCCCAGCACCCACATGGTGGCTCACAACTCTCTGTAATGAGAACTGATGCCCTCTTCTGGCGTGCAGACATACATGCAAGCAGAACATTGTATACGTAATAAATAAATAAATAAATCTTTTTAAGGGATAGATTTGAGCTGGCTAGATGGCTCTGTGAGTTACTTGTCATCAAGCCTGACAATCCTGAGTTTGATCCCCAGGCGTAATAAATAAACAAACAAACAAATAAATAAATAAATCTTTTTAAAATAGATTTGAGCTGGCTAGATGGCTCAGTGAGTTACTTGTCACCAAGCCTGACAATCCTGAGTTTGATCCCCAGACCTAATAAACAAACAAACAAATAAATAAATCTTTTTAAAATAGATTTGAGCTGGCTAGATGACTCAGTGAGTTACTTGTCACAAAGCCTGATAATCCTGAGTTTGATCCCCAGACTCACATGGTGAAAGGAAAGAACTGACTCCTATTCTCTGACCTTTTCATGCACACTTGCTATACCTGCACGCACACACAGATACTAAGTAATGTAAAGTAAAATTTTAAAATTAATTCATCAATTCAAAGTCTTGGACTGTGTTTAAGTTGTTGGAATGTTACGACTATCTGCAAACCTACACTGCTACCCCTGTGTAAATGCTAGCTCTCTCTTGAATTTTCCTTAAAGGGGGGCTGGAGAAATGATTCCGTGGTTAAAATCAATTGTTGGTCCTGCCCAGGCTGTAATAGTTTAAGTAAAATGCTGCAGGTCCTAAAACCACGGCGGGCCACGAGGGTCCCAGGCAGGAAGCTGCATAGTGGGTGAGAGACCTTGATGGATACGCATGCCATGCAGAGTGCAGTTGGAAGTTGAATATTTATTTAGTGGGTTATAGTAGGGAAGGGGAGAAGGGGTAAGAGGAGAGAGATTGAGAGATTGAGATGGAAAGAAAGGACTCAGGCTTCAGGCAGGCAGGAAGATCTGCCTGCCTCAGCAGTGGATGGGGGAGGGAGGGAGTGGGGCTTGTCTTTTAAAGGGACAGGACAGGCTCCAGATTTAGTTCTCAGCACCCACATGGTTTCTCACAACTATCCTTAATGCCAGTAGTGCTCGGGGATCTGACACATCTTTTAACCTCCGCAGGCACCAGACACACATGTACATGCATACTTGTACACATAAAATAAAAATAAATAAATCTGGGCTGGAGAAATGCCTTAATAATTAAGAACACTTATTGCTATTCCAGAGGACCCAGCTTCAAATTCCCATCCTCCCATGACAGCCTACAACTGTCTGTGATTCTAATTCCAAAGGATCCTACACCCTCACACAGGCATACATGAAGGCAAGAACACCATTTGCTCATAAAATAAAAATAAGCATATTATTTTAAAAAATAAATCTTCAAGAAAATATAAATCTTTTTTAAAAGGCTACCTTCAGATAATGTATGAAGATGATTTCACATATTGTTTCATGACAATTAGAACAAAACAATGTTCACGCTTTTATGTTAGAATCATGGACCAATAAATAGAATCTTTATGAAACATTCTTTATTTAACTTTCTGGTAAATAGAAATGTTAGCATACCTTCCATGGCACCCATAGCATGTCTTTTTTGATTCTCTTTGAAAGATAACATGAGAGGCAAGATACGTTGTTGCATTTTTAGTAAGTATTTGTAACTCTTGTGCTGATCCCAGATTTTTGCTGCTTCTGTAAATTTCTGATTTGCTGGTTCTCTTCAAAAGCACAAAATTATGCATATAAGTGGCTGCCTGCTTAATGAGCTAAACTGTATAGGCTCTGGAATTCATTTTTCTTTTTTGTGGCCTAGGAAAGTGAAGATTGGCTGGGGCATTATACTTGCCGGTGCTTCTGAATTCTAGAATGGGATAGTGCTGATTCTCCAAATTTGTTTCTTAGTTTGAAATCATTAATTATTTCATTAATTATTTCAATTAATTATTTCAATTAATTGAATCATTAATTATTTCAAATTTTATAAAATTGCTTTCTTGCTGTAATCTTAAAACTAATCCTCTGATGTATAATTGAAGAAATCTGTTGTTTTAAGGGTTATTTTTTTGCTTGCTAATAGATAAATATTTGCTTTGCTACACGTTAAAAAAATCATGGTTGAGTTTTGTTATGCTATACATGGTGTGCTTCTTGGTCAAATACCCAGTTATTACCAATAGTCACTAGCCTTTTCTAAAACTTACTTTTTTTAGCCGGGCGGTAATGGTACACGCCTTTACTCCCAGCACTCTGGAGGCAGAGGCAGGTGGATGGATCTCTGTGAGTTCGAGACCAACCAGTAGCTAGTTCCAGGACAGGTTTCAAAGTTATAGAGAAACCCTGTCTCGAAAAACAAACAAAATATTATTCCCTTCAATAATCTTAACAAAAATCTAGCCTCTCGTAGGTATGTATAACTATTGTAAGCTACAGCTTTTGTCTAAGTTGTTGACTAAGTAGTTGACCAATATTTAACACATTTATAACCTGTCTTTGATTTTCATGGGGCTTGTCATTTTATTCCTTCATGTTTTAAGTGTAAGTAGACTTAGTATATTTAGTATATATGTATATATAATAAAGTTCTTAGATCAACCGCTCTAATAGCCTGAAAGACAATTGTATCACCAGTCTTTTTGTTTCTACTCTGAGCACTTCAGGAATTCAAGGTCATTGTGTTGCCAGCATGTTGGGTAGGCACACTAGATGATATCTAACCCCCCCCCCCACCATCCCTCCCTCCCTCTCTCCCTCTCCTCCTCCCTTTCCTCCTTCTCTCCCTCCCTCTTTTCCTTCCTTTCTGTTTGTTTTTGGTTTGATTTGGTTTGGTTTTTTTCAAGACATGGTTTCTCTGTGTAACATCCCTGTCCTGGAACTAGGTCTTGTAGACCAGCCTGGCCTCGAACTCACAGAGATCTGCCTGCCTCTGCATCCCGAGTGCTGGGATTAAAGGCGTGCACCACCACCACCCAGCCTCTCGCCATTCTTAAGGAGAATTTTATTTCATCTTGGTATTATGACCGAACTGAGAACAACCATATACTGATATCAGTTTGTTTTTTATCATCATGTTCCCATTCTTGGGATTAAAATATGTCAATTATTTGGATCACTGTGCTTTTATTTTTCTTCTTCCAGAATTGAGGCTTTAAGATACTTGGGTCTCCAGTTTTCTCAAGCAGCCCCCTACTTTGGTTTCTTTGAGACAGGGTCCTGTGTAGCTCAAACTGACCTTTATGTAGCTGAGGATGACTCTGATGAACTCTTGGTCTTTTTGCCCATCCATATTCAAGTTTTTCATAATATTCTTCATTTATAAAATTATTAAACATTTACTTCTACTTCTCATCATTGTTTTCTAAATTAACATGGTCACCATTGCTGAGACGGGTGTTTTTTATTTGTCTATTTTTTTAATGTCTCCTTTTTTCCTTATCATACCTACTATAACTATAGGAAATGTACCTTCTCCAAATGCGCCTCTAAAGCGGGTATTAGCCTATACAGGCTGTTTTAGTAGAATGCAAACCATCAAGGAAATTCATGAATATCTGTCTCAAAGACTTCGCATCAAAGAGGAAGATATGCGATTATGGCTATACAATAATGAGGTAAGAAACATCTCAGATTCATGAAAAGTCTGATGTTAAATCATGCTGGGGATATAGTCCGATAGTAAAGCACTTGTTCAATATATACCAGACTCTGGGTTTAAAAAAAAAGAGTTTAATTGTGTTTCGTAAATATGAGAATTGTCTGTAGAAGTTATGCTAAAAGCCATTTCTGGGTTCTCAATGAAAACTTTAGACTTTTAAGTTCTGTATACAAACGTGAACATTTGTCACCTGAGATCATAATGACAGTTGATCAACATGAGCAAAACAGTACCATTTTTTATAGGCTGTGGCATTATAAAGTTACAGAAAATAGTCTTATTTTTTTCTTTTATTTTGTTATGTTTTATCTGCATGTAATGTCTGTACCACACGCATACCTGGTGCCCGTGAAAACCAGAAGAGTGGTCAGATTCCCTGGAACTGGAGATACAAAAGGTTGTGAACAAAGGGTACAGGGAATGAAGCCCTGAACCTTTGTAAGGAAAAACAGGTGGTCTTAACCACTGAGCTCTGTCTCTACCCCAGTCTTTTTTTTTTTAAAAAAAAAAAAAAAAAGCAAAACTAAATAGATTTCTTGTTAGATTTCTTTTATAGTTGCTTATGTACGTTAAAAATACAGACAATGCAAAGTACATAGTAAAAATTCTTTATTTCCATTCCTGACCTTTATCTTCCACCATCCTTGGAGGCAATAGTATATTAAATGCTTGTATGTTTTTCCCAGTATATTCAGTATTGCTTATATTCTGAAGCTGGGTCATAAATATAGTTTTCCTAGTTCTCTGTTCTCTAGTACATTCTTTCTTGTGTCCTGCTTTAGTCACCGTTAAGAGGCGTAATCATATAGGAATTAAGGGCACAGTTTGTGTGCACAAGGAAGGAAAATATGGGTAGCAATAGGGAAGTAGGTAAATTCAGTTACAAGTTACAAAGTTACATTACTCTGTCATTTGTTAGTTGTATAGCTGAGGCAAGTCACTTAACATTCTATATCCCAGTTTTCACAGTAAAGGGGAATGAAGTTTTATTTTCTGCAAGTTCTATTGTTTTGGTGAACTTTGGTTTGGTCTGTAGTGACTTATCTACTCTTTCCACAAATTATATTAATTTTGTTTTAGCAACATGTAAAATTTTAGAACACACCATCATTCCTTCACTTTGTCCCCTAAACTATATAGATTTGAACAACTAAATACCTGTAAAATGAATCGTGTAAGTGCAAAGGAATAGTAGTTGTTATTTATTTTTATTTTTGCATTTGTTTCTAGTTTACTAGCCAAATTAACAGAAGCATTTTCTTCTCTACAGAACTACCTGACTCTTTTGGATGATGAGGATCATAGATTGGAATATTTGAAAATCCAGGATGAGCAGCACCTGGTAATTGAAGGTACAGAATAGAAATACACATCTATATTAGATTGGGGGGCATTTGTGGTAGTGGTGATGTATGTGGGGACGTGTTTAGTTTTATTAATGGGTTTTTGGTGTGTGTTGGTTAATTTGGGGAAATTGTTGTTTTGTATTTTTGAGACAATCTCTTATAGCTCAGACTGGCCTTGAACTTCACTGAATAGATGAGGAAGACTTTTGACTTCTGATCCTGCTGCCTCTGCCTCCCATAGATTAAGTTTTAGCTTAGGGTAGGACTCTACAGAATTACTCACTAAGGAATCCCATTTTATAATTTTTCTCAAGATAGTTAGCATTATATTCCTTATGTTAAAGCAGACCCACTGAACTCCTAGTGTGTTTCTTACCTACTAGATTGTTTCAAAAAAAAAAAAAAGGCCTGTTTATATGTAGCCTTAGGCTGACCAAGGAAGGAAAATGTGGGTGGCAACAGGTAAATTCAGTTCTAAGTTACCAAGTTTTATAAAATTTTCAGACTTCCATTTTGAGTTTGAGTAAAGATACCAACATTTCTCCCCCAATACTGGAGAATGAACCTAGGATCTCATGCATGTGAGGCATCCTACCCACTAAGTTTTGTTCCCATCTCCTCTTAGACTCTAGTATTCATTTAGCACTGGCCCCTCACCAACAGTGCTACTTTTGTACTCACCGATGATTTACACATAGCGCATTCATGTTGAAGTTGTGGTGTTTTTCCCCATAATGCCTCATGAAAACACTGCATGTAATGAAATTAGTGGATTACATCAACAATTGTTAATTCGATGAAAAGATTTTCATATTTCTGATTTTTTTTGTTTTTTTCAAGATAGTGTTTCTCTGTGACAGCCCTGGCTGTCCTGGGACTCGCTTTGTAGACCAGGCTGGCTTTGAACTCATAGAGATTTACCTGCCTCTACCTCCCGAGTGCTGGGGTTAAAGGCGTACACCATCACCACCCAGCATATTTCTGATGTTTTAAGTTTGGGAAATTTTACTTTATATAAACTTTAATTACTTCTGTAGATGTTTAAATATAATTTTACTTCAAGTTAGTACTTGAAGTAGTATCTTATTTGAAATGACTTTTAAAATCCCTAGTAGAAAGAGTAGAATTGAACAAACTATAATGATGATAATGATGATGATGTATAAAGATTCTGCGATGAACTCCATTGTTTTGTATATTAACCAAAGAGAGAGAGAGAGAGAGAGAGAGAGATCAATGAACCAAAAAAACAGTAAGGGGCTAAGGATGTAGGGATGTAATTCAGTTAGTAGACTCATTGCCTGGCATACATGAGAATTTTTTGTTTTGTTTTGATTTTTGTTTGTTTTAGTTGTTAAAGACAGGGCTTTTCTCAGTGTGACCCTGGCTGTCCTGGAACTCTGTAGATCAGGCTGGCCTCAAACTCACAGAGATCTGCCTGCATCTGCCACCACCACCCCCAAGTGCTCAGATTTAAGGTATGACACCACTACCCAGACTAGCATGTATGAATTTGATTCCTATTCCACATAAAACCAACTATAGTTGTAATACCAGCACTCAGGAAGTGGAGTCTGATTATTGTTGGCTACATATAGATATAGCAAGTCTATGGCTAGCCAGGACTACATGAAACACTCAAAATATAAAGAATTGGAATGATTTTAGACTTACTAAAATTTACTTGAGTTGTTTTTTAAGTTCTGGTAATAGAAATAATTTTTTAACATAGTTTTTTGAGTGATAGAATCATATGGGTAAGAAGTTAATACATTCCAATCTGTCTTTCCAGTTCGCAACAAAGATATGAGCTGGCCTGAGGAAATGTCTTTTATAGCAAATAGTAGCAAAATAGACAGACATAAAGGTAAGTCAGTATGTTATTTTTACAGACTTATTTTGTTGTAGTTGGAGGTACTTTCACTATGTCATCTAGACTGAACTTGAATACTTGAACTTGATCCCCCTCTGAAGAGAGGCCACCACACCTGACTTAGACAGTTTTTTAAACTATTTTTTGTTCTTGTTGGGTAAACTCTTTCAAGTTTTTTTTTTCAGATTTCTTTCTAACTCTGCAATTAAATAATTTATATACTGGATATGGTGATATACTTTTGTCACCCCAACTCTTGAGATAAAGCAGAGATCCAGAGTAGTCTGGTCTCAAAGTAAAAAACTCAGATGGTAGAGTGCATAGCATAGGACTGTGAGGTTCCAAGTTCAGGGCCCCTTAATTTTTACCCATGTAAAAATTAAGGCACTGCAGTACATACCTATAATCTCCACACTGAGGAGACAAAAATAGAAGGATTCCTGGCCAGGCGGCTCAGCCAATTAGTGAGCTCCAGGTTCAGTGGGAGACCATGTCATAGAAAGTAAAATAGAGGAAGAAACCCACATAATCTTCCGATCTTCAAATGCCCACATATACACATACAAATAATTATTCACAAATATATTTTTGTTAATTTGTTTGTTTTAAAAGACAGTGTCTTATGGGAAGTGGTGGGATGGGTATGACCAAAATACATTGTATACATATATAAAATTCTCAAAAATAATTCTTTTTAATTTTTGAAATTTATATTTTACTTTATGTTTATGGGTGTTTTGAATGTCTGTACACCACAGGTGTGCCTGGAACCCTTAGGGTTCAGCATATTAGATCCCTGGGCTTGGGACAACTATGAATCTCTACATGTGCTGAGAATCAAACCCAGGTCCTCTGGAAGAGCAGCAAGTGCTTTTAACTACTAAGCCATCTGGATACCCCTCAAAGAATAAATTGTTTTAGATTTCCTTTTCTTTAAATCTAAGATCTTACTATGTCACCCGGACTATATGATTTTTCCAGTACCGCCTTCCTAGTGCCAGAATCATGGGTGTGTACAACCATGCCCAGGATAAAGTCATCTTTGGAGAATTTAATTCTGTGGTGTTTTCTTGTTGTCTTAAACAGAGTCTCATATTGAGTTCCTAATCCTCCTGCTTCTATCTCCCAAGTATTGGGGTTATAAGCATGCCTACCACGAGATAACAACAGCCACAATTAAAAATAACACTTGGCTATTTCTAAGTTACAAATAAGCAAGGATCATCATGCTTGCCCAAGAAACTCCTTGAAAAACTGATGTGAATGACGTGATTAAAAAAATGTAAGGGGCTGGAGAAATGACTAAGAGATCCTGAGTTCAATTCTCAGCAGCCACATGGTGGTTTAATGATATTGGTGCCCTCTTCTGGCAGAATATTGTATGCATAATAAATAAATAAATCATTAAAAAAAAGTTTTTAAACTGGTCATTGGCGACACATACCTTTAATCCCAACACTTGAGACCATCCTGATCTGCAGAGCAAATTCCACAGCAGCCAAGGCTACGTAGAGAAGCTCTGTCTCAAAACACCAAAAAAAGAAAGAGAAAAAAATTGAAAGTAAGATTAAAGAAAAAACTCTCACCATTACTCTCCATTTATCTGACAGGACGATAATGGCACATGCCTTTAATTTCAGCTGTCAGGATGCAGAGGCAAGTGAATATCTGTGAGTTTAAGGCCAGACTGGTCTACAGAGTGAGTTCTAGCACAGCCAGGGCTACACAGAGAAACCCTGTCTCAAAAAAAAAAAAAAATTAAATTATCATGTTGGGAAGCCAGTGCTATGACTCATGCCTATAATGCCAGTACATGGAAGGTTAATGCAGGAGGATTCTTAGTTTGAGACCAACCTCTGATGCTAAGTAAGTTTCTGTCAAAAAGAGAGGTTTAAAAAAAAAAAAAAAGAGTAACTCAGTTGAAGTTGAGTACAAATGACCATTTCACAGCATGTTGCTATAGCTAGGCTCTTGTCTCATTATTTGTTGCAGTTCCCACAGAAAAAGGAGCCACAGGTCTGAGTAACCTGGGAAACACATGCTTCATGAACTCGAGCATCCAGTGTGTTAGTAACACACAACCACTGACACAGTATTTTATCTCAGGGAGACATCTTTATGAACTCAACAGGTAATATTTTTTGATCCATTGGCAGTTTATTTTCTGTGGCTTTGATCTGAATCCAATATTACTTAAATCTCCTCTCCCTTTAATGTGAAGGAAAAAAATGTTATTTCGTTGCCTTATCAAATATGAATAAGGGCCAAGGGATATGTCTTTTGATAGATAGTTTTATGCCCACATGATTGTAAATTATGGAGAATCCATGGCAACAAATTTCCCTCTCAAACTTCTAGGACAAATCCCATTGGTATGAAAGGCCATATGGCTAAATGCTATGGCGATTTGGTGCAGGAACTTTGGAGTGGAACTCAGAAGAATGTTGCCCCATTAAAGCTTCGGGTAAGCAGACTAAAATAATATGAAAATATTATTATTCCCTAATGGTTCTTTTATCACTTTTATTGCACATTTTCTCTATTTAGCTTTCTTAATCAATTTTTAAATTATTTTACTAAGTATCCTAAATTCCAAATTTGTATAAAATCAGGTAAGTGCAAAATACTGCTGTATGTGTAGTGAATAGAGAAAAAACACTAAAGAAACAGTACCTCTTTGAGACATTGTTCACTTTACAGATTTACCAACTTCTTTGCTTATGTGAAGAGCAAACATTTTTAGTACTCTTTGACTGCTAGCATAGGCCACCTAATTATACCTGATAAATTTTTAGCATTGATAAGATAATTCAGTTGTAAATCCTGATAGTTAAACACTATGCTTTTTGGCCTCTAACAGTAAAACCTAAGATAGAACAAGACCAGAATAGGTAACTAGAAGAAAACCTTTTTATACATTAGGTTTTTCATGATGATCAGTTGCCATTTTATTATTTCTATAAATAAAATTTTCATAAATATAAATTAACCATCTCTATGAATAAAAAATTGTTTGCTTTGATGGTATCTTAGAGTTCTGTTGCTGTGATGAGCCATCATGATTATGGCAACTTACAAAGAAAACATTTAATTGGGGCTGGCTTACTGTTCAGAGGTTTATCCATTATTATCATGGTGGGACATGGTGGCATACCGTGATATTGTAGAGGTGGCTGAGAGTTCTACTGCTGAATAGGCAGATAGCAGGAAAAGAGAGGGACACTGGGCCTGGCTTGACCTTTGGAAACTTCACATCCCACTACCAGTGACACATTTCCAACAACAAGGCCACACCCCCAATAGTGCCACTCTCTGTGGGCCCTTGGGGGCCATTTTCATTCAAACTACCACACAGATGGTAAACTAGGAAATGTCCTTGTCAAAATGCCTCTCATTTATTTGTCACCTGAGATTAAAGTTAGAAAGAGTAAATTCTTAAAAAAAAAAAAAAAAAAAAAAGAAAGAGTAAATTCTTATCCAGAATGTGTTTGCTGAAGTAGAGGAAGATCAAATATTATGCCGTTTACTTTCTTTCTGATGTTTATCAATGATTGAATTATGGAACATTCTTGTTCCATATTTTATAAGATAGGAAATAATGACTGCTCCTCCTCATTTTTACAGTGGACAATAGCAAAATATGCTCCCAGGTTTAATGGGTTCCAGCAACAAGACTCCCAAGAGCTTCTGGCTTTCCTTTTGGATGGTCTTCATGAAGATCTCAACCGAGTCCACGAGAAGCCATATGTAGAACTAAAAGACAGTGATGGACGACCTGACTGGGAAGTAGCTGCAGAGGTTTGTTAGTTTTGAAAGTCTTTTGTTGTTTTTAACGAGTCTCGTGTTCTATTGACTTAGCTGGACACTTTTTTTTCTTTTTTTTTTTTTAAGATTTATTTATTTATTAAGTATACAGTGTTCTGCCTGTATGCATGCTTGCAAGCCAGAAGAGGGCACCAGATCTCATTACAGATGGTTGTGAGCCACCGTGTGGTTGCTGGGAATTGAACTCAAGACCTTTGGAAGAGCAGGCAGTGCTCTTAACCGCTGAGCCATCACTCCCACCACTTTTTTTTCTTTTTATGCCTTTTGGTGAATAAGCTGGCCAGAGTATGTTTGTACAGGTAGTAATAGAGGTTAGAGGTTTATGTTGGCTGTCTTCTTAATCTATGTCCTATCTTATTTTTGAGAACATGTAGTTCACTGATTTGACAGATTGGCTAGCCAGCAGCTGCAGGGATCCTCCTGTCTCTATCTCCCCAGGGCTGAGTTTACAGGCATTCCCCAAGACCCTAGGTTAACATGGAGTCTTTTTTTGTTGACCAGCAATTCCTGGGCATGTGCATGCCCTGGTTAACATACCCAGTGTCACTCCATTTAAGAAAACTAGTTTTGACACTTGTAGCAGCTATCAGTTGCACATAGCTTCTTAATTTGGCCTTGGATTTTGTGCTCTCTTCCCCTTGTCTGGTCTAAGATGTTGTCTGGTTTGAACTTAGGCAGGTCTTATGCATGCTGTCACAGTTTCTGTGAGTTCATATGTACATCCAGCCCTGTTGCATCTGGGAAACATTGTTTCCTTAGTTTATCTTCCACCTCTAGATCTCATTTTTCTACCCCATCTTCTCATAGATCCCTGAGCCTGGAGGCTTGGGGTATGATAAAGACATCCTATTTAGGGATGAGTGCTCAAGAGGTTATCACTCTATGCATGTTGTTCTGTTGTGGATCTCTGTCTTAATTCCCATCTACTTCAAGAAGAGGCTTCTCTGATGAGAGTTCAGGAAGTCACTGATCTATGGATATAGTAGTATGTTGTTAGGAGTCATTTTATTGCAATATTCTTTTAGCAGAAAACTGTAGGTTTTCCCATAGGGCCTATCATCTATCTAGTCTCAGATTCTTGGCCTCATTAACTATCAAATACAGGTTCAATCTCATGAAGCAGGCCTTATATCCAATCAAAAGGTGGTTGGTTATTCTGAAAATATTTGTGCCACTATTGCATGAATGGGTATATGTTTTTTTTAAGATTTATTTATTATGTAAACAACATTCTGCCTCCATTTATCCCCACACACCAGAAGAGGGCTCCAGATCTCATTACAGATGGTTGTGAGCCACCATGTGGTTGCTGGGAATTGAACTCAGGACCTCTGGAAGAGCAGACAGTGCTCTTAACCACTGAGCCATCTCTCCAGCCCCTGAATGGGTATATCTTGCAGGCAAGTCACTATTATAGTTCGCAGGGTTCATAGCTGAGTAAGATTGATGATTCCTTTTCTCTTCCTGTAGTGTGTTTAGTGCTTTTCGGTCAGTAAAAGTGAAGCTTATAGTTAAGAACCAGCTCAATTTCTCCATGTTCAATGACAAAAGTATGTGGTATATTCAGCAATAAAATCTTATGGTCAGGTTGTATAGAGTAACAAAGAGCAGTGGCTCTGTTTGGGAAAGTCTATAGGATCTCTTTGGCCAACAATTCAAAATGATGTAACCCATTCCTGGATCTACAGGTTTTATTTGGTAGTATATGGTGTGTAGTGGGTCTCTTTATGTAGCCCTGAATGTCCTAGAACTTGCTGTGTTGACCAGACTGGTCTCAAACTTACAGAGATCTGCTTGCTCTGCCTCCAGAGTGCCAGAATTAAAGATGTACACCAGCCATGCCTTCCTTGGTTTTAAGTTTCTTATAAAGCAGTAAATAGGATGTTCTGACCACAGTTATATGTGGCACCATTTAAATTTGAATAAGAGTATATTCTGTGGTTATTTAAATCCAATATACTTAACCAGTAATTTTAGATTGTGTTGAAAGGTTTATCTTTTAAATTTGAAAATTAAAATTTGTTTTTCCTTAATAGGCCTGGGACAACCATCTAAGGAGAAATAGATCAATCGTTGTGGATTTGTTTCATGGTCAACTAAGATCCCAAGTCAAATGCAAGACATGTGGACATATAAGTGTCCGATTTGACCCTTTCAATTTTTTGTCTTTACCACTTCCAATGGACAGTTATATGCATTTAGAAATAACAGGTAGGTCACAGAGTTCTGAAAAACCAGTTCATTTTCTTTATTTTCCATCCTGAATTTATGGTCATTTGTTTGCAATGAGTTCTCATAAATATGAGTAGTCAACATTATAATCAAACACTCCACATTAAAACACAATTTCATGTTCCAGAGGTATAGAGCATGGGCCTGTTTTTGAGCTCATTGATTCTTTTCTTAATTCCAGTCATAGCAGAAACTCTGAAAAGCTTGTAAAACCAATCAGACTTCTTTATAGGATGAATATTAAAAAATTCTTGATTTTAGTCAGTATTATTCCTAAGTTTTACTTTAGCATTTACAAAAAAAAAATTCTAGGCTAAAATATTTGCTATTTGCAAGTCAGATATATCTGTTGTGGTTTGTAAGACTTTTATTGTAACCTGGATTTTACTAATAAAAAGTTTTTGTTTTATTTACTAGTAATTAAATTAGATGGTACTACCCCAATACGATATGGACTAAGACTGAATATGGATGAAAAGTACACAGGTTTGAAAAAGCAGCTGAGTGATCTCTGTGGACTTAAATCAGAACAAATCCTTCTTGCAGAAGTAAATAGTTCCAACATAAAGGTAATATTAGTTGTTCTTTCTAGGAAATATGACTCTATTCTTCAAAGATAGGTTTCTCAGTGATTTCAGTTATTATATTAATGTCTTACTGTTATATTGCTGAGCTACCATAGTCTACATCACCCTCAGCACCACTATCTTCTAAGCTCCTACTTGAATGACCCATTAAATCCTGCTTAAAGCATTCAACTGCTTTCCTAATCCAAAGTTCACATTCTGCCAACAAACAGCGTGGTAGGCCCATCACAGCAATACCCCACTCCTGGTACCAGCTTCTGTCTTAGTAAGTGTGTTGCTGTGAAGCAACACCATAGCCAAGGCATCTCTTATAAAGAAAGCGTTGAATTGAAGCTTATTTGCAGTTTTAGAGGGTTAGTCCACGATCATCATAGCAGGAAGCAGGGTGGCACACAAGCAGATATGTTGCTGGAGAAGTTCTACATCTTGATCAGCAGGCAGCAGGAAGAAAGAATGACAGTGGGCCTGACTTGGGCTATTAAAACAAAAAACTCACCCCCAGTGACACACTTCTTCCAAGGCCACACCTCCTAATTCTTACCAAGTAATACCACTCCTTAATGACTAAATGTTGCAGGGAGACTGCTCGTTGGTTCCTAGCTGCTCAGCCCCTGAAATAATCACACAGAAACTATATTAATTAAATCACTGCTTAACCCTTTAGCTCTAGCTTCTTATTGGCTAAGTCTTACATATTAAATTAACCCATTTCTATTATTCTGTATATCCCTACAAGTCTGTGGCTTACTGAGTAAAGTTCTGGCATCTGTCTCTGGCAGGGCTACATGGCTTCTCTTTGACTCCACCTTCCTTCTCTCGGCATTCAGTTTAGTTTTCCCCACCTAGTTCTGTTCTACCCTGTCAGACCAAGCCAGTTTCTTTATTAACCAATAGTACAGGTCTGCCCAAGAAAGTCACTTTCTTCTGTATCCTGCAGAATGTATGACAGTCTCGTTCATGAAGCAGGAACCTGAAAGGACAGTCTCACCTTTAGGGCAAGTTCAGCAGTCATTTCTCTGTGGGTCCTGCATATCCAGTTCACACAGCATACTATCAAGCAGTCTAGGCAAGAAGAGTTTCTTGCCCAAGTGGCTAGCAAACTCCATAAGGAGCCTCTTCAATGCCCATCTTCCTCTTGAAGTAATTGGTGCTGCCAGGAGATGTGTCTCATGTCATGAAAAGTCCTAAGTTTAAATGTTTTAAATGCCATATTCTGTAGTCTTTGAAAGGTTTTAAGAATGCCTATCCATCTGAAATATATATCTGTCCATCTAGAAAATCTAATATGACTACAAGCTTGACTATTATAGATGACTCTCTATTAACCTATACTTAATTATATATTACATTAATGAGCTGCACAATCACAATACTTTAATTAAGAGCAGAAATATATATATATATACAGTATAGCAAAATTGACCTTAAATTTGTACCAATAAACCAAGATCCATACCAATGCAAATTATTCATATCTATATCATATCCCCCTTTAAATGTAAACAAACATTTATAAACTATATTTGGGAATATGGACATAGTTTTCTCCAAACTGCTTCTTGCTGTTTATTGGGTGAAGTAATTTTTTTGAGGGGTGTTCAAGGTGACCTTTCAGGGGGTCTTGGTCCATCAAACCATATTATTCTGAAAATAATCCACAGGTTCTCATCCTCTGTGGAAACAAAAGAACCTCTTTTCCAAAGCAACATATCCTTAGACGCAAATTCTGAAGTCAAGATTTATAATATACAAACTGATTTAGCTTAGCAGCACATACAGTGAAATATCTCTCTGTACTTAGATCCTTCACAGTCAAAAAATTTAAAGAAGGGGTCGGGCAGTGATAGTACACGCCTTTAATCCCAGCACTTGGGAAGCAGAAGCAGACGAATCAGAGTTCGAGGCCAGCCTGGTCTACAAGAGCTAATTCCAGTACAGGTTCCAAAGCTACAGAGAAGCCCTGTCTTGAAAAAAAATTAAAGAAAACACAATAATATATATAATCCAGACAACTGTTTATATTATTTTTTCTCCCTCTCCCAAGCCTACATAGATTT
The DNA here is from genome assembly GCF_982192425.1 of Myodes glareolus. Lineage (NCBI taxonomy): Eukaryota > Metazoa > Chordata > Mammalia > Rodentia > Cricetidae > Myodes > Myodes glareolus. The sequence goes on from NC_142034.1 coordinate 37,618,830, forward strand.
ATCCAACACTGTGACCCATTTAGAGGATGGGGGGGGGCTTGGCATTTTTTAAAATTTGTTTATATTTTTTATTGATATTTATTGAGCTCTGCATTTTTCTCTGCTCTCCTCCCTGCCTCTCCCCTCCCCCCTTCGATCCTCCTCCAAAGTCCCCATGCTCCCAATTTACTCAGGAGATCTTGTCTCATTTAGAGGTCTGTTATGTCTGAATCTGTCTTCTTCTTCTTCTTCTTCTTCTTCTTCTTCTTCTTCTTCTTCTTCTTCTTCTTCTTCTTCTTCTTCTTCTTCTTCTTCTCCTTCTCCTCCTCCCCCTCCTCCTCTTCCTCCTCCTCCTCCTCCTCTTCCTTCTCCTCCTCTTTCTTCTTCTTCTTCTTCTTTCTTCTTCTTCTTCTTCTTCTTCTTCTTCTTCTTCTTCTTCTTCTTCTTCTTCTTCTTCTTCTTCTTCTTTCTTCTTCTTCTTCTTCTTCTTCTTCTTCTTCTTCTTTTCTTCTTTTTGTTTTTGTTTTTGTTTTTGTTTTTGCTTTTCGAGACAGGGTTTCTCTGTAGCTTTTGGAACCTGTCCTGGAACTAGCTCTTGTAGACCAGGCTGGACTTGAACTCACAGAGATCTGCCTGCCTCTGCCTCTGCCTCCTGAGTGCTGGGATTAAAGGCGTGCACCACCACCACCTGGCCAGGAGCGCTTCTTAAAATGCTAAGCACTTCTTAAAAAGTTAAGCAGCTGCATTGCTAGGTCAAATACGGCACTGACTGCTTGCCCCACCCAATCCAACATGGCGGAGGAGGTCTATTTACCACCTCTGCATACCATCCACATTGCCCCATTTCCAGGTATACAGCGGATCTATGTTGCGCCATTAAGCAGGTTGTAGCACTCTGCTCACAAAACCCCATTTAAATGCTCCATAGCTGGACCTCCAGAGTCATAGTTTACACTGGTAGCATGGTCCAGAAAGATGACATTTTAAAACCGTGGCTTTTTTTCTGCTACCACTGAATCAGGAAAACCTCTCTTAAAGGAGCCATGCCTCTGCTTGCTTCTAGCAAACAGAGCCCACCCAAGAAAATGCCACTACCAAACCATACTTAACTCTGTTCTTTTGTGTCTCGGATCCTTTTTTAAGCTGTCTCAGGTTTTTAAGTGGATTTAGTTGGCCACGTTGACATGCCAGTTTGTTGAAAGTGGGGCCGCGTGTTTGTTTTCTGACCACCCAGACTCCGGAAATAATCACACAGAAACTATATTATTTGCAATACTGTTTGGCCAATAGCTTAAGCATATTTCTGGCTAACTCTTACATCTTAATTTAACCCATTTCCATTAATCTGTGCATCACCACGAGGTCGTGGCTTATCAGCAAAGTTTCAGCCTGTTTGTCTCCGCGGAGGCTCCATGACTTCTCCCTGACTTCACCTTCTTCCTCCCAGCATTCAGTTTAGTTTTCCCTGCCTAACTAAGTTCTACCTTGCTATAGGTCCGAAGCAGTTTCTTTATTCATTAATGGTATTCGCAGCATACAGAGGGGAATCTCACATCAACTAAACATTTAAATATATAAGCCTAAGGGGACCATTCTTATTTAAACCACCACACTTAAATAATCAAGGGACATACAAAACAAGAAAAACACACAAATGAACCTTTAATCCCAGAAGAGGTAGAAGCAGGCAGATCTCTGTGAGCTCAAGGTCATCTTTGTCTTACAAGATGAGTTCCCGGACAGCCAGACAAAACTACGTAGTGAAACCCTGTCTTAAAAAAAATAAAATGGCTCTACATCGCAGATAATTTTTCTATTTTATTTAAAACCTGTTTTTTCTTTTTTCTTTTTGTAGAACTTCCCTCAGGACAACCAAAAAGTTCGACTGTCAGTGAGTGGATTTTTGTGTGCATTTGAAATTCCTGTTCTTGCATCTCCAGTCTCAGCATGTAGTCCAATACAAACAGGTAACCTAGACCTCCTTTTCAGGATCTCAGTGTTAAACTTTGGTGTAGGGCCATCAGAATAGCTCAGCTTGATAAAGGGACTTGCATTGTTCTAAGCCTGATGATCTGACATGGTGGAAGAAGAGAACTTACTCCTGCAAATTGTTCTCTGACTTCCACATGCATGCTGAAACATGTGCTTGCACACACATATGTGTACACACACATAAATGTAATAAGATTTGGTCTAAGAGTTTTTTATATATATAGTTTGTTTTGTTTTCTGAGACAGTCAAGGCTACACAAAGAAGCCCTGACTGTCCTGGAATTCTCTTTGTAGACCAGGCTGAACTTGAATCACAGAGATCTGAGTGCTGGGATTAAAATCACAACAGAAACCTTTGACTGGAGCTTTTTGTTATACCAAAAAGAATTTACTGTTTTTATTACGCTATACATTTTTTTCCTCTCCCCTCCCTTCCTCTCCTGTCCCCTAAAAAATTCTTTGGGCCCAGCAGAAAACTTTGACTGGAGATTTTTGTAAGAATTCTAATAATCATTTAACTCAGATTTTTCTTGATGAGGTATCTAAAATTCAGAACCAGTAAATAAACAAGCTAAGTAATTCTTAGTTCATAAGCATACCATTAACATGCATAACCTGTTATCTTTTCATAATGGTAAGATGGTATGCAAAGAACATACATACTACATGCCTGTGTCATGAATTCCCCAGAAACCACCAAGAGTCTGAGTTCATATGCAAAAGGAAAGAGCCATTAATTCCAAGCTTGAGCCTGTGCTCTCCATCCTCTCCAACACAGTGGCTGGATCAGGGAGACCACTGAGCTCAGCTATGGCAGGATTTTTAAGGAGTAAAGGATGGGGAGTAAAGGATTCAGCTGGGGGTTGAACTCCTGAGTGAGGTGACAAAAGTCTTATCAAACAGGGATTGGTACCTGTGTTGCTGCAAGGAATAGCTTACCTATGTACAAGTTAGGAGCTATTCCTAATGTTCTGGAGCATTTAATACTTGTCTCAGTTCTGCTCTGTGGCTTTTCCTGGTTATTGTATTGCTGAAGCCTAGTGTCAGTATTGTTAGCTTGCAACCTGTCATGACTGCACTGATGTTAAGTTAGGCCTTTTCAACTACCAGAAAATAGACACAATAATTTTAGTAAATAGGAATTTGTCTGGTTATTACACAGACTTTAATATGGTTGGACACTTAGTCTTTTGGGCTTCATATACTTTGTCCTTTTAGTGAGGCACAAAGTATTTAATCTAAGATCTTAGACATGGTAGGACAGTGCTATACTTCTTGGTAGCATGTTGTGTAAGAGTATTTTTCTGAGGAGTTGCTACATACACATGTCTACTAACTCCAAAAAGTAAAACCATGAGATCAAAAGTAATGACTGCACCAAAGTCCAATTTGGTGAACCAATGGGCTTGGATTGGAGCTACTAACAGGGGTAGGTGAGGGATTACTAACAGGAGTATAGATGAGGGGTTACTAATAGGAGTATAGGAGAGGGATTACTAACAGGAGTATAGGAGAGGGATTATTAACAGGAGTATAGGAGAGGGATTATTAACAGGAGTATAGGTGAAGGTTACTAACAAGAGTATAGGAGAGGGATTACTAACAGGAGTATAGGTGAAGATTACTAACAGGAGTATAGGAGAGGGATTACTAACAGGACTATAGGTGAGGGATTACTAACGGGTATAGATGAGGGATTACTTATAGGAGTATAGAGAGAGAGATTACTTACAGGGGTATAGGAGAGAGATTACTAACAGGAACAGAGATGACTCAAAAAAGCTGTTGCATCACCAAGGAACCCTCCCTAACTCTAGTGAAGACTCAAGAAATCTGTATCCCTGGAGCACTCTGCACAGCTTGAGGCAGCTCCCACAGTCTGAGAAATCTCTACCTAGCAGTTTAACTAGCTGTTCTCAGTCTCCTTCCTCACACTTATTTACTTTATCTATAAGACAGAGGCCTTCAAGAATCTTGCAATTTTCCACTTTGTCAGATGTGTGACTTTTTGTTGATTGCCTGATCTCTTGAGCCTCCCCCTTTCCTCTTGGGAAAATATTTCAGTTGGGAGGAAAAATGATATACAAAATAGCCCTTGGTTTTTGACACAGTTTTGCACTGTGTATCTCAGATTTGACCTGATCTCACTGTTTAATCCTAGACATCCTCGAACTCACGATCCTCCTACCTCTGACTTCCAAGTGCTGCAAGTACAAGTGTAAGCAATTATTCCCAGGGATTCTTCCTTGACAAATTACTATTAGGTTAATTCTCCTACTATAACGGATTTCATAGGAAGTGAAGCTCCTAACTGTATTTAATAGTTATGCTGATGGTGAGTTAATAGATGATCTCATGTTCTTTATTTAGAATGTCACTATTTGGTGGGACTTTGCATTGATGGAAACTAGCATCTCTGTACTCCAGTATAGTATCCATCACTGGCATGGGCTATTGAGCTCTTGAAATGTAGCTATTTAGACTAAGCCTTAGTCACTAAGGGTGCATTTTTATCTTTGTTTTCTTTTAAAAATTAACAATTGACTTAAGGTCACATTGAATAATAGACTATTTTGAGAATAATTTTAGAGAAGAGGAAAGAGAAAATGAGTGATAGAAACGTTTGTGTGCCACGTGATACTCATGGAACTGCTGCAGAAGCACTACGTAATAGTTACCACGTTTCTCTCCCTTGTCCTTTAGTCGTGAGTTACAAAACTAAATTCTAGGCTTTAAATTTACCATTAAATTTAGAATTGTTTCTTGGTCTATGAGTTGTCCCTGTCCTGAATTAGGAAAGTCTGCACTGTCAAGTGTTCAAAACACTCATAAAACTTGAGAAAAGAACAAAGATGATGGTGACACAAGGTTATGATATGTGCACATCTCTGAATTTATAGATTGCTCCTCTTCTCCATCTACAAATGGACTGTTCACCCTGACTACCAATGGGGATCTGCCTCGACCTATATTCATCCCCAATGGAATGCCAAATACAGTTGTGCCATGTGGAACTGAGAAGAACGTCACAAATGGAATGGTGAATGGTCATATGCCCCCTCTTTCTGATGATCCTGTTACAGGCTACATCATTGCAGTCCATCGAAAAATGGTTAGTTAAATGTTGGGCAAATTACTATTGGTCCTGCCAGCTATCTTTGGTAAAATGCAGCCATTTTGTCTTTTCCACATCCTTCTTAAATGTACTCTCATTATATCATATATGCTTATATGTTAGAACCAGGATTCCATGTCATATATGTCTGCCATTATATAAAATAATATTCCTTACTGAATGTTAAGAGGAGCAGAATGATAGGCAGGTTTTGCACACCTGTAATCCCAGCACTGGAGAGACTGAAATATTATCATTGTATGTTTTTTTGGAGGACACAAGAATGTTCTTTGACAAGTTTTTTTGTAATTCCTCCCTTGCTAAACTAGCTCCTTCCATTGAAAGCTTTTTATTTTTTTCCTAATTAAAAAAAAAGAGGGGGGAGGAACTTGGACTTCCTGCAGGGCAGGAGGCCCTGACTGCTCTTGGGACTGGAGAGGGAGGAGGGGAGAGAGTGGGGGGAGTGGGAGGGTATTGGGAGGAGGGAAGGAACTTGGACTTCCCACGGGGCAGGAAGCCCTGACTGCTCTTAGGACTGGAGAGGGAGGAGGAGAGGGAGTGGGGGGAATGGGAGGGTATTGGGAGGAGGGGAGGAAGTGGAAATTTTTTATAGATAAATGAATAAATAAATAATAATAATAAATGGGGGTGGGACTGGAGAGATGATTCATTGGTTAAAAGCACTGGCAGTTCATGACCTATTTTAACTCTAGTTTCAGGAGACCCAGTGTCCTCTTTGGGCCTCCATGGGTACTGCATGCATGTGGTACACATAGACATGCAGGAAAAACATACATACACATAAAATAAAATAAAAAAAGGTGTGAAAGGAGGAGGTTAAGGAGATGGCTTGGAGGTTACAGAACTTGCAGGTTACAGGTTACAGGACAAGTTGGACTTTGGATTCCCAGAACCTGTGTAAATGCAGATGGGGGTCTTGGCCACTGGTCAAGCTAAACATTTCAGCTCAAAAGACAGACAGGAAATCCCCAGGGCAAACTGGCTAGCAAGACTAACTGTATTGCAAATTCCAGGTTTAATTAAGAGAACCTGCCTCAGTGAACAGGTTTAAGAATGATTGAGAATATTGGGCTATGGTGGTGCATGCCTTTAATCCCAGCATTTGAGAGACAGAGACAGGCAGGTCTACAGGGCTAGTTAGAGGATAGCCAAAGCTACATAGAGAAACCCTGTCTCAAAAAACACAAACAAAAAGAGAGTGATCAAGGATGACTTTCCAGCATCAACCTTGGGCCTGCACATGCACTCACATACATATGAAAAAAAAATTGAAAACTGATCCGTAAGTGATTGGGTCATAGTGGGGACTCAGAAAAAGAGAATGAACAGTAGGCTAGCAACTGAAGAGCCTGTATTGTGGTTCTAATCCTGCTACTAAATAGCCATTTGAGCCCTTTGAGCTTTGTTATCATCATTTTATAAAATAAAATAATTGGACTGGTGCATGCATTTAAATTCAGCACTCAGGAGGCAGATGCACATAGATATCTGTTACTGAGTTTGAGACCAGCCTGGTCTACATGGCACATTTCAGATCAGCCGTGACTAGAGACCTTGTCTCAAAAAAATAAAAATAAAATAAATACAAGAGTTGGGTTGATAGATAATTTCTTTTCTTGGTTTTTGGCGTTTCTTCTTCTTTTTTTTTTCTTTCCTTTTTTTATTGGCTTTGGTTTTTTGAGATGGTTTCTCTGTATAACAGCCCTGGCTGTTCTGGAACTCACTTTGTAGACTAGGCTGGTCTCAAACTCGCTGAAATCTTAGTGCTGGGATTAAAGGCATGTACCACCTCCACTGGGTGATAGGTAATTTCTCTTCCTTCCTTCCTTCCTTCCTTCCTTCCTTCCTTCCTTCCTTCCTTCCTTCCTTCCTTTCTTTCTTTCTTTCTTTCTTTCTTTTTGCATTTTATTCATTTGGTTTTTTGAGGCAGGGTTTCTCTGTAGCTTTGGGACCTGTCCTAGAACTAGCTCTGTAGCCCAGGCTGGCTTCAGACTCACAGAGATCCACCTGTCTCTGCCTCCCAGGTGCTAGGATTAAAGGCGTGCGCCACCACTGCCTGGCTTGATAGGGAATTCCTTAGAGCCACTAGTTATCCCTGCCACTGTTCATAGTTCACTCTGGGCTAGGGTATTATTTAGTCGTAGAGTATTTGCCTAGAGTGAAAAAGAACTAGTCCGGGTTTAATCTCTAGCACCAAGTTGGGTGGAGGAGAAAGAAGAAGAGAAATAATCAACCCAGGATCTCAAATTCTCATTATGTTTATTGGCTAAAAAGTACTGCCCTGCTCATATAAGAAGAAAATAAAAGTCATCGGTACATAGCTGTAATCTTAGCACTTAAGTTGCCGAAACAGGATGACCTTGAGTTCCAGGTCTACCGTAGTGTAGTAAGACTCTGTTAAAAAAAAAAAAAAAAAAAAAAAAAGGGCTGGAGAGATGGCTCAGCAGTTAAGAGCATTGCCTGCTCTTCCAAAGGTCCTGAGTTCAATTCCCAGCAACCACATGGTGGCTCACAACCATCTGAAATGAGATCTGACACACAGACAGAATATTGTATACATAATAAATAAATAAATATTTTTTTAAAATGACAGGAGCTGGAGAGAATGGCTCAGCAGTTAAAAGCACTGGCTGATCTTCCAGAGAACCAAGGTTCTATTCCCTGCTCCCACAGCAATAACTGTCTGTAACTTCTGTTCCAGGGAACTCAGTACCCTCATATAGACCTATATGCAGACAAAACACTAATAAACATAAAATAAAAATAAATTATATATTGTAAACGATGTTTGAAAGAAAATCAGAAAGGAAGAGAAAGTAAAAAGAAATGAGCTTTGTGAAGAAACAAATTAGTGTGCTTAACAAAATAAGTACATTGATTAATTCTATAACAAGAGAAAATGTAATTATAGGTAAGGTACTATGTTAATTTCCAAGGACTTCTGTAACAGATTAACTGTGACTTAATAGAAATTCCTTTACAGTCTAGAAACCAAAAGTCTGAACTCAAGATACCAACAGAGTTGTCCCTCCAAAGGGGGATTCTAGGGGATTCTCTCTCAGCTCCTTTCCCTTCTGGTCTGAGCATCCCTTAGCTTGTGGCTACATAACTGCATTTCCTGCCTGTTCATCTAAACTTTCCCTTCTGTCTCTGCCTTTCTCTTGCAAATATTCTTTCCACTTGGTTTCTTATGTCATGTGATTTCATATTAAAGACCTCCATCTTGGGGCTGGAGAGATGATTTAATCAGCAGTTAAACCGTGTTTGCTGTTCTTCCAAAAGACCAGAGTTTGGTGCTAGCACCCATGTCAGTGGCTCACAAGCTCTTGCAAATGTAACTGCAGGGTATTCAGTACCTGGCCTCTACTGGTAACTGAATATAGGTGGCATGCTTATACACACAAGTAAAAATCATATGAACTCTTTCTTTAAAATGAGTGAAAGAATTTAGGGAGGCAGGAAGACTCTTAATTACATTTGCCAAAGCTCTTTGCCCTGTAAGATTGAATTTACCAGTTACAGAATTTAGACATAAACAGATCTTGGTGGCAGATAATGCCCTAGTCACCTCTATAAATATTTTAATCTATCTCATTTTTAAAATTGTGTATTCAAAAACTCTTTTCAATACAAATAAGCTTTAGAAATCATAGAGGAGGCATCTATATAGAAAACAATACTGTTGGGAGTTTGTTTTTTTTAAAACAAAAATATTAGCACTGGAGAAATTGCTCAGTGATTAAGACTACCTGCCACTCTTCCAGAAGACCCAAGTTTAATTCCCAGCACCCAATTGACAATTCATAACTATCCAGATCTAGGATATGCAACCCCATCTTCTGGTACCAGGCACAAATGTGGTGCCCAGACATACTTGTAGGCAAAATACCCATAACATAGTATTTTGGAATTTTTAAGAACAAAGGGGCTGAAGTTAGATGGTAGTGGCACACACCTTTAATCCTGACACTTGGGAGGCAGGAGCATACAAAACTGGAGGCCTGCTTAAACTACAGAGCAATTTCAAGAACCAACTAGAGCTATATAGAGAAACTCTGTCTTGAAAAAGAAAACAAAACAAAAAAAAAGGGGGGGGGGGCTGGGTAGAGAGGTGACTCAATGGTTAAAAGAACTGACTGCTCTTCCAGAGGACCTGAGTTTGATTCATACCATCCCCATGATAGGTCACACTGCCTGCAATTCTAATCCCAAAGGATCTGATACCCTGTCTGACCTCTACAGTCACCAGGCCCACATGTGGTGCACACACATACATGCAGACAAAATACCCATACTAATTAATTAATTAATGGATAAATGAAATGTTAAACAACTTAAAATAATAAGATCAGTCAGATGGTTCCATGAATGAAGATGCTTGCCATGCAAGCCAAGTGACCTAGTTCATCTCAAAACCACAGAAATGTGGGAAGGACGGACCTTTCCACTTTTGACATGGCTGTTAAGAGCACATTTGTTAATTGACATGGCTGTTAAGAGCATATTTTGGGGGCTAGAGAGGTGACTCAGAGTTTAAGAGCACTGCTGCTCTTCCAGAGATTCTGAGGTGAAGTGAGGTCCTGTTATCCCTGGAGAGTGGGTTGGGACAGACCAAGCTTCCTGGGACTGCTAGGATATATCCTAGTGGGGCCCAGTCCTCTAGGTGACCAGTGGGACTACATTCCCCCACCAACAATGGTAGATATTTCCCTATTGGAAGAACTTAGTCTCAACTCCCATTGATTGCTAGAATGTATGTTCAATTGCCAGGAAGAGGGCAGACAGCCCAGAGGCAAGGCTTTTCATCACTCTGTGAGGTTCAAGAAGTAGAAGGGAAGAGAAAAGGGGTACATTTTGTTCCTGCAGAGGACCTGAGTTTATTTCCTAGCATACAAGGTGGCTAACAAGCACCTGTAACTTAAGCTTCAAGGTATCCCATGCCCTCTTGGGACTCCAAGAGGCACCTGTTCTCAGGTGCAGAAACACACATAGATAAATATACATTAAAAAAAATTTTGAAGTCATGAAAGTGGGGAGCTGAAGAGATGATTAGTGGTTAAGAGTGTATATTGCTCTTCCAGAGGACCTGAGTTCAATTTCCAATACCTATGCCAGACAGTGTGCAACTGCTTATAGCTCCTACTCTAGGAGATCTGACACCTTTGGCCTCTGGTCACCTACACATATGTGCTGTGTGCATGCACACAAACACACACAAACAACTCAGATGTTAAGTAATAAAAGTAAAAGGACAGATGCAGCTCTACAAAGTTGTCCTAAACTCTATGCACATACCATGGCACACCCCCACACAAGTATGTACACATACAATAGTAATTAAAAAGATAGGGGCTGGAGAGATGGCTCAGAGGTTAAGAACACTAGCTGCTTTTCCAGAGGATCCAGGTTCAATTCCCAGCACCCACACGGCAGTTCACAACTGTCTATAACTCCAGTTGCAGGGAATCTGACATCCTCACAGGCATGTATGCAGGCAATACACCAATGAACATAAAATAAAAAATAAATTTAAGTAAATAAATAAATAAAAAGATGAAATAATAGATCAAGTTCTTGGATTAAATGAGAATATTTAAAGATATCAGTTCTCTGCAAACTTACTCAGATATTTGATGCACAATCCCAATAAAAATGCTAAATCTGTCAGGCATTGGTGGTGCAAACTTTTAATCCCAGCGCTTGGTAGACAGAGACATAAGGATCTCTGTGAGTTTGAGGATAGCCTGATCTATAGAGCAAGTTCTGGGACAGGCCCCAAAGCTACAGAGAAACCCTGTCTCAACCCCCCCCCCAAAAGCTAAATATGTGTATGCATTCTTTTTCTAACTCTTTCCATTTTATTTTATGTATGGTATTTTGCCTGTATATATTCTTTACACTGTGTGCATGGAGTACTCAAAAAGGATGTCGTCACCCCAATGTGTGTGCATTCTTGTGTGTATATGACTTTATAAACCAATTCTGGCATTTGGAAAATAATTAGCCCAAAGAGGAGCTCAATAGATGGTAGTAACTAATTTGAAAATGAATATTAATACATGTTAATTGGCAGCCTTTCTTGTCAGCTCTCTTCTCTTGTTTGTACACGTAGATGAGGACAGAACTGTATTTCCTGTCATCTCAGAAGAATCGCCCCAGTCTCTTTGGAATGCCACTGATTGTTCCTTGTACTGTGCATACCCGGAAAAAAGATCTCTATGATGCAGTTTGGATTCAAGTATCTCGATTGGCCAGCCCTCTCCCACCTCAAGAAGCTAGTAACCATGCACAAGATTGGTAGGTTCTGAGGATAAGCCAAGTTCTGCTAATAACTTCTGTGAATGTATTGAGATATAGAAGATCTATTTTATATATCAACGAACTATCCTGGTATCTAATGATTTTTTTTAATGTTTGTTTGTTTTTCGAGACAGAGTTTCTCTGGTTAGTCCTGGCTGTCCTGAAACTCACTCTAGCCCAGGCTGGCCTCAAATTCACAGAGATCCACCTGCCACTGCCACCTTTTTTTTTCATTCATTACTCTTGCCTAAATCCCACCTAAAAATGCTTTAAGTAATGTCTTTGTCTTCTCTTGTTGCAAAAATCAAAAGTATGACTTCACCAGGAAATTTGTATCATCTCAGTCCTCTGAAATTTAGAATGGAAGTGTAAGTGTACATATCTAGATATGAACTCTGAAAAAGACTCATGCATAACAGGGTTCAGTTGGATTGTGTGCATACTGTGCTTTCTCAAAGGGAAGTAATTTCAAAAACCTAGGTAGAGATAACAAACATTTTTTTCTGTTTTCTTTGCGTGCCTTCTACTGTTCTATGATTATTGAGATTTTCTGTCATCTATGAAAGTTGACTTGCAGCTTGTTTTCTTGCAATTGTGGCAATGAAAAGTAACTTGTGATAACAGTAAAAAAAAGTTATGTTCCTTATGTTAGAGGGTCTTTTGGTGATTAAGATAAGAGGTAAGTCTTCAACCTGTAAATAATTCATAAGCAAATTAGCTAATGGATGTGTAGTTTTAGTAGAAGTGATATTTGGGTAGTATTAAATTTAAATTAAAAGACTACTGAGTAAGAACTTTCCCCTGGATTTGCTACTGAACTAGGTATGGATTTTGAGAAAAAAAAGAATAGGTTTCCAATATGAGCAGTGTTTGTGAATGATCATATTCTTTTGTGAAATGAGAAACTCGAGAAGGAACAGGTTTTGGTAAGAATTACAGGAATCAAGTTAAATTCAAGACACCTGTTGTGCATGTGGGACGTGAATTTGAATTTGAATGTCCTTTGCTGGAGATACAGGTGTCACCAACAAATAGATATTTAAAGTCCTAAGGTGAGAGACTATTACTTAAGAGAGTAAATGTTAGATAGAAAAATGTCCAAGACATAATTCCTAATGCATTTCAACATCAGAGGTTCAGAAAGGAAGGAAAAGAAGCAGCCAGTAATGTCTGACCAATTAAGACTGAATGATCACACACCTTTAATGCCAGCACTTGGGAAGCAGAGGCAAAATGATCTCTGTGATTTCCCTGGTCTACAGAATGAGTTTCAGGAAAACCAAGACTACACAGAGAAACCCTGTCACAAACAAACAGAAGGAATGAATGGTTAATCAAAAGAAAATAACCAAGGGGTTTGGAAGGAAGAGTAAGGAAAACTGTGGTTGGAATGTAAAATGAAATTGTAAAAAATAAATAGAATTTTTAAAATTATATTTTATTATTATAAATTATAAAAAGCAAAAGGAAATGATTGTTTAAAATCAGAGAGACTAAATAAGAAGAGGTGTTAACACTGCCCAATGTATTAATCCCACTGAATGAGAGTAAGAACCACTGACCCAAATTTTTTTAGTTAAATTATGCAAGCTTTATTTTCTGCCTGACAGAGCTATCTCCCTAAAGTGTGGCTAGAAAAAATAGCCTCTAACACAGGAGAAGATGGGGTTTATTTTAACCCCAAAAATGCAAGGCTAGGGAGTTTTTAAGGGTTGGGGGATTTCCAGAGGAATTTTGGTTATATAGAAATTTGGATGAACATTTCAAAATTATTTTGCAGAACATCTTATCAGGGCAGAGGTCCAAGGTATAAGGTGTAGAACATATCAAACTCCAGAAAATGGATCAAAACCTGGTCAAATTTGAGTTTTACATAAAATAGGAATGAACTTATCTTGATCTTGTAATAAAATAGCTTCTGATCTTAAGATGAAGTCAGGCTGGTCCATCGGCTGTGTAGTGAGGTGCTGCAGGCAGGCCTGCTTTTCATCCCGCCCGGCTCCTGCACAGCTAGCTTAGCCCCAGAAATAATAACACAGAAACTGTATTCATTTAAACACTGCCTGGCCCGTTGTCTCTAGAGAGTTAGTTACTGGCTAACTGTAACATCTTGATTAACCCATTTCTAATAATCTGTGTAGCACCACGAGGTGGTGGCTTACTGGGAAAGATTCAGCATGTCTGACCTGGTGGCTGGCTTCATGGCGTCTGCCTCATTGCCCTCTTCCCAGCATTCTGTTCTGTTTACTCCGCCTACCTAATTTTCTGTCCTATCAGAGGGCCAAGGCAGTCTCTTTATTAACCAGTGAAAATAACACATAACAGAAGGCCCACCTACATCACGCCTGCACTTCATAAAACAGTCTGTTGACCTTGTGAAGTCTGTGTTAATATAAATATTGACATGGAGGTAAGAGTAGGTTAAATAAAAAATATTCCAGATGTTAAAATTTAGATACCAAGGTGGTCTTTTAGAAATGAACTATTTACAATTAAAATTACTAAATGCCTCTGGTGTTCATCAAATAATTTAATGGCTCATAGTGGCCAAAAGGTTGAAACAACTCAAATGTCCATCAACAAATAATGTATGAACAAAATGTACTATATACAGTACAATATTACTCACTTCAAGAGTAAGCAACCTTTGATACGTGCTATGATGGATGAAGCTTGAAAACAATATACTAAATAAAATAAACCAGACACAACAGTGTAAGCAGAACTGATAAGATGGCTCAGCAGTATTGATGCTTGCTACAAAGCCTGACTGACAAGTTTGATCCTCAGGACACACATTGTAGAAAAATAGAACTGCCTTCCTCAAGTTGTCCTCCATATGTATGCTATGGCATGCATACACACATACTCATTAATAAGATGTAATAAAAATTGAAGGTTAAATACTGTATAATTTTGACTTTTTTTTCCTTTTCCTTATTGAGACAGGGTCTCATCATGTAGCTATGATTGTTCTCAAACTAGCTATATAGACCAAACTGGCCTCAAACTCAGAGATCTGTTGCTTCTGCTTCCCAAGTGCTGGGATTAAAGGCATGTGCTGCTATGACTGAGTGGTTTTGTGCTTCAGAAGTATATGTAAGAAAATACATAAAAACAGAAAATATGGAACTATGTTCTAGGGGAGCTGAAGAGGTTTAGCTACAAATACTTGTGATAACCAGATTTTAAAGGAAACATTTATTTTGCCTCATATTTCTGGGTTGGTCTTAGTTCATGATCATTGGCCTACTACTTTGTACCACCTGTGGCAAGATATATCTTTTTTGTTTGTTTTTTGAGACAAAGTTTCTCTGTAAAAGTCCTGGAAGTCCTGGAACTTGCTTTGTAGACAAGGCTGGCCTTTTATTCACTGAGAATTACCTGCCTCTGCCTCCTGAGTACTGGGATTAAAAGCATGCACCACCACTGCCTGACAGCAAGGTGTATCTTACTTGGGAGTGTTCAGTTGAACAACCTGCTTACTTCAAGGTGGCCATGAAACAGAAGGAAAGAAAGGACCAAGACCCCAATATCTATTCCAGGGACATATTCCCAGTGACCTAACTTATTCTGCTACATATTCCCAGTGACCTAACTTATTCTGCTAGACCCATACTCCTAAAGGCTCCTCTACCACTCAGTAGTACCACAGCCTGGGAACCAGGCCATCATTATGTGATCCATTAGGGGGCTTTGAACATCCCAGCTAAAACTAAGCCTAGTGACTCATTCCCATAATCCCACTTGCTCCCCAGGCTGAGGTAATAGGATAGCAATTTTAAGACATTCCTCTACTAAAGTGAATTTGCAGCTAGCCTAGACAACTTAATGTGATACCTTACCTCCAAGTGAAAAATGGAAGAAGGCCTAAGAATACAGCTCAGTGATCTAGTACCAGCCTAGCATGCAGAGCACCCTAGGTTTAATCCCAAAGTACTGAAGACTGTGTATCCAACTGTAACAAGGAAGGATAGGGTTATGTTTAGCTCCATTCTGTTAGGTACTGATTGGTTATTATCTGTCCCTTTCTTTGGATGCCTTGGTTGCTGTTCACTTGCTATGGAACATGCCAGTGGACAATAAGGTCCATCAGTAATCATTTGGGTTATACAGATAGATGGAGAGCTCCTATGCCAGACAAATGCTTACTTTTGTCTTTGTAGTTTGGCTTTGCATGGCTTAATTATCTTTAGCAGCCATGTTGGGCGGTGGTGGCACACATCTTTAATCCCAGTTGAGGCAGGCAGATCTTTGTGAGTTCAAAGCCAGCCTGCTCTACAGAGTGAGTTCCAGGACTGAGAAACCAGAACTTTACCAGCGATGTGGCAATCATTCCCAGTTGCCAATATGCTTTTAAGTATGTACCCCTTGCATTGCTTCCGCCCCCCTCCAGCTTCATATGATTATAATTAACAAAAATCTGGTGGAATTGTTTTGTTGGAACTTTTTAGAGGGTCTTGTATTTCTTAAATACCTCTACTTCAGAGCTGTACCTATAGCCCAGGATTTGTGTATATTTAAGGTATACATTTTGATATCTTGATGGATATGAGTTGTTACCTTGTTTTTTGTTTAGGCAATGATTAATAGATTTTGTTAAACTTTGGAGAACTCAAAAAGAACAATTGGGGACTGGAGAGATGGCTCAGAGGTTAAGAGCACTGGCTGCTCTTCCTGAGGTCCTGAGTTCATTTCCCAACAACCACATGGTGACTAACAACCATCTATAATGAGATCTGGTGCCCTCTTCTGGAGTGTAGGTCTACACACAGGCAGAACATTGTATACATAATAATCTTTTTAAAAAAAAACAGGCACAATTGTTCTCAGCTTTATAAAGTTAATTTTAAAGATAATGTATAGTTCTAAGAAGTCAAGATACAAAAAGGAGTACTACACCTGGAAATCTAAGCAGGCAATAAGTTCCAGGACAGCTGAGCTACACAGAGAAAATCTATTTCGAAAGCAAAAAAACCCGATGTTGATTATAAATGTGTGGGTTGAGGTTGTAACTCAGCTGGGAGAGGGCTTGCCTAGCCTACAAAAGACCCAGGATTGATGCCACAGTATTACCTAAACCAGGTGTGGTGGTACACACCTGTAACTTCAGCACTGGCGAGGTGTCTGCAGGAGGACCACAAGTTCAGGGTCATGCTCAGCCACATTGTGAGTGTGAGACCAGCCTGGGCTACATGTGACTCTGTTTCAGAAAAAAGAAAAAAAAATGAAGTAAAAAGAAGACCTGTGGCAGTCTAGTTTATACTCCATCTTGTGACCAGATTCACGTGGTCCAGCCTGTCTGGTTCAAGGCTGTGTTTGAGGAGTTAGGATGAGCAGCATGGAACTGTAACATGGGCACACTGCTGTGGAAAGTGAACCTTAAGAGCTCTCAAACCAGACATGCTTCTGAGACTTTGTGTGTTTTCTTCTTCCAGTGATGACAGCATGGGCTATCAGTATCCATTCACCCTCCGAGTTGTTCAGAAAGATGGAAATTCCTGTGCCTGGTGCCCATGGTATAGGTAAAATTGCCTTTTATAAAACCAGTCTCAGTAGGCTCAGTTTCAAGCATAGTACTTTTGTATAAGATTTTTCTATTTAGAATGTAATTGTGAACAATGAGAAGATTGAAATAAACTTGTTAATTGTCCCTCTCTTTTTTATAAAAACTCCAGACTATAAATTTGCTTTCCAAATGTGTGATTTTATAGATTTCACCCTATCCCAAATTAATAACCAGTGTTAAACATTTTTATTCTAGATTTCTTTTTTTTAAAATAATTATTTATTTATTTATGTATACAATATTCTGTCTGTGTGTATGTCTGCAGGCCAAAAGAGGGCACCAGACCTCATTACAGATGGCCGTGAGCCACCATGTGGTTGCCGGGAATTGAACTCAGGACCTTTGGAAGAGCAGGCAATGCTCTTAACCGCTGAGCCATCTCTCCAGCCCCTCCAAATTTCTTTTCTTTTCTTTTTAATCCTTGTTTTAGTTTTTATTTCATGTACAATGGTGTGAGGGTGTCAGATCCCCTGGAACTGGAATCATAGACAGTTGTGAGCTGCCATGTAGGTTCTCAGGATTGTCCCTGGGTCTTCTGGGAGAACAGCCAGTGCTCTCATCTGTTCAGCCATCTCTCCAGCCCCTCTTTGGTCCTTTTAAAATGGAGTCTCACTGTGTTGCTCAGGCTGATCTCAAACTCCATTCTCACGTAACCCTCTTCAGCCCCCTGAGTACTGTGACTACAGTCATGCACACATGGCTATTAGTCCAAACATTCTTTCTGAGGTAGGAGAACAAATCTGTCATTTGCCATGAAATTTGTATCTTTCGTATATTAGCAACTGTTAAGTCATTTTTAAGATCAAAAACTTGAAATTATAAACATGATTCCTGAGATTATTAACTTTTGTTACTGCATTTATCAGGTTCTAAAGTTAGAATTTGACAAATTATGAGGCCAGGAGAAATATTAGAGTATTTCTAATTGAGAAAATTTTGATTCCTTACTGTTTTTCTCTGTGAATGCTTTCCCCTTTTAGATTTTGTAGAGGCTGTAAAATTGATTGTGGAGAAGACAGAGCTTTCATTGGAAATGCCTGTATTGCTGTGGATTGGGACCCTACAGCCCTTCATCTCCGCTATCAAACATCACAGGAAAGAGTGAGTGCTGGGAATGGGGGGTGGACATAAAGATGTGATTTTTATATGGTAAATGTTTCCCACCTTAACTGTATCATAACAGTTAAGCTAAAATCTGAAAAACCTCAGGAAAGATTATTAGATTACCAGCAAGGTTAGTAACAGATTTGTTCTCCTACTTTAGAAAGAACGTTTCTAAGGACTAATAATAGCCATGTGTGCATGACTGTAGTCACAGTACTCAGGGGGCTGAAGAGGGTCACATGAGTCCTGGAGTTTGAGATCAGCCTGAGCAGCACAGTGAGACTCTCTTTAAAAACAACTAGTGGCACTCCCTGTGGTAATTGATATATTGGCATGTGTGCTTGACTCCTCCCCCCAACTTCTAGAATCAGTTGTATTGGGTTGTTAATTCAGTCTGCAGCTCCTGTTTCAGAGGATCCAGTGCCCTCTGTTGGCCTTCAAGGTCACTGCATGCACATAGTCCGAGGCCTATGTGCAATCCAAAAAACCAATCAATATACATAAAGTAAAAATAAACAATCTTTTTTTAAAAGTTAAGATTTTAAAAGGAAGTTATAGAGATGACTCAGCAGTTAAGAGTATTTGTAGTTCTCACAGAGAACCTGAGTTCAATTCCCAGCACCCACATCAGGTGGTTCACAACCTCTTGTGACTCCAACTCCAGGGGATCTGGTGCCCTTTTATGGCCTCTGCAGAAACTCACACAGAGAAACACTTAACCCATAAAGAGATAATTTTTTAAATTATTATTATTGTTGTTAGAATCTGTTAGGTAGTGCACATCTGTAATCCCACAACTCAGGATAAGAAAGGAGGATTATTGTAAGTTCCAGGCCAGCCTGGGACCACATAGTAATGACCCTTCTCTCAAAGAAAAACCTTTGTGATTTGTGTTTGTTTGTGTTCTCACTTCATAAGCTACCTGGCCTCATAGTCACAGAGATAGATCCGCCTGCCTCTGCTGAATTAAAGTTATACACCACCATGCCTGGCTCAAAAACTTTTTTGTTGTGTTGTTGTTGGTTTGGTTTGGTTTGGTTTTTTATTTTTCAAAAAACTTTTTTTTAAAGACTCTGGTAGGCTTATGATAACTTTCAATAACAGACACTTCTTAGCATGTTCAGGGCCCTAGATTAAATCCCCAGCACCTGAAAGAAAAAGGAAAACCCAGAAAGAGTTTAGTAGAGGAGTAAACAGAATCAAAGGAGTTTCTAACAGGTTGTAGTAGGTGTGTTATATGCCTCTTCATTTGTCAGACATTTCATTTAGGTAAGTTCATAATTGTGACTGGCTTTTCTGGCTTTTTGTTTGTTTGTTGTTTTGTTTGGTTTTGTTTTGTTTTGTTTTAAATTCAGTCTCCGTAGAGACTGTCAAAAATTGCCAATGCTGACTATGTTGCAAGTCGTCACGGTGGGGTATTGGGAAAAGTTTTCAATTAGCAATAATCGCGCCTCGGATAAACCTCATTGGCTACGATACTGCCACTGCGCAAAGCTGGCTTTTTGTTTTTATTACATTTATTTATTTCTTGGCAGAGCACATGGAGATAGATTTCAGAGAACAGCTGGAGAGAGCGGCTCCCTCTGGCCATTTGAGACTCAGGACTCAAACTCAGTTTCTTTGCCTTGGCAGCAATCCCCCTTATTTTATGAACCAATTTTACTTTTCTGACTTTTTATGCTGCTGGAAAATGGGATGACTACCAATTTCAGGCTTACTTCCCTGTTTGGATCCCCAAATATACCACTATAAACCCAGCAGTTTGTAGCTAGGAATGGATGGATATACTGGGGACTCTTTTTTGTTTTTATATTTTATTTTGGTTTTCTTTCTTTCTTTCTTTCTTTCTTTCTTTCTTTCTTTCTTTCTTTCTTTCTTTCTTTCTTTTTTTGAGACAGGGTTTCTTTATGTAACCCTGGCTGTCCTGTCCTGGAACTAGTTTCTATAGACCAGGTTAGCCTTGAACTCATAGAGTTCCCAGTTCTGGAATTAAGAGTATGTGCCTTTAAAGAAAAGGTATAAAGGGGCTGGAGAGGTGGCTCAGAGGTTAAGAGCACTGGCTGCTTTTCCAAAGGTCCTGAGTTCAGTTCCCAGCAACCACATGATGGCTCACAACCATCTGTAATGAGATCTGGTACCCTCTTCTGGTCTACAGGCATACATGGAGACAGAATACTGTACATATAATAAATAAATAAATCTTTTTTTTTCCTAAAAAAGTGTGTGCCACCACCACCCAGTGTACTATAGTGTTTTGCCAAACAAAAGATCCCTGGGCTTGGCTGGGCATGGTATAGATGCCTATAATCCTAGCACTCAAGAGCATGAGGAGTGCAAAGCCTGGATTGAATACACAGCAAGTTCAAGGTCAGCTAGGGTTATATGAGACCTTGTCACAAAACGGAGGCAAAGAAAGAAAAATACCATTAAGCTGGACGGTGGTGCTGGACGGTGGTGCTGGACGGTGGTGGCGCACACCTTTAATCCCAGCACTCAGGAGGCAGAGGCAGGTGGATCTCTGTGAGTTTGAGGTCAGCCAGGTATACAAGAGCTAGTTCCAGGACAGGCTCCAAAGCTACAGAGAAACCCTGTCTTGAAAAATTGAAAGGAGGGAGGGAGGGAGGGAGGGAGGGAGGGAGGGAGGGAGGGAGGGAGGGAGGGAGAGAAAGGGAGAAAGAGAGAAAGAGAGAAAGAGAGAAAGAGAGAAAAGAAAAATGCCATTAGACTAAAAGCTAAGGAAAATTTGAAAAGATGTTCTAGGTCATGCTCACTGTAGCAAAGTATTTCAGAAATTCAGTTATGGTTTCTTTGAAGAAGGAACATTTTAGCAATTGATAGACTTCTAAGTCTTTGTCAGCACGAATTATAACAGAACATTATTCTGACAAGGCAGCCCTATCAAAGATAGGAAATTATTTAGCTTTCTGTTCCTCTTCCCTTTTTAACAAGCCTGTTGTGCAATCTGAGAAGGACATTCACTTACAGGAAGAGCCTGCACATAACCAGTCATTCTCTGAACATTACACAGTGAGAACTCTGGAACTGTTGAGATGCATTGTCATGCTGGGGAATGAAAACATGACTAAGGGGCTGGAGAGATGGCTCAACAGTAAAGAGCATTGCCTGCTCTTCCAAAGGTCCTGAGTTCAATTCCCAGCAACCACATGGTGGCTCACAACCATCTGAACTGATATCTGATGCCCTCTTCTGGCCTGCAGACAGAATATTGTATACATAATAAATAAAAATATATTTAAAAAAAACATGACTAACCTGGGCTCTTAATAAATGTGGTTCCTAAAAAAAAAGAAAAGAAAAGGAATAAATAGATAGATAGATAGATAGATAGATAAATAAATAAATAAATAAATAAATAAATAAATAAATGTGGTTCCTGCTTAGAGAGTCACAAAAGGAGCTTGGTGTATACAGATGAGGTTATTACTCATTTGCTTTGTAATTTTTATTTTGGTGAGTTCCCATCTTGGAATATTTCTTTGGGAAATAATATTCTGTTCATCATATATCGTTTTTTTAAAAAGTAAATAATTAGAAATGTGTTTATCTCATATTAGAAGTATGATTAAATAAAGTGTGGTATATTTATTACATAAATATTACATAGTCATTGAAAATAATGATTACTGATTTTTACTACATAGCAAGATTTTAATTTTGTTAAAAAAATTAGTATTTTTTATTATTGGTAATTGTAATCAGAGGATTTTTTTTCTCCCGAATAACCACCCAGAGGCTTAATATTACCAGTAAGTGTTTGGCCAATGGCTCAGGATTATTACTAACTAGCTCTTGTATTTAAATTAACCCATTTCTATTACTGTATGTTTTGTCATGTGGCTGTGGCTTTTACCAGTCTACTGGCATATTGTTTCTTGGGTGACTCCTGGCAACTCTTAACTCCACCCTCCTCCCTGTATCTCCTTTTGGCTTTCTTGCCTGGCTCTATCATGCCTTGCCTTAGGCAAAAGCAGCTTTTTTTTTTTAATCAGCCAATGAAAGCAACACATTCATAGCATACAGAAAGACCATGCCACCCCAGGTAATTTCATACATGTATGCAGTGTATTTTTATCGTATTTACCCTCAACTATTGTTATCATATCCACCCTCTTTCAAGCTTCTCAAGACCTACAAGAAATCTTTCTCTCAACTTTCTGTTTCCTTTTTTAAAATTTTGGTATGTGTATGGATGTTTTGCCTACATGTATGTATGTGCATCACTTGTGTTCCTAGTACTCGTGGCGTCCAAAAGAAGTTCCTTAGAATTGGAGTTACAGACGATTGTGAGCTGCTGTGTGGGTCCTGGGAATTGAACCCTGGTCCTCTAGAAAGAGCAGTCAGTGCTAAGCTATTGAGCCATTTCTCCAGCCCTTCTTTTGTTTATTTGGTTTGGTTTTGGTTTTGGTTTTGGTTTTGGTTTTGGTTTTTCAAGACAGGGTTTCTCTGTGTGACAGCCCTGGCTCTCCTGGAACTTGCTTTGTAGACCAGGCTGGCCTCAAATTCACAGAAATCTTGCCTGCCTCTACCTCCCAAGTGCTGGGGTTAAAAGCATACATCACTACACCTGTTTCAGTCCTGCTTTTTACATTTTTATTGTGTGTGCATGTTTATTCACCCTCGAGTGTACATGCTTGTGTACATTCCATGACACACATATGAAAATCAGAGGACAAACCTCAGGAATTGTTCTCTCCTTCTACCATGTGACTCTTGGGAATTGAACTCAAATCATCAGATTTGGCGCAATGCTTTTACCTACTGAGCCATCTCACTAACTCAAGACACAAAGTTTTATTGGTGGAGTTTTGGGTATTTTTGTTGTTAACATCAAGTGATTTTTGTTTGTTTGATTGGTTTCTCTGTATAGCCCTGGATGTTCTGAAATCTGCCCTAAAGACTAGACCAGCCTCAGACTCAGAAATCTTCCTGCGTCTGTCTCACAGGTGCTGGAATTAAATATGTGCATGACCACAATTGACAAACAGCTATGGGTTTGAAACCTACACCCAAAACCCAAAGGATCATCCAGGCTTTTTTTTAATACCCAAAATAGGGGCTGAGGATGTAACTCAATTTGTAGAATGTGTAGTATGTTTTAAGTCCTAGATTTGATCCCAAACACTATGTAAATCAGACATTCAGACATGGTGGCAAGTGCCTATAATTCCAGCACTGTGGAGGCTAAGGCAGAAAAACAACAACAAAAAGAAAAAAAAAGAAAAAAAAAACCACCACAATCATGTCTCAAAAAAAGGAAAGGATGCTGAGGCAGGTGAGTCTCTCTGAGTTCAAGGCCATCCTGGTCTACAGAGCTAGTTGCAGGACAACCAGGGCTACATAAAGAAACCATGTCTTGGAAAACTAAAAGGGTGCCAGGGAGAAAAGAAAATCTTTCAGTGTCTTGTCTGTTTTCTTTTCTTTTCTTTTCTTTTTTTTTTTTTTTTTTTTTTGACAGGCTGTCTTTCTGAAGTCCCAGCTGTCTTGGAACTCATTATGTATGTATATCAGGCTGGCCTTGAACTCACAGATTTATCTGCCTCTGCCAAGTGTTGAGATTGAAGGCCTGTGTCAATATCTTAATAGTTTCCTTTTGTTGAGGATGCAGGGCCCTGAAACGGCTCAGCAGATAAGGACCCTTAGCAGCCGAGTCTGACTGCCACACATATTGTGGCACATGCACATACATACACTTACTACCAAAACATAAACAAATAAAGCAAGGAAATTTGTTTTCAATTAATATGAAAGACCAAGCATATGATTCCTCGGTAGCTGTCTACCTTGGTTTTATCTTGTCTGTTTGCTTTGAGACAGGGTCTCATATATTGATTTGAAATTCACCAATTAGACTAGGCTGATTGGCTGTGGAGCTCTGTCCTGCCTTCCTGGCACCTGAACTTATAGGCACATGTCACCACACTCAGGTTTTGGTTTTTGTTTTTTAGAAATTGAACTCAAGTTCTCATGTGAATACATGGCCATCACTTTACTAACTGAACCATCTCCCCAACCTGATAGAGTTTTTGTTTTGTTGAGACCTGATCTCACTGTGTAGCCAATTTTGGTCTTAATGTAGTGATCCTCCTACCTCAATCTCCTGAGTGCTAGGGTTATAGGTATGTACATCTAGCCAGCATGTTTTCTCAGTATATCCATGTTTCCTTAAGGTGACCAGCTCAAAGGATTCTGAGATAGCTGGTCAGTGGCACATGCCCACAATACCAGCACTCAGGAAGTTAAAACAGGAGCCTCATGAGTGTGAGATCACCTGACTACCTAGAGTGGTCAGTGCCCACCTGAACTACATAGCAAGGCCCTGTCACAAAGAAACAGGTACACTGAGAGAGACTGTTAATGCATTATTATTACCGATTTTGTTTTCAGAGTCAGTGACCCAAACAAAGCTCCCTTTTAGCTGAATTGTGCAGTGAACACCTTTAATCCTAGCTCACTCAGGAGGCAGAGGCAGGCTGATCTCTTAGTTCAAGACTATACAGAGAAACCCTGTCTTTTTAAACAAAACAAAACAAAAAACCAACTTCAGCCGGGCGGTGGTGGTGCACGCCTTTAATCCCAGCACTCTGGAGGCAGAGGCAGGCGGATATTTGTGAGTTTCGAGGCCGGCCTGGTCTACAAGAGCTAGTTCCAGGACAGGCTCCAAAGCTACAGAGAAACCCTGTCTCGAAAAACAAACAAACAAACAAAAAACTTCATAACCTAATGAACTCCAATTTTGATAGTTTATTTGACGACCTATGCCTGAGCTACCTTCTCTGTAGGGAAAAGGTCTCACTTGAAAACCTGCAGTAAATGAAATGGGCTAAAATGTGCCAATTCATAATCCAAGCAGTCCAGTGTTCCCAAGAGTTTCAAAAAAAGCTAGCAGGAAATTGCCTCAAGTGACAATAAGCTGTTCACCTGTAGAGGAGGGGTAGTTAATGAGGTAGTAAACACTGGGATCTTTGGCAAGAAGCAAGAATTGTTGCGATTTTAGTCCAGGCTATATCTGGGAAGAAAAATATCACTATTCATATGTGAAGTCTCAGATAGCCTTCATATCACTGATGACATGCCTTTCCTACTTTCTCATACACAGTAAAGACAAATCTCAACTCTGCTGTATTGATTGCTTGTTGGGTTATAGACATGAGTGAGATTGGGGGAGAAAATCTTTCACTATTGCTCTCTTGGCCCTTCCCTCTCCCCTTCTTCTCTGTCCTACACACCTTCCTACTCCCTTTATGTTCTCTCTTTTGTTTGTGCTTGGTCTTTTTCTTTATGATGCTAGAGATTGAAGCTGGAGCCTCAAAACACCCTAGGCAAACACTACTGCTGGTTTACACTCCCAGCCTTTGCTCTCTATTCTCAGACTTAACTCTTTCTTGTCCCAAAGCTTATCATACTGTTTACCTGGATCCCAAAGTTTTGGCCAGAAATTAGAGGTTCTGTCAACAAATGTATGCTCTTTCAAAGCCTACTCTTCATTTTGTTACCATCACAGATAGTACTTCCATGTAACTGAGGCAACTAAGTGGTAAAGTGCCTGCCTAGTCTGCATGAGGATTTTTTTTTTTTTTGGTTTTTCAAGACAGGGTTTCTCAGTAGCTTTAGAGTCTGTCCTGGAACTAGCTCTTGCAGACCAGGTTGGCCTCTAACTCACAGAGATCCACCTGCCTCTACCCCCCAAGTGCTGGAATTAAAGGCATGCGCCACCACGCCCAGCTTGCATGAGGGCTTAATCCATTTTCCCCTCTTACACCATCCTCCAAATCACAGTCATGAAACATAAAGACAGCTAGTGCTCTGATAAGTCTGTTGATATGCAAATGAGTTCCATATTAGGGTTTAATGCCTAGTTTATTGTACTCTTTGGGGTGGGGATGAGACAGGGTTCTCCATGTGGCCTTGGCTGTCCTGGGATCTCAACTCTGTAGACCAGACTGGCCAGGCAGGAACTTACAAAAATCTGCCTACCTTTGACTCTCAAGTGCTGAAATTAAAGGTGTGCGTCACCAACCCCCAACTGTATTGTTTTCTTAGGATGAGCTTTTCTGGGTCCTTTTTTTTCCCATCCAGATATTTTCATATTATTTCTCCTCTGTCCCACGTGCAGCATTCTAATGCTGTCTTTCTGCCTAAAGAACTGACTTACTCTTTTCTTGAAAGCTAGTTCACATTTAAGCTGTCTTGAGGATTTCAAAATTATGAAATAGAAAAGCAATTTAATTCTTGGATTTTTTGTTTTGTTTTATCATTTCGAAGGATTCAGAAAGAATTTTCCAAAGAAACTATGGTCAGGGACTGGACATGTAATTCAGTTGACAGAGTGCTTACCCCTGGGTTCCCTCCACAGCACAGTGTAAAATCACATATTATAACTGGGCAGTGGTGGCACACACCTTTAATCCCAGCATCTAGGAGGTAGAGGCAGGTGGGTTTCTGTTAGTTTGAGGCCGGCCTGGTCTACAAAGTGAGTTCCAGAACAGCCAAGACTGTAACACAGAGAAACCCCGTCTCAAAAAAAAAAAAAAAAAAATCATGTGTGGTGGCACACACTTGTTTTCTCCAGCATGCACCCACACCTGTTCACCTCAGGAAAAGAAGCTGCTGCAGACCAAAGTAACAGTTAACCAAAGTCCAACTTAGTGAACCCCTGAGTTCTTACTGGGGTTGCTAGCAGAGGTGTGGGTGAGAGATTACTTATAGAAACAGGTAATGAATGGCAGTGCATTCTGGGTTGGCACAACCTTGGTGGCTCATGTTCTTTCTGTCTGTGTCTGCGCCTGCCCTCAGCCTTCACGCCACTACCCCGGCTTCCCACACGGGCCTTGGCCTGGCCACTCAGCACCACTGTCTTCCCTGAGGAAACCCGGAGGAGGTCCAGGACCTGGAAGGGTCACACACTTGTGCAGCCAGTACAGTGGCGCACCCCCTTTGACGTTAGAGGGAATTAAGGACCAAGTGCTGTATGTCTTGAAACTCTATGACAAGATTGACCCAGAAAAGCTCTCAGTAAATTTTCATTTTATGAAGGACCTGGGCTTAGACAGTTTGAACCAAGTGGAGATTATTATGGCCATGGAAGACAAATTTGGATTTGAAATTCTTGATATAGATGCAGAGAAGTTAATATGGCCACAAGAAATTGTAGATTACATTGCAGATAAGAAGGATGTATATGAATAAAGTTTCAGAGCCTTCTTCCTCATCGGGAGGACTCTGAGAATGCCCGATTGCATCATGGCTGACTGACAGTGGTTCTGTTAGACTTGTATTTAAATTGTTTGAGTGTTTTACCCTTTAAAAATAAATCTATTATAAAACTAAAAAAAAAAAAAGAAAGAAAGAAACGTATTGAATTATACAGCTGTATCAGAGCTATTATTCAAGAGTGCTGCTCTTGGGGGCTGGAGAGATGGCTCAGTGGTTAAGAGCACAGGCTGCTCTTCCAGAGGTCCTGAGTTCAATTCCCAGCAACCACATGGTGGCTCACAATCATCTTTAATGAGATCTGACTCCGCCTTCTGGCACGCGGTCATCCATGGAGGCAGAATGTTGTATACATAATAAAAATAAATAAATCTAAAAAAAAAAGTCTTAAAAAAAAAAGAGTGCTGCTCTTTTCCAGAGGACCCTGGTTCAGTTACCCAGTACCCCCACATGACCGCTCCAGAGGATCTTCTGGCTACTGACTATCCACTTTTGGGTGGCCAGAGTCTTCTCAGACAAATTTTTATTGGTTGTCTACAGATTTTGGAGTTGATGATCTTGCAGGTTTCAGTTTTATGTGAAGTTTACCTCCTGAATCTCATGAGCCTGTTGCCCACCTCCTAGAGGGAATATGTGTGAGGATGTTTTGTCTGCACATGTGTGCACATGTACAATGCCTGCAGAGGCCAGTAGAGGGCATGAGATCCCCCTGGATAACAGATAGTTGTTATACATCATGTGGATACTGAAAATTGAACCCAGTTCTTCTGGAAGAGGAGCTAGTGCTCTTAATGGCTGAGCTATCTCTTCAGCTCCATGGAGAGAATGTTTCAGTTCTGGGGAGATTTCTGTTCGGTTAAAAAGGAGGATCAGACTGGGTGGTGGTGGTGCACGCCTTTAATCCCAGCACTCAGGAGGTAGAGGCAGGCGGATCTCTATGAGTTCGAGGCCAGCCTGGTCTACAAGAGCTAGTTCCAGGACAGGCACCAAAGCTACAGAGAAACCTTGTCTAAAAAAAAAAAAAAAAAAAAAAAGGAGGACTCAGAAGTTAAAGGTTATTCTCAGTTACACAGTGCTCAAGGCCAGCCTGAACTACCTGAGACCTCTCTTTCTAAAGGAAAAATCTAGTTGTATAAATAGGCATTTAAACTAGGATGGTATTGTTAGTGTATGTGTGTATATGTGTTGTACTCCTCAAAGACTCTTAGTTTGGGTTGTATTCCCACCCACTCATACAGACTATATAAGAGCAAGTGAGTGACTGCGAAGATGGTACATACCTAGTGTTTATTTTAAATGCCTACTGCACAATTCTGGTTCATTCTGTTTCCTCCTCTTGTAGGTTGTAGAGGAGCACGAAAGTGTGGAGCAGAGTCGGCGAGCACAGGCTGAGCCCATCAACCTGGACAGCTGTCTCCGTGCCTTCACCAGTGAGGAGGAGCTGGGGGAAAATGAGATGTACTATTGCTCCAAATGTAAAACTCACTGTTTGGCAACTAAGAAGCTGGACCTCTGGAGGCTTCCTCCAATTCTGGTATGTTAATAGACTTGCCTCTTAGAGAGGAGTCTAGTGTAAATGAGAGAAGTCATTAAGGGGATTTTTGGGCTGGTTTTGAGTATAATATACTTCTGTAACTTTGTTTAAAACCTTTTTGTACTTGAATGTGGTGACACACACCTGTAGTTCCAGAATTTAGGAGGCTGAGACAGAATGGTCACCAAAAACTTAAGGCAAGCTTAGGCAGCATAGTGAGTTCCAAGCCAACCTAGACTACAAAATAAGACCTTGACTCAAAAAATAAAAGAGCCAGGCAGTGGTGGTGTATGCCTTTAATCCCAATACTCAGAAGGCAGAGGCAGGTGGATCTCTGTGAATTCGAGGCCAGCCTGGTCTATAGAGCAAGTTCCAGGACAGCGAGGACTGTTACAGAGAACTGCTCCCTGTCTTGGAAAACCAAAAGAGGAAAGGAGATTGGGAGCTGAAAAGATGGTTCAGTGGACTTGAGTTGGTGTTCAGCCCCAGGGAGATCTAACACCTCTAGCCTCCTCAGATACCTGCACAAACACTTGCTTTTTTAAAAAAATTTTTAAGATTTATTTATTTATTATGTATACAGCCTTCCTTCCATGTGTGCCTGCACACCAGAAGGGGCACCACATCTCATTGTAGATGGTTGTGAGCCACCATGTGGTTGTTCGGAATTGAACTCAAGACCTCTGGAAGAGCAGTCAGTGCTCTTAACCACTGAGCCATCTCTCTAGCCCTCAAACACTTGCTTGTAATCAAAAACAGCAATCTCTTCTTTAAAAAAGAATGGATGAAGACCAGGCCGTGGTGGTGTTGCGCTCTCAGCACTCCGGAGGCAGAGTCAGGTGAATCCCTGTGAGTTCGAGGCCAGCCTGGTCTACAAGAGCTAGTTCCAGGACAGCTAGGACTGTTACACAGGGAAACCCTATCTCAAAAAACAAAACAAAAAGAATGGATGGATGGATGGATGGATGGATGAGCTTTTCTGTGTAAGGTTTGTATGTTGAGCAGAGAAATTAATTGTTCTAAAAATATATGCTAGATCCCATAACTGAACTTAGAGCCTTGAAGGAGAGAAAGTGATGTAGGCCAGTAAATGAGGACTGGTGCAACTTGAGAAATACTGTACATGGGTTGTAACCAGGTGAATTGGAATTCCAGAAGAGAATGAAAGTCCTTCTAGTCCCATAAAAGAGGAAGTTTTAGGCTAGCCCGTATTTAGGCTGTAGGAAAGCAGCCACCACAGGAGCTTCCACGCCCAGTGAAGAGTTGAATGGCTGTGCACACTACTGTGTGTTGTGTGTGCAAGTATACCAGGGCACAGAGCTGTGCTCTCAGATTTGGTTGTCTCTCCTGCCTCTGGTTGCCTATCAGCAGAGTTTATAAAGACATTAATTACGAAAGCATTTTCTCACCAGACATAGACCCATGTCTGTAATATCAGTGCTTGGGAGACTGAGATAGGACGGTTACCATTTGTTCCAGGCTGGACTGAACACATGGTCACAGCAATACTCCAGTCTTAGTACCAAATTACATCATAAGGTTTCTATTGCTGTGATGAAATACCATGACCAGAAGCAACTTGGGGATGAAAGAGTTTATTTTATTTTGCTTGTACTTTCATATCACAGTCCATCATCCAGGGAAGTCAGGGCAGGAGCTCTGAGACGGGAAGAATACTGCTTACTAGCTTGCCTATAGCCAGATTTTCTGGCAATTTTCTCAATTGAGAATGTATCTTCCCAAATGACTCTAATCTTGAGTCAAGCTTTCATAAAACTAGCTAGCATAGCATATGCGTTACAGTGTGGAGGTCAGAAGGGAACTGTGAAGTTGGGTCTCTTTTCTAGGAATTAAACTGAGATTGTCAGGCCTTATAGTAAGTCCTTTTACCCACCAACATGCCTCTTTATTTTTTGAAAACATAGCTTCTCATCAAACATGAACCATTTGGCTAGGCTGACTTGGGTCAGTGAGCCTGGGGAGCTGTACCTAGACCCTCATTCCTGCATAACACACATTTTAGTGACTAAGCCATCTCTAAATTAAGTGCTGGGATTTTTTTTCTTTTGATACAGGGTCTTACTGTGTAACTCTGACTAGCCTGAAACTTGCTATTATAGACCAGGCTGACCTCAAATTCACAGAGATCTATCTTCTCGGCCTCTGTAGTGCTGGGATCAAAAGTTCAAAAGTGTGCACCACAACAGCTGGTTCCAGTACTAGGATATTTTTTTCTATGTATGGGGGTTGTTGCCTGTTGCATGTGTGTCTGCATCATATGCATGCAGTGCCCCGAAGCCAGAAGCAGGCATTGTATCCTCTGAAAATGGTTTATGGAGGTCAACTACCATGTAGGCGCTGGGAACCAATCTGGATCTTCTTCAAGATTTCTCCAGCCCCGGGACTAGGATATTTTAGCAAAACTTTGATTTGTGTCATCATCCTACTACTCTGAGAAAAGAAATGTAGATTTTTTCTTCCCTTGCTCATAGTAGTACACAAGAAATTGATAGCATTTGTGAAGCTAACTCCAGAAATGAAACTGAAGGAAAAGAAGAAGCGGGCAGGGGCAGGCTTGGGAACCTGGTAGGTGAGGAAGAGGGATTTTTGTTTTGTTTTGTGTTTTGTTTTTTGTTTTTCGAGACAGGGTTTCACTGTAGCCTGTCCTGGAACTAGCTCTTGTAGACCAGGCTGGCTGGCCTCGAACTCACAGAGATCCACCTGCCTCTGCCTCCTGAGTGCTGGAATTAAAGAGGGAATTTTTTAAATATAAGGTATGATTAACATGCATTTAAATGCATAGTTTTTTTAATGTCAGGTTTGATGACTTTGTCAATTGCATATATGCATATAACCATCCTATAAAACAAGGAATAAAAGCATTTATTTAAAACTTAAATTTGGCCAGGCATAGTGGTACTCACCATAAGTCCCAGTACTTGGCAGGCATAAGCAGGTAGATCTCTGAATTCAAAGCCAGTCCAGTCTACAGAGTGAGTTCCAGGACAGCCAGCACTATGCAGAGAAACCTGTCTTGGAAAAAAGAAAGGAAAAGAAAAGAAAGAAAATAAGAGAAAAGGAAAAAAAATATCAAATTTACATTTGAGATTTTATAACAATGTGCAAATGTTACATATTCTTCAGAACCTTTGAATGCAATTGTTCCTACCTTTTCTTCTTCAGATTATTCACCTTAAACGATTTCAGTTTGTAAATGGACGGTGGATAAAATCACAGAAAATTGTTAAATTTCCTCGTGAAAGTTTTGACCCTAGTGCTTTTTTAGTACCAAGAGACCCAGCTTTTTGCCAACATAAACCACTCACACCCCAGGGGGATGACATCTCTGAGCTAAGGATTTCAGGAGGAGATGTGAAGAAAATGGATGTCCAGAACTCAGCAGGGGAGGAGGATGTGCTCCTGAGCAAGAGCCCATCTTCACTCAGTGCAAATATCACCAGTAGCCCTAAAGGTAAGGGGAGGGGCCTTCCCTCTCTCTCCTTTTCTCTTCCCTCCCTCCATCCCTCCCCTACCTCTCTTTCTCCCTCTTTCTTTCTTCCTTGTCATAGTCTTGCTTTGTAACTTCAGCAGCCTCTATTCTGGACCAGTAATTTGTATTTTAGCTTTGTGACTTTTAGCACAAAATAGCCTCCTTAAATCTAGATTCTCTTTTGTCATTTGTAAAATGGCGAGAATACCAAATTAGGGCAAGAGGATTTGAAATACCAGCAGTAGTAATATATTGTTAGGGGTTGCATCTACAATTTAAGCCAGCCTAGGTTACATACATTCTATCTTCAAAAATATAAATAAAAGCCAGCAAAATGGCTCAGTGGATAAAGATGCTTAAATTCAGTCCCTAATCTCACATGGTAGGAAGGAACTGACCTCCTACAGGTTGTCCTCTGACTACACATAAACACCGTGGTATGCATGCCCACACAGATGCACACATATAAATGTAAATATATATGTATATGAATAAGTAAATAGCTGTTATTATAGTATTTATGAAATCATACAAAAGAAATCTGTATGTTTCAGTACAAATGTAATTTTTTAGTAAGTCTGATCTGTAATTATTTGGATCTTGTGGGACCCACAGGTGAAGAACACTACATATATATGATTCTTTTTACCGTGTTCCCACCAACTATAGAGCCAGCCCTGTATATGAGCTTTACTTTTGTTCTCTGAAAAATATACAGAGCAGTCAGAGAAATTTCATGAAGTTAGATTAACCTTTTACCAATGAAATAGATGCTTGAGGCCAGGTGGTGGTGGCGCATGCCTTTAATCTCAGTACTCGGGAGGCGGAGGCAGGAGGATCTCTGTGAGTTACAGGACAGCCTGCTCTACAAGAGCTAGGTTTCAAGACAGAGAAAACCTGTCTTGGGAGAAAAAGAAAAGGAAGAAAGAAAGAAGAGAAAAAGAAATAGATGGTTGAGTATTGTGTGGCTTTAATTTCTCAGGATTTTTATGTTTTCCCCCTTCCTTTCACTAGATAACCCAGGATTTCACACATGCGAGGCAGTGCTTTACCGCTTATTTTGAAGTAGCATCTTACTAAGTTTCCTGTATTGAACTTAAGTTTACTGTTGCCCAGACTGGCCTCCTTTCAGTCCTCCTTGTGTCTCTTGAGCAGTTGGAGTTATAGGCATGTTCCACCAAGCCTAACCCTCAGTTTTCATTTCTAACATGAGAAATACATACAGGTAAAATGCATCTAAACAGAGGTTCTAGAGGTCCTTGGTAATTTGTTCTTCTTTGTTTTGTTTTTGGATTTTTGAAACAGGATCTTGCTATGAACTCACTGTGTAGTCCAGGCTGGCTTTGAACTCAGGATCCTGTAATCAGATGTTACTATCCTGCCTGCCAGTTCTCAGATAACCAAATCAGAGGTTGAATATGAATTATAAATAGCTCAGGCTTATTACTAACTAGCTCATACATTTTAAGTTAACCTATATTCCTTATTTATATTTTGCCATGTGATAGTACCTTTATTAGCATAGCATGTTCATCTCCTGCTCCCTCTATGTCTGTCTGTTGACTCCTGACTCCGCTCTCCTCCTTCCCATCATCCTTAGTTTGGTGTCCCTGCCTATACTTCCTTCCTGGATACTGGCCCGTCAATGTTTTATTAAACCAATTTGAGTGACAAATCTTTACAGTATACAAGAGGATTTTTTTCCTCAACAGAATCCTTCTATTTTAGTTTCCAGAGTATCAAGACCACTCTTGGTCTAAGAATATATTTATAAAATTCATTGTTTTGAATTGAATATGACATAAATCACTTTTCTATGATTTTGTGATTCCTATGATATATACATTTTCATTGCTCCCTATTTTTTTTAGGAACAGAACTGATAGAATGAATACATATATATGTGGTATTTATTAGAATGACTTACAGGCTGTGATCCAACTAGTCTAATAATGGCTATCTACCAATGAAAGGTCTAAGAATCAGTAGTTGCTCAGTTCACAAGTCTGGACGTCTCAGCTGGTCTTCAGTATACACCAGCATCCCAAAGATGTAGGCTCTAATTCCAGTGAAAGAGTGGATTTGCCATCAAGAGCGAGAGTTAGCAGGCAAAGAGTGAAAACTTTCTTTTTCTGTGTCCTTTGTGTAGGCTGCCATCAGAAGGTGAGGCCCAGATTAGGTGGATTTTACTACCTCAAACAATCAGGATTTTGAGGCAGTGGTAATGGGGCATGCCTTTAATCCTAGCACTCTGGAGCAGAGACAGGTAGATCTCAGAGTTCTAGGTGAGCCTGGTCTACAGCAAGTTCCAGGACAGCCAAGACTACACAGAGAAACCCTGTCTCCAAAAAAAAAACCCAAATAAATGCCAGGTAGTGATGGTGGTGCATGCCTTTAATCCCAGCCCTCAGGAAGCAGAGACAGGTGGATCTTTGAGTTTGAGGCCAGCCTGCTCTACAAAGCAAGTTCCAGGAGAGTCAAGGCTGTTTAAAAAAAAAAAAAAACCTTGATGGTTTTTTGTTTGTTTGCTTGTTTGTTTGTTTGTTTGTTTTGAGGCAGGGTTTCTTTGTAACTTTAGAGCCTGTCCTGGAACTAGCTCTTGTAGAGCAGGCTGTCCTGGAACTCACAGAGATCCTCCTGCCTCTGCCTCCCGAGTGCTGGGATTAAAGGCATGTGCCACCAAAACATGGCAACAAAACCTTGAAAATATGGATTAAAAGAGTTTATCTTTCCACCTCTCAAAAGATCTGATTTAGAAATAACTTCAAAGCCGGGCGGTGGTGGCCCACGCCTTTAATCCCAGCACTCGGGAGGCAGAGGCAGGCAGATCTAGGTGAGTTCGAGGCCAGCCTGGTCTACAAGAGCTAGTTCCATGACAGGCTCCAAAACCACAGGGAAACCCTGTCTCGAAAAACCAAAAAAAAAAAGAAAAAAAGAAAAAAAAAAAGAAAGAAAAAAGAAATAACTTCTAATGATTTAATTAAGAAAATCCTCCCAGGTATACTCAGCCACTTGGATTTTAGATAATTCCAGATGTAATCACGTTGACAGCCAAGAATAGCAATCGTAAGCTATTTAATAAAGTAATAAGAAGGAGCTGGAGAGATGGCTCAGTGGTTAAGAGCATTGCCTGCTCTTCCAGAGGTCCTGAGTTCAATTCCCAGCAACCACATGGAGGCTCACAACCATTTGTAAAGAGGTCTGGTGCCCTCTTCTGGCCTTCAGGCATACACACAGACAGAACATTGTATACCTAATAAATAAATAGATAGATAGATAAATAAATAAATAGATAAGTAGATAAATAAATAAATAAATATTAAAAAATGAAGTAATAAGGAGTGAGAGTACGCAGTCAGCATTTCTTTTTGTCCCTCCCTCCCTCCATTCCTTCCTTTCTTCCTTCCTTCCTTCCTTCCTTCCTTCCTTTCTTTCTTTTCTTTCTTTCTTGTGTAGCCTTGGCTATCCTGGAACTCACTCTGTCGAGCAGGCTAGCCTCGAAAACAGAGATCCACCTGCCTCTGCCTTCCAAGTGCTGGGATTAAAGGTGTGTGCCACCACCACCCAGCAGCAATCCTATCTTTATTTGGGAAGCTAAAGTCAGTTAATATTTGGTATCGAACTTACTTGTGGCATTTGGACCTAAATATCTTTCCATCTGTCTCTTTCACAGGTTCACCTTCTTCTTCAAGAAAAAGTGGAGCCAGCTGTCCCTCCAGCAAAAACAGCAGCCCTAACAGCAGCCCACGGACTTTGGGGAGGAGCAAAGGGAGGCTCCGTTTGCCTCAAATTGGCAGCAAAAATAAGTTGTCCAGTAGTAAGGAGAATTTAGATACCAGCAAAGAGAATGGGACTGGGCAGACATGTGAACTGGCTGATACCTTGAGCCGAGGACATATGTTGGGAGGCAGCCAACCTGAGCTGGTCACTCCTCTGGATCATGAGAGCACTTTGGCTAATGGATTCTTTTATGAGCATGAGGCATGTGGCAATGGCTATAGTAATGGTCAGCTTGGAAACCATAGTGAAGAAGACAGTACTGATGACCAAAGAGAAGATACTCATAATAAACCTATTTATAATCTATATGCAATTTCAGTAAGTGACATATTATGTGGGTCTTAAAAACCAGTCTAAGCTGGGCCTGGTGGTGCATGCTTTTAATCCAGCACTTGAGATGCAGAGGCAGGCAGATTTCTGAGTTCAAGGCTATCCTGGTCTACAGAGCAAGTTCTGGGACATAGCTGGGGCTACACAGAGCAACCTTGTCTCAGAAAAAAAAAAAAAAAAAGTCTAACTTTTTAGTGGTTTGTTAGTTGTCCAGTTAACAAAGAAAGCTTGGCCTCCTGGCCAAGCTCACAGTATGATTTAGAAGATGGCCATTTAATAAGTATAATTTGATTCAGAGGTTCAATTAATGCTATAATAAGTATTTCTAAGGGAATTTTGCTTTCTAAATAACTGTTACAGGGCCAAACTTGGTGACAAGTGCCTCTAATCTTAGCATTTGAGACCCTGAAGCAAGACGATTTCAAGTTTAAAGCCAACCTAGGATATATAGCAAGACACTGTCTTTATTCTTTTTTTGGTTTTTTTTTTTTTTTTTCGAGACAGGGTTTCTTTGTGACTGTTATGAAACTCGAACTGGCCTTGAATTCACAGAGATCCAGCTGCCTCTGCTGGGATTAAAGCTGTGTGCCACCACTACCCGCTGACACATACTTCATGTGTGTGTGTGTGTGTGTGTGTGTTAAGATTTTGTCTTTTGATAAAGTTAGATAATTGTACACATATTTTCCTTACCAGTATTCTTACCAGAGCAGTATTCTCCTGCTCAGATCTTAGCACTGTGCCCTGGCTAAGTACTATTAATTACTAACATACCACCACTCTCTTCTCTCTCTAGTGCCATTCAGGAATTCTGGGTGGGGGCCATTATGTCACTTATGCCAAAAACCCAAACTGCAAGTGGTACTGTTACAATGACAGCAGCTGTAAGGTAAATATTCTCAATCTTTAAATGACAGAAGCAGAATGCCAACAAATTTGGGGAATGTTATTGAAATAATAACCTTTCTGCTGAGCAGGAAATAATGTGTTTGTATGAAGTAATGTTCAGTTTTAAGGAAGCAAAGGTATGATGGGAAAACTGGGTAAGAACTGAAAATATGAATAGTGAACAAAGCAAAGGTGCTGGTTAATGAGAAATTCAATCTTTTGGGTTTGAGTTGATCATGTCCCGTCTTCTGTGTGTGTGTCTCCCCATGCCCCACTCACACATGTTGGGAAAGGCTTATACTAAAGACCTGAACTCTCCAATGCTGATTTTTTTTTTGAGCTAAATTTGATGGCGTTTGTTAAATATGGTGGCCACACCTTTGATGGAGGTAGTGGCAGGAGGATCAGCAGATTAAAGTCATGTTCCTCACTGAAATGAGTTTAAGGTCAGTCTGGGCTGTATGAAACTGTGTCCCAAAAGAAAACTCTCTCTCACCCACCTAATAAATTGTTTGTTGTTGTTGTTGTTGTTGTTATTTATTATTATTATTATTATTATTATTATTATTATTATTATTATTATGGGTTAGGGCATTCATTTGCCTATGGTTAGAATATTCTCCAAAACAAAGACTGAAAATATGAGACTCGCTTTCAGTGCAGGTGTGAAATAGTTGATTCAAGAGTTAGTGAGAGTTGTTTTTCCTGGTAAAGAATTAAGAGCCAACACAGCAGTGGCTTATATATATTAATTATAAAGGCTTTTCTTACCCTTTTAGGAACTTCACCCTGATGAAATTGACACCGACTCTGCCTACATCCTTTTCTATGAGCAGCAGGGGATAGACTGTACACAATTTCTGCCAAAGATCGATGGCAAAAAGATGGCAGATACAAGCAGCATGGATGAAGACTTTGAATCCGAT
The DNA here is from genome assembly GCF_982192425.1 of Myodes glareolus. NCBI lineage: Eukaryota > Metazoa > Chordata > Mammalia > Rodentia > Cricetidae > Myodes > Myodes glareolus. Next base: position 37,657,089 of record NC_142034.1, read on the forward strand.
TACAAGAAGTACTGTGTGTTACAGTAAAGCTGCTGCTCTGGCCGCTAGGTGGGCTGCTTCAAGGGAGGTGACTCCTTGTAGGTGACATTTGGCAGAATCGTCGCTGAAAAGCAGGCTAAGTGTAGTTATTTTATCCTGTGACCTGAAGCACAAAATAAAAAGTCCTAATTAAAATAACAGTCAACTTTAAGAATAGCACTAATTTTGTTTGAAGTCTCTCGCAAGCTGTCCAGTGGAGGACTTTGAGGCAGATCCCACCATTAGCCTGTAAAAAGAAGGTTTGGCACCAATCACCTGGGACCAATTAAGAATTTAATGTGCTTGTCCAGATAATGAACAAACTTGTAATGAGTATAGAGTTTTCCAATAATCATAACAATATACTAAGGATTTCCTTGAAATCAAAGTAAAAAAAAAACAACAAAAGTTGAAATGTTGTCTGGGGACGACATGATATGCTACCTCCTTTTTCCTGAAGTTTCATTCCATTGTATTGACAAATGGAGAAAGCCAGGTCATGCAGGAGTGCAGATGACTCTCAGAGTGCAGACACAGGTTCTTCCTATTTTGAAGCATTTCCCTGTTCTTTCTGTGTCCTTTTTCTTTGCTTTTTGTTGTTGTCAAGTTTATGTTTGAAACAGTGACAGTGGCAGAAGTTGTGGTGGTTGGTCTGAGACCATGTGCCTTCCACCCAGTCTCAGTGCAGAGACCCAGGAGAGGTCCAGCCCAGGTGGCCCTTCTGCCAAGGCTTCTTTAGGATACTAGAGGAGTCCCCACAAGCTCACTGCTGGGTGTGGCTGCTGCCAGGGTTTGCACCATAGTCCCATGCATATGTTGCACAAAGTGTTTCTAGGAAGGTATGCAAAAGCCAGACTGTTAGTGGTGGGTTTTTTTCTTTGTTTCTCATTTTGCACTTTATAAGAGAGAACACATGCAAACAAGTTGTGCTTGTACTTTAATGGCTCTAAGGGCTATTAGTTAACTCCATCAGTGTGTAAAATTTAAAAACAAAAATATATCCAGCATTGATAGTTTGTAAGTATTGTGCAAAGAAACTGCTGGGTGTAGGAGGCAAACTGTAGTTGTTTTCATTTCTGCCCTTCAGCTTTTTTTTTCTTTACTCACTTTTTTCCTAATTATTCAAAACTGGAACAAAAGTGTAAATATCATTTTTCTGGCATCATTTTTCCTGTATTGTGTTTTAGTTTGTAGTCCAAGGAAATTCTCACCTTATTTTTCGTCTTTTAAAAAATTTGAGACCCTGGAAGCTGATTCTCATTGTTGTCAGATCCTATTCCCCTCTCTTCTTCATGGTGCAGTTAGTGTCCTGACAGCTGAACCCAGCGCTGAGACTGGTTTCAGTGCACTGGGAAAGCTGTCACAAGCAGCTGCCGAGGCTGACGTCCTTTCAGAAGGATGTGCAGAAGAGGAAGGAATGGCCTAAAGGAGTAATGTAATGAAGTCACACAAAGTACATACTTCATAGATTTAAAGTTTTCATATATGAGATTGTCCACTCTTACCTGGACAAGTCCCATGAAAAAGTGGAAGATTTCCAATAATTTCTTTACAGATGTTTTAGTTGAGCAGGTAGCACAATCTACTAATGTTGTTTGATCTGTGTTTGTTATATTGGTTGTAATTAATTTTTTAAACTCGAGAACTAGCAGAAAATTTATTAAATTAACTATTAACTACATTTACCTTGTAAATTTCTGTATAAAACTTGTTGACAATGCACTGACTTTAGGAAGACATTGCTGTACATAGAGTGTAAATAAGATAGTGTTGATGTACTGAATATGAACTGTATAAAAAAGTATTGGTCATTGTATATGGCGTGTACCTGTTTATCTGTAACTATTACCCAAACAAATTAAATACTGCAGATGTCCACATGTCGTTTTTCCTTGTACAAGTAAACACAAAGAGCCTGTTTCTTCAACCTTTCTGTCTGTGATCCTCTTTAATTCTTCTGGGTGCATAATATCAATTCCACTTATGAACATGTTCCAACTTAGAAGGGGTGGAAACTGATGAGGTAGAAGGAGGCACTTGCACTGACTAGGTGAATTTTACTTAGACATAGCTTACATTCACAGGGTAGAGAGCTGGTATGAACTGAAAGTTCGTGAGAGGAGCCCTGTGATAACCTGTGATACTGGTTAACATAAGATGATGGACTTTCCATTTATATAGCACCTTGAAATGGGTCTAGTTGTAGGGACAAAGTGTGGGGGCTACTAGGGATATCCTGGGCTGTCTTTTTTTCTCACCTGACACACCTTTAATCCCAGCACTCGGGAGGCAGAGTCAGGTGGATCTCTGTGAATTTGAGGCCAGCCTGCTCTACAGAAGGAGTCCCAAGACAGCCAGGACTGTTATACAAAGAAATCCTATCCCAAAAAGCTTAAAAAGAAAAAAAAAGTCATTTTGTTTTTGCTTTTGTCTGTGTGTCTGTCTGTAATGACTAGTTGTCCAAGGAGTCAGAAAAGGTTGTTGACTTCCCTAGAGCTGGAGTTTAAGAGCCCGTGGCAGAAATGCTGGAAATCAAGCCCCAAATCCCCTGAAAGAAGAGCGAGTGCTTGTAACCACTGAGTCTTCATGCCAGCCCCATAAGATTTATTTTATTTTTAATTATATGTGTGTATATGAGTATGCACATGTTTGAGTGCAGGTGCCTATATTGTCTAGAAGAGGGCATTAGATTCTCTGAAGCTGGAATTGCCTGATGTTGGTACTGAGAACCAAATACCAGTCCTCTGCAAGACTATCTAGGATGCTTAACCACTGAGCTATCTCTGCAGCTGTGCCTCTTTTCTTTCTGAGAGCTCTCCAAGGCACTGTTGAGAACAAATGAAGTGGGGCTGGAGAGATGGCTTAGTGGTTAAGAGCACTGACTGCTCTTCAAGAGTCCCTGAGTTCAATTCCCAGCAACCACATGGTGGCTCACAGCCATCTATAATGTAGACCTGGCGCCCCCTTCTGGCATGTGGGCACACATGGAAGGAGTGATATACACATAATAAATAAATAACATAATAAGTAAATAAATCTTTTAAAAAAAAAAAAAGAACGGGGCTGGAGAGATGGCTCAGTGGTTAAGAGTATTGCCTGCTCTTCCAAAGGTCCTGAGTTCAATTCCCAGCAACCACAAGGTGGCTCACAACCATCTGTAATAAGGTCTGGTGCCCTCTTCTGGCCTGCAGACATACACACAGACAGAATATTGTATACATAATAAATAAATAAATATTAAAAACAAAAAACAAAAACAAATGCTGGGTGGTGATGGCGCACGCCTTTAATCCCAGCATTCTGTGAGTTCAAGGCCAGCCTGGCTCTACAAGAGCTAGTTCCAGGACAGGCACCAAAGAGAAACCCTGTCTCAAAAAAAAAAAAAAAAAAAAGAATGAAGGTCTAGAACTGTCATTCACCCTATTTTGCTGCTGCAGTAATTTTGTTTACCTATAAAATTCAAATCTAATAAATACTGAAGCTTACATGACCTGAACTACCTAAATTTCCTGGTAAGTACTCAGTATGATAGTATATTTCCCACTTTCTCTTCTATAAGGTTCAGTGTGGTTGGCTTTATGTTGAGGTCTTTGATCCATTTGGACTTGGGTTTTGTGCATGGTGATAGATATGGGTCTATTTTCATTCTTCTACATGTTGATATCCAGTTATGCCAGCTCCATTTGTTAAATATGCTTTCTTTTTTCCATTTGATATTTTTTGCTTCTTTGTCTTTCTTTTTTCCATTTGATATTTTTTGCTTCTTTGTCAGATATCAGGTGTTTGAAGATGTGTGGGTTGATCTCTGGGTCTTCTATTTGGTTCCATTGGTCCTCCTGTCTGTTCTTATGCCAATACCAGGCTGTTTTCAGTACTGTAGCTCTGTAGTAGAGTTTGAAGTCAGGGATTGTGATGCCTCCAGAGAAGCAGTGGAATTTAAAATTCTGTATATATATGTGTGTATAAAAATTCCATCTGTTGTTGAAGAACACAGTCCTGTGTTAAATCTTTCCCTTAAAAAAAATCAGAAATTCAGACACCAATACAAGATACTCCATTTAAAGTGCAAGGTTAGGTGTGGTGGCTAGCCAGTACTTAGGAGGCAGATGCAGGAGGATCACAGGTTTGAGGCTACATACAGCAAGTTCCATGACAGCCTAAGATACAGGGAGAGAACCAAGTACTTGACCAGCACTTAGGAGGCCACAGTAAGCAGATACCTGTGAGTTTAAGACAAGTCTGGTTTACACAAGTGCCAGCCAGGCAGGACTACAAAGTGAGATCCTATCTTCAAAACTTAATATTAAAAACAAAAGTAAAACTTTCAGCTGGGTAGTGGTGGCACATGCACTTAATTCCAGCACTCGGGAGGCAGAGGCAGGTGGATCTCTGAGTTTAAAGCCAGCTTAGTCTACAAAGTGAGTTCCAGGGCTACACAGAGAAACCCTCGAAGAAAACAAAAATAAATGAATAGAACTTCCTTGAAAACAGTGTGGTGACTGAAACTCTAGGCTCAGTACTTGGAAAGTTGAAATGGAGAGAATCTTTTGAGCTCTGGAGTTCGAGACCCTAATCTCAAAGGCAATTTATGTAAAAGCCAGGTACAAGCCTTCTTGTAATTAGAAAGTGTAGAAAGGAGCTACGGGCAGGCCTGCTTTTCATCCCGCCCGGCTCCTGCATGGCTAGCTTAGTCCCAGAAATAACAACACACAAATTGTATTCATTTAAGCACTGCCTGGCCCATTATCTCTAGAGAGTTAGTTACTGACTAACTCTCATATCTTGATATTAACCCATTTCTAATAATCTGTATCACACCATGAGGTGTGGCTTACCGGGAAAGATTCAGTATGTCTGACCTGGTGGCTGGCTCCATGGCTTCTGGCTCATAGCCCTCTTCCCAGCATTTTGTTCTGTTTACTCCGCCTACCTAATTTTCTGTCCTATCAAGGGGCCAAGGCAGTCTCTTTATTGACCAATGAAAATAACACAATAGACAGATAACCCTCCTCCATCATTTCCCCTTTTTCTGTTTAAACAAAAAAGAAAGGCTTTCATTTTAACATAGTAAAATTACACATAACAAAACAGTTATCAAGCAAGAATTACAGTCACAATATTTATAACTATCTTTATCATAATAATGGAAAACTATAACTATGACTATCCATTCTTTAACTCCATCAAAGACTCCAGAAGGATATAATATTACCTAAGTAAACAAGAAGTAAGCAACTTCCAAAACTCTAGAAATGACAGAGACATCTCGCTGCCTGGACAGTGACCAAAGTTCCTCTGTATCGTTGGGGCATCCATTTTCGGCCTTCAGGCCCATAATATCCAGCAGACATTTCCATGAAGCAGGAACTTTTAAAGACAGTTCAGTCACTATCTGCTGTGTCCTGCAGAATGTCTCGCAGACTCCTTCATGAATCAGGAACCCCGAAAGATCATCTCACCTTTAGGCAAGTTCAGCAGTCCTCTCTCTGTGGGTTCTCTGTGTCCAGTTTATACAACAGTCCAGGCAAGAACAGTTTCTTGCCCAAATGGCTAACCAACTCCATAAGGAGCCTCTTCGATGCCCTTCTTCCTCTTGAAGTAGATTGGTGCTGCCAGGAGCAGACGTGCCTCATTGTCATGAAAAGTCCTACGTTATTAAAACATTAAATGCCATGTTCTGTAGTCTTTGAAAGATATGAATGTCTATCTGAAATATATCTATGCACTTCTAGAAAATCAGACTAACATTACTACAAGCTAGTATTACCATTAACAACCTATATTTTTAATTATACATTGCATTTTTAAATAAACTACACAATCACAATACCTCAATCAAGATCAGAAACATATATACATATAACAAAATTGACCTTAAAATCCATAACAAATAAAATTATTCATATCTATATCATATCCCCCTTTAAATGTAAAAGAACATTTATAAACAATATTTGGGAATATGGACGTAGTTATTTCTCTCCAAACTTCTTCCTGCTGTATAGGGGCGCTGTTAATCAGGTCTTTCATGGTATAACCTGTCTGCCAAGTTCATCTCAGTCAGCAGTTGAGTGAAGAAATTTTTTGAGGGTGTTCACAGAAACCTTTCAGGAGGGCGTGGTCTATCATACCATATTGGGATAGAAGCAATCCACAGGGTCTCATCCTCTGTGAAAACAAAAGAAGAACCTCCTTTCCAAAGCATCATATTCTTAGACCCAAATTCTGAAATCAAGGTATTTTTAAAATATCTATCTTGGATTAGTTCAGCAGCATTTATAAACAAAAGTCTTTTAGCAGCTGTTGCTCCTTCCTCAGCATTTAAACAATTCAAAGAGAGCATAATAGCATACAGTATCAAAATTCTCTGTTTATTTTCCATCTTTATTTTAACCTCTATTTCTTTTATTTTTACTTTTACTTTTTGAGACAGGTTCTCTGTATATCTTTGTCCTGGAATAACTCTGTAGACCAGGCTGTCCTTGAACTCACAGAGGTCTGCCTGTCTCTACCTCCCCAGTGCTGGGATTAAAGGTGTGTGCTACCACACCTTGAACTCACAGAGATCTGTCTGTCTCTGCCTCCCAGGTATTGGGATTAAAGGCGTGTACTACCACACCTTGAAGTCACAGAGGTCAATCTCTACCTCTGTCCCTTGAAGTCACAGAGGTCAATATGCCTCTGCCTCCCAGGCATTGGGATTAAAGGTGTGTACCACCACACTCTATTTCTCCCTTTCTTTATTTTTTATTTTTAATGCCTTTAACCTTTAGCCTGCATATATTTTTAACACATAGTAAACCATTTAGAGGTTTTTTTATCTTTGAATCTCTCTTTACTGTATCTCTCTTTTTCTGACTTCATAAGCCTTTAATTTACTGAGCAATATGGAGAGCCGTGGCTTTGACGGCTAGATCCAGCTCATTTTTTAGCTTTCCAGCCTCACGGCTGAGATACCAGCCAGAGCTGTGTTCACTGCCACAACTCTATGGCGTTTCAAGGTCCTTGCTAGCAAGCAAGCTGAAGCATTCTGCTCACAGACCACACTCAGTCGGACTGCCTGCCTGAAAGAGTCACAGATTGCCCTGGCAGGACGGCCCAGAAAGCCAGCATTTTAAAACAGCGCAGCTTTTTTTCCTGCTACGGCTGAAAACCAAAAAGCATGCGTTCAGTTTTTCACCAACACCGTTTAAGTGTTTCGTGGCAGGACCTCTTAATGAGCTACAAAGTTTTGCAGCTAAAGCTGAGTCAGGAAGCCTCCCTTAGATAAGAGTGCTTGCTTGCTCTAGCAAGCAGAGCAGACCTGAGAAATTGCTGCTACCAAGAAACCATGCTTTACTCTATTCGTTCCCAAGCTTTCTCAAGCTTTCTGTGGATTCAGTTATCCACGTTGGCGCCATCTGTAGAAAGGAGCTACGGGCAGGCCTGCTTTTCATCCCGCCCGGCTCCTGCATGGCTAGCTTAGTCCCAGAAATAACAACACACAAATTGTATTCATTTAAGCACTGCCTGGCCCATTATCTCTAGAGAGTTAGTTACTGACTAACTCTCATATCTTGATATTAACCCATTTCTAATAATCTGTATCACACCATGAGGTGTGGCTTACCGGGAAAGATTCAGTATGTCTGACCTGGTGGCTGGCTCCATGGCTTCTGGCTCATAGCCCTCTTCCCAGCATTTTGTTCTGTTTACTCCGCCTACCTAATTTTCTGTCCTATCAAGGGGCCAAGGCAGTCTCTTTATTGACCAATGAAAATAACACAATAGACAGATAACCCTCCTCCATCAAGAAAGGGTATCAACTTTTTTTTCTAATGGGAGTTTAGTGAGACAGGGTCTCTTTACATAGCCCTGGCTGCCCTGGAATTTGCTGTGTAGACCAGGCTGGCCTCAAATTCACACAGAGATTCACCTGCCTCTGCCTCCCGAGTGCTGGGATAAAGGTGTTCACCACCACTGCCTTGACAGTTTATCAACTTTAATCCAATCAGGAAAGAGTACCAATTCTAGCTGTGCTGTTAGAATACTTGTAAACTAAAACAAGTCCCCTCTAGGCTCCGGGTCAAGTGCCATGAGAATTTTACTTTAGGGGCTAGAGAGGTGGCTCAGTGATTAAGTGTGCTATGAAATCATGAAGACAGAGTTTAGATCCCAGCACCCACATGACACCTGTACCTGCACTGGAACCACAGATGCCTGTACTTCAAGCTCTAAGAGCCAACACCCTCCCTCTTCTGGCCTCTGCATGTACACTAAGACATACATTTATTGCAGAATTAATATGTCTTTGCAGTGAGAAATTACTACACACTTAGAGGTTAATAAAGGGAAAATCCTTTAATAATAGTATTATTGACTGGGTGAGGTGTAGTTGTTATGATTTTTATGCTGGCCTCCCCTGTCACCTGGCCAGATGAATCCTGGGATTCCTGCCCCTTTAAGACAAGCTCCACCCACTTCCAGTCTCTCCCTCCCTCCCTTCCTCCTTTCCTCTCTCTCTATCTCTCTCTGTCTCTCTCTCTCCCCCCCCCAACTTTCTGTCTCCCCCTTCCCTCCTCTCTCTCTTTCTCTCTTCCCTTCCCTTCCTCCCCCTACACCCTCCTTTAATAAAACTTCACACTCAGTCTCCATCTGCATGGTCCCCCACCCATCATGGGATCCACCAAGGTCCCTGGAGAAGCTGTAAATCTTTCAGTAGTGGGCGCACACCTTTAACCCCTGCACTTGGGAGGCAGAGGCAGGTGGTTCTCAGTGAGTTCAAGGCCAGCCTGGTCTACAAAGTTCCAGGACAGTCAGGCTACACAGAGAAACCCTGTCTAAAAAAAACAATAAGAAAAAGAAAAGAAGAAAGTGGAAAAAGTGTGCTCCTTACTAACAGGTGAAAGACTAAACAGAAATCCCTATCAACTTACATTTTCACAGACCCAGCTTCCACTTAAAGCAATTAAATGTTTTATTTTTTTAAAAAATAATCTTTTTTTATTATGTATATAATATTCTGTCTGTGTGTATGTTTGCAGGCCAGAAGAGGGCACCAGACCTCATTACAGATGGTTGTGAGCCACCATGTGTTGCCGGGAATTGAACTCAGGACCTTTGGAAGAGCAGGCAATGCTCTTAACCACTGAGCCATCTCTCCAGCCCCCTAAATATGTTTTACAGAGACAAAAAGTCCAAGTTTTAGTTGTTTGGACAAATGGGGAGATTTACAACATAAGAATGTTGTCATAGTAGAGGCTAGGACAGCGTTTGCCAGGCAGCTGTCAGCCAGGGTCCAAGGTCACCCTGCCTACCTGGGTGTCCTCTTCCTGACGTTGGGACTTAGAGGGTGGCCACGACCCCCTGTTGCCTGTTAAGTGCAGCACTCTAAAGACTGTTCTGTGCCTAATGGCCTGCCTTGAGCAAGGGGTGGTTTCCTTTTATTGTGGGCATGGAGCCTAATTGGTGGCAATCTTAGTGAACAGATCGCTTTTGTTGTGCTGTGTTTTGTTGTTGTTGTTTTTTGTTGTTGTTGTTTTTTGAAGACAGGGTCTCTATGTAGTCCTGGCTGTCTTAGAACTCACTGTCCTTTTGCCTTTGCCTCCCAGGGCTAGGAGTGCCTTTGCACCACCACGCCCAGCCCCAGCATCCAGTGAACCAATCTTAACAGAAATACAGTCTCAACAAACTTAACTAAGTTAGAGACAGAGATTTTTCCTTGCCTAGGGTTTCTAACAGGTTTGGCTAGTATACTAATTCATCCTGGAGAGCTCCTTTAACTAAATTCTGCTTTGTGTAACTATTTTCTAAGCAAGTTTAACGGATCCTTACAATATCAATTTAGTATTCCCACTTCATTATATCTCACTCATACAGACTTGGAAAAAAATATTTTTTAATTATCACTTCATCCCCAAATATTATTGAAAAGAATAAATCGTGTATAAATAGAGTGGAATGAAAAGTGTCCTTCACCTCTTAGAGGAACAACACTGGAGTCGCGTGGTGATTGTCAGGTTTATCACCAGTTGGGAGGAACGTGTTAAACACCATGTGAGTACCTATTTATAAAGCTTGGTGCTGGCTTCACAAGGTACAGAGGTTCCCAGCCTGCCAATGCGTCAGCACCATGATAGTCAACTGGGAGCTGTGAAATCCGCGGACCCATCCACCACTATCCTATCCCTTCTGTGTTCACAGCCTTACAAGGTAGAGTACATTAAATACACCCTGCAGGGGGGCATCTTTTGCAATCAGTTTGCAACAGTCTGCAAATCGGTCATTTTTGGAAATCAACCAGGAAATGAGTTGTTACTTCCACTCTGCCCTGGGAAGGATGACAGAGGCGCTACAGGTGCATTACAAGAAGGGATGACAGTAACTAACCAAGACAAAATAGCTGCGGTGAGGTGCGGTTCCTATGACGCGTTGACTCAGAACACCCGACTGTCGGCAGTGTACTTAGAGGAGAACTAAATGGAAAAGAAAAGCAAGCTTTCTGTGAGGGAAGATCGGGATTACATCATCGGAATGACAGAGAGCACGTCTGGTACGGTGAGACACTCGTACAGGCAACGTAATAGGCTGCTTGAACTGAGATAAAGGTACCTGAGGGTAAATCAGTAAGCAGGAGCCCTGATCTGAAGGCCTTCAAACATCAGACCTGTTGTGGGATCTTCACTGTGTGAAGATGTGGGAAGATTGGTTTAATAAAGAGCTGAATGACCAATAGCTAGGCAGGATTTCTGAGGAGAGAGGAAGAGGAATCTAAGCTCATGAATTATGCAAGGGAGATGCCCATGAGACATGGAGAAGTCAGACATGCAAAATGAAATAAAGATAAAAAGCCACATGCTAAAACATAGATTAGTAGAAGCAGGTTGATTTAAGTTATTAGAGCTAGTAAGACAAGCCTAAGCTAAGGTCAAGCTTTCATAATTAATAAGTCTCCATGTCATTATTTGTGAGTTAGTGTAGGTGAAACATGGATAGAGTAGTCCCACACTAGCTCAGAACTGAGTATCATAAAAGTCTCTTTATTTAGGGGTTCATCACAGATCACAGTCCACTGCACAAGCCAGGGAACAGGAACTGAATCCAGCAGCAGAGAGAGAGAGAGAGAGAGAGAGAGAGAGAGAGAGAGAACACACAAGAAATACATTAAGGGGCTGAGAGATGGCTCAGAGGTTAAGAGCACTGACTGTTCTTCCAGAGGTCCTGAGTTCAAGTCCCAGCAACCACATGGTGGCTCACAACCATCTATATGATGAGATCTGGTACCCAATTCTGGCCTGCAGGGATACATGCAGGCAGATGCTGTATACATAATTAATAAATAAATCTTTAAAAAATACGTAAAGAACAGATATCAAGTATAAAAATTGGAATACAACCAACATAAACAATATCAAGCAAGAAACATATGCTAAATGTTTTTATAATTATTTTATCTTAAGGAGTCTAAATCTTGTATTAGAAATGGCTTGACTAAGTCATGAGAGGAAAGTAACTACGATTATCTAGTTTTCAATTCCATCAAAGACCTGAAAAGGAAAACAATCTTGAGTAGACATGAAGTACAATCAAGCAACTTCCAAAATGTGCAACAAATGACAGAAACAACTGGCTGCCTGGGTAGTCAAAGTCTCATTTGCAACATTGGAGCAACCAACTTTGGGCTAAGGCCTAGAATAACTGACAGACCATTTTCAGAGGCAGGAAAAAATTTTAAAACCGTCTTACCTGTCTTGACAAGGTTTGGCAGTCGTTTCTTGTTTCCTGCTTGTCCAGTCCAGCCACTGTGCATTTTGTCAGTGATTGAGGCATGGGCAGTTCCTTGCCCAAAGGCCAGATTTGCCAAGAAGAAAACAAACACCAACTGGAGTGCTCAACATTCTCTCAGGAATAGATGGGTGCTACCAGGAGCAATCATGTCTCACGTCAACAGAACCCTAAGTTATTTAAAGCACATGTTCTACAGTTCTTTGAAGTGGTTGAAGATTACCTATTTATGCAGAATACAATCTCTATGTATCCAAAGAACCTGATTAATCTAACAGTAAGTATGACAAACATGGATGACTGTTGACCTATAATACTTAATACCCATATAGCTTAAAGACTAAGACTTCATATTAGAATATTAAAGAGTCTTTAAACAACTGTGCAGCAAATGAGGACAATGACCTTGAAATGTAAACAATGTATAAGTATCTTGATCAGAGGTAGAAATGTGTAGTACAATATGATAAATATATCCTAAAACTGTATCAATATACAAAATGTCTTAGCAGAGGTAGAAGCATGCATGCATGCATGCATGCATACAATAGGACAAAATAACTTTGCATAGGTGTACAAATATTGTGAACAGAAATAGGAGCATATTCAATATAACAAATTGAATTTGTATCAGTATACATGAATCTATACAAATGTAAATTGTCTATAAATAATAGCTCACAAGTATTTACTCTATTATTTGCATTATTATTAGTGTAAGTCCACACTAATAATCTACCTATTATTCCATCCAATTTCCCCCTTTTTTTTTAATTAAAGGAGATCCCTGAGCCTACAAAATTTCCACCCCAACCCCCAACCCTATACCAGTTATAATAAGTTGGCCAAAAGAAAATTCGGACTACACAGGACAGTTCAAATAAAGCTGATTCACATTGCTGAGTATTTTGGAATGGCTAGGATATAGTTTCATATTTCATATGATTTGCATAAGGTCAGAGTACTTGATTAGAAATTCTGCTTACTGTAATTTCCTTTCTCGTGTACAGTCTGCTTTTGCTGGTTTCTCTCTGTCTGTCAGTCTCTGCCTCTGTCTCTGTCCCCCCATTCCCCTCCCTCCTGTACTGGAGATGGAGCCCATGGCTTTGCACGTGCTACACAAGCACTCTCACCACTGAGCCACACATCCAGCCTTAGAAATTCCTCTTCCTACAAGGCCAAGGGGAACTCATGGTTGAACATTAGGTTTGCAGTACTCCAAGGAAGTCTTGAGTAAGTAGAGGCAAAGAGAAAATGGGTCAGACAAGAGGAAGGAAGAGCTAGAAAGGGTGAAGGCATGCCAAGGAGAGGAGTCTCGCCACAGCCAAGTGTGGCCCAGAAGAAGGGTGCCTGGCTGGTGCGAGTGTCCATGCTTCTCAGCTTCTGTGGTGACTCACTCAGTGCCAGTCATTCCGACTCCACAGCAGTGTCTCTCTGGATTGCTAAACTGCCGTGTCCACTAAAACTGCAGATTAGACAAGGAGAGAAGAGCTTCCACATTGAAGAGCAGCAGGACCCTTCTGGAATGGAGTAGGAAATACACTTGTCTTCAGAGGCTGCTGAAGGTTCAGCTCTAGTTTGCTGTGAAAACCAGACCATGCTCTGTACTTTGTGGAGCTGTATGAGGGGACAGGTCACTAACCTGTGAGTCTTCTGTCCCCTTGTAAATAACAATGGTGTTGTGCTGGATCATTGGTCTTCTATCTTTTATTTTGAAACAGTGTCAGGTCTGGATCCTTTTCTTCCATATCATGACAGCTAAGACAGATCAGGATGGAAATGCTCAGGCTGATGTTCAATTGGGAGGTAGGCCCTGCCTGAGCACAAGACCAAATGTCTTTAAAGCACCTTCCACCTACTAAGCGTGCAAGAAGCCAAGGGTACAGGACTTCAGAAGTCCCCAAGGAGCTAGCTCCCAGAACTAGAATGACTCCCAGGAACACAACTCACGAAGCTCTCAAGAGAGTTCTGGCAAACACCTCGGCAATGTAATGGGTTTTGCAAAGGCCATTTTGCTACTCCAATTAGTTGTGGGCGAGAAGGGAAGGAAGCTGAGCAACCAGGGTGAAACCATGGTTGAGTGTGAGCATGTAAGATCCTTTGCAACCAGCTACCGTTGTGCAAGTGCACAGGGGTTTTGTGCTCAAGGCCAGGCGAATTCAAACTGGCAGCTGTCCTGGAGACTGGGCACCTGTAAATAACCAATCCACGGCCTGTGGCCTTCAACTGTGCCAGCTGGAGAAAGGCCCTGCTGCCACTCCTTGTTTGCAGAGTTCTCTGTAGCCAGGAAGTGCAAATAAACACCATCTCGTTTTCCTTACGGGATAGGGAAAAGGCTATAGAGGAGTTTATCGCCCATTCAGCAAGCGTTTATTGAGTACCTACTTTGGGCTCTGAGGTAGTCCTGAGCCTAGAACTGGGAGGAAGTGTCAGGTTTTTGTCAGTTTGACACTAGCTAGAGTCCTCTGGGAAGAGGAGGGTTCAGTTGAGAATGTGCCTTCATCAGACTAGCCTGTGCACCAGTCTAATGTTGATGTAGAAGGGCCAGGCAACTGTGAGCTGTGCCAGCTCCTGGGCAGATGGTCCTTGGTTACGACAAAAGCCAAATGTGTGAGCCTTGAAAAGCAAGCCAATAAGCAATCCTCGTTGGTCTGTGCTTGAGTTCCTGGCTTCCTCTGGTGATGGGCTGGAAAGGGTAGGCTGAAATAATCCCTTCCCTCCCCCCAAATTGGTTTTAATTAGCATTTTTATCACAGCAAGGAATCAACTAAGACAGGAACAAAAGATGGAAGGGCACCTAGACTCAAATGATGTTTTTTTCTGTTTGTTGTTGTTGTTGTTGTTGTTAGTTTGTTTTGAGATCAAGTCTCCTGTCTCCCAAGGCAGCTTCAAACTAGCTAGGTAGCCAAGGATAGCCTTGAACTCCTGATCTTTCTGTCTCTACCTTCGGAGTGTTGTGATTACAAGTTGGTCACCAAGTCTGGCACATGCAGTGCTGAAGGTCTACCCAGGATTTCCAGCAGCCTAGGTGAGTGCCCATCCCTAAGCGACATCCCCAGGTCCTATTTAGAAATTCTGTTTTGCCTATGATCTGTGTTCATTACTGAACCCCACTCACCTCGCATAGCTTTGTGAGCGACGAACTTCATCCCCTCTGATGGATGAATTTGAAGATTAAATCACCTGCCCAGGATGCTGGTCTCCCAGGGACAGAATGTTTTGGAGCCCACTTCAAACTAAGATTGGAGGAGGGGGAGAACCCAGTTGTCGCTTTACCACCCCATTCCTGGAAGAACGGTCAGCCCACCCGAGTCTTGGTGGCTTCCTCTTTGGCAAGGTTATGATGACCTTGGCCACGTCACGCTGTACTGATAACACTGACCAGGAGCCACCTTTACCATCAATGACACTTGTGCAAATGCAGCATTGCGACATCTGGAGGAAGTGGGGTTTTTTTCTTTCTTTCCTTTTTTTTTTTTTTTCTTTTTTTGAGACAGGCTTTCTCTAACAATCCTGGCTGTCCTGGAACTTGCTCTTTAGACCAGGCTGGCCTCGAACTCACAGAGATCCACCTGCCTCAGCCTCCCAAGTGCTGGGATTAAAGGTGTGCGCCACCACTGCCCAGCAAGAAGTGGGTATCTTAATGGCAGTGCCTCCCACCACTCCTGAAAGATAGCAAGGCCTCAGACCCAGGAATCTGCAGTGACTCCCGAGGGGCATGGACATCCTAGGTTTGTAGCTTGCTGTGGTGGCCCAGGGACCTCTGGAGGTAGACAGAAGAAAGTGGGGAGCAAAAGGGTCAAAGGGGTTCAACTTGATTGTTCTCCCCCACGTCTCAGTCTCAGGAAGGGCTAGGAAGGAAAGGGCTCAGGTGGAGGAGAAACTATTGTCTTCAGTAGGTCAAGCATCACCAGGTAGCCTGGCTGGCAGCGGGCCTGGAGGACTTGTGACTGGAGTAAAGGTCACCTGTTCCCAGCTGCACTCTGGAGCACCTGATAGTATCTTAACAAAGATTGACTGCAGCTTCAGAGGTAGCTCGGAAAGATAGAGGTTTGAGTGAACTTTGTGGGACCTTAGAGTGCCTGTCAGAGCCTTCTCACTGGCCCCCTGCCAGCCAGGCTACCTGGTGATACCCACTGAAGACAATAGTCTTCTCCACCTGTGGCCCTTTCCTTCCTGGTCCTTCCTGAGGAGGGAGGGAGAACAATTGAGTTGGAGCCCTTGTCCCCAGATGTTTGATCACCAGCAGCCGGGCTTTAACACAAATACCACATGTCCATCCGGCTCTCATGGCCAACATACATCAGGCTGATTCCCGAGCTCTCCGCATGCATTCAGGGCTAACTGCCGAGTTCCAGAGGGTTAGCCAGCACTGCCACAAGGTTATTGAGTCCAACTGTGGTTTTCTCCTCTTTCCTGCTTTGTTGTGGTGGTGGTTTTGTTTTGGTTTTTTTTTTTTTTTTTGAGACAGGGTTTCTCTGTGTAATAGCCCTGTCTGTCCTGGAACTCAATTTGTAGGCCAGGCTGGCCTTGAACTCACAGAGATCTGTCTACCTCTGCCTCCAGAGTGCTGGGATTAAAAGAATGCACCACCACTGCCGGCCTTGTTCCAGGGGTTTCAGTTACCCTCTTCTGTCCTCTTTGGGCACAGCATGTATGTGGTACACCCCACTCCCACCCCTCAGGGTTTCACTAGATAGCTCTAGCTGTCCTGGAACTCACAGAAGTCTGCCTGCTGCTACCTCCCAAGTGCGTGCTCCACTATGATTGGCACACGTAGTGTTCATACTTGTCAGTGAAACAGCCTCACTCACACACACACACACACACACACACACACACACAAAATAGAATCTTTTTAAATTTTTACTATTTAAAGACGAAAATAACCAATCATATCTAATTTGGTCTCTTGGGAAGTAGCCAATGTTAATTTGAATTTGTTATGTGACTTGAGGAGAAATGTTAGGGTTCAGGGCTGCAACACTGCAGGGCCAGCATCCCCACCACCCATCAGGGAGGGCAGTGTGGGTTTTGTGCCTGCAGAGGCTCGATGATGTGCTCAGATTTGGCTCTCGTTCCCTGAAGTCTCACCAAACTCCAAGCACCGGGCGTTGCTGTGACTCTCCCACCCCGCTACAGGTTTCAGTCCCGCCACCGGGAACCCACCCACGCTCTCTGCAAATGCCCACTCCTCTCTGTAGTCAGACTTCCTTTGGACCGCCAGCTCCCAAATAATGACATGGAGACTTCTTACTAATTATGAAAGCTTGACCTTAGCTTAGGTTTGTTCCCAACTAACTCTTAAGACTTAAATAAATCCAGTTATATTAATCTATGTTCTGGTGCATGACTCGCTGCCTCTCCTCAGCAGCCATTTTAAAATTCTAACCCTTCGTTCCAAAGTGCTCTACTGCTGTGAGCCCAAAAAGCGGCTGCCATTCCAAAGCTGCACACTGCGCCGCCGCTGCTCTACCTCTGTCCTGGGTTCGGAGATAACAAAGCCTCAGGGCTGCCTATTCCAGAAATATACTTGCCCAAACGCGGCCAGTTTGCTTGCGGAGGGGCACTTGCCCCAAAGCACAGCGCACTTTTCCTCAGTAACAGACACAGTGGCCGGTTCCTAAAACAGCATTTGCTCATCAGCTTCTGGGCCCAGCACCCGCTGGGCACCCTGCCTTTCTCCAGCTGTTTCCCTGGTCTCTGCATTGCTCCAAACAGCAAACCTTCCCTACTGACAAATCCCCCCATCCTTCCACTCTAAACCCTACAAAAGTGTTTCTTCTCTATCTTTCTGTTCTCTCTCGCAAAACCTAGGCAGCTGACACAGGTCTCTAAGGCTATCCTATTTCTCTATGTGTTTATATAAATGTGTAACTGTGTACAAATGTAAATGTATACAAATGTGTATAAATGTTATGTACGTATGTCCTTCCAGATTACAACAGCTTTAAATGTTTAGCTTATATGCCCAGTTTAAAATACCAGACAATGATTTTTGTTCTCAAGTGCCTTTACAGACCTGAGACCATGGCATTTTCAAAATATAGAGCTTCTACTATAGAGACAAGCCTGCCTCTACAGCATCCTATGTGTGTCCTCCAAGAAGACAGAAGACCTACATCTCCAGGCTTGCTCTGGTTTGGAAAGCAACAACACAAAAGAAAAAAAAAAAGGCCTTTTTTTCTCAGGGAATTGATCAGCTTATCTGTCAAGCCAGGTAAGACATTCAAGACATTCTTCCCCTCACAGGAAAAATCTTTGGGCCTCTCGCACTCAACAGCTAATGGCAAAACCTGCTTCTAAGCCTGATGTTCTCCAAGGACCAGGAGAGTACTTGGAATTGCCTGCTGGCCAAAAGCTGTCTTGTTTTTTGCTCATCTATTCCTCCCAGATCTGTCTAAAGGCATTTAACAATTCAAAGTAACTGTTCTTTAACAGGCTTCATAGTCCAGGATTAACAGGTTTCCACCTTCAGAGGTCCTAAGTTCTCAATTTCCTCTAATAGCCTTCTGCCAGTTCTCTGACAGGTTCCTGAAAAAGCTCAATTGCTAACCAAAATCAGGTCTGGTAAAATCCAAGGTTTTTAATTTTCCAGTTCTAAGCATATTTTTCAGGTTACTCCTGCTGTCTAGTCAAGATCAACCTACAAAATGCTCCCAGGACAACACCAAAAGAGCCTGTACCAGCTCCTGGGGTTCCATTGGTACCAACTCTTCTGGATCATGGACACCTGCCAACTAAATCTGGTTTCATCTGCTATTGTGTCTTATTCCAAGACTAGCCCCACTTCATAGAGCCTCAGTAATAACAATATTTTTTCTCCTAGACATCTGCCTTCTTGCCTCCCTCAAAAAACAAATGCCCGGCGTCTCCGGATTGACAGCCAACAGGATGCCTTTCCAGCCACACCACCCGCTAAAGTGGATCCACCAACAGCCAGCTCTCCCCTCCCCACATTGCCCCGTGCCAGCAGGAAGTAGCCAGACTTGAGTCTATGCCCTTTTTCCAAAGAGAGCCTAAATGTTTGTCATAATTATTACTTCAATTTCCTGTCATTCCTAAGAGTCTGGAATGTTAAGTCGGGAGTGTAGTCCCAGCCCCTGGCCTGGGAGTTGTATTGGTCTGGACTCCAAATCCCAGCATGCCAGATCCTGACCCCTCCCTGGGAGGGGGTCCACAGGGTATTTAAATGGCCTCCTAGAGGAGAAACACGTGGTTTTTGGGTCTGCTTGGGCTCCCTGCTGTCCTGTCTCCCCATTTTATTTTATTATTTTATTAATTATTTTATTATTTTATTAATTTTTATTAATAAATTAATGCCCATTAATAAAACAATGGGCATTTTGATTTGGTTTGATTCGACCTAACTGGATTTTTTTGTGCCAGTACTGTATGTCTGTCTGACTTTCTCCTTGTCTCACTGGCAAATACCCTGTGCCTCTGTTTCTTGCCAAAGTCCCTACCTCTGCCTGGAAGTCCCTCCTGTCCTCTCCTGCCTAGCTGTTGGCCATTCAGCTGCTTATTAAACCCATCAGAAGGTGCCTTAGGCAGGCAAGGGAGCAGAGAAGCACATCTTCACAGTGTGTTCAAACATCCTGCAAACACCCCTCTAATAACTGAATGCAGCCCTGAGAGTATTTCAAACACACTCTTTTTTGAAATAGTTACTTTTATTATTTTATGGGTATGAGTGTTTTGCCTGCATGTATACCTTGTACCCCATATGTGCCTGGTGCCCAAGGAAGTGGTGAGCCTCCAGAAGGGTGCTTGGAATCAAACCTGGGTCCCTGGCCAGCACAAGAAGGATTCTTAACCACCGAAGCAACTGTTCAGCCCGCACACAGACTCTAAAGGTAATTCTATCAGCTGCTATGTGGTATCCACTGCACAAGACGACCTGACGATCTTCGGGGTGCTCCCGACCCAACAGCTCAGAGACTTGGAACCTCCTGCTCCACTTCAGTGTTCACAAAGCAAACCTGCTGTTTCCACACGATACCGTCATAGTGAAATCACTGTCATGAACATCTCATTCTTCCTACGGTAGTGAAATGCTTGAGTTAAACTACATTAAAAAGAAATTTATTTAAGCTAGTGGTTCTGGAGAGACAAGGTTAAAGGATGTACCTGGTGATGGAAGAACTCTAAAGTGTACGTGCACGTGTGTGTGTGTGTGTGTGTGTGTGTGTGTGTGTGTTCTGGTCTTAGTCCCCCCCCACCTTTTTTTTTTTTTTTTGGTTTTTTTCAAGACAAGGTTTCTCTGTAGCTTTTGGTACCTGTCCTGGAACTAGCTCTTGTAGACCAGGCTGACCTTGAACTCACAGAGATCCTCCTGTCTCTGCCTCCCAGCACTAAGATTACAAGAACACAACACCAAGGCTGGCATGTTTTCTGTGGGTTCTGGGGATTGAACTCAGGTCCTCATGCTTGCATGGTGATCCCTTTACCATCTGAACTACCTTTTCAGTCCCCCGAAATCCTATTTCTTATTTAATCATTTCACAGGTGAGAGAGAGCACACACCCCATGACACAAGTGTAGAAGGCAGGGAACAGCTTTCCAGGGTCGGTTCTCACTTCTGTCTGTGGAGCAGGGTTCTCTGGGAGGGTGTGCGGCTTCTCAGAACACCATTCTGTCTCTATTCTAATCTCACACAGGAGCAGTGGGGCTAGAGATGCATGCCAGTGCATCTAGAGACTCAGGCTGGCAAGCTAGCACAGAACCCTATTCCTCCGCAACCCCAAAAGCCCCACTTCTAAACACAGAACCAGACTAAGTTCCTGTGCTCTCTCTCATCCTCTCTCTCAGATATGCTCAAACCACGCTCAGTGAGACAACTCACTTGCCTATACACTCAACTATCTCTCCAGCACCATGTCTGCCTGCAGGCCACCATGTCCCGCTGTGATGATAATGAACTGAACCTCTGAACTATAAACCTCCCAGCTTAATGTTTTCCTTTAGAAGAGTTGCTGTGGTCATGGTGTCTCTTCACAGCAATAGAAACTAAGACATAAATTGGTACTAGGAGTGGGGTTTTGTGAAAGGCCTGACCATGCCTTTATATTTGGAGTAATTTGGACTTTGGTGCTTTGGGTTAGGAAAGCAGTGGACTGTTCTAAGCACGACTTAATGAGCAATGCTAGTAGGAGCATGGAAGACATTGGTGCTGAGAATGACTTAAACTGTGGGCTTGGTTCAAGAGGTTTCAGAGGAGAAAAATTTTAGTATGTTTTCTAGAGGTATATCTTATGATATTATGGAGAAGAAGGTGGTTGCTTTTTGTCCTTGTCTGAATAGTCTGCCTGAGACTAAAGTGAAGAGATACGGATTAAGTCCATTGGCAAAGGAAATCTCAAAGCAGCCTAGTACGAACTCTGTCGGTGGTTACTAGTGTTCATGCTTATAAAGATTTATTTTGAAAAGGAGTGAGCTGGGGAGAAAAGAGGCACCAGGAAGTGGAATGGAGCTCAATCCTGTATTCAGAGAGTTAAAGAGATTAAGAAATGGGCTAAAGGGAGTGATGATGGCATCCGGGCACCCAGCTAACGTCCCAGTTTGTGAAAAGGAATTAAAGGACAGCTCAGAGCCAGGTGTGGTGGTGCCCTCCTTTAACCCCAGCGCTCTGATGGCAGAGGCTGGTGGCTCTGAGTCTGAGGCCAGCCTGGTCTACAGAGCAAGTTCAGGGACAGCCAAGTTTAGGCAGGGAAGGCAGCCATCGCAAACAGAAAGTTGGTAAAGATGTCATTAAATAAGGAGATCGAGTTCCATTTCCAGTGAGCAGCAGAACTTGGCAGCTTTGGCCACGTGGTTCTGGCTTTAGAGTTAAGGACAGAAGAAAGGGCTATGGAATTTGCCTCCATGACTCAGGAAAGCCACTGAGGTCAGGCATGTGTCAGGGGTGTCCATGAATGGAGGCCTAAAGAGGCCACTGCATGAAGCTGTGAAGGTGAAGCCTGGATTGCCTTGGAGACCCCAAGATGCTGGAGATACCAGAGCCGTGGGGTACCTGCCTAGGAGAGCTGCTAACAGGGAGCAGAACCAGCCCAAGAGAGAGAAGTGTGTTGCAGTCAACAAAGCTGCAAGTAGTTGGAGATCTGAAGAGCATTTTTGACATCAGACACGGATGTGAAGTTTGGAGTTTGCCCCGCTGATTTTCAGTCTTGCTTTGGTTCAGCGTTTCCTCACTATGCTCCCTTCCCTATGTTTTGAAATAATAATGCATAATCCTGTGCCATGAGATGTTGGTAGTATCTCACCTTCTTTTTGATTTTGATTTTATAGGGGATTACCGTTAAGAGATTGCATGAATCTCAGAAGAGACTTTCAACTTTTAAGTAAGTTTGAGACTGTTATAGACTATGGGACTTTGAAGTTGGACTAAATGCGTTTTTGCATTATGGTGTGGCTACAAGCCTTTAGGAACCAGGGAGTAGGATGTGGTAATTTGAAAGAAAATGGCTCCCAAAGGGAGTAGCACAATTAGGAGGTGGGGCCTTATTGGAGTAGGTGTGACCTTTTTTGAGGAAGTGTGTCAGTGTGGAGGCAGGCTTTGAGGTCTCATATACGCTCAAGCCACACCCAGTGAGCCAGACCACTTCCTGTGCGAGATGTAGCACTCTCGGCTCCTCTCCAACACCATGTCTGCCTGGAGGCTGCCATGTCCTGCCATGATGATAATGGCCTGAGCTTCTGAACTATAAGATACCCAGTGAAATATTTTCCTTTATAAGTGTTGCTGTGGTCATGGTGTCTCTTCACAGTGATAGAAACCCTAGCTAAGACACAGAGTCTCTCTGTGTGACTGCTCTGGATGTACTAGAACTCACAGAGATCTACCTATCTCTGCCTCCTGAGTGCTGGGATTAAAGGCTTGCATCACCAAACCCAGCAGGTTCCTGCTCTCCTACTGCCCCACAGTGGGGGTTAAAGGTCCACACAGGAACCCTTACAGAACACACTATCCAAACCCCAGCAACCCACGGGATTTCCATTTGCCTTAGACCTCCGAGGTGAATCCAAGAGACAACACGACTCCACACCTCTCTTCGGCATTCTGAAGTGTGACACAGACTCATCTAAACCTACACTTTCGTGAGAGTGTCCCAGGAGATCAGAGGCAACCTGAGGCAAGTCCATCCTATCCCACACATAACTTAATTCATGCCAAATGAGGATGGTCGGCTTAGGCTACACTGAAACTCCAGTTGAACCTGTAGCCAGACAAGGAATGCAGAACACAGTACCAAAGTCCCCTGGGGCACAAGGATCACACAGCAGATTCCCTGAGGACACACAGAGGGGAGGCACCGGAGAGCAAACACCTCCTTTGCCCAGGCCCCGCATGTGGAAACAGGTGTTCAAACGGCAGCGCGACCAGGCCGATTGTGTTTGCCACTGAAGGCAAGGCGGAATAAACAGAGTTGAGAAAGCCAGGCTTACCCCTGGCTTTATAATGAGCAAGGTAAATATTTGGTCCTAGTCCAGCAAAGACGAGCAACCGGTAATCCCATTCCCTGCTATCATTTTCCCCTCTTGTTCATCCACAAACCTCTGCCGTGCCTGCCCTGCTCTGTGTGCTGGTGTTGGCCTGGGCAATGACGTTGGTTGAGCGCGGTCCTCGGGGTGGGAGGAGCAGAGAACAGAAACCATCATGAAGTGGAGCTTATGCTGGGTTGGGACTGGTGTGCAGCCCCCACTATTAGAATCACAGCATGGTGGTGGGGGAGGACGGGGGGGGGGGGATGGACAGGGTAGAGCATCTCACGTGGGGTACTTCCTACTTTCCAGCTTCTCTCGAAGGGAGGGCTCCCAGGAGGGACTTTCAGGAGCAGTTTGCGGGGAGCAGCAGAGACTGTGGGCGTTGCATGTGCCGATCCAGCTAAGGGGGCGTCCTCTGCTTCTCCAAGAGTCTGTTTCCTCTGGACAGTAGCGAAGCATACGCCATAGCTCAGGTCTGCAGCGTCTCCCACAGGCTCACTTTGTGAGTGATCAGTCCCCAGCTTGCTGCAGTGTTCAGGACTCTGGAAACCTTTCAGAGGTGGGGCCCGGCTGGTGGAAGCTGGCCCCTGGGAGCCCAGCCTTTGAAGGTTTTACCAGCCCTGGTTCTGAGTAGCTCTTGTTTCCCAGCCGATCCCACCGCACAGAGAGGCAGTTGCAGACAGAACATCTTGGCCACATCTCTGAAGTTATGATGGACTAAAACTGCAAGCCAAATCTTTCTCCCGGAAGTTGCTTCTGTCCAGTATTGTGGCCATGGTGACGCAGAGAAAACTGACATACCTAGTATTCTAGAAAGCACACTTGAGCACAGACCTTCCTCCGCTACTTGTTTGCTGTGTGTCCTGTGCATCTTATTACCTTCACTGAAAAGGAGACAAGCAAGTGCTCAGCTCCCCATTGCTGTGCTTAGGTTGAGGCGCTCCACTTTTGGCTGGAGCACTTACTAACTGTTGTTACTGTCCTCCCAACTTTCTTCGGGGCCACTGTACGTTTCGAACCTGACTTGTGTTTTGTGTTGTTCTGGGACGGCTGGGCCATAGCTGCTGGGGCATTTATTAAGGAATGCCACTTGGACTCACATCTGTGAAAGGGAAGGGAAGGAAGTGGAACTAGGAAGGAGTTGACACACAGGGCTGACGTGACAATGACTGCCCCATGGGGAGCTCCAGGACTGCGAAGGACCTTTGGAATCATCTCGAATCAAGCCACGCATCTATCACGTCACCGTGCCTACCACACAAACAGTAGCAAGCACAGGGTGTCAGCTGCTACTGGGAAGAGGCTGTTCCAGGGGTTTCCGCTCTAAAGGTTGCTGTCACCATCAGTCAGATAAGAGCTCTAAAGGGCCCAGCGTAAGATAGCAGCTTTATAAATAGTGATAGTTAGAGACAGTAAACTCGATCAAGATTACAAGCTGAAAGGAGTTGGAAGGAGAACTTTGAATTTGGACCAGAGGTGCTCAGCTCCCTCCTGGTGCCTGGAGGGCATCCTTCCTGGACTCCAGGCTGTGGTGTGAACACACACACACAGCTGAGTGTCCCTTTGGTTTGTAAATGACCCTTGGTACCAAGTCCCTCCCCACCCTTCCCAGGAGGGCAGCTTGGTGCCGCCTAGAAGTTCTATTACACAAGAGGGTGGCAGTGATGATGGATGCTGGGTCGCCAGAAGGCAGCCTTGCAGCCTCCAGGTCAGCTAGCCTGAAGTCAGGTCAAGACCAAAGGATAAGAAAGAGATTCCCCAGGTTCTGGCCTCTCCCCAGTTCCCGGGACTCTACAGGAGGAAGCCCACAGGCAGGTAGATGTGCTCCAGTCCGCTGGAGCAACACAGCCAGCTGCCCTCCCCACAGCCCTCTCCTTCTAGAACTGCTCGGGAGGGAAAACCCTTGGGTCTGGCTGCCCTAACTCTGCCCCTGAAGGCATGGCCAGCGGAAGAGGGGACAGGGAGCACTGGAAGGAGTCCCAGCGGGTATTTCGTGCACCCCTCCCCCCCCAGCCCTCTTCTCTATATCTCAGCTTACTTGGAGTGGGAAGAAATGGGGTAGGCATTGTACCAGTTGACCTGAGCTAATGGAAACCGTCCAATTCTGGGCCTGACAGCAAGGAAACCAGCATAGGACCAAACTAGACCCTCTGAATGTGAGTGACAATTGTATGGCTGTGGCAGACTGCTGGGCCACTGGCAGCGAGACCAGGATTTACCCCTACTGCTTGTTCTGGCTTTTTGGAACCCATTCTCTCTGGAGGGATACCTTGCTCAGCCTAGATATAGTGGGGAGGGACTTGGTCTTGCCTCAGAGGAATGTTCAAGACTTTGTTGACTCCCCATGGGAAGCCTAACCCTCTTTGAGGAGTAGATAAGGGGTGAGATGGGGGGTAGGGAGAAGATGGAGTCAGCAGGAAGAGGGGAGGAAGTGTGAAATGGATTTGGCATGTAAAATGAGAAAAAGATATTTTTTATAATAAATTTTTAAAAAGAAAAAAGAAAAAAAGAAATGGAGGTAGGACCACCACATCTAAATTATAAAAATGACTAAAAAATTAACTAATAAAATTATAAATAATAGCCTGGCAGTGGTGGCACATGCCTTTAATCCCAGCATTCAGGAGGCAGCGGCAGATGGATCTTTGTGAGTTTGAGACCAGCCTGGTCTACAAGAGCTAGTTCCAGGACAGGCTCCAAAGCTACAGAGAAACCCTGTCTCGAAAAACCAAACCAAACTAAAACAACAACAACAACAACAACAACGAAACAAACAAAAACAAAAAAAAAAATTGACTAGAAAAATCACTAATAAAAATTATCACAGTTGCCATCCTTTGTAGTAGAATCCCCAGGGAGCATCTAGCTACCCTCCTTGGTAGGGTGAGGAGAGGCCTGATGCCAAGAGTTCATTTACAAACCAGACGCTCAGCTGTGTGTTCATATCACACAGCCTGAAGTTCAGGAAGGATGCTATCCATCCAGGCACCAGGAGGAGGCTTCTGGAGAGGACGTACTGCTCGCTCTTCCAAAGAACCAGAGCACCTACATCAGGCAGCTCACAGCCCCTGCTAACTCCAGTTCTGGGAGATTCAACTCTCTCTTCTGGCTCCAAGGTCATCCATATGCAGAGGGCAAGCTCTCATGCAGACACATACAGAACATACATACACATACAGAAAACATACATACACATACAAAAAATAAATTAAAAAAATCACCAGGTTCCTAATTAAAATTAAATTTCAGATAAACAAGAAACAATGTTTTGATTTAAGCATTTCCTTTGCCCTGTGCGGGACACACTGAAACGGTTCTTAGTTGTTTCTCTGAAATTCAAAGGCAATTGGGCTTCCTTTGTTTCCATAGATGGGCCCAGGCCTTGGGCTGCCAGTCTGAGAGGCAGACTGTGTGTGAGACCCCATCAGGGTGGAGAGGAGGCTGTACAGAAGGTCCCCGTGCCTCCTCAAGAAAGCAGAAAGGAAGACAGCAGTGGGGCCCCAGTCTGGCCAATCCCACAGTGAGAAAGCAGGTGGGGCCCCAGGGAACAAACACTTTCCTGTCAGAGATGTAGGCTTAGCCTGACGCCATCCTTGACACCCAACAAAGTGGGGTCCTCCCTGGGGCCCTTCCTATCCCCTGAGGCACAGGGTGAACCCTGTTCAAGGTTGGACGAAGACAACTGGCCTCAGCAGACACGCGTGTCCCTGTCTTCAGGGGAGGGTGGCTTCACAAGGCCTTTGATGTGTCTTCCATGAAGGGAGAGGAACACCAGACAGCAATCCCCTGCTGCTTCCTGTCGCTCCCCAGAAGTCCAGCTCCCCAGAAGAAGTCAGGGCTGGGAGGCTGCCTGTCCTCCAGCACTCTCCCTAAAAACAACGGTAACAATTGCAGCACTGAACATACTGTCTCGCTCAGGTGTTATACTTTATCTTTGCAGCAAACTCTAAGGTAAATGCTGTCAGAACCCTCTCCACAGTTCCCTTCACCCCCATTTTATAACCAAGGAAACCGAGGTTCCGGTGACTTAAATTACCAAAGCGCCTGGTCAGTTCTCAGTAGAAAAAGATTCTACCCTGGGCCTGTGTGTCTCCCAGCCTGTTCCCTTACTGTCTTCACTGTATCTGGCCTATGACTGGGAATGGTAAAGGAATGGCCTGGACGGGGTTCCTTCATCCTGGTTCCTCCGACTCTAGCCTGAAAGATACAGTAGTGTTTGTTGGGAGATTAAATCTTGTTGAAAGTAAACTGTTCTGATATATACTCAACAACCCTTCCTGTGTGCTGGGTCCCCAAACAACATCAGGGGAAGGAACCAGCTTGGAACTTATCTGACCTTCAGCTCCCTTCCAAAGGAAGCCCCTCCCAGGGCCTGACTAGGCGCCACCTCAGCCTCTCCTTCATCATAGGAGGTCAAGTCTTTGTCCCTACTCAGATAAACAAACAAAGCAGTTGAGACGTGTGTGGGGCAGAAGGTCTAGGGACCTGTGCTCCACACACAGAGATAGGCGTGGCCTTCCTCCCGGGGTCTGCAGCAGAAGTCTGGGACAGTGAGGTCACTTAGACAAGAGGGCCAAGCTCAGACCCATCTGCGAATGGTCTCAAGGCTGCAAAGGAAGCCTGGAACCTTGCCAGCTGGTCATGAACTTCTCTGCCTCTTCCCAACAAGTGCACATATAAGTTTGGCACATATAAGTTGCCTCACACTGGAGAACCGTTCACAATGATGGTCTCCATCCAGGTGACCAAGCAGCCTCCCCAGTCTACATTCACAGGGAGCTCTTCCACCCGCGATGACCCTCCCTCCACTCCCACCTTCCTCTCCCTTCCCACACTGTCAGATCAGAACCACAGGAAGCAGGATCAGCAAGTGTGCCAAGATGGGGAAGTTTATTCTCCAAGAATCATCTAAACACATGGGAGAGTATTTTTAGCCCCTGGCTCCTACCGGGATGCCAGACCTAAACACAGGGAAGGAGAGGTGGCCCCTTGGGAATAGAAGCAGCCACTGGAAATAGGGTGGGAAAGGGTACAGCAGACCCCACCCTGTCCCTCAGAGTGACCTGTCTTCCTGGATGGCTCTGATGAAGAAAGTTGACTATGGGAGCCTCAGGAATCACATAGTGACCCCAGGCTGTGACCCCAGAGTCTAACCCCAGGCTGTTGACCCCAGGCTGTTGACCCCAGGGTCTGACCCCAGGCTGTTGACCCCAGGGTCTGACCCCAGGGTCTGGCAGGTTTCTTCCCCTCTGTACTGCAGAAAACAGTAGAGTCCCACAGTCAGCACATAGTAGGGATTCAATAAACATTCTTCATAGTCTATGCTGAGAACCTTCCAGAAAAGGGACAGTGGAACTCAGAGAGATCTGGCTGCAGCCTTTGTGCGTTCCCCAGGCTGGCATCTGCAGGGAAGCACCCACGTGCAAATGTCAATGAGTTGTGCATCCAGTGCCATCACCTAAGCAGAAGAATGCGAAAGGAAGGAAGGCCGGAAGGAGTCAGAGCAGGCCTCCCTCCCTCGTAAATAAGGAGCCACACTGGCAGGCCCCAGGCCCTTGGGGAGAACTGCCTCAGGAGCCAAGCAGCCTGGGAACAAGCCACTTAGGCCACCTTCTCCAGGTGGGGGTCAACACAGAGCCAGTGAGCTCCCCAGAAGAGGTTGTTCTTCAGTGACACACACTGACAGGAAGAAATGCCCCTCAACCTCTTTGTGGGGGGCCAAAGCCAGGGGAGCAAGCTGCCCACTCGTGGTGGCCAGCCACTGAGCGGCTTCGCCAGGAGTGATGCCAGAACGCGCAGAGATGGTCTGAGGCCTGGATGAGCACAGCCCACGACATTCATTCCGCTAGGCTTATTATGGAGTCAGCTAGACAGTCAGCTAGACCGCTAGCTACCCCTGGGCCTTCCACCCGGAGTGGAAAAGCCAGACCTCCTCTGGTCAGTTGCAGAGAGCTAGAACTTTCTGGTTCTGCTGCTACCTTATTCGCTGAAGGCCACATGGAGGACAGGGGAATGGGGAGGGAGATGGCAGAAGGGGTGTGAGGGTGGAGGAGCGGGTTGGTTGTCCAGGGCAGGAATGGCCTTTCTGACCTCAGAGTTCAGAGCCTGGGGAGGAGGCAGCTGAGATGCCTGCCGTGCAGGATTATGGGAACTAAAGGCGAATGCTTGGTCCACCCACCCCTTGCTGACACAGGCTGCCTGCTGTTGCCATGACTACACAATACCACCACCATTCCAGCTGGGTGGTCATTGGTGAAGCAGGAGGAAGGTACTTATTATTGGCCACAAATAGAAAAGAGAGTGAAAAGGTTAGTTTGTTTGGGGGGGTATGTGGCATTTATTCTACCCCAGGCTTAGCTGATTCGGGGTGCTGGGACCATTGCCCCCTCCAACCAGACACCCCCCTGGGGTTACCAGCAACAGGACAAACACCTCATGTGTCCCAGTGGTTTGCACCTTCCTATGGGTTACACACGCTTCTCCTCAGCCCCAGGCAGAGCAGCCTGGCTCTGGCCTGGCTCTGGCCTGGCTCCAGCTCTCCTGTTGACCTTCTATGACCTCATCCTCTCTTCTCATAGCTGAAAACCCCAACCTTCTGTCTCTCCAGACACTCACCTTCCCTGTTGTTCCTCCTTGGGAAAAATCCACAAGAGAGACATGACAGGAGGACACCTGACCCTTTTCCTGTCACATCTATTGCTGACCCATGAGCAGATCCTGCCCTGGACATGAGCCAAGGAACCTGGGAATTGGTTCCACCTTGTCTTTGCCTCTGCAATCCTGCGCCACAGAAGAGCTACATCCTGGCTAGCCCTGGGCGCTAACCCACCGGTGGTCCAGGATCTAGAATACCCAGTCTGTCTATCACTGCGCCTCTGACTGCCGTTCTGTTCTTCCTCTCCGCTGCATCCTGATGGGCAGCCTGCCCCACTCCCTGCCCGGGCGTTATTGAACCCAGGTGGCCTCCTTCCCTTGCAGATGCCCCCGGCCCTGACCATCCACGAAACTGTACCTGCCCTTCCTGGTCTCTGTCACTGCCCTCCGACCTCTTGAACAACGTGTTCACTACCACAAGAATTTCCAGGCTCCACCTGAGGGGTGGATACCCAGCACCTCAATGTATCTCCACTCTAGCTCAAACATGTAGCCTTCATCTAGCCTATTCTTAGGCTTCAGTTTCCACCACGGTAAAACCCAAGAGCCTGGGTCAGAAGTTCTTTGATGTTTTTTCGTGTTGCTGCTCCAGGGTCCTTTCAACACCTTTCTGAGGCTGTGACATGAGGGAGTGCGTATGGATAGGGCAGTTCACATACTCAGGCTGGGTCATACCTACTCGGGAGAAATCTCCAGGGCCTTAAGGTCCCTGCCCTGTCAGCACTGGGGCGAAGGGAACAAGGTGATTTTCAGAGGTTTAAAAAAAGACTTACAAAGGGTTTCTCCAAAAATATATGCATATTTTATTTTGTTCAGTTGTGGGTAGGGCCTGAAGGTCACGGTCTCCCTTTGTAACCAACCCTGGGTGGCCTAGAATTCCCTATGGAGAACAGGCTGGGCTCAGTCTCAGAGATCCACATGTCTCTGCCCCCACCAGTGCTGGAATTAAAGGTGCATGCCTCCACGGCCAGCTACCCGTACTTTAATAATCCCCAAAATCCAACCTGCAAGTCTAGGAAAGTGAAGCCGTATCCTCTAAAGGCTGAGGTCAGAGGTCACATATCCAGAAGGGTCCATCATTGGAGGAAGCCGGCCAGCAGGCAGGTGAGTGTAGGGACCAACAGGGTAGGCAGGGGCAAAGCCAGCAGCTGTCCTGGGGCGTGAGACCTGAACACCTGGCGGTCTCCTAGCTCCTGCAGGGGCCTCACGTTGTCCTTCATAACCAGCTTCTGTTCTTCATCATAGTACAGCTGCTTGGAGAATTCCAGGAACTGTGAAAGAGACAGGACTGGGCTCAGCAGGTGGAGTCATTCTCCTCGTGTGACCTCAGGCCAGAGGCGTCACCTCTCGGAGCCATGTCAGAAAGGAAGAGGGGGGCTCAGAATGACTACCATGAGTATAGAATGTGGCGTTTGTGGGGAGCTGAGTTCCGTTGTCTTCCCTTTCCTCTACCGGTCCCTTCTCAGACCAGTTAGCGTCACTGTTGCTGTGGTACAGTGGCTCTTGAAGGTGAACGTCCTTCAGCCTCAGCTGAAGGAGCACAGGGGACTCCAGCCCTAGAGTATCTGATTCAATAGAAGTGGAGTGAGCCTAAGAATAGACATTTCTAGAAAGTTCTCACTGGTGAAGATGTTGACGTCACCCTTTGAGAATCACTGCTACAAACCCAAGGGATTTTGGTCCTTTGGGCTTCCTGCTGTCTTTCCAGAGGCTATTGTAGACTCAAGTGTTGTTTGTTGGATGGCTCCTGATAGCACTAAGGAAGGAGTTCCCCATGCTAACCAGTCAGCTCTCCCACTATTCTGGTAGCCTATTCTGGGCACCCTTTCCACGACTTCCTACAGGGCTCCCTATTTAGGAAAGCGGTGAACAGCCTTCTCTCTAGCCTGTCTCCGCCAGCGGAAACCCAAGGACCGATGTGATGATTCTCATCTCCCTACCCCAGAGACCTGTGGGGTAAGCAGCAAGGGCTTGAAGGAGCTGGGCTCCATAGGGAGAAGGTACCTGCCCTAGGCCTGAGTACCTGCTTCTCGTGGAGCTTAATGGGCTCCTCAAACACAGTCCAGACGACCGTCTCGTCACAGGTTGGTGTGGTAAGCGAGCCAAGGTAACGGAAGTAGTGAACCAGTTTCTCCTTCTTAGGAAGCATGTCCTCCAGGCAGACCTCACTCATTGTGGTGTTTGTACCTGGGGTGGGGGACAAAGTTCCTTACATATGACACTCTTGAAAGCTGCTACCCCAGCACCTCTGTCCCTTCCATTGTGGGAAGAAGCCATCTCCTCCCCAGTTCTGACTCACTACTGGGTTTGGAGATACGGGGCAGCGCCTCCACCAGGGGCTGGAAGGCCTCGTTCACCTCGTTCCCCACCTAGAATGGGAGGGATGGGAGCTAAAGAGAGGTCCTGGGGAGCTGCTGGGGAAAAGCAGCTCTTCGGAGGACAGTCAGCCTCCAAAATTGAGGGGATGGGTGTCCCACCTCAATCATGAATGCCAGCACTGCATTCCTGTCCTTGGAGTCCTCAGCTGTGTTGCGTGATGTCCCCTTCTCATGTACGATGTGCATCTAGGGGGTGTGGATGGATGACTTATGGGGAGCTGGACCACCCCATCCTGCCCAAGGTGGGTCCACACCCAGAACCCAGCCCAGGCACCAGCTCAAGGGCGTCTCACCTCCATGGCAAAGTGTTTCCCATCGATGCTGTGTTCTGAGCCTTTGTTTAAATCATGTGACCAGTGCAGGTGCAACTGTACAGCCTGGTACTGTGCGGGCAGGTCTCCTCCAGTAATGAAGCTTCCATTCCCCAGCATCATTTTCACTAGGGGACACCAGAGCGGGCAAAGTCCTCACACTGGCCT
Organism: Myodes glareolus; assembly: GCF_982192425.1. NCBI lineage: Eukaryota > Metazoa > Chordata > Mammalia > Rodentia > Cricetidae > Myodes > Myodes glareolus. The sequence continues at coordinate 37,689,865 of NC_142034.1, forward strand.
CCCGGTGCCCACGCCAGCTCCCGCCTTCACTAGGCCCTGAGAGGCTGGGTGGGGGATGCAGCCTGCACTCTTACTGGCTGCCACACCGTCTCCCTGCTCACCTTGCTCTCTACTACACCCATCCCAAAATGCACTCCTGTCCCGGGCCTGCCTCTGTTTTGACTCCCTCTGTGGTGACCTGGCGTCCCCAGGATAATGTTCAAACTCCTCAGCCCTGGTGAACCGTTCTGGGCGTGGGTCATCTCCTCCTGGTTTCCCTCTATGGCCTCTTCCCACACACAGCTGCTCCTACTCACAGTTCCCCACTCAAAACACCCAAGCAGTTTCACGCCTCTGTGCTTTCGCAAAGGTCGGTCCCTCCTTCCGGGAACATTCCCTCCCTTTGGCCCCCCCCCCCCATTCTGATGAAATGACTGAAAACACACCTAGCTCTCTAAAAGCTCGGTGGCTCCTCCCACCTCCAGGCCTGAGCAATTCACCAGTACTGCGCAGTTAGGCCTGCCCATCCAGCCCACATGAGACCCACCTGAGTGTCCATCATTCTTGACTTCCCACTTCTTCTTTTGGTCATAGCCAGAGAAGGTGAAGGGCTTCAGGTTGGAGTTCACCTTTGCCTCCTTGGTGACGATGTTGATGGGGGACTGGTGGGTCTTCTGACAGTCCCCAGGCCATTCGGAAGGTCCTGAGAGGGCAGAAAGGGCTGAGAGTCAAGGGTACATTGACCCAGCGACGTGAAGAGTCTTTGGACGCTGGTGAGGTCTGGAGCAGGTTATGAGTCTCAGAATTCTGCCCTGGTGTTCTTCCTCCTCCAACATGCTGGCACAGGCTGGTGCGTGGGTCTCTGATGTGGATGAGGATTGGGGATTTGGAAAGAGGGGTGGGGGAGAAGCCGGCTTGCCACTGATGGATGGCTAAGAGCTCTGGGATTCAAGTAACCTCAGGATGTTGAACTCTGGCTTTCTCAGTGGAAACCTGAACCCCTAAGGTGTTTCTAGAGAATGTTGAGAAGATTAAAAGTTGCTGAGTGGGAGACACCTTTTCAGCTTTGGAAACCCTGGAGAACGCCCCCCCGGAAGAGCTGTGACGGATGGAACCTGGATCTGACAAGGCATTCTCTAGGGAATGGGAGGGAGGGAGAGCCAGGCAGGCAATGCCAGAATTTAGCTAGGTAGGGGCGAGACAGTGGCAGTCCCTCCCTCAACACAGCAGGCGACAGGGAAATTGGTCAGCATTAGGAAAAGTGCCAGGGAGGCAATGAGGGTGTGGCCCGGCAGTAAAATGCTTCTTCTCTAGCACGTGCAGGACCCTGGATGACTCAGCACTCCAACAATAAACTCCTAAGAATCATCTCCCACTTCCACCTCAAAGGGCTTGACTGGACTCAGCCTTCATTGTGGGGGGGGGGGGGCGGGAAATAGCCAATGTGCTGCTAATTTAGTTTCCCGGGTCAGCCTCAGTGACATTCGCTGGACGCACTCACTGTGCAGGTGCGCATGTGTTGGTTGGAAGGGGCTGCCAGCGGGTAGTACTCACCCTTGCAATTGCTATTGGGCTCCTGGGCCTGGATCTCATAGCACCAGTGTTCATCTGGAACAGAGAAAGGAAGAATGTGAACCCTGGCCGTGCGTGTGAATTGTTCACACAGCCCCGAGGACCAGAGCCTGGGAAAAAACCCTGGTGTGAAAACTTGGGTGGGGATAGGAGGCTTCTGGAGTGTGGGACTGAAGTCCCCCAGGGAGGTAGACTTAACGATCAAAGGAAAGGCTGCGATTGGAATGGCCTGTGCCCACACTGTAAACCCAGCACTGGGGTGGGGGGGTGGGGTAGCAGAGGCAAGCGGATCTCTTGTGTTCCAGGCCAGCCTGATTTACAGAGCAAGTTCCAGGACAGCCAGGGCTACACAGAGAAACCCTGTCTGGAAATAACAAATAGAGTACAGCAAAGCCATGGTAGGGATGCCAGCAACACCAAGTGCTCATCCTGCTTAGAGCTCTGATCTTCAGGGGGTTTTCTGAGGCTGCTCAGCTCTGTCCCTGGGTCATCAACCTCTTTCCCCTCCTGCATCCTGCCCGGAACCTAAAAGGAGGCTCAGTTGAGAAGGAAGGATGAGAACAACCCTCCTTTCTGGAACAATGGAGTGGGTTCCAGCCTCCCAGGCAGGCTGCCTTGGGAATGGGGGAGGAGGGTGCTGATGCAGGCCACAGGGGGATGGGCAACCCTTCCTTAAGGCCCCATATGCTTTGTCAAGGTCCACTCTGAATTGTTATGAGCGTAAAGACAGCAACACCAGAGTTACTGAGGAAAGCAGCACAAACGAGCCATAGCGGTGCAATCGACTGTCCAAGGGGTCCATGCAGGGGCACGGCACAGCCAGGCATTCTGCATTTCTGCAAAGTTAAATCTGCTCTAAAAATAAGGTCTACAGGAGAAAGAGACAGAGAGAGACAGAGACAGAGAGAAGCCCTCAGGGTGAATGAAGCATTTCATCCAAAGTTAGAATTCTGACTTAGGAGCCCTGTGTTTAAGGATGGCTCCTTACTTACTCTCTTTGGTTTTATCATCTGTGAAATGGAGCCAACATGTCCACCCATGAGTCGAGAGAGGGTTAAATGAGAGATGGTATGGATTTCTCCAGGCAGCCTATACTCAGAAAAGTTCACAGACAACTCTGCCCCTCCTCCCTAGCCTCCTGTCAGTGAGCAGATGGTCAAAACCAAGCCAAGGCAGGAGAGGAAAAGACATGGGGTGAGCTGGAAAGAGTTCAGGGGTGAGGACATTCCTAAGAAAAGTGCTGCCCGGGCTCAGCTGAGTCCTCACTGCATCATCAGCCGCTCCCTCTAGGAGCTTTCTGGGGTTTTGTCTTATTTTATTCTTCTTCCAGGGCTAGGAATCAAACCCAGGGCCTCACCTATGCCAGGCAAGTGCTCCACCACTGAGCTACAGACCCAGTCCTTGGTTTTTTTTTCTTCTTTGTCAGACACCATCTCCCTATATAGCTAGGCTTGGATAAATAGGTGTGTGTCCCAGACTCTCTTCTTGCCTGAGCTTTGCCCCTCCAAGCCCTATCTCTTCCTGATTCTGGGCAGGGGACTGTCCCTGAAATGGAGACAGGGTGAGAGAGGGAAGTATACAAATCAGGCTCTTTTGTAAGCAGGAGGACCAAGGTTCTAGGCTACAAGAAGGAGCCCTCCAGGAGACCAGCCTCCAATAACCACTTTGGGTTTTCTAGTTTCCTAGCCCTAGATCAGAGTTCATTCCTGCTCCGCAGCTAACATGGCTATATTTCGAGGTCTTCCCCGTGATGATCTACTCTCTGCAAGCTGATGCGCTGGGGTGGTATGCGGTGGTCTTCCCTCTCTTGGTGGGCCTAGTGCCTCTGACGCCAGAGTCTGTTCCCCTTCCTTCCAGGCCTGCTCTGTTTCTACCCTAAACTCTCAGACCAGATGAAGGGCTGGCCAGTCACATTGAGGAGAGGAGCCGGTCCAGACTTCCTGAGTCTGCCCTCAGAGGACCCGGAAGTGGAACAGGCTTCAATGAAGAGTCCTAGGAGATGGGGCCCAAGGGGAAACTATTCCAGGAGAAGGCCAGTTCTGGAGGGCAGAGCCCTCAGGCCCTGCTCCGGGGGGAATCCATCTGGGCACTTCTCAGGAATCTTCCCTTCTCTGACGCTGGCCCCAGCTCCCTGGTTAGCGTGACCTCTGCTCCACTGTCTTAATCACAGAGACTTTTGACCTGCTTGACTGAACACTCTTGTAACTACCCTCTCTTCAGGAGGTGGCAGCCAGAAAACACGATGCTGATTGAAGCAGAGGCCAGGGGTCAGGTAGGCATCTTACAGTCAGTCAGGTGGCAGGGCACCAGTCAGCCCAGGCTCCCACACTTGCTTCTGAGGTGCAACCATTACAAAGAATAAGCTGTTCACTGCCTCTGGCCATGCCCAAGATAAAGGAACTGGGAAGGATAGAGGTTCCCAGCTCTGGGTCCTTACCTAAGCCCTGACCGGAGATGGGGTTAGAGACAAAACATTGCCCCTCATGGAGACACTATTCTCCATCCCAGTCACAGGCTTCCCCCTCCCCTCCGCTTTTTGAGGCAGGAAGGATTTATTTTGGCTCCTGGTTCAGAGGTCTTTTAGAGAAGTCTGAAGTCATTTTTAATGGACCTTGCTCACCCCACCCTCACACTGAGAGAAGGTGGAAGACTCCAGCAACCAGCTCAGCAGAACGCGAATGTCCTGGGCAAAGTCTCAGCACCGGCTCAGCTCGGGGTCTGGGACCCTGAAGGGGTGGACTATCACCTCCTCCCTCGAAGCAGTGCACCCTGGGCTCTTTCCAATCCCTGCGGTATGACGCCTGAAGGAAAGTGGTCCTGGCGCTCTAACTGGGAACAGTTCGCGTGAAGAGGTCAGCCGAGAGGATTCCTGCCTACATAGCCCCAGGTCATCGGCTGAGTCTCCTGACCGTCCTGTGGAGTACTTCTGCCCAGAGCCTACAGGCACTGCGTAAATTCTCTTACCGATCATCCTTAAAACAGCACCCAGGAGCAGAGTTACTATACCTGCTTTGTAAACGACAAAACCCAAGGTGAACAGCTAGAAGGCACCCATTAATTTAAAAATATTTTTCTTTCTACTAAGTCGTTTCAAATATCCACCCCAACCTTGTCTTCTCTCTCTCTCTCTCCCTACCCTTCCCCTCATTGTATTAGTTGTTCTTTTCTCTCCCTCTAGGAAGGAGCTTTGGAGTTGTAGGATGCCCTCCATCCTCCAAGCTAAGTCCCTCCTGCAGCAGGGAGCATTTTTTTTTTCCACCTCTGCGGCCAAGAGTTTCCTCAATCCCTGCTCCCCCTGCTCCATTATAAGGGCAGAGCACCTAACTCTGGAAGGGAGGTTTGGCCCATTGGAGGGGAAAACTTGCCCTCGGAGTAAGAGATAAAGTCTTTGTGAAGAGCTGTGGGGTAGCGGAGGTCTAGCGGCTAGAATCGCCTTTAGCTCCTTATCAAATATTAACACGCCTCTACCGCTACCTCCCACCTAGAAGAATAATTAAGAGCTCGTGCTCACCATTAATCTTTAAACGAAAATCGCCTTGTCCGGAAAGACCGGCTTGGCCGGGGACTTGGGTCTTGGGATGCCCCCCGCCAGGCTCCCAATCCAGCGCTGGAGGCTGGGGAGAAGGGAGCTTGCAGCTCAGAGGAACCCAAGGTGGGAAGAGGGGAACGCCGGGATCCCAAAACATCCAACCTCCTGCGCTTGTTCTGGGCGGGCAACAGCTACCGGCTCAGAGTCTCTGCAGGTCAGACGGCCACTCGCCACCCAGGGGGAGACCCAGGAGAACCAAGGTGAGGAAAGGATCGTGCATCCGGGCGGGTCGGAGAAACATCCTCACCACAGATCACAACGCGCGTCTGCCACGCGAACACCCCTCGGCCGCGCACATGCGGCCGCGCACATGCGGGCACACGCTCCCCCGCAGCCGCCCGCGGACACGTGTAGGCGCCCACGCTCACGCATAGCCAGGTCCACTGCATCCTCACGGTTCCCTGCACGAACCATGCGCAGCGGGAGCACGCTGACAAGAGGAGCGGGGCTGGGGGCGCAGAGGGTCACCCAAGGGTACCTGCGGTAGAACTGGCTGCGTAAGCCAGCGCCAACAGAGCAAGAAGCAGCTGCATGGTGCTTGAGGGCAAAGACGCTGCCCAGCACAGAGTCAGGCACCGAGGAAGCCACTGGAGGCGTCGCGATCATGCCGGTTGAGGCTTTATAGCAGAGCCACGACGGGAGGGAGACCCGACAGCAGGTCGTGGGAGGCGGCTCCTCCTCCTGGCGGAGCCTCCCCTTTCTTGCCTCGTCCAGTCTCAGGTCTGAAAGAATCCTCTCCCCGCCTACCCTCCTACCTTAATCCGCGGTGAAAAGACCCCTCACCTACCAGGCGTCCGCAGGGTTTGGAAGTGTACTCTTTTCTCCCTGCCTCCATCCTACCCCTGGTCACTGATCCGGGAACAGATGGGCTATCCTGAGGTACCTGACCCGCAGGGGTGTCTTCCCAGATTCGTAGCTTCCATCGTGTTGCCACTAACCACTGTGCTGGGTCTCCTAATGTGTCTTTGGAATGAACTTGATTTGAGGCTGGGGGGGGGGGATGTAAACGGTCTCGGGGGAGACCGAGAATCAGGAGGGTTGAAAACTTTGCAATGCTGGTTGTTGAAGAGATGCCCTGTGAGAGGCTCTTTCAGGCAGTGGTAGATGTTTCTCGAGTCTCATCATTTTCCTCTCAGGCTGTACCAAACTTGATTTTGTTTTGAGTTTTCTTTCTCGGTTCTGGAGATCCTCCTTTCCCCACCCCTTCTTTTTCTTTCCCTATTTCTCATTTTTACCACTGGGCTACGTCCAAACTAAATTCTAAGAAAACCGTGACTCTTCTTCCAGTCTTAAGCCAAGTTCCCTAAACTGCTGTTACTAGAATTTTGTGTGTGTGTGTGTGTGTGTGTGTGTGTGTGTGTGTGTTTGCGCATGCGCGCTGAGCCAAGATGGGGAGGAGTGGAGAGTTGGAAGCTGAAAAGGTATGGACTTAAGGGGATGATGGGAAGGTGAAGAATGGGGGAACGGGGCGGTGGGGAAGACACAATTGAAAGTTGGTTTGTAAAGTGGTTTACTAGGAAACCCCAAGGTGTCATAGGGGATAGAACTAGTTGCTATAGAGATGCCCTGACCTTGGGAAGAGAGAAAAAACAAGGGTCGAAGTGTACCCTCAAGTTCTCCCATCAGTCAGGAAGAGTCAAGAAAGATTCCTTGAGGAAACCGTGTCCTATATCCGGAGAAATGGATCCGGCTTCGCTTCCAGACAGGTGCAGAGACGTCGGTCTCTGCGATGATCCCCTGAATCTCCTGGAGAATCGGTGCATCCATGGGAGGTTAGGAATCTGGGACGGGGTTGGGGAGATGGACGAGAAATCAGGCAGTACACCTGGACTCCTCCATCAACAGGAAGCCCCGTTTTCTGGTCCAGCTACCTCCCCATCCGTTGCCAAATTCTCATCACCCTCTCCCTGCCTCGACACCGGCTTTTGGACCCCTAAAGAGGAATGGCTTCATCGGGACAATCTAAGCAAAGGGTTTCCGCTCTTGTTAGAGACTGGCCTACTCCTCTCTCTGGCCTAGGATCACACAACCTGCACGAGCAGCTTTGATCCTACCGAGCGAGAGGCAGGGTGGGGGAGGGGCGTCCCCATCAGGCTCAGGGTCTTATTGTCTGCTGGGCTCTGGAATTTAACCTCTAACCTGGGAGCCTTATTTGGAGAGTGGATTTGTGTTTGTGGGGCTAAAAGTGTCTCTTCTAGGAATGAAAGAGGAGGAACTGAGGATTCGGGATGTCCCTGGAAGCTAGGCCAGCCCGCTGACAAGCAGAGGAGAGAATTGATAGCCTGACCAGGCTATAATTATTGATCATTGATTTCTGTATTCATTTTAAAAGAGGTGGGGGTCCCTGGAAAGAAGCTTGTGGGAGGCCAGGATGTGTTCAGGCCAGGCTGCTGCGGGGGCAGCCCCTCTGAAGGGGATATTCCTGGGGACACGGGCTTGTTATGATGCCTCAGAGAGTGAATAAGGTGCTTGAGGTGATCACCTGGTTTCTATCTGACATTCGTGACTCTGTGGCTTCCTAGGTGCCCTGGCTATCACATCCTACCCCAACGCTCCCCTCCCTTAGCCCCCACCCCATATCATTCCAGCCCGAACTCCAGCTTAGCCATAAACCTGTCACATTGTCCAAACACCTGGAGCCCATCTTCCCCCAGAAGGAACCGAGCCTGATTAGGGATGATTAGAGGAGAGATAGATGGCACTCACATGTCCCAGGAACTTATAGGACCATAAAGCTGCCAGCCCAAGCAAGCCCTGCCCAGTACCCAAGCCCTGAAGCAGTTTCTTCCTCTTACTCAGCCCAAGGTACCCCAAGCTGAAAACTCAGGTTCCGAGTTCAAGTCTTTGTTCTTCCTCTGACGCAGGCACGGCCTTGGGCAATTTTCCTCTCCCTCCCATGTGACTTCCTCCTCTGTGAAGGGAGGGAGGTGGGGGGGGGAGATGACTGAGTGACAGTCTTGCCCCCATGACCTCCACCAATAAATGGTTACTGGGAACCAACTCAGTCGAGGCTTTCACAAAGTTTGCTAGCGCCTGGGTGTGACTGCCGGCCCATGAGTATTCAAAGATGAAACACAACCCTTGACCAGGGGTTTTCACTTGTGTGGCCTTAACTGCGACACGGAAGGCAGTGGGAAGTCACGGACTCCATCTGAGGTCAAAGTGAAGCAGAAAAAAAAAAAAAAACCACAGGACAAAATATAGGGACATGAGAAGGGAAAGGAAGCCCTTAGCCCAGGGTCTGGTTGAAGCCTCTCCCCAGCTTCAAGAATTCCAACACAACTGACCTTTACCCCTCCCCCTTGTGTAAACCCACAGTTTAGGAATCTCACCAGAAACCCCACTTGTAGAGTAAATGGGTTCTTCCTGCCACCAAGTGGTTCCTGTTTTTACCTTATCAGATGTCACCTCTAGAGATACCCCATAATCTCCCTTATCAAAGAGAGATAGGAAGGTCAGAGAAATGGCCCAGGGGGTAAAAGCACATGCTGGCAAGCTGGGCAGCCTGAGTTCCATTCATTCCAGGATGGGCAAAGTGGAAGGAGAGAACCAGCTCCACACACACACTAAATAAATGCATTAAAAAAAGAAAAAGAAAAAACAGGAGAGAGAAAATAAAGTTTTCTTAGTAACCCCTTGAGAATCACCAAATGCAGGTAATGCTAGCACAGGTCATTGTGACTCCCCCAAGAGAAACCCACATCCACTTGGGTGCGTCATGTTCTTATCCTGAGTGTTTCTCTTGAATACCCCCACTCTCCACCCCCGCCAGGGTTTAACGTGACTCCTTTGAGAAGCCCACAGCCATGCTTGGGTTGTATTTTTGTTCTCTTGGGTGCATGACTTTGTATTTTTAGTAAATGCCCGGCTCTGCTTCATATAGGCTATTTATGAAATTCTTTTTTGTGTCAAAGACACAAATCCTAGGTTTGCTTGAATCCAGTTTTTTAAGAGATTAAGGGAATGTTTCCAGTTGCCTTGGGTGACAATACAGAGCTCAGTCTGGGTCCCTGTCACCACTGACATCTTTAGGGGATTTGTCCGGGCTCTGTCTCAATTATTGTTCATGAGTTCCCCTGACCATTGCTTAGCTGAACCGCTTTAATTGCGGTTTATATGTTTCCTTAATTTTTTTGCTTCTGTTTTCCTGGTGATAAATCCATATAGTGTTTATTTTATTTTATACTGTTTTGAAGGGTTATCTCTATTTGGGTCATGTATGTGCGTGAGTGTGGGGGTGCGCACATAGATACATATATGACACAGTACGCATGTGGAGGTCAGTGGCAGTTTTCAGGGGTTCTCTTTTTCCACCACCTCATCAAACTCAGATTGGCAGGCTTAGCAGCAAGCACCTTTACCCACTGAGCCATCTCACTGGCCCCCATGTAGTGTTTAATGAGTGCCACTAGCACCGTAGACAGAACTCTCCTAGAGGTATTCACCCTCCAGCGCTGGGTCAGATGAAACAGTTCCCGTTCCTCTGAGAAGTCACCATGGGGATGGATCCACTGATGTCCTTGGCTGCTCTCTTCCCTCCAGGAGAGCAGCCAAGATGCCTTGAGAAAGATACTTCTCTTCTACTCACTGGATCCAAACGCACTAGAATGGCCCCTCCAGGGAGCTGAGAGATGACTTAGCATTTAAGAGCACCCAGGTTTGATTCTCAGCACCCACAAGCCTTACAAGCCTGGTATCTCTAGTCCCAGGGTCCTCGACTTCCTCGTCTGGCCTCAGCCAGTACAATGCAAGCTTATGGTGCTCAGATAGACATGCAGACAAAACCCATATCCATAAAGTCATAATTCTAAAAGAACGGCTACTTATATGGTCTCTTGATTCTGAAATCTTTTGTGTGTAGTGGTATGTGCATTGCTGTATAAGGGTGGGTATGTGTGCACATACATGTGTGCTCTTGTGTGTGTGATGCATGTCACAGCACATACATGTGGAGGTCAGAGGACAACTTTCAAGAGTCTTCCACAGTGGGTTCTGGAGACTGAACACACCTATTCAAATTTAGTGATTGAACTAGCTAGCTCATCAGCCCCCACTTTATTTTCAGAGATAAAAGTTTCTCAGGGAGACCTGTCACTCACCGAGGGATCAGCCTGGTCCTGCTTTCCCAGGACAGGGTGACAAGAGCTTGTCACCGTGCACATCTTTTTACCTGGGTACTGGGTGTCAAACTCTCATCCGATCCCTGAAGCTCATGAAGCTTGTGTGGCAGGCAGGTATTTTACCAACTGAACTATTGACCCTGGTCTTAAGAGCACTCTATAGTCTTGCCGGCCTTCCAAAAGTGCTTGCTAAGGCTGTTTTAGAAGCGGTTTGTAAAGCTGATAGCCTTAGGCACTGCTTCCTCAAGGCGGTTGGTTTTACCTGTTGGTTTTATAGCCTCAATTAAGAGGAAGTCTATGGGCCTTTACGGCCCTATATGCCAGCCGGATTTTCTCCCTGAGAGATTCTAATCTCCCATCTTTAGTTCTAGATTCTCACTAAATGGTGTTTTGAGGAAGAGACCTCTATAATGCTAAAGGCCGACCAAATGAATCTGAACACCGTGCGTTCTCATCTAACCCCGTTGTACCGTGCACCTGTGTCTGTGGACTACTGTAAGTAGTAACGTGCATGGAATGGAAGTTTTTCACCCCAGCCCCCGGCATCCATATATCCAAAGAGTCTGGAATGTTCAGGTTCAAGCTCCACTCCAAGCCCCTCCTCCATCTCTCTCCAAACCCTGCTGCATCTCAGGAAGCCCGCCAAATGATGACCCCTCTCCCAGAGATGCTCAAGACCACTCCCACAGGGAGTTTTCTGTCCCCCAGAAAACAAACATGCGGTTTTCTGGGCTTCTTCTAATTCGGTTTGGTTTGGTCTGATTTGGCTTATTGTCTTGGCGAAGAGGCTTATTGGAATGCAGAAACTTTTCAATCTTTTTTATTTTTATTTTATTTATTTATTTATTTTTATTTTTTGCTTGTTTTTTGAGACAGGGTTTCTCTGTAGCTTTGGAACTTGTCCTGGGACTAGCTCTTGTAGACCAAGCTGGCCTCAAACTCACAGAGATCCACCTGCCTCTGCCTCCCGAGTGCTGGGACTAAAGGTGTGCGCCACCACCGCCCAGTGCAGAAACTTTTCATACACAGCACAATAGTGCATACTCAGGGGGCTCAGGGATCCCTGGAGGGGAAAACCAGATCCCAGAGCTGCAAGGATGTCCAGTGTCCAGGGAAATGGCTCTAAGGGACAGGCCAGTGGTGCTTGATCCAAGTAGACAACTGGGCATAGGAGTCCCTCTTTCCTTTTATTTCTCTCCTTTAAAAACAAAACAAAACTTTCTTTTAGATACACAAGCAAGCTTGGGGAGCCTGGCATAACCTCACTGTCAATCAGAAGGAAGAGACCTTGGCCTCAGCAACGCTGAGGGCAAGAAATTCCATCTCCTAGGACAGCTCCTTTTCTGCTACTTGGCTCCCAAAAAATTTCCCGTTCTGACTTTTGTGTTCTGTGCCTCTACTTGGATCTTGAGCTTTCTCAGTAACCAGACTAGGCTTTGGTCTTTAAGATGTAAATTTGCAGGTGCTTCTGTGCAATCATGAGGATCCCTAATCCCCATGTGAAAAGATAGGTACTGTCAGAAGACACCCTGGGGCCTGCTGGCCAGACCGTCTAGATGAATCCATCCATGAGTACAGGTTAGGGAACCTCAGATGCTGGACCACAATGTGCGATTTGGATTTCCTTTTGGGGCAGCAACATGGAGTACAAGGTAGCTAAGACCCTTGACTCCTGGGGTTCCTAGCTGAAGGGAGACCAAATACAAGTAACTAAACAAAAAAGCCATCATGTGTTCTGTTCAGGAATGGGTTAAGCACAGGTCAGAATAGACTTTGGGGCTTCATTGTCCTGAGGTACCATTACAGCCCTACCAGGTAGCCACACTCACCTCTCTCAGACTCAGAGTAGACTGTCACATAAGTACGATTGAGAATCCAGCTAGATGATTCTGGGAGTGGCCTAATAGAGTTCTGGGCACTTAGTAAGGGCTAAGGGCTCAAGAAATTCCAGCATGTGACACTAAATTGGACTTCACATCCTGTGACTCGCAGATAAAGTTAGCCCCAATATCCTGTGGCTACCAGGTGAAATCCTGTGTTATGCTGACAGACTGTAGCTCCACCCACCAGAGGGCTGAAGTACAGGAGATCTGACTCATGGCAGAGTTCTCCCTAGTTGGCTGGAAACCTCCTCTCTGATGCTTCCACTAGTGGCTCTGAAAAGTGTCTTGATTTATGACGTTTTTTGTTCTGTTCACATAAAAACTTGGTAAAATGGCTTCCACAGTGGAACATGGCATTGGGGGCAACCTAATCTTCCAGGCCATGGTAACTCATCTCCAGTTTCAGAATAAACTACCCCTTCTCCCCTTTGAGGGGAGAGCTATGTTTTTGCTAGGACAGTCATGGTGCTCCAGCAATGACCCGCTGTTCACAGGAGGTGTCCCTGGTTGGAAACAATGTGCTCTTTGGGTCCAAGCCACCCAGCTTTCTCCTCATCTGGAGTGTCAGAGAACTTCCAGGCTCCCTTGGTTGGTAGATGCCTCTGTGTCTTTGGTTTTTCTTTCCAAGTGTTTGGCTCAAGGTGTCTATTTTGTCTGTTTGCTTTGAAAGCAGCATTATTATTATTATTTTATTTGGTTTCCACCATCAGTTTGTTTTTGTTTGCAGTCTTCTGATAGTGCTGTAGACTCTGGCTGTTTTTCAGGTTTGCTAGCTGTCCTTTTCTCCTCTTGTTTTTCTCTGAACATTTCTCCTAAATCTAATGTAAGGAGTGGGGAAATGCTTGGAGAAAAACAAATGCTTTGTGTTACAGCTGGTTTTGTGTTTGAGTAGGATGCTAATTCACCTTACAAGTGTTAAAAGAAAATGGACAATCTAAATAAAGGTAAGAGTCCCCTCAGAGGAGAGCATTAACTACTTCCAAACTGGCTTATTTTTGCATAGTGAACCAGAAGTCCTCAATCATAAAGTTTAAAAGAAAAAAAAAAACAAAACAAATGGGCAGCCTAGCAGTCTGCTTTAATTGGAAAGTAAAATGATCTAGAAAAGAAATGATAAAGTTGACAATTTACAATAATTAACAAGACTCTAAAACTATGTAAGAGTTAAAAGGAGACACTAAAAATCAGTTAAGTCAAAAGTGTTTGGAAAGCAAGGTGTGGCTGCATCCCTTTAATCCCAGCACTCAACACTCAGCGGCAGAGCCGGCTCTTGTGGGGTTGAGGCCAGCCTGGTGTTTAGCTATTACATCAGAAAGAAAGAGAAACAAGGGCTTTCTACTCCCATCTTTTTCTAACCTCGTCCCTTCATTCTTTACCTCAACAGAGCAAAAGTCTGTATTGTAGGTGGAAGTTTTCCTGCCCCACAGCCGCTGTCAAATAATCACTCAGAGGCTTAATAGTAATCACTCGGGCTTATCACTCTCACACTCTTACACCCTATTTATTTATTTATTTATTTATTTATTTATTTATTTATTTTGGGTTTTTGAGGCAGGGTTTCTCCGTAGCTTTGGAGACTATCCTGGAACTCAGTCTGTAGACCAAGCTGGCCTCGAACTCACAGAGACCCACCTGTCCCCGCCTCCTGAGTGCTGGGATTAAAGGCGTGCGCCACCACCGCCCGGCTAACTCTTACACTTTCAGTTAACCCACATCCTAGTTACGCTCTGCCATGTGGTGGTACCTTTCTTAGCATAGCACATTCATTTCCTGCTCCCTCTGCGTCTGGCTGCTGGCCCTCTGACTTTGCCCTTCCTCAGCCCATCTTTCTCAGTTTGGCTTTCCTACCTAGCTTTGTCCTGATCAGCTAATGGCCTGTTTGCTTGCTTCTTAAACCAATCATAGTGACATAGATTCACACGGTGTACAGAAGTGTTAGTCCACATTACTATACAACGATCATGGCCTGTTTTAAGTTTTTTTAAAAAATGGGAGGCAGTGCTGATCACTCCAGGCCAGCCAAGGCTAGCGAGACCCTGCCTCAGATCAAACAAACAAGCAATACCATTTATAAAGACCTTTTCCCCTGGGAAGCCATTCACACACTTGGACGTGTCTCATATTTTCCCTTGAATCTCAGTGTGGCATAAGTTGAGGTCCCTAAAGCTTAGGGGAACTCCTTAGGCTGCTAAGCATGGCCATGTGGAGCTCTGTCTGCTCAGTACTAACATTTCTGAAGACTTGTGTTGAGATCCCTCTTGAAGCATTGTTGGTAAATCTCTCTGTCTCTTAGTAGCTTTACCCTGCTAAGCTTGGCTTGCATCTTACCTTCATTTTTTGTTTGTTTGTTTGTTTGTTTCTGTTTTTCTGGCCAGCAGTTCACTTAGTGTTTGTTAAGTGCCACTGGGCACCAATAATGAAAATCCATACTCTGTCCCTGGGTCAGATAGAATAATGCATGACTTTTCCAGGGAAGCATCCTAAGAACTGCCCCCCCACCCCGCCAAGATGTCCTCAGCCTGTCACCCCCAGGAGAGCAGCCGAAGACACAACATGGCAGCACATTAGGAGTCACTCCTAGACTCTCTCTTAAGCAGAAATCTTTGTTTATCTATTTTTGAGGTAAGGTCTCACTATATAGCGTTTACCGTCCAGGCTGACCTCAAGCTCACAGGGACCTTGCCTGCCTCTGCCTTTGTTAGTACAAGTCTTAGAGCTGTGCGCCACCACACCTGGCTTAAAATTGATGAATTTCAACTCCATTTGATCTCCCTTTAAAGAGGGTTTGCTGTTTTTTAAAAAAGCCACTTGAGCATTAGTGATGACCAAATGTTGGGCAAATGACTCTGCAGAACAACTCTGTTAATCTAAGAACAACGTTGTTTAATCTAAGGTAAGAGGTAGGTGCCTCTACCATATCTGAGCAGGCAATCATATCTCAGATTGACATTGGGCCAGTAGCCGATGCCTGATGCAAAAATTTATACTTCTTTTATTTCTTTCCTTTTTCTTTTAGATACAAACACGAACTCTGGCCTAAAGCAATACCTGGAAATCCAGTTTCACCACTAAAGGTGTCTCCCTCCCAGCTATCTAGCTCTGAAAAGAGGAGCCATGACAAACACCACTTCCTGATCTTTGATGCTCCTGCCAATCACAGGGCTAAAAGCACCATCAGACAGCCTCATAGACCCAGCTACAGAGTTCTTCCATTCTGGCTATAAATTCCCTTTCTGGTGCCACCACCTGTGGATTTGAAAACTGTCTTGATTTATGACTTTCTTTGTTCTATTACCATAAAAACCATCATAAACTGCTCCCACAATGGAACATGGAATTTGGGGCAACCTAAATCTGAGTTTCTGGGCCATAGTCACTCATTTCTAGCTTCAGAATAAACTACCTATTCTTGTCGCCTTTGAAGTGAGAGATGTGTTTTCACATTGACAAATTGTGAAAATTTGGCTAAAATTATAATCATTGGCTAAAATTAATAACTGGAATACAATGTGCTTCTGTGTGTGTTCACGTGCACATGTGTGTGCACATAGATGGAAGCCAGTGGTCAACATGAAGCATCCTCTTCCTTCTCTCTCCACCTCATTCTTTTTAGATAGGGCTTTCTCGCTGAACCTGGAGCTCACCAATTTGGGTAGGTCCCCAGCACTGGGGCTACAGATGCACGCCATCACGCGTGGATCTTTCTTATGTGGGTGGTGGGGACCAGAGCTCAGGTCCTCACACTTGAGAGGCAAGTCACCTTACTAACCAAGGAGGTGGAACCTCCATCTGTTAAGAAAAATCCTCTCCACCGGTGCACAGAAATCCAAACAGGCCAAATCCAACTGAATTAAAATGCCCATGTTTTTAAAAAATGCAGCACTCTTGGGTGGCCAAGAGCGTGGCAGGGGAGACAGAAAACCAGGGAGCACATACAAAAGCTGGAACCACGTGTTCCTCCTCTGGGCGCCCACTTAAATACCCTGTGTGTGGGAGTGCCTGACCCTCCCCCGGGGAGGGGTCAGGACCTGGCATGCTGGGATTTGGAGTCCAGACCAAGGCAACTCCCAGGCCAGGGGGCTGGGATGGATGCGAGGGACTGGGGTGACACTTCCAACTTAACATCACACAGTCCTTAAATTAATAGCTCTTTAGGCTAATAATGACACTGTAGCCAGAATATTCCAGGAACTCAGAGAAGCGTCACCTAAAGTAGCCAGAGGGTGAAAGACTAGGGAAGTGTCCTGGGCTTGAGACCCGAGGTCTCGAGGACTGGAGACTTTGAGTAAAGTAAATCTGGGGTGTGGCTCAGCAGTAGGGTGCCCTCTGATCAACTAAGCATCATGGTGCATCTCTGTAATCTGTGCCCTCACTGGAGGCTGGGGGGCCACGGCCAGACCCCAGCTGGAAAAGAAAAGAAGAAGAAAAGAAAAGAAAGAAGAACCAATAGCTCCTTTGATGTATTTTGTAGCCCAGCACACCCAAAGAAGCTCACAACTCTGGAGGGGGCAGGGATCCTAAGTTACTTCTTTGACTACAAGAAAGGAAGCCAAGGTTCAGAGAGGACAATGACTTGCCTCAGTTGTCCAACAGGGAACGTGTGATCTGTACCCATCTCCTTCCTTCTTCCCAGGCCTCGGCGCGCTGTCTCCCCTCCCCCAGCTAACTCACATTTCCTTCCTGCTGAGACCTCACATCCATCTGGTCTTCTTGTCTGCACCCCCCAGAGTTAATTAGCAGAGATTCAGGGGAGGCTTAGAGAGAGAGAGAGAGAGAGAGAGAGAGAGATTCCAGCTTTTGTATTCCTGGATGTTGAGATTAAATCCACAGGCCCAGCAAGGTTTAATCAATAGCCCGGCTTCACCACTCCCCAACCTGGAACTCCGCCATGTTCTGACTGCGCCAAGAGTGTTGCGTTTTTGCCAGCTCTGTGCAGGCGGCAGCCCCTCCCACCCACCCTGTTTTTCTAACTGTGGAAGAGAAACCTGAAAGGTAGAGAGAAGGGGGCAGGGGCAGAGAAAGGGACACTCTCATGGGCTTCTCTTGAGAAATCGGCAGAGCCTTCTGCCCCCAACCATTTTGAAATAACAGCAACAGGATGTGTGGAAAAATCCAGCAACAGGGACGACATATGTTCTGTTCTTGCCCTACAAGAAGTGTAGGAGAAACCCAGTGATTGTCCCTGTCCCCACCTCTCTTAGTTCCACCTCAGAAGCCAGGCTCACAAGCTAGCAGGAGGTAGGGGTTGCAGTGACTTTGGGTTTTTCCAGCTGTATTCATTGACATTCAGAATTTGCTGTGGAAGGATCCCTAAAAGGGGGTGGCGGGGGAGGCTGAGCCATACTGGCAGCCTGGGTGGGAAAAAGGAAAATTAAGAGGACAGACTTTGAGCCAGGCATGGTGGCACGTGTTTTTAATGCCAGCACTCCCAGTAGGCAGATAGGCCAAACCCTGGGTTTGAGGCCAGGCTGGTGGTCTACAGAGTGAGTTCCGAAACAGATAGGGCTACACAGGGAAACCTTGTTTCAGAAAACAAAACAGAAGAGAACAAAACCAAAAAAGACTCTGGGCTGAAGAGTGCTTGCTTAGCATAGAGGCCTGGGACTGATCCCAGTCCTGTATAAATCAGGCATGGTGGTGGTGGTGGTGCACGCCTGCACTGTGATGGGGAGGGAAGAGGATTGGAAGCTCAGGGCTATCTTCTGCTACATACGGACAACCTAGTGGTCAACCTGGCCTCCATGAGGCTCTATCTCAAAATAAATAAATATGAAGACAAGAGCAGGGTATGATGGCACATGCTTTAATCCCGGGTCTCTGGGATGCTGAGGCGGGTGGATCTCTGTGGGGTTTTGTTTGTTTGAAGCAGGGTTTCTCTGTGTAACAGTTCTGGCTGTCCTGAAGCTCACCCTGTAGACCAGGATGGCCTCGAACTCAGAGATCCTCCTGCCTCTACCTCCCGAGTTCTGGAATGAGATGTGGGCGGCCACCACGCCGGCTCTTGTCAAATTTTCAATGTTCCCTTTCAGTCCTTGGCTATACGCGGATCCTACAGAGTTAACAGTGTTCTTTTCAGCCTTCACAATTGCAGGACACCCAGGAGTGCCCTCTGCTCACTTTCCACTATAAAATCTGCCCAGGAGAAGGGTAGGGCCACAGTGTCTACACAGTTCTGGTCTCACAGTTTCTCACTGAACAGAGGGCCTAAGTTCATGAACATAGCTGTAGGTGAGCCAGCATTTATAACGGTTCTTCGGAGGCCAGCCGAAGAATCTAAGCCCAAACTCTCTGCACTTGAAGTACCTGTAAGGTAGAAGTGTGTGTGTGTGTGTGTGTGTGTGTGGTGTGTGTATGTGTAAGTATCGTGAGGCTTTTGTGGTTACAGTTTCAGGGTGACTGGGGTACATATGTACTCGTAGGTACCTCCTCTGAGTCTGCACATGGGCGCCCTCTGCTGCTCCTGATCTTCCAACAGCCCCAGGCCTTTCATAGAGGAGAATGTATCCATCCAAATAACTGCTGCTTCCTCCTTGGCTGGGCTTCTTCCTTTCCCTCCGCCCCTCTCTTCCTTCTGTAGTGCTGACCGAAGGGATGGACGCACGCGTGTGCATCCACGACAGCCGCAGGAAGGAGCTGAGGCACAGGCAGGCAGCTGAGGCGTTCACCTGTGTTAGAAGAGGGCCTTACATGAGAACGTGCAAGCTGCCTAGGTGGACTGACCTTGTCTCCTTCCTTATTATGGCCACTGAGGAAGAGTGACTGGGAAGTTCGCAGGAGTGTAGTTCATTCCCGGGAGTGTAGTTAAAGTTTAATGACACCTACCCGGGATGGGTGGGAGCAGGCTGACTTCATTGGTGTCGGCCTTGTGTAGCAGCAGAAGGCTGCGCATGGATGCAATCTGCACACGCTCGCTGCTCTGCTCTTCCCCTTCTTAAAATGTTTGGGCTTTGAGCAACAGGCTCCACGTTTTCGCTGGGTGTCATTTATCAGAGTGGGGCTAGGGACAAAGACAGACAGAGAGCAGGGAGCGTGTCTGCCTTCTGGCTGCAGCTTGACCTGCCGAGGACTGTCAGAGGGCACTGGGCAAATGGGCACACCTCTCGCTGAAAATGTGTGGACGCTCACTGCTCACCGTCCATCACGCCTTGTGGCTCTAGGGCTGCACCCCTGAAAGCCTAGCTCTCAAAGTCTGTTCCTATGCAGGTGAGCTCAGCCACACGGTCATCTGCTCCAGGGCCCCAGAGTGGTCACCAAGCCCTGTTCAGTGCTCTGTGTCTGTGCTTGCTGAAGACCGGGCTCTGGAATGTGGAGGATGGCGCCCGCCAGCCTGACATCAGCTTGCAGTATCTAGATCTGATATCACAGGATGACCAGGGCTGCGGGGGACAAAAAGGTTAGCAGGTGGTCTAGGAACACACCAGGGACCAGGCTGGAGTGAGGACAGGCTCCAACCCTCCCTGTCAGATTGAACACAAGCAAGACCTTTTGGGTTTACTTGTGTCTTTGGAACCTCTTCCCACAGTAGTTTTTTGTTTTGTTTTGTTTTGTTTTGTTTTGTTTTTTCAGGGAGTTTTACTTCTTGGCACCTCTGTCATTAAAGTCCTGCTAGGCAGCTTTGTTATCTCCATCCCACTCCAGGGTAAAAACCTGCCCCAGAGGTTGCAAGACCTTCTCTTGAAAATGCTGACCCTCATCCAGAAGGAGTTGGGAGGTAAAGAGCCAGAAGAATGGTGGCATCTGGAAACTGAGGACGGCCTTCTGCAGGGCTGGGAGAGGCGGGAACCAAGTCCACAATGGGACAGAAGACAATGCCCAGGGGCTGCCTGGGTCACACGCAAATTGTGCACTCTGTCTGGCCTTCCTCAGTCCAACTCCCTTGTCTACTGATTCCAGTTCACACAAACAGCTTATTATACGTGTAATGATGCCTTCTGAACTCCATATGGAAAGTTGAGCAACTCCTAGCAGCTCGTAGAGGGGGGCCAGAGGCGTTTCAGCACCACAAGGTGGACAGCACCCCTGCGGCTACTGGGGAAGCCTTCGGTGGCTGCGTCAGCTGGGCTCCTACTCCTCCCTCCCCCTTTCACCCGGATCGTCACACAGGTTTATCCCTGTGGAGAGATCATCTCCGCCGGGCAGAGCTGTCACATGGGCTTCAGGACCAAAGGTTGTGTGGGTCCCGGAGCTGAGCTCAGAGCATCCGAGATAAAGAGTGCAAGAAGTGGGGAGAGGGGCAGAGTTCCTGAAAGAGCAGGCGCCCAAAGCCTTGGAGTGGGTGTGGGGGAGGGGAAGCTCCTTGGAGTTACAGTGTAAACACCTTGGTCCCTCCGGCTCCTGCAGGCCAGGCCAGGCCAGCATGCTCAACTCTAACCTCTGACTCTAGGTTGAAAAGTCACTGGAAGCACCCGCAAGGGAGATAGGAACACCGAAGGTCTTAGCACTGGTTAAGGCAGAGCAGACCAGCCAGCTGGCCCAGTTCCCTGGGAGCCCTGCAAAAGGTCCTCTGCAGGGTTACCATGATAATTCTCCTTCCATGCAATCGAGAATCACCACAGCTGGGAGATAGAGGCCTGCAGTCCACAGGGGATCTCAGGGTGGGCGGCCAGCATCTTCAGGCCAGGCAGCCAGAGGAGCTAGGAGCAGAATGGAATCCAACACTCTGAATACGCGGCTTGTCCTCCAGCACCGCCTGCCTCTCCAGGATTGGCGGTGCCTGCCTCCCTGGCAGTGTACCAGACAAGTAAGAAGTCCACAGTGACACAGTGTGGCCCTGAGATCCTGAGACTGGGTGGTCAAAGACAGGGTGTACTTGGGGATCGCGCAGGCAATTTAAGTCTTTCGAGTCTCCTGAGTTTGACTCTTGGGGCAGGCACACAGCTGGGAAGGGACTTGACCAGAATCAGGTGTTGGGCACAGGTTCCTGGACTTCTTCCAAAGTTTGTTTATGCAACTTGAGGAAGTTTTTCCTTCAAGGACAAGTCACACCCAGGACATTCTTTTGGACTTGAGCCTGGACAAGAGGCAAGATGAAACCCTGTTATCCCTGGAGAGTGGGTGGGGGCAGGCCAAGCTTCCTGGGGTTGGTAGGTACATCCTGGTGGAACCCAGTCCTCTAGGTGACCAGTGAGGACTACATTTTCCACCCACAATGGTAGGTCTTTCCTTCTTGTGATAACATAGTCTTGACTCCCATTGATTGCTAGAATGTATGTTTTCTTGCAAGAGGCAAGGCTTGAACCATCTCCCCACTCTGTCTCCCCACTCTGTGTCTCCCCACTCTGTGAGGTGCAAGAAGTAGCAGGGAAGAGACTGCCAGGGGAGCTGTGGGTATTGAGCTCTTGTTAAGACGGTGACCAAAGGTGTCACATGTTCTGGGAGCAGTGGGGCTCAAAAGAAATCAACTGAGGATTTGGAGAGATGGGTCAGAGGTTAAGAGCACTGGCTGTTCTTTCAGAGGTCCTAAGTTCAATTCCCATCTGGTGGCTCACAATCATCTGTCATGAGATCTGATGCCTTCTTTGGGTGTGTAAGCATACATGCAGGCTGAACACTGTATACACAATAAATCTTTTTTGTTTTGTTTTGTTTTTCGAGACAGTGTTTCTTTGTGTCTCAGCCCTGGTTGTCCTGAAACTCACTTTGTAACTTTGTGGACCAGGCTGGCCTCCTACTCACAGAGATTTGCCTGCTTCTGCCTCCCAAGTGCTGGGATTAAAGATGTGTGCCACCATCACCGGGCCTCAAATAAATCTAAGAAAGAAAGGAAGGAAGGAAAGGAGGGAGGGAGGGAGGGAGGGAGAGAGGGAGAGAGGAAGGAAAGAAGGAAGGAAGGAAGGAAGGAAGGAAGGAAGGATGGAAAGAAAACAGCTGCCTTCTTGCCCCGAGAGTCACAGATGTGTGGAGGAGTGAACCCTCCAGGGCAGACCTCAGCTGATGGTTTTCCTCACATTTCATTTTTGTTTTGCCTTTTGAGACTGTCTCACGTAGCTCAGGCTAGCCTCAAATTCATCATGTGCTCAAGAATAGCCTTGAACATCCAGTCCTTCTTCTGCCTCCCATGTTCCCACAGGGATACACTACCATACTTAGTCTTACACAGCGCTGGGGATCCAATTCAGGGCTTCAAACATGCTTGGCAAGTGCTTGGCAAGTAGTCTGACAACTGAGCTGCTTCCTCAGCCCCTCGCATTTTAAACACCTCACTCCTCCCAGCCCATCTCTAAGTCTCCTTACACATACGACAGGGATGGTCTGCTCTTCGGCTGGGCAATCCCAGGCCTGAGGCCCAGGCCACCTTCCTGACTCTCTCCTGCCCTCACATTTGAACCCTCCTTCAGTTATGCAGTTGGGCCTCATCTTTTGAGTTAGGAATCTGGACAGTTCTGAGAGACAGTTGCTCAACTGTGACCCGACCAACAGAAGAGGAGGATCAGAAGCAAGAGAGGACACAGCGTGGGCATCTTCTTGTCAGGAACTGGAGTCCAACCTGCTGACCACGATGCAACGATAGAATAATAGCTTCCAATTATTGGCCAAGGACTCCATGTCTCTGCCAGACAAAATGCAGTGTTACACGAACCATTTCATTTAATTCTGTTTGTAAGCTGCGATCTGCGTTCTGCGATGACGCCATCACAAATACAGCTGGTGAAAGTCGCATCACTTAGATCATCATCAGGAAAGCAAAAGCTAGGATGGAACCCCTGCTTCAGCTGCCTCTTGGGTGCTTTTCTGGCCTTGTAGATGCTTTCCTTGGTAGAGCCTTGATAGTCAAAACGGACTGGACCCTCTGGCCAAGACAAACATCTGAAAAAGAACACACAAAGTGGCAGACCTAGGGGAGTCGGGCTAGGTCCAGAGGGCGGGGGAGAGCCTTAGAGTTAAGCGTGCGAAGAGGGGAGACTCTCTCTCAAACTTCCACAATCCTTTCCAGATTGGACACTCAGGAAAAGGTGGCTTCCTCAGCCTGCTCAGGTCTCTCATCTGTACATGTGGCTCTTGTCGGAGAGAGCTAGTGGCTGAGCTGGGAGTTCAGTCCAAAGGAAGAGCATGCAGATCCTGGCCTGGGTCATTGGTGAGATGTAGGACCAGAAGGTACCGTAGGTCCACACAGCAACCAGTGTAGGCCTTACAAAAATAAAGCTCTTAATCGGGGGAGCAAGGACCATGCCTGATTTATCCAGTGCTGGCCCAGTACCAGATAAGAAAAGAACAGCAAAATTTCCCCAATGAACAGGACCAGGTGTTTGTTTTTTTGTTTTTTGTTTGTTTGTTTGTTTGGTTGGTTGGTTGGGTTTTTTTGTAGTTCTTCTTCTTCTTCTAATGCTTCAGTTTCCGTAGTGACAGCATCCAGGCTGGGGGAGAGCCTGACTGGGATGCATGTTCCTGTCTGCAAAGCTTTGGAACATGTGGCCAGAATAAGACACTGATATCCAATGGGAGAGGCAGGGGTTGATCCTGGGTTTGCAGGCCTGGTACCCCTAAGGGACTGGGATAGATGATTTTATTTTAGGGTGTTTGAGGCAGGGTCTAATTATGTAGCTATGGCTGTCTTGGAACTTGCTTTGTAGACCAGGCTCGCCTTGAACCCACATGCCTCTGCCACCTGAGTGCTGGGATCAAAGGTTAAAGGTATGTGCTCCACCTCCTGGAGATTTTATGTTCATATTCATTTAGTTCTTGTTTGGTTGAGACAGCATTTTGATATGTCTCCCACGCTGGCCTTAAATGACATATCCCTTTGCTTCAATCTCAAGTGCTGGGGTTACAAGTAAATAACACACACTGACCCCTCTCATTCATTTTATGTGTAGAATTGAAGCAGAATAGAAAGGAGAAATGATGGGGACACAGGAGGAGAACCATGAGAATGGAGATCTGGCTGACCTATCTGCTCACATAGTCAGGAAAAGTCAGGCCCAAGTTGTGTTTGCTTGTTTTCTTTAAACAAAAGCAAACAACAACAACAACAAAATGGGGCTAGAGAGGAGGTTCAGAGGCTAAGAACAGTGGCTGTTCTTGTGTGTGTGTGTGTGTGTGTGTGTGTGTGTGTGTGTGTGTTATTGTTTTTGTTGAGCTCTACATTTTCCTCTGCTCCCCTCCCTTCCTCCCACTCCCCTTCTATCCTCTCCCATGGTTCCCAAGCTCCCAATTTACTCGGGAGATCTTGTCTTTTTCTATTTCCCATGTAGATTAGATCCATGTATGTCTCTCTTAGGGTCCTCTTTGTTGTCTAGGTTCTCTGGGGTTGTGAATTGTAGGCTGGTTTTTCTTTGCTTTATGTCTGTTTAGTTGGGGGCTTCACCCCAGGCCCCTGGTATTTTGAGTCACCTCCCCTGGGAGTTGCCTCAGTCCAAACTCCACCTCCAAGAAAGCCCACCAAATGGTGACCCCTCCCCAGGGAAGGTCAAGACCACTCCCACAGGCTATTTAAACTGCCCCCCCCAATGAACACGTGGTCTCCCGTTTTTTTCCTGGTTTCTCCCGTTCTCCTTTCTTCTCTCCTGTTTTCCTGGGGGCCACCTGGGAGTGTTAGCATTCATTAAACCTGGGCATCTTCTAATTCGGTCTGATTTGGTCTGATTGGGATTATTGTGTTGGCGGAGAGATTTGTTGGCTAAGGAAATATATTTAACAATGTTTAAAAGTCACTTATGAGTGAGTACATATTATATTTGTCTTTCTGGGTCTGGGTTACCTCACTCAATTTGATGTTTTTTAGATCCATGTATTTCAAGATTTTTTTTTTCCACTGTGTAGTACTCCGTTGTATAAATGTACCACAACTTCTTTATCCATTCTTCGGTCGAGGGACATTTAAGTTGTTTCCAGGTTCTGACTATGACAAATAATGCTGCTATAAACATAGTTGAGCACATGTCCTTATGGTATGATTGAGCATCCTTTGAAATATACCCAAAAGTGGTATTGTATTACTGGTCTTGAGGTAAATTGTTTACTAATTTTCTGGGAAATTGCCATACTGATTTCCAAAGCGGCTGTACAAGTTCACACTCTCACCAGCAATGCAGAAGTGTTCCCTTTACCCCACATCCTCTCCAGCACAAACTGCCACCAGTGTTTTTGATCTTGGCCATTTTTACATGTCTAAGATGGAATCTCAGAGTTGTTTTGATTTGCATTTCTCTGATGGCTAAGGATGTTGAGCATTTCCTTAACACTGGCTGTTCTTCCAGAGGGCCCAGGTTCAGTTACCAGCCCCCACATGGCAGCTTACTACTACCTGTAACTTCAGTTTCAGGGGATCTGACACTCTCCTTGGGAACCGCACATTCATACAGGCAGAGCACTCATACATGTAAAATAAATCTAAATTTGTAAAATTGTCAAGACAGGGTTTCGTGTAGCCCAACTGCCTTCCAACTCAATATGTAGCCAGAATGATGTCGAATTTACTCTCCTGCCTTCACCTCCCTAGTGCCGGGATGACAGATATACTATACTATGTTTAGAATCAACCTTAAAAAAAGATTTAATTAAAATTTTTGTTTGTTTGTTTGATTGTTTTCATTTTCTGAGACAGGGCTTTTCTATGTAGCTTTGGAGACTGTCCTGGAACTTTCTCTGTAGACCAGGCTAGCCTCAAAACTCACAGAGATCTACCTGCCTCTGTCTCCTGAGTAGTTCAAAAAAATTTATTTAGCCAGGGGTGGTGGTGGTGCGCACTTTAATCCCAGCACTCAGGAGGCAGAGGCAGGCAGATCTCTATGAGTTCGAGGCCAGTCTGGTCTACAAGAGCTAGTTCCAGGACAGGCACCAAAGCTACAGAGAAACCCTGTCTCAAAAAAAAAACAAAAGAAAAAAATTATGTTTATGTATATGAGTTTGTATGTGCACATATCTGAATGTGGGTACTCAAGAGGGTGTTGGATGCCCTGGAGATGGAGTTAAATATGGGTGCTGGAAACTGAGTTTAGTCCTCTGGAAGAGCAGAGAGCATTCTCTCTCTGCCTCCTACCATCCTTTGAGACAGGGTCTCACTCTGTGGTCCTACCTGCCTAGAACTCGCAGAGACTCACCTGCTTCTGCTTCACAGGTGATGGGATTGAAGCCATGAGTTACCCACACCTAGCTCGGAAAGCTCTTTAATCCTTAAACCATCTCTCCAGGCCAGGATGTCAACCTTTCAGATGGTCCCATGAGGACCTGACTTTGCAAACTCTGTTTTAGAGAAGGGGTTTCATCTTAAGTCATATAATGATCAGGGGCCTGCTCTCAGCTCCAGAAACGTGCTGTGATAGCAGAATTTTAATGGATATCCTGAAAATAGCCAATTAAAGAGCTAGGGAGCAGGGCCATAAAATTTAACGAGGTCCAGATGTTCCTGAGAGGCATCCTGTCCTTGAAGATACCCTTGTCAGTTATTAATGGCTTTTCGTTAGGTTTTTGCGCCCAAACACTGACCAGTGGTTTCAGAAACTACATTACCCTATGCCCTCCTTACCCAGTCACAAGATGACAGGACATGAATTCCCCTGATTATGGCATTTCCTCTTTAAAAGTTCTCTCCTCCCTGGGTTCATGGTCTTACTTTTTTTCACTTACCAGGCTGGGGTGGTGGAAAGAGGTGGTCCAAACTCAGGTTTGTAAAATAAAGACCCTTATGTAATTTGCTTTGGAAACCAGGCTCCGTGGATTCATTTGCGGACCAGTAACTTGAACATAACAGTCCTTGTGTGTGAACTCTGCTCAGTGTCCTCCCCTGGAAGCCCCATGCAGATTCTCCACTATCTACGGTTCTAACACTCCTGACTGCTTCTCCACCTGTTTTCAACACCGATGCCTTTGAAGAGGAATCTATTGGAAGTGGTCCAGCATGTCTGAGAGTTGGGCTAATGGCCTGGGTTCCCAACATTTCTGTAGTCACAGTTCCATTCCACAGATCTGTAAAACAACGCTTTAGGGAAACCAGGCCACACGAGGCCTCCTTTACTAGGTAGTCTTCGCCTTTGCCAGGGTGATACACAGTTACTGGATACACAGTTCTGACCAAACCACTCCCTAGGCTCCCCCAGCACAGTGGCTCCTAGCCCAAGTCTTTCCCTCATTCAGTGGAGAGAGGTTGTTTCCTCTTGCTGGTTTGATCCCCAACTTTCCTCTTTATCAATGTCCGCCCCACCCACATTCCTCACCTTGGAACTAGTCTGGGTGGTGGTTCAAATAGCAATGTCGCTGAAATTAAGGTGCTTCTGGGCATGGTGGCACAGCCTTTTGTGAACTGAGTGTCCCAGAAGAAAAAATAAAAAACAAAAACCCACACCTGGTAAAGATTCTACTTAAAGAACTTCTGTAACAATGTTACAGATCCAATGCCAAGTTGGCTTGGGCTATCCTTAGCCCCCCTTAATGGCCATTTTTGTCCACTTCTGCCTCTGTGTTAACACTCTACGACGATTACGTAAACCTTTGAAATGCAGTAACAGACCCCTAGCTTCTACCAACGCCAATGCTAAGAATGTCATCAGAAAGCATTTGCTGTCTCCAGCAGATCTTTGCCCTGCTCTGCTGTAACTTTCCTGATGTTCCCACCAACGTCTTTGAAAGTACCTTGATTTATGACCCACTTTTGCTCTGCATTGATAAAAACACCAAGCATCTGCTGCCATGTAGCAACATGTTGTTTGGAGCAGTCTGTACCTGGGTTATTAGGGTCATTCATATTTGGCTCCAGAATAAACTCGTTTATTGCCCTTGAGATGAGAATTGTATTTTGTATTGACATTTGTAATGCCAGCCCAGGGAGTTGGCTGCTGGAATATCAGCAGTTCAAGGCCAGCCTTAGCTTTATATGGAGTCTGAGGGCAGCCTTTGGCTCCAGAATGAACATTCTTGCTTTCTTCTTGTTGAGAACTGTATTTTGTATTTATACCCATAATTCCCAGCCCTTGGAGGTAGAGGCCAGCATTAGCTGCATGAGACCTTGTCTCAAACAAACAAACAAAGCAGAAACAAAACCTCAACAACAACAACAACAACAAAACCTTAATAAACAAACAAAAACAACAACTAAAAGGCTGGAGATGGCTCAGCGATTAAGAGCACTTGCTGCTCTCTCTGGCAGAGAACCTGGGTTCAGTTTCCAGCGCTCAGTAGTGGCTCACAACAGTCAGTAACTCTTGTGCTAGAGGATCTTTGCTCTCTGGATGGGTACCCTGTGACTCAGGAGAATACATAAAATCAGCCTGCTCAGAAGTGAATTTCTGGTAAATGCGACATGAAACTCGAAGGTATTATGCTAAGTGAAGGAAGATCACACTTCATTCAGGACCACATACCACCTGATCCCGTTTATATGAAATGTTTAAGAGGAGGCAAACACAGAGGCAGAAAGTAACTCAGTAGCTGTCTTGACTGAGAGGATGGGAGGATTTTGAAGAGGTGAGTTGGGTGTCAAAGTGTCTTTGTTCTAAATTTGAGACAGTGCTGGGATTTGAAGGTGATTTTTGTCCCTTGAATGTACACAGGAATTAATGACCAAAGTCATGCATTAATGTTATTCAGGGAGTAGAGGGCCAGGGTGGTGTACCTGCCTTTAATCTCAGCACTTGAGAGGTAGAGGCAAGAAAATACCCGTGTTAAGGCCAGCCTGATCTTCATAGTGAATTCCAGGTTGGTTGGGTCCACACGGTGAGATCCTATCTCAGAAGACTACAACAGCAATAATAAAAACTAACAGGCACAATGGCAGGAGCTGAAGCTCCCAGGGTGATGGGAGCCACACCTGTGATAAACATTTTATGACCCTGACTGACTAAATCTCCAGTGACTGTGGATATCTGGAATGTTATCGATGGGGAAGCAAATCATCCCAGACTGTGAATAGCACCCTAACAGCCAGCTGGTGCCCACTACCTCTGGGCGTGACCTAAGGTCCTTATGACTATTGGGTACGTTAGTTTGGAATTTACAAGCATACATCTAGTTTCCACCAACCTGGTGTCTATCAGATGTGTCCTTGCTCTGTTGTAACTACCTATAGCGTTATTTCCACGAGTGAAGGTCAGGGAACAGCTCTGCGGAGTTAGTTCTGTCCGTCCACATTCATATGGTGTGACAGCTGATCTTGGTTGCCAACATAACATACCCGGGAAGAAGGAACCTCATTTGAAGAATTGCCCAACAGATTGGCTTGTGGACGTGTCTGTGGACCACTGTCTTGTTTGTTAACAGATGCAGGGGGCCCAGGCCACAGTGGGCAGCGTCATGCCTATCCACTTAGGCCTAGGCTGTCTGTAAGAAAGCTGGATGAGCCTAACTGGAGGATCTCTGTGTGTTGGAGGCCAGCCTGATCTCCAGAGCCAGGCCAGACATGGCTCCATAAAGAGACTTTGCCTCAAAAGCAAAACAACGACAAGAAAACATAGGTGAGCGCAAGCCGGAAGGAGCAAGGCAGTAAGCAGTGTCTCTCCGCTGGTTCTGCTCGAAGCACCAGCCCCGAGTGCCTTTTTTGGCCTCCTTCCATGATGAACTATAGCCTATAAGCCCAATAAGCCCTTTCCTCCCCGAGGTGATCTCAGCCATGGTGTCTCATTCAGCAACAGAAAACCAAACCGGGACGCTTGGCTCTCGAGCTGAACTCCATTATCTGGTTTTCGTGGCAAGTGTCTTTGCCAGCTGAGCCACTGCACCAGCCCCTCTCCATCAATGTATTTTTAGTTGTTTATACTTATTTTTTTTTTTTTTGAGACAGGGTTTCTCTGTGTAGCCCTGGCTGTCCTGGAACTTGCCCTGTAGACGAGGCTGGTCTCCAACTCAGAGATTCACCTGCCTCTGACTGCCCAGTGCTGGGATTAAAGTCGTGCACCACCACAGCCTGGTGTTCATCAATGCATTTTTAAAGGACCTTGATTTATGATTCTCATTGTACTGTAAAACAAGCAAACAAACAAAAACAACAACAACAAAAAAAAACCCAACCCTTCATGAAATCAGTATTACGATGAAACATAGTATCCGGGACAACTTAAATCTACTACATTCCTAGACCATGGTCATGTTTGGTCACACATGTTCATATTTGACTCCAGAATAAAATGATCTCTCATTTCCTCTGAAGGGAGAGTTGAGTTTTGCGTTAGTGGTGGTGACTGTACAGCTCCAAACAGACTAACAGCCACTGAACTGTGTGCTTTAAAAGAATGTATTAGAGTGCAGTGTGGTCCCAGCAGTGAGGAGACTCAAGAGTTCAGGGCTATCCTCAACTACATGGTGAGTTTGAGGCTAGCTTGGTTTACATTGTTGTGGGAATTTGTTTTTTGTTTTGTTTTTGTTTTTCAAGACAGGTTTTCTGTGTAACTTTGGAGCCTGTTCTGGAACTAGCTCTGTAGACCAGGCTGGCCTCGAACTCACAGAGATCCACCTACCTCTGCCTCCTGAGTGTGTGTGCACCACCACCCGGCTGTTGTGGGAATTTGATCTGACGCCAATTGTATTGGAGCAGCTTGGCCCAGTGGGTGTGGTCTTCTCTGGGGACAGTGACCTGAGAAGAACTGGGGACAAGGGGTCACACACTCTTTTGGATAGTGGATGAGCAGACAGCAAGCCACGGTTTGGAGATTCCTCGTCGCCTTTCAGAAAGGAGGTTACAACAGCAATCGCGAAGATCTGGTTCCCCAGGGGAACAGTGGAGCAGCTGGTGACGCGGCACAGATAGTCCTCATTCTGTCTTGTAACCATTGTGCATAGATTGATATTAATAAAAAAATTCCCTCTATACTACATGAGACTCTGCCTCAAAAACAAAACAAACAAACAAACAATACCACAGTCAACTGACCAGGAAAATACTGAATTATTTGGTGTGAGATTTATATCTCAATAAAGGTTCTTTTATTTTTTAATGTACATTGGGGTTTGCCTGTATGTATTGTCTGTACGTAGATGCTACATCCCCTGGAGCTGAAGCAACAGACAGTTGTGAGCTGCCATGTGGGTGCTGGGAATTGAACCCAGGTCCTTTGGAAGAGTGGCCAGAGCTCTTAACCACTGAGTCATCTCTCCAACCCCTCAATAAAGTTGTTAAAGACAGTTATCTTTGAAAGACCCCCGAGGGATGTCTTCCTTTCGAGAGAGGCCCCGGACCCATGAATCAGACGAAACCACACTTACGGATGCAAACAGCAAGAGGTTTATTCGAATACACAGGTACCTGGGGCGACAAGATCTCTCGGAAGACTTGCGCGCCCCCAGGTTGGGGTGAGGGGTTCTTATAGGAGAGCAAAAGCGCAGGTACAGAAGCGAAAAGCGTGGTTACAGGGATTCATTCCATTGGTCAATTCAAATAAGGCTAAGCATGCACGCTGAGTGGCAAATTCTTGACCTTTCACCTAAATACCAAGGAGGGGGTTGTCCAGGGGCTTCCTGTTTTTCTTATCTCTTCCTGCTTTCCTAGCTGGAGCCTGACTTGTTTGTCCCTAAGGACCTATATTCTAGCACCACGGGTGGTATTCCTTTCTTTTTTCTTTTCATCTTAACCCAGAGATGGTCTGTTGGCATCTTATGGGTGTAGGAGCCAGCCATGATAAGCTAAATAGAAACAGACACCCCAGACACCCCCCCCAACACACACACAAAGGAAGTTCTTTATTTCCAACCATTATCACCTGCCAGAGTAGGACTTGGTCATCAATAAGTTTAATGAAGGCCTGAGTCTCAGTAGTTGATCCTGAAGCAATACCTGGTTGCAGGAAGGACCATAAACCGAGACTGCCCAGGCACCACCCAGAAACAGACCATCCAAAGGAAATGCCTAAAGTTCCAACTGTTGTAGATAGGATCACCTGCCAGTACACAATCACCAAGACACCCCTAGACAAATGTCAGCCAATCAGGGGTCCTGGACCTTAAAAACCCCTCACCCTCACCTTTACTACTATAAAAACCCAACTCTCACTGAGCTCGGGGCTCTCCAATTATTCCAATACGTTGGACATGCAGAAAGACCAAGTTTGCAAACTTGTATAAAATAAAAGCTCTTTGCTTTTACATAGGGGACTCAGTCTACTTGTTGGTTTTGGGGGGACTTTGCAGATCTGGGCATAACAATGGGAGGTGGCAGTGACTTTGGTTTTATTTTGTCTTAGTATCTCATGGCCTGAAGTAGCCTTTTTCTGCCTAATAGTAGGACAAAATGAGCTGGCTGAGGTCTGGCTGTGAGAATTAGGTCCATTCTGGATGTCATGGTCTCTGCTTTTGTTCCCAGGTCTCTGATGATTCTCAGAAGCTCGCTCAGTCAAACCCTTGGGGCCCACAGGAATGTGAGTAAATGCTCTTGGGAAGGTCCCCAGAAGCTCTCATCCCAGCCTCCTGCTGCTGTTGGGCTGCTTCCTTTAGTGGGACACTTGGAGGGGGAGGGGGACACAGCCAGAGGAGGGTTTTTGTTCATCTGCGGCTGTGGTGGACTCCCCTGCAGGCAGGGGAAACAATGATCCACAAAGAGACATGAATGAAACTCGGCTTAGCCCGGTTTTATTTATTTACTTATTTGTTTTCCACTCATTCAATTTTTTTTTTTTTTTTTGAGTTGGATTCTTTCTGTTCTGGAACTCACTCTGTAAACCAGATTAGCCTCAAAGTCACACAGATCCATCTGCCTCTGCCTCTGGAGTGCTGGGATTAAAGCACTAGCCAGATCTCACTGTAACTGGTGCTGGTACCTCTAGAGTCTGGCCCTAAGATAACACAGAAGTCTCTTAGGCTGTTGTAGGGCACAAGTGACCTCACTCATGACAGTGGGGCTTGTGCTCTAAAAGCAGTGCTCAAGATTTAGGGGGAAAGGTCTTGGCCAAGTACAAACATAAACCCTGGGAAATTCTGCAGAGCTGGCCTCATCAGTGGCTTGTGAAACGACACCATTCCTGGCATTGCAGGAAGAGTGGCTCATGCACCTCACTCTGTTAAAGAGGTAAGCTATGCGTTTAACTTTCCTGGCTTTTCCAGGCCTTGTAAGTATGCACAAAGACTTTTTGCCCCTACCTGTTGCTACTGCAAAATATTTAGTGGTAGCCTTCCTAGTCCATTCTACCTTCCTAATCACATCCACCATCTCTTCTCCCTCTCTTGGTCCTCAAGGCTTCCCGCACTTACTTGCCCATCTAAGGAGGACAGTACGCTGGAGGTGAGAGGAAAGGGGGGTGATCCGCAGTCATTTCAGGCCCTGGTAAGGTGGGAAATTTGCCTGACTCCCCTCTCCACTGTGAGACTCAGGATTGACTGACCTTCTCCCAGCAGGTACTGAAGGCACCGGAAGTCACCATTTTTTTTTGTTTTTTTTGTTTTTTCTTATTTATTTATTTAAAGAATTTCCGCTTCCTCCCCTCCTCCCAATACCCTCCTGAAGTCACCATATTTTTTTTTATTTTTGATCAGAGAATGTTAGGGGAAATTCTAGAGACAAAGTTGGTTGGAGATGTAGGGCCCAGCAAAGACATGCTCAATAGAAGCCAGAGTTTCAGATTACCCTAAGGCAATACCTGGTTCCAAGAAAGACCACAAACTGAGACCACCCAGGCACCACCTAGGAATGGGTCAGCCAAGGGGAAAGTACCTAAGGTTCCAAAGAAAATTCCTAAAGTTCCAACTGTTGTAGATAGCATCACCTCACCTGATGTCCCTTAGCCTGGCACACACCCATCCCTTTTCACCAAGGCACCCCTAGACAAATGTCAGTCAATCAGGGGTCCTGAACCTTAGAAATCCCTCACCCCAACCTCTGCTAATGATAAAACCCCCAACCTCCACTGAGCTTGAGGCTCTAATTGTGTTGGACACAAGAAGAGTTCAAGTTTGAACTTGAATAAAGGCCCTTTGCTTTTACATACAGGACTCGGTCTCCTTGTTGGTTTTGGGGGGACTCTGCAATCTGGATATAACAGAAGCAGAGGAACTGAAGGTCTACTGAAGTGGAGTAGATCAGGTTTGGAGTCCCAGCCCCTAGTTCCTACCCCCTCCCCACCTACCCTAGCTACCCAGGTGCCACTGGCCTGTCTGGAATTTAGCTTTCTAGCCTACAATTGAGAGAAAGGTAACTGAGCTCGGTCATCTGGGTGCTGCATGCTCAGCTTGCCTCTGGACCAAGCCCTTCAGACAACCTCATCTCCTTGAATCTGGAGGACAAAGACCCAAACCTCAGCTCAGACTGCAAAGAACATGTCTTCTCTGGCTTGGGTAACAGAGATGAAGCAGTTCCCTAGGCAACAGGACCGAAGCAGAGCGGAGCCAGGAAGATGCTTCACCGGCCCTGTTTCTTCACTGTAGCCCTCCAATATCCGGGGCACAGAGCGGAGTCAGAAAGATGCTGCACCCGCCATGTTTCTTCACTGTAGCCCTCCAGTATCAGGAGCTCAGCTGTGGCTGTTTGAATCTGTTCAGGATGAATGCTGTCCCATCTCATGGCTGTTTGAATCTGCTCAGGAAGAATGTTGTCCCATCTCAGGGCTGTTTGAATCTGCTCAGGAAGAATGCTGTCCGTCTCCTGTCCCATCCCCATCGCACCCCCTCACCCCCCCCCCCGTGTCCAAGAGGGTCTGAACTGCTTTAAACCCAGGGAGGTAGCCACAAACCCCTGCTAGGTGCCTGGCTGCCCCAAAGGGTTTTTCAAATACAACACTGATACTGTACTTAAATACTGGTTTAGTTCACACAAGCCCTTTAGGCACAACCCTGTTTTTGTCAATACCTCTGACCTTAAGTCATGCTGGGTTTGTGTTTTTGGGGGTGAGGGTTAGCCCTTTCCCTGAGCTGTGAATATCAGGTTACAAACTTAGCTTCCTTGTGTTCTGACCTCCATCTAGGCAGCCTAGCAGCCAGGTGTGATTGCACACATCTTTAATCCCAGCACTTGGGAGGCAGAAGCAACTGGATCTCTGTGAGTTCAAGACCAGCCTGGTCTACATAGGTCTCTTAAGCCTGTCTCACCCCTCCCCCCTATACAAAATACTGGCCTAGCAGAATTGAATCAAAATCCTGCCTAATCTCGTCTACAATTCCCACCGTTTTACTGTCTTCTTACCCCTGGCCCTTAGGGATCTGGAAACAATCCTGCCCCGTCCAGATCCCCCAGACAGCAGAGGGCTTGCAGTCATGTGTTGTGGCTCCTGGCTTAGGCTAAAGATCCATAC
This sequence comes from Myodes glareolus, assembly GCF_982192425.1. Classification (NCBI taxonomy): domain Eukaryota; kingdom Metazoa; phylum Chordata; class Mammalia; order Rodentia; family Cricetidae; genus Myodes; species Myodes glareolus. The sequence continues at coordinate 37,725,146 of NC_142034.1, forward strand.
TATGGCTGAATATAGTTTGTCCCCTGTGTGTTGGAGGCTTATGTCCAATATGATGATGTGAGAGGCAATGGGACCAAGGGTTGGAGAGATGGCTCAGCCACTTTGGAGCTGAGCTGCTCTGGAGGACCTGGGATCAATTTCCAGCACTTACACACAGGGTGGTTCACAGTTGTCTATGTCTTCAATTCAAAGGCAAGATTCCAGATCCCGAGTTGCAAACTCCTTTGCTGAGGAATTCTGATCTTCTTGACTGTTTGACCTTATAGTGGAGGGAAGGGCTGTGGCTGTCTGTGGAAGCTGGTCAAGTCCTTCCAGAGGCATGGGAGAGAGAGAGAGACAGGGAAGGAGAGAGATGAGTATAGAGGGAGGAAGAGAGGGAGAGAGAGAGAGACTCACCAACTCACCGCCTGGCATGTGTATGGGGCGGTCAAGGCAATGGCTTTGTACCACTTTTCCCAGAAGTAACTGTACCACCATTTGGTAGCCAGGAGGAAGACTTGAGATCATGGAAGGTCAGAGGACCTTCCTCTGGAATTTGTTTTTCCAAAGAATTCATAGGACAGTCCTGAAATGGTGGGTCCCGTGCGCCAGTGCCTGTGACTTCCAGGTGGAGTGCCGTCTGTCTTGCCTTCCAAGCCACCTGCCCTCTAGACTGGCATTGCCCTCCCTGTCCTTCTCAAGTTTCCAAGGTGAGTTCAGTTTTAAACCTGTGGGGCAGAACATCTCTGAGATTAGCATGTGTGGTAGCAGGCTGGAGTAGGCTGAATTTAGAACGGTGACTGAAGGTAGGGGCATCTCTCTAGCCTTTACAGGCAAGCCCTACATACTTCAGCACCCTGGGCTGGACAGCACCTTTAGGCGGCTAGTGGCGCCCTAAGTGGAGGGCTCCAGCTGTGCTCACTCCCTAGCCAAAGGTCTCATAGAGAGCGCCAGGTGTGAGGAGGAGAACCCTGATGTGGGAGAGGGGACTGTCAGGTGCCCCTTGTCTGAATGGCTCTCAGGCTGGCCAACAGGAGGAATTTGGAGACCATAGCCGTCTATGGTCCTGGAAAGCCTCAACAGGCTGGCATGGCTTGGGGTCAGAATGGGGTGCAGGGTTCCTGTTAGAGAATCACATCATCTATCCACCTCCCAACTCCTGAACCTGGGCTACCTTGATCAGATACATTACACAGGTTTGCTCTTATCTGGGGTCAGTCCATGTCCTAAGGCTCCAAAGCTGGGAGGGAATCAGCAGTGTGTGTGTGTGTGTGTGTGTGTGTGTGTGTGTGTTGGAGGTGTTTGGGGCAGAGATCAGCAGGTCTGCATCCTGTTTAGTCTCCCCCCAGGCATCCCAGTTCCTGCTCAATGCTGCAGGCAGTTAAAGCGGCCTCCACAGTTGTCAGAGGACTAGGCCTTTCTTTCCTCGGCAAGGATGTTCTCAACTGGCAAGGAGGACCAAAGGCTGTGTGTAAACAGGCTGAAACCCCAAATCCTTTCACTGATTGGGGTTCATGTCTCATGTCAGTATTTGGAAGGCTGAGCCAGGAGGATTATCTCAGGTAATAATGCTAGCTTGGGCTGTGTAGCTCAACCATGTCTCAAAATACATGCTTCTCAAAATATATACATACGTGCATGCATGCACGCATGCATACATACTTAGAATTGCAGGACTCAAGAGTGAGAATCCAGGGGCTGGATAGATGGCTCAGTGGTTAAGAACACTGACTGCTCTTCCAGAGGTCCTGAGTTCAATTTCCAGCAACCATATGGTGACCCACAACCATCTATAAGTGCTATAAGTATTACCTGATTCCCTCTTCTGGGATAACAGTGCACATACAGATAGAACACTCATATACATTAAACAAAATACATTAGAGAGAGAGAGAGAGAGAGAGCAGGAATCCAGCCACAGGGCCTTTCTGTCTTAGTGAAGTAGGTTCCAGGCCTAGCGAGGCTTTGAATCACTCCCAGTAGGAGAGAGGGTGGCTCAGAGGACCTGAAACTTTAGGGAAAAATAGTTTCCACTTTAAGGAATCCTTGGAGAAGTCTGCCGCCCACCAGTTGTTCTGAATTTGGCAGCCACCCTTGTCCTCTGCCTGAAGTTGCATGGACCTTAGTGGGTGATCTCTCTACACTCTGAACCTTCTGTCAGGCTTGTAGATTTGCACCACAATCTCTAAACAACCTCAGAGTTGTTTTAAAAGAAAACACACACCCAAAGCAAAGCTACCATGTATTTTGCTTAAGGGTCTGGTTTTCTGGTATTTTTTTTGGGGGGGGGGACAAGGTCTTCCTATGCATCTCAGAACGGCTCCATACTCACTCTACTACCAAAAAATTGGGATTACAGGCCTATACCATCTTGCTCTACTTATGCATGTATGTATGTATGTATGTATGTGAGACATGTTTTCTCTGGGTAGCCCTGGCAGTCCTGGAATTCATTCTGTAGATCATGCTGGCCTCAGACTCACAGAGATCCACCTGCCTCTGCCTCCTGAGTACTGGGATTAAAGGTGTGAGCCACTATGTCTGGCCATGCTTAGCTTATTTTTTTGTGTGTGTGCACTCCATTTTATTTTTATTATTCTTTATTGGCATTGATTAGCTTTTTAATTGGATTTTTATTAGTGATTCATGCACTGGGTGATACTCTGTCTAAAGATTTAGAAAAGTTGCCCCAGTTAGCTGAGCTGGCTTTGTGGGTGGTGTCAACTAAGGTTCTCAGAAAGAATGTCCACTTATAAAGGTTCTATAAGTCTGATTGACTGATTGTAGGGAGGTGGAATGTTGCAAATGCAAATTATGTGGGCTCTCTCTAGTTCCCCATGGCTGCCTGCTGTGGGACAATGGTCTTGTACCTGGTAAAGATTTGTTGCTTGTATTGGTTTGATAAAATGCTGATTGGCAGTAGCCAGGCAGGGAGTACAGGCAGGGTGATGAGAATAGGAGAATTCTGGGAAGAAGCAAGTCTCAGTCTACAGTTGTCACCCAGACACAGAGGCAGCAGGACGAGACTGCCTCACTGATAAAAAGTACCAAGTCATGCAGCTAACACAGACAAGAATTATGGGTTAATGTAAGTTACAATAGTTAATAAGAAGCTTGAGCTAATAGGCTGACCAGTTTATAATTAATATAAGCCTCTGTGTGTTTCTTTGGGACTGAGCAGCTACAGGACTGGACAGGACAGAAACCTCTGTCAACAAATGGCACCAACATGGACAACTGCATCCACATAAAACCTGAGAGAGCTTGGGAAGGAATTCTAGACACAAAAGAACAGAACTAAACACAGCTTCTTGGTAGCAGCATTGTCTCAGGTGGGCTCTGTTTGCTAGAGTCAAGTGCATCTCATTTAAGAGAGGCTTCCTGACTCAGCTGTAGCTGCAAAAACCTTGCAGCTCTTTTAAGAGGCCCTGTCACCTCTTAACAGGGTGACATTTAACAAACACTTAAATGGTGTTTATGAATAGCTGACAGCATGCTTCTTGGTGGTGGCAGGGACCTTGAAACTCCATAGAGTTGTGGCAATAAACGTGGCTTCTGCCAGTATGTCTGCCATGAAGCTAGACTCTCAGAAAGCTAAGGAGTGGGGTGGATCCAGCCATCAAAGTCATGGCTTTAATCACTCATGTGGTCAGAAAAGGAGCTATACAGTAAAGATAGATTCAGATGGAAAAAAGTCTCAACAGTTTACAGTGTGTTTAAATATATATATATATATATATATATATATATATATATATATATATAGCTTGGGAGAGGGAAAAAAGGGTTAAAGTCCTTTTAAAAAAAGAAAGAGAGTAGTTGGGTGTGGTGGCGCACACCTTTAATTCCAGCACTTGAGAGGCAAAAACAGGTGGATCTCTATGAATTCAAGGACATCCTGGTCTACAGAGTGAATTCCAGGACAGCCACAGATATACAGAGAAACCTTGTCTCAAATAACCAAAAATTAAAAATAAAAATAAAAGAAATAGAGTTTAAAATAAAGCCACGTAAAGATGGAAAATACACAGAGTATCTGGATACTGTATGTTATTATATTATATTTGAATTGTTTCACAGCTAAGGAAGGAGCAACAGCTGCTAAAAGACATTTGATTATAAGTGTTGCAGGATTAATCCAACATATGTATTTTGAAAATGCCTTGACTTCGAAATTTAAGTCAAAAGATATGTTACTTTGGAGAAGAGGTTTTGCTTTTGTTTCCACAGGAAATGAGAGGTTGTGAATTCATTCTGGGTTAAGAAAAATCAGGTTTGATCAAGGAAGACTCCCTGAAAATTTTCCAATAGTAGCAGACGGCCCAGATGATCTAACATTTCAGAGGACCTCTGTTGGAGCTTCCTCTGAGTTCTACAGCCAGAATAACTTTAAGACTGCTGGTTGAGATGATCAAGCCTCACAGAATATTCCAGTCAGAACTTGACCATAATTCTAAACTTTCTTTAGGTCCCCATAAGACTGTCAGTGCCCCCAATCAGCAGGAAGTAGTCTAGAAAAACTACATCCACATTCCCAAAAAAAGGGATTATGAATATTTGTCTTTGTTTAGAATGTTAGTTAGAAGTTGTTATGGATAATGATCAGGGGAAAAGCTAAACAAAGGAGATTAGATTCAGAGCTTTTGTTTTGAACAGAAAAAAAAAGGGGGGAGGAAATGGGGCTGGAGAGATGGCTCAGTGGTTAAGAGCACCGCCTGCTCTTAACCATTAAAAAGGTTCTGAGTTCAATTCCCAGCAACCACATGGTGGCTTATAATCATCTGTAATGAGGTCTGGTGCCCTCTTCTGGCCTGCAGGCATACATATAGGCAGAATACTGTATATACAATAAATAAATGAATCTTTAAAAAAGGGGGGGAAGGGAAGTGCTGTGGAACAATGGTCTTATACCCTGTAAAAATTTATCATTTGTATTGGTTTAATAAAATGCTGACTGGCCAGTAGCCAGGCAGGAAGTACAGGCAGAGTGACCAGAATAGGATAATTCTGGAAAGGGGAAAGTCTCAGTCTACAGGTGTCACCCAGACACAGAGGCAGCAAGATGAGAATGCCTCACTGATAAAAGGTACCAAGTCGTGTGGCTAACACAGACAAGAATTATGGGTTAATGAAAGTTATAAGAGTTAATAAGAATCTTGAGCTAATAGGCCAACCAGTTTAGAATTAATATAAGCCTTTGTGTGTTTTGGGGGGACTGAATGGCTACAGGACCAGGCAGGACAGAAACCTCTGCCAACAGCCGCCCAGTTCCATGTCTGACCTGATACTTTTGGGACGATCACATGGGACCTTTGGGCTGTATACTTTACTAGACCTCTAGCTTCCAACCTCAAACTAAGATCTTCGTGAAGATCTTCGTGTCGGGTCTCATCTGAGTCCTGTGGCACAGATTGTCCTGCTGTTATAACCTATCAAAGCCCATTGTGGGCTAGAGCCTTGCAACTCATTCACAAATGTTTCTAAAACCAAAATGATAACGTGCGTGTGTGCGTGTGTGTGTGTGTGTGTGTGTGTGTGTGTGCGTGTGTGCGTGTGTGTATACTTGTCATGGCCCATGCGCAGAAGTACAAATTTTGGAGTCAGTTCTCTCATTCCATCATATAGGTTCCAGGGACTGAACTCATGCCCTCAGGCTTGGCGGCAAGTGCCTTCACCTGCTGAGTCATTTTGCATCTCCCCCTCTTTTCAAGACAAGATCTTACCTCTAACTGGTGATTCTCCTGCCTCAATCTCCTTGTGCTGAGACTACAAGTGTGCACCACCATGCCTAGCTTAGTGTCTTCCTCTTTTTCTTTTTAAAATATAGTTTATTTGGGTTGGAGAGATGGCTCCGTGGTTAAGAGCACTGCCTGCCCTTCCAAATGTCCTGAGTTCAATTATCAGCAACCACATGGTAGCTCACAACCATCTGGGGCCCTCTTCTGGCCTGCAGGCATACTGCAGACAGAATACTGAGAAAGCTGTATACACAATAAATAAATAAATCTTTTAAAAAATATAGTTTACTTATTGTTCTGTGTATGAGTGTTTTGCCTGCATGAATATACCTGGTGTCCTTGGAGGTCAGAAGAGGGGGCTTGATCCCCTAGAACTGCTGAGGTTACAGATGGTTGTGAGCTACCTAATGAAGGTGCCAGGAACTGAACCCAGGTCTTCTACAAGAATAAACGTTCTTTAGCACTGAGTCATCTCTCCAGGTCCTTGACGTCTTTCTTAATGATATCTAAAAACAAAACATTTAAAACCATTAGTAGCAGATAAGTCTTGTTTTCTTTCTGGAAGGAATTTACCGCTGGAGTTTGAAATACTATTTTTGCCGACGAGGATGAAGGTCCAAACTCCCCGTGTCAGCTTGTTTGCACCGTGCAAACAAACCTGCCTCTCGAAAGGCTCCCTTAAACCTTTCTTTGAACTCGCTGGGCGCCTGGAAAAAGGAAATAGGCAATAAGAGTGGGGCAGGTTCCGGGCAGCTCAGGGATTCCCAACAATCCAAGGACCAAATGAGGACAGTTCCTGCAAGGCTTGCTGACCTGACCCGAGTTTTGCTGTTGTATCCAGCTAGAGACTAGTCACCTAGTACTGTACTTTGAACCATAAACTTTTCAGTACTTCTAGACGTCTCTTTTGTGGGTGGGGGGTGGGGAGGGGTGGGGGGTCGGGAGGTGGTAGTGGGTTGAGATTGAGACAGGGTTTCTCTATGTCTCAACTTAACTGTCTTAACTTAACTCAACTTAACTCAACCTTAACTGTCCTGGAACTTGACTTAAGTGGGGGGTGGGGGGTGGGGAGGGGTGGGGGGTCAGGGGATGGTAGTGGGTTGAGATTGAGACAGGGTTTCTCTATGTCTCAACTTAACTGTCTTAACTTAACTCAACCTTAACTGTCCTGGAACTCATTTGTATACCAAGCTGGCCTTGAACTCACAGAGATCTGCCTGCCTCTGCCTCTCAAGTGCTGGGATTAATGGTGTGTGCAACCACCACCCCAAATAAGAGGGCCTTTTGACTTCTCATGTCCACTAGGGATGACCTCAAATTCTTGTTCTTCTTGCCTCAAACTCCTGAGTACTGGAATTACAGGCTTTTGTCACCAAGGTCCAGGTCACTTTATATAGAACTTCATTGTGATCAATAAGTCTGTTTAGGAAAACAAACAAACAAACAAAAATATAAATAAAAAAATCTAGGCATGGTGGCATGTGCCTGTGGTCCAAATGCTGGCGGTGGGGACAGGAGGGTCCCTGGGGTTTAGTGGCCAGGTCAGTGAGTCTGCCTCAGGCCGAGCGGATGGTAATGAAGAAACAGTATTATTTATACAGAGTTGTTTAATTATAAAACTGCTAAAGCCCTCTCAATATTTTAATGATATTTTTTGCTTAAAAAATAAACTTTAACATCAAAAATTTTTTTTGCTTAAGTTGAGTGCTTAAGTTTGTTTTGTTTTGCTTGAGACAGGCTCTCTCTGTGTGCCTCTGATTGGGCTGGATTCACTTTGTAGACCACACTGGCCTCAAACTCACAGAAATCTGCCTGCCTCTGCCTCCTGAGTGCTGGAAATAAGGTGTGAGACACCAAACCTGGCAAGAATGTAGGGGAAGTGAGGAAGCCCCCTGAGCCAGAGAGGGAGGGACTCTGAGATAGGGTTACCCCTCACTGTATATATTTTTACTTATTTATTTAATTTTATATTATGTGTATGAGTGTTTTTCTTCCATGCATGTTACATGTATGTATGTGCAGCATGTACCTGCCTGGTGTTCAGGGAGGTCAGAACAGTACATCAGATCTTTGGGAACCGGAGTTACAGATGATCGGGAGCTGTGATGTGGGTGCTGAGATCAACCTGGGCAGCTTTGCAAGAGCAGCGAGTGCTCTGGGCCGTGTCTCCATCCCACTCACTACATTTTTGAGCCACTGCCCTTTCTACAGCTTGACGTTCACTCTGTCCATGAGCAATCACTCCCAGGATCCAGGGGAAAGCGGTCCCTATTCCCATGATCTCATGCCCATTTTTATAAGCTATCTCATTTCCATGGAAACCACACTCATTTTTATAAACCACCTCAGCCCACTGAGTACGTGCAGAATAGCACTGTTATCAAACGGACTATAAATAAGTTAAGCGGAATTACCATCCATTTCAAATCTGGATGTGGTGGCACATACTTGTAATCTCAGCACCTGGAGTCAGAGGCAGGGCCGTGAGTTCAAGACCACATAGCGAGACAGTGTCGAAACAAAACAAAAGCCAGTGAGATGAATACCAGGGACGAGGTAGGTATAAGGGGATGACCTAGTTGCGGGGTGGGGGAGGGAGGGCGGGTATAAATTACCAAAAAATTCAGAGCGGTGTGGATTAGCAAGTCTTCGGCATAGAGAACATGGGTGCTTACTTTTGCCTGACAGGAGACGTTTTTCCAAAGAAATGAAACATTTACTGAAAGTTGAAGGAGGGGCAGAAATGTACTGGCCTAATGAGGAAATAAAGAATTCCAGGAAGATTGGAGGGGGCAGGGAAGTAAGAGATGAAAGCCTGGCATGAACAGGATGGCTGGCCTGGAAAGCTGGGTGCTCAGGATGATGACTGCCTGACTGGGAAGCATATCTGGTAGCTGTCACAGGCTGAGGGCTTAGCTTATTGGCCAAGCGCTGAAACAGCTTGAGCTTGGTTCTGAGAACTGCAAGAAAAAGAGAGGGAGAGAGAGAGAGAGAGAGAGAGAGAGAGAGAGAGAGAGAGAGAGAGAGTCATACTTGGCACAACAAATTAAATGCACCCAGGGACTGATGTGGAGAAATCTAGACTCTATTTAACTACTTTTCGGGGAAAGGAAAGGAAAAGGAAATGACAGTTGTTTGATGATTGGATGGGAACACTGTGTGTTTCCACTCGTCCTTGGGATTGGCATCTGGATTTTATGAGGTTCCTTCTGACTCACGCATGTGTCAGTCTCCAGCCCCAGGGATGGGCCAGTGAACTAGGCTCTGCGAAATCTTGCTGAGCAGAACCCCTGTGCTTCCCACAAGGTCAGACATTGTAGCGATATTATGTTTATGTTTTTAACAAGTAAAGCGTGCCTGAAGATCAGAGTGTAGAGCTAAGCCACTAGAGGCCAGAGGGTGGCACACACCTTTAATACCAGCACTTGGGAGACAGAGGTAGTCAGATCTTTGTTAGTTCAAGGTTCCCTGGGGGTACACAAAATTGAATCTGTTTAGAAGAGAAACAGAGCTCACACAAAGATGCTCCCAGCACTAGGAGTGATATGGCTGGGTGGAGCGAGGAATATGAAGTGGAAGGAGACAGGTGCTCAGCACAGTGTGAGAGGTTTGGTGGAGACAGGTACAGTCTGAGAATTGCCCTTGCAGTCAGAGGGTGCCGTCTGAGGAGACAGTGTGAGGACAGGGTCTCGAGCACTGGTAGAGGTAACAGAACTCTCTAGTGTCTGGCCGCTCTGCTTCTCTGATCTTTAGCATTAATCCCTGTATCCGACTCTGGGTTTTTATTATTGATACCAATTAGAGTTAGTGCTACAACACATGACCAGACAAACCCTATTCTAGAAGTTTTTCGAAGGACAATGGTTCACCCCTTTGCTGTGAGTTTTAAGGACCACATAGGGGCTGCTTGTACTACACAGACTTTGCACTACACACATGGTGACATGTGTCGTGTCTATGATTCCAGAATTTAGGAGGTGGGGGCAGGAGGATCAGAAGTTCAAGGTCATCCTCAGCTATGTAGTGGACTTGAAGCCATCTTGGACTCTCTGAGACTGTTTTTAAATAAACAAGCAAACAAATGCCCCCACCTTGAGGGGGCATCCTCCCTCATCTCAACCTGAGAAGTTTTGCGTGTGGAGGGGAGGCACATATGTGCAGCCAGAGGATAACTGGCCAGAATCCGTTCTCTCCTACCAGGATGGGACCCTGAAGATGGAGCTCAGGTCTTCAGGCTTGGCACCTGTACCTGCTGAGCTGTTTTGTGGGCCCTGCCTTCTCTTGAGTCCCAGGGTGGAAAGGAATGCAAGCAGGCGGGAATGTGGAAATGGCCTCCTGAGAACCCACGGTAGCTGCTTTTCAGTGCTGAAGTGGAATGGATCTACCGGAGCTGCTGGGAGGAGTTGGAATGTAGCAAAGCACAACTTGGTCAATCCCCGGCCTCTGATAAGATCAGGTGTGGTATGTGAGAAGACTAAGTACCGCGACAGAGTCTCGGAATCCCAAACTTTTCAGAGGCCTTGAATTCCAGATCCTCCAATTCTGGGATTGCAGGCATGCATCACTATGTTTGATTTGTGCATTGCCGAGACTTGAACCCAGAACCTCCTGCATGCTTAGCCAATGAAACTATATCCCCAGTCTCCAAGAACAGCTTCATCTGCCGATTCTGTCAGGAAGACCAGGAAATGCACAGGGTAATGTATCATGCTCTTGATTAGTGGCTCTCAACCTTCCCAGTGTTGCCACCCTTTAATACAGTTCCTCATGTTGTGGTGACCTCCTGAGCCATACAATTAGTTTCGTTGCTGCTTCATAACTGTAATTTGCTACTGTTATGTATCGTAACGCAAATATCTGTTTTCTGATAGTCTTACGTGACCCCTGAGAAAAGACTGTTTGACCCCGCCCCCGAATGGATCGTGACCCACATGTTGAGAAACACTGCTCTAGTTAGTAACTCCACTGTTCCTGAAGTACAACTAAATTTTCATTAGGTTAATATAGGTAGGTGGCCAGCTTCCAGATGGACCGCCGCTATCCTGGAGTTGTGCTTGAGCTCGTAGCTAAGAGGCACGAAGAACTGGCCTTGGTCAGCTTTCAGCATTTGGAGCCCTAGGCTGGCGCGTGTCCTGCTTTTCCCCAGGAGACACTCTTTCATCGTCCCACGAGGTAGCTTCTGATCCAGCATTTTTCTATGCTGCCAATTTAATCTGCTGGATAGAGTGGGGTGTGAGCAGGGCTACACCAGTTCCAAAGGCGACCTGCAGCACCCCCTGGCGGTGCCTGCTGCTGGCCCGCAACACCGCGAGCGTCTCCGCAGCTGCAGCTAGGGCTGATGCCTGTTAGGTGCCAGAGCTATAAAACCCTTCCTTGCTATCTCGCTCTTCTGCAAGGTTTTTCACTGCGCTTCAGCCTCATGCGGAGGAGTAGATGGCATCGAAGATGGGTCTGATAGGAGTGCATAGAGAGTCAGGGTGCTCTCTTTGGGACCTCAAGTGTGGACAGCTAGACGATGGATCTGGAGTCATACGGTTCCATCACCTCTGTATTCCCCAACCTCGTCTCCATCACACTTCCTTTTCTCTCTTGGACATTGAAGAAAGACTGACAGTGATCCCTGAAGCTAGAGACATCCAGGATAGAGGGAGCAGCATCTCTATCACAGGAAGTGTGCTTAGCAGAGATCCCAGCCTCAGCCTTTACATACAACATACAGTAAAAATCTGGAGTGGAGTCGGGCAGTGGTGGCACACGCCTTTAATCCCAGCACTTGGGAGGCAGAGGCAGGCGGATCCCCGAGAGTTCGAGGCCAGACTGTTCTACAGAGAAAGTTCCAGGACAGGCTCCAAAACTACAGAGAAACCCAGTCACGAAAAAAAAAATCTGGAGTGGTCAGTGACAAGTGACAATTTTTACCCTTGCCACGCAGGACACAGACTCAGATATGGTCATGGATGAGTTGCTGGCCTTCTCTGGTTGTCCCACATTAATCTGAACCTTCTGGGAAGATTCAGGTTCAAACTAGAGTGGGTCAACTGTTGAAGACTAGGAATGTGAAGGGTTCGTGGATCAGTGTGGATGCATACTGGATTCTCAGCAATGGGAAGCTGACGGAAGCAAAGAGAGACAGCCAAAGGGCCCTTTCCCTATGGCGCCTGGGCCTGGACAGCCTTACGGCAGTCAGGTGATACCTGAGGAGTCTTGCTCTTTTCCCACACTTCCTACTGAGGCAGTCGCAGTTGTACTGGACTGTTTTGAGCTTTGGCCCCTGTGCTCATGGGTCAGTAGCAGAAATCCAGGAGATTATAGTCCTTCCAAATATCATAGAAACAACCTCTTTTGCCAGCTACAGATTACAAAAACCTCTTATGTATGTTTTCATTTTGTCTTTCGCTCACTCAAGAATTTAGGCCTGGGCATCCTCTAACTGGTGAAAGGTCTGAGAGGCGGCCACCAAGTCCTCCAAGACACACACACTCAGGGGGCAGGAGTCAGGACTCTAGGCATCACCTAGGATTGTTGTAATGGATCATCTCTACAGGCTCAGATGCTCATGGGCACCGTTATTAAAAAGGACCCTAGAAGCCGGGCAGTGGTGGTGCACACCTTTAATCCCAGCACTTGGGAGGCAGAGACAGGCATATCTCTGTGAGTTTGAGGCCAGCCTGGTCTACAAAGAGAGTTTTAGGACAGCCAGGACTACACAGAGAAACCCTATCTCAAAAAACAAAACAAAATGAACAAAGAAAAGGACCCTAGAGACTGGACAACATAGAAGAGAGGGTATTTGGGATGAGCATGACTTAAGGTCCTGGGGGCAGAGGTTAGGTTGGGTCAACTCAGAGCTTCAAGGTTCTTATAAAACCGGACTCTGAGCAAGGTATGGTGATGCATGCCTTTAATCACAGAGACTGGTAGATCTCTGAGTTTAAGTCTAGCCTGGTCTACATGCTAGTTCGAGGCCAGTCAGGACCCTCTCTTCCCCCAAAACCAAAACAACCATGACTCTGTCTATACTGCTGGAATAGAGGTCCAAACATCAGGGAGGAGTTGTCCCAGACACCACTCACACAGCCACAATTGATGCAAAAGCCAGAGGATTTTTATTCTGTCATGACAGGGCCCTTCAGGTTCGGGATATGAAGGAAGGACATCCGATAGCTGTTACAGCCCATCTTTTAAAGCGAAAAGCCACAGACACAAGTGGGGGGGAACCTGAAGGTTGTTTTCCAACTTATTGGGTTGGCTTATTTAAAAGGTTACTAACAGTGATTGGTCTATTCCAGGGCAGGAGAATAGCAGCGTGGTCAGGTTAGATAAGGGGAGCATCTGTGTTCCATCCTGACCTTGTTTCAGTGACTAAACCAATACAGCAGGAACTGAGTCAACATCTGTGGGTTGTCTTTGCCTCAGTTCCCAGAATGGAGTTATGTTTGAAGATTATTCACAAGGACACAGGAGGATGAGCAGTCCAGCATGTGTGTGTGTGGGGGGTGACTGTCCTGTTTCCAAATGCTAAGAGGCTTCAGAAAATGTCTTTAGAGCTGAGTGGCCTCAGAAATGCATTTAGTCTTTCAATACCTAAAGTCTGTAACGGCCTTCAAGGCTAATCATAGCCCACCTATCCTGACTCATTAGCCTGTACCCCTTAGCCTAGAGGCCCCTGATTTGCTCTGTGGTCAGTGCACCCTGCTGCAGCTGCTAGCGGAGAGAAACGAGATGAGCCGAGGGGCAACAGTTAAAGAACACTCATTTTTAGAGTCATGCATGCACGGCTTGACCCTAAAAATCAGTCTTCACTCCAAGCCTTACACGCCTAGGGAATTGACCATTTTCTTTTTCTTTTAAAAGAGATCATTTTGTAACCATCCCCAGAATCTGGACATTGTAGGACTCACAGCTGAACATTCAATAAACATTTGTCGGCGACCCGACATCAAGAAATGTATTTTGGGCTGGGAGAAATGACTTGGCGGTAAGGAGTGCTTATTGCAATTCCAGAGGATCCAAGTTCAATTCCCAAACACCCCCAGTAGGTGGCCCAAGACTGCCTAGCTCTAGCTCCAGGGCAGCTGAGGTCCTATTCTGGCCTCTCAGGACGATAGCACTTACCCGACACAGGCGCACACGTGTACATAGAAATTAAAAAGAATGCCTTTGACTGGGCATGGTGGTGCACACGTGTGACGGCAGCGCTAGGAAATCAGAGTCGGAAGACTCGTGGTTCTATGGCTAGATCTAATCAGGGAAAAGTCGGCCGCAGCTGCCGAGCTAGGTATCGAATGTATCGGCTCTCTTCTTATGAGGCCTGAGAGAGATAACAGGATCAAGCCACTGCTTTAGACTGCCAATATGTGCGGAGCGCTGTGATTGGTCCTTGCTTAGGTAAAAGGGAGAGCCTGGGGTTGCTGCTTGGGGACTTGTGGGACGTCATGGCGTTGCTCAACAGTAAAACCGCTGTCTGCGTGGTCTGTTTGGAGAAGCCGAAATACCGCTGCCCGGCTTGCCGCGTGCCATAGTGAGCCGGGGCTCGTGGGGGTTGGGGAGAGCGAGCCCCGGGCCGGGAGGGAGGCCGGGCGGCGGACGGGAGCTGCCGGCAAGGGGCGCGTGCTGCGGCTGCCCGGGCTGACGGCGCCTGTCTTTCTTGTTACAGTTGCTCGGTCGCTTGTTTCCAGAAGCACAAAGGTAAGACCCTGGACCGCTGTCGCAGCCCTTGGCCCTACTTTGCCCTCCCATGCCCGGTAATGAAGCACACATTAGCTCGAAGCAGGATTCCCACGAGTTCAAGGCCAGCCTGAGCTACCGACTGAGATCTTGTCTCCAACAAACCGAAGCACGTCAACTGCTTTATTGGAAAAAGTCAGTCCTAGCTGTTTATTCCTCTTAGTATTCTAGTGTAGCCCTTCACTATTACAGAAGCTGCCCTGGCCGAGGTGAATGAACCAACAGTGTTTCTGTCTTTAAAATAATGGTTGCTTATTGTTTACAATAGAAAGAGAAGTTTTTCAGCCGGGCGGCGTTGGCGCACGCCTTTAATCCCAGCGCTTGGGAGGCAGAGGCAGGCGAATCTCTGAGTTTGAGGCCAGACCAACAGAGAAACCCTGTCTCGGGGGAAAAAAAGGAAATAAATAAATAAATAAAAAGTCTTTCTGTGTGTGGTATTTTCAGACAGGTTCTTTTTTATATAGTCCAGTCTGCCCTTAAACTTGTCATAATCCTGCTTTCTCTACCCCAAGTGCTGGGATTTTAGGAGTAATTATATTATATTACAGGAGTATAGGATTATATAATCCTATACTTTATATTATAGGAGTATATAATATAATACTATAATATATTATAGGATTATAGGAGATTATTACAGATCTATGCCATCAGGCTAAGACGAGGTACTGACCTATTGAGAGAAAAGCTGGAGATGGAGAAATGGCTCTGCCATTAAGAGCCTCTTGTTGCTTTTCTAGAATATCTGAATTTGGTTCCCAGTACCCATTTATTGTAGGCAACCTGCAGGTCCATTACCAGGGGATCGACACCCCTGTCTGACCTCCACAGGCACCTGAATACTATGACATACACACAAGTAAAAACAAAACCTTTAAAACAGCAGTGGGGGGGGGGAGTGGGGGCATTTAGGAGTGATGGTGCCAACTTCAGCATTGGGGAGGTTTGTCATTATGTGTCATTTGTGACTTTAGAAAGTTAATAGCTTTTCAAAAAAGATTCATTTATTTATTATGTATACAATGTTCTGTCTGCAGGTATGCCTGCAGGCCAGAAGAGGGCACCACATCTCATTACAGAATGCTGTTGAGTTCAGTTTGTTGGGAATTGAACTCAGGACCTCTGGAAGAGCAATCAGTGCTCTTAACCTCTGAGCCATCTCTCCAGCCCTATTAATTACAGCTTTTTAGTTACTTTTTATTTGGGTGAGGGCCACCCCCCACTTTCTGAGGTATGTGAGGCTGGCCTTGGACTTACTTAACTCTCCATTCCCCTGCTGTACATTGCCATAGTGCTGGATTTACAGGCGTGTCAATCCCCTTGGTTTAGATTTTTTTCCTTTTTTTTTAAAAAAATTCCCAGCACCCACATGGTGGCTCACAACCATCTGTAATGAGATCTGGTGCCCTCTTCTGGCCTGCAGGCATACATGCAGAATAATACTGTATACATAATAAATAAATAAATCTTTAAATTTATTTAACTTTATTTTATGTGCATTGGTGTGAAGGTGTCCTGTCCCCTGGAACTGGAGCTATAGACAGCTGTGAGCTGCCATGTGGGTGCTGAGAATTGAACCTGGGTCCTCTTGAACAGCAGCTAGTTTCCTTGACCACTGAGCCATCTCTCCAGCCCCCTAAATTTTTCCATTTTTAGTATCAGCACTTAGGAATTCACAGTTGGACCTGTGAGTTTGAGGACAGCTTGGTGCCAGGAGAGCCAGAACTACACAGAGAAGTCTCTAAATCTTTGGTTGTCTTAAAAACCAACAAAAGCTGGGTGGTGGTGGGCAGTGGTGGTACATGCCTTTAATCTCAGCACTCAGGAGGCAGAGACAGGCGGGTCTCTGAGTTCAAGGCCAACCTGGTCTACAAGAGCTAGTTCCAGGACAGGCTCCAAAGCTACAAAGAAACCCTGTCTCAAAAAACCAAACCAAACAAACAAAAAACCAAAACTTCCCATCCCCCCACCCCCAAAAAAATTAACTGGAAATTTTGATCAACAGTAGCATTTGCCTAGCATGCATTAGGCTCTGAGTCTCATTGGTAGCATATGTGTGCATTTTTTGCCCCAGTGGCCTCAAGTACTTCTTTTCTTTCTTTCTTTTCTTTTTTTGGTTTATTTTGTTTGCAATAAAAAAGTTCAAGGACTGGAGGGATGGTTGAGCAGTTAAGTGTGCTTGGTGGTCTTCCAGACGACCTGCGTTTGGTCCCCAACCCCTGTAACTCCACTTCAGGGGCTCTGACTCTCTCTTCTGGTCTCCACAGCCGCTGTCACACATCTCTCTCTCCTGTTTTCTCCCATCCCAGACCTCTCTGCCTGCCAAAGCTTCTCCTAGGCTTCCTCGGTAGACTCAGACCAGACCTTCTCACCTTATTCATCTCTGTAGTGTTTTGTAGCTAAACTCCCCCAGCGTGGCGCGATGACCCCCACGTCTATGTTCCTAGTTGCGTATGGTCCATGCATGTGGTATCTGAAACTGCTGAGAAAACGTGATGCTTGTAGAAGTCCCTGCCATTAATCCTGGTGAAAGCCCTGTGAAATTGGCTTTGGGGCACATGGCCACCTGCGCTCAACCCTTCTGCCAGACTCAGAATTACTCATGGTTTTCTTTGGCCCATTGTTCCATTTGACCTCCTCGCCCCCTTGTCCCTACCCAGTATACATGCTTCTTTGTGGGGAGGTTGTGTTTGCGTATGCTTGAAATGTGTGTCTCTCTCAGAGCAGTGCAGTCCGGAAACCCGTCCTGTTGAGAACAGAAGAACGGTGGCTCCTGTGACTACAGGGTCGGAGGAAGACAAAGGTGAGGTGGGCGGTTTTGACCAGGTAACCTCTACGGGATTTCAATGATAGGAAGTGGGCAGGAGAGGAGGAGGAGGTGGGCAGGGTGCAGAAGGATGGACTTGAGTAGCAGCTCCAGTCTCAGGGTGGGTCACAGGTGGTCACAGGTGGGGTTTCCAGCATCCTGAAGCCTGGTTCCAGGAAGGGAGCAGGGTGCCTGGGGTTTGTGTTGGGCCCTGGTAGGTCCACGTGGGAGGCCTGCTTTGAACTGCTGGAGTTTCCCTAGAGTTCAGAGCAGTAATGGGCTGTCATTGCACTCATGTTTCATGCTATCCATGTGCTCATCTAGCCATAAAGCCTCCTGAGTGTCATGGCTCTGCAGGCAGCAGCTCTTATGCCACAAAGAGGTCCTTAAGATTCACAGAAAGGAGAGGGGCCTTTTCTTCTTGGAGAACCTTCTCTTGTGGCCTGGGCATATCTGTCCTTGCTGAGAGTACAGGGTTATGTTTGCTAGGATTGTACAGGGCCTCGTTCACTGGCCCAGCACAGGCTTCGAGTCATGACAGGGCAAGTAGGGCATTCAGAAGCACAAAACAAGGCTAGAGAGATGGCTCAGAGGTTAAAAGCACTGGCTGCTCTTCCAGAGGTCCTGAGTTCAAATCCCAGCAACCACATGGTGACTCACAACCATCTATAATGAGATCTGGTGCCCCCTATGGCATGCAGGCAGAATACTACATAACAAACAAACAAACAATATTTATTATTTCATAATAAATAAATCTTAGAAAAAAAGAAAGACCTGCAGAACCAGACCTCTTGCCAGCAGACCACAGGAAGCGTGAACTATCATACACTGGTTAGACACAGTCACCATTCCACCAGCTTTCTTTTTTTTTTTTTTTAAATATTTATTTATTATGTATACAATAGTCTGTCTGTGTGTATACCCGCAGGCCAGAAGAGGGCACCAGACCCCATTATGAGATGGTTGTGAGCCACCATGTGGTTGCTGGGAATTGAACTCAGGACCTTTGGAAGAACAGGCAGTGCTCTTAACCACTGAGCCGTCTCTCCAGCCCCCCCACCAGCTTTCTTTCCTGCATGAGGGGATGTTTTATTTTGAAGTCCGAGAAGCAAGCCGTTTATTGCTTTGACTGACTCCTGGTGTACCCTCACCATCTCACACATGCGCACACATTGTCACTGCGCCTGTCCTGGCTTTCTGTTCTCCTCAGACGATGACTCCTCTGTAGCTGATTTTCTCAACAGTGATGAGGAAGAAGACAGGGTGTCTCTGCAGAAGTTAAGGAATTTAGGTAAGTCTTTGTTGGGCGTGGTTTTTGTTAATTTATATTGTTTATTGCTGTATAGGCGGTAAAACCTGGGAGAATGGAGCCTAAACGTGAGGTAGACCACAGTCTCATGCAATAGCCAGATTTATTCAGAGCACCAGACAGTTTATACCCTGAGGGTTAAGACTGTCACCTGGGCAAAGTGTCTAGTCACAAGGACAAGTGCAGGAGGTAGCTTTTCCATAGAGGCATATAAAGAAAGAACACTAGCTAGATACAATGAGTAATCCGAAGTAAACTCACTCCTCTCCGCCACACATGGGAGGGACATGAAAGCACATTCCAAGAACAATTCCATATTCTTGAAGAAGCTGCGTGTTTTCTTGGTGCACAGAGTTCCTTTTGCAGGACTATTCCAGTACTGTTTCCTTTGTGTGAAATGTGGGTGGGTCTCTGAGTTTTATTGGCCGGAGGCTGGGATAGCTCGGAATTTCCTGCTTCTGGGTGATACATTTACCACTGCAGTTTCTTTTCTGTCTTTCTTTTCGTAGATGAGACAGAGTCTTACTGTATAGTCCCTGCTGGCCTAGCAGTCAGTTGGCCTCAGACTTGTTGGCTCCCTCCTCTCTGCCTTCTGATGCTGTATTTCCATACTCAGAATTGCTGTTATTGCTGTGTATGCAGTGAGTGTGGGCTCGAGTGCAGTTCCAAGGACAACTTTTCAGGAGTCTCTTCTCTCCTTTGTGGGTTCTGGGGATCAAACTCAGACCACTAGGCTTGCACAGCAGGTACTTCTACCAGCTGAGCCATCTTACTTGCCCCTGTTTATCTTTAGATTGTGTATATCTCTGTGCACCTGAGTACAGGGGCTGGTGGAGGCCAGAAGAGGGCGGTGGATCCCCTGGAGCTGTAGTTTTAGGCGGTTGTGAGCCACTCCACATGGGTGTGGGAACTGAATGCAGGTCCTTTACAAGTGCAGCAAGTGCATGAAACTGCTGAGTCATCTCCCCTCATTGCACCCCTCTACCCTTCCTCCAGGCACACATGGAAGTCAGAGGACAACTGTAAATGGAGGTTTCTCTCTCGCCCACCCGGTCCAAATAAACACTCTGAGGCTTAGTATTAATTACAAACTGCTTGGCCAATGGCTCAGGCTTATTACTAACTTAAATAAGTTAAGGCTTTTACATCTTAAATTAACCCATTTCTATTAATCTATGTATTGCTACATGACCATGGCATTACCTCACATCTTGCTTCTCTGGGGGCTGCTGGCCTCTCTCAGAATCCGCCTTCCTTTCCCTTTATCTTTGCTTGGATTTCCCATCTGACTCTTTTTTGCCTGGCTATTGGCCAAATCAACTTCTTTAGTAACCAGTAGTAATAAAGCATTCACAGCATACATAGGGTATCTCACGTCAGACAACTTTTGTCTCAAGTATTGAACTCAGGTCATCAGGCCTGGCAGTAAGCATCTTTACCTGCTGAACCATTTTGCCAGCTCTTTTTAAGATGGAATTTGGGCTGAGCTATGGTGGCATATGCCTTTAATCCCAGCACTTAGGAGGCAGAGGCAGGTGGATCTCTGTAAATTCGAGGCCAGCCTGGTCTGTAGAAGACAGGCTCCAAAGCTACACAGAGAAACTCTGCCTCGAAAAATCAAAAATCAAACATCAAACGAACAAAAACACCAGGATGGTATTTGGGGGAGGAGCTGGAGAGATGACTTAATTAACTGCTTACTGTGTAAGATTTATGATTTGACTTTAATACCCAACATCTCTTTATTTAAAACAAAGAAACAAACTGGGTGCTGTAATCCTAGCACTAGGGAGGTAGAGTCAGGAGGATCCAAGTGTTTTGCTGGCGAGCCTATCTATGTGAATTAGTAAGGGACCGTGTCGGAAAAGAATAAAGTAGAGGCTGAGTGATGACATGGATCTTTGATCCCAGCACTCCCAGACATGGCTACATAGTGAGAGACCCTGTCCTGGGGATAAACATGGAGAACACTTGCAATTGAGTAAGATACCCAGTGGGGAACTTTGCCTTCCATGTGTGTATAAAATAGGATTTATTTGAGACCATCTCATCATGTAGTTCTTGTTGGCTTGACATTTGCCTGTAGACCAAGCTGGCCGAGAGATCGGCCTGCCTCTGCCTCTCTTGTTTCTAAGATTACTATGTAATGTGGTGTGCAGAGTCTTTCCTGTCCAGCCCCAGGATTCTCTCAGCATAATGGTTTCAAATCTCCAGGTGTAACATTGGAATCCTATAGATTTTGTAGGTTGGCATAATTTTGCTTTAAAAATATAGTTGATTTTCTTTGCTTACCTAAGCCTTTCTCAACCTTCATGCTTTTCTAGCTTCCCTTAGTGCCTTGGACTTACTAGTAATTTACTACTATAGTCACATTAGTGGTAGAGATTTGTGCCTTTTATAGCAGCCTGTGGGGCAGAGACCTGTATTACCTGTCTTCAGTGCCCAGCTACAGTACAGTCATAGACTGGACAATCACCAGGGAGAGGATGGTGTTCACCACATTTGACTTATGTGCATGTGTCTGTAGGTATGTGCACAATGAGTCCAGAGGAGTCAGAGCCTCCTGGAGCTGGAGCACAGGTATAGGTTACCTAACTTGGGTGCTAGGAATTGAACTTGGGTCCTCTTAAAGAGCAATATGTGTTCTTAACCACTGAGCTATCTAACTCAGTCACACATTTTTGTAGCACCACTTCTTTGGTGCTTGTAAGAATTCTGTTATTGGTGCTAATTGCATTTGTGTGTGTATGTGCACACAGTCTCCAGGAGGCGTTGAGAATTGCCATCATTCTCTACCTTATTCCTTTGAGGCGGTGTCTCTCATTGAGCCTGGAGCACACAACCTTGTCTAGGCTCAGTGATCCATCTGTCTCTGCCTTGCACGTGTTCTGGTTATAGGCATGCATAGGACCATGCTTGCCTTTAAGTGAGTGTTGAGATAGTAACACTGGGCCTGTGCTTTGCAGAGCAAATACTCTCTCCAGCTCAGGACTTCTTTGTTCACATGTATATTGAAAGTTAATTCAAGGCAGCTTGGTTCCAGGTCCTGTTTCTCAGCATTGGTCAAGTTCCTTTTATAAAATAGTACCATAGCTGGCACTTGGAAGGCAGAGGCAGGTGGTGAGTTTGAGGCCAGCCTGGTCTACATAGTGAGTTCCAGGACAGCCAGAGCTACACAGAGGAGCTTTTTTTTCTCTCTCTCAAAAAAAAAAGCACTGTAATAGGTGTAACTGATGCACTTTAAGTCATCTAACCTAACTTGAGGCAAACACTTAATGTGTAGTTATAAGGAAAAAATTCATATTTGGTTCAGGTGGTAAAAGGTTTTTTTTTTTTTTGAGACAAGGTTTCTGTGTAGCCCTGACTGTAACTCTGTAGACCAGGCTGGCCTTGAACTCAACAGAGATCTGTCTGCTTCTGTCTCCTACATGCTGTGAGTAAAGGTGGTTTAGATGTGTGGTTGGTTGTACAACCTAACGACATGGGGTGGCAGCATGAAGGCTAAGGAGATACAAGCCCTTCATAGTTGATTACACTGGAAACACTTAGCTTTTAGCCCCTGCCATGGTTCCACTTGTACTTAAAAGCCGGCATTGATTTTTAAGGTGAATCTGCAACTTTAAGAAGCTTACTGCTCAACCCACACCTGAGACAGTTGATGGTTAACCTCGATCAGGGTGACAACAAAGCAAAACTGATGAAAGCCTGCATGCAGGAGCCCTTGTTTGTGGAGTTTGCAGACTGCTGTTTAAGAATCGTGGAACCGTCCCAGAACAGGGATTCTTAAACCTGGATGTGCTCTTCCTTCGCTCAAGCTGCCCACTGATCCTCTTAGGAGGAGGTTGTTTCCAAGGCTGTAGAACAATGTAGGTCTTCTTCATCAGACAAGTGGGGGATACTCAAGGTGCAGGTCCTTTATGAAGAGGAAACTTGCAGCTGGATGGATGGCTCAGCTTTTCCAGAGGACCAATCTTCAGCATGACTGCTAACAGTTGTAATTACAGTTCCGGGGCTCTGACACCCTCTCCTGGCTTCTGAAGGTACCGTAAGCATGATACACAGCCATACATGCAGACAAAACTCAAAACATATATATATTTTTTTTAAAGGGAAAGGCTATTTATATTTACATGGCGGTTTTAAATTTATTTCTGGTACAGTTCAGAGTTACATCATAAATACCAGGTTTATCCATTTGAATTAAAAACTGATTGATAGTGTTACTGAATAAATTTAAGATGTGGTTCTATGTACATTGCATTGCTCATTGTTCTTGGTGTTTTTAAATAAATCAGTTTATTAAATAGCATTGTTCCTTAATGAACTATATGTAAGTTTTCCCCAGCCAAAATTTCAGAGCCAATTTTAGGGTGATTTGGCCATTTTAAAGTGCTTGTAGATGGTCCAGTATCTATCTTGCTGTAGTGACATTCTGGACGGACAGTCACACCGAACCTGAGCCTGAAGGGGACAGTAAGCTGGGATGTGTGGTCCTAATCTTGGCTTGGTAACTAGCACTCCCAGATCCTGCCAGTGCTGAGGCCATGGTCCTAGCTGGCCGGTACTCTGACCACGAAGCCCTGGCTCACAGACAGAAGCTGTTGCCTGCACACGCACTTGGAGTCGCTGTGGGAATAGCTTGGCAGTTGTGTGTTGATCAGGTATCTTTGGCAAGGCAGCTAGCAGGAAAAGGCCTTCTGGAAACAAAGGCACTAAAGATCACGTAGGCAGGTGGGGGTAGAAGAGTCACACTTGGACTGGCCTGTGTCTTTCTAGCAGAATCTGATTAAAACCAGTAACACTGGAGGCTGAAGGTTCAGGGCAGATGTCAGCATACTGAAGTGGAGACTTCCTGCAGTGAAACTTTATCGAGCCCTGGGGAGAAAGAGAAGCAATCTATGAGTGGCAGGGCCCAACAACACCTCAAAGAGAGAAATCCATTCAGGGTGACAGGAAATACTAGGAGTCTATTACTCTAAGGGTACTGGCTGTCATCCCATCTACTTACAGCTGGAAGATCAGAATACTTCTGTTTACCCCTTGTCAGTTTCAGGGAGATTTTGTACAGATTATTTGGCATCTTTTTGACTTCATTTCTTTCCTCTGGTCCCTTGTACCAGGCGGGGTATTAACCCGGTTTTACAGAGGAGAAAAATGGAGGTTCCCACGTGAGGTGCTATCACCAGGGTTATCCAGGGAAGGGGCTGAGCTCGGACCAGGCTGGGAGGGCCTGCTTTAAGTCAGACAGGTGGCACAACACACAGGACCCGACCACATATTTACTATTTCCAGTTGAGAAAGTGACAACCAGTAACCAAGTGATAGAATTTGAGGTAACTGCTAAATGCAGTGTCATCTGAGGAGACAGATTTCTCAGAAGTGGAACTAATGTCCTAGAGTCAACTATGCTATTCTTTAATTCCTTACAGCTACCCTGTAGGGAGTTTCCTGTGTCCATCTGGTAGAGGATACAGGGCTGAGGTACTTGCCTAACTGAGGATCTCACATTGCAGAGGAAGAGCCAAACACTCAGAGGTAAAATGCTTAGAAGCAGTTTTTGAAGGGCTCTGAACAATCTGGTTTTTAGTTGGAACAATGGTAGTAACGAACACCTGTAGATTTGGCTTATTCCGTAGGGTTAGGGAGTTTTGTGCTATTGCACCCCTCACCCCCAAGACAGGCAAGCTTTGTTTACTGCCTTAGTGAACAACCTGGAGCTGTGGGAAGGACGACCATGGTATCTCAGAACGAGAACATACCTGAGGCAGCGCTCTGATGGATGTAATGCCAGCCTGATCTTGTTGTGGTGTCTGGACGTTGTTGCTGGGGTTGCCCGTGGGAAGCCGGAGGCAGGCATGGGCCACCAGTTTCCTCTGAAAGCCGCGCGCACCTACAGCTGAGTTGGCTAGCACCAGTCCCATGGGCCAGAGGTGGATTATTGCCTCTAGTAGTTTAGTGTGTGCTGGGGACAGCGAGGAGCTCAGGGAACTGGGAGCTTGAGGCATGGGTTTATCCTCCATACCATCCAGTTCTTTAGAAGCAAGATAGGCCATTCTGATCTTGAAGAGAAAACATCCCTTTATAATGTTAGGTTTGCCTAACTTTTCTAAAAGGACTTGCTTTTGCATTCATTTACTTGACACTGAAGTAGTATGCTATAGTGGACATGCTGGAGGCAGAGGACAGCTTGTGCTTTGGGGCTTGATCTTGGGTAGTCAAGATTTAGCCTTCTTTAAAGATAAAATAGGTGGTGGGGGTGCATACTTTTAATCCCAGCAATTGGGAGGCAGAGACAGGTGGATCTCTGAGTTCAAGGCTAGCCTAATCTCTAGGGTGAGTTCCAAGACAGCTAGAAGAAAAACCAAATAAATGAATAAAAATTTAAAAATCATCTTTGTGGGTATGCATGTATGCCCATGTGTGCATGAGCATACCACGGTCACCTGTGGAGGTCAGAGCTTTTGAGAGTTTGTTCCTACCATGAGGGTCCCTGGGCTCAAACTCAGTTGTCAGGCTTGACAGTAAGACCTTTACTTGCTGAGTCATCTTCCTAGCTCTTTCCAGCATCTGACTGGAAAACAACCAGCTTGACAAGGTAAACTCAAGAGCCTTGTCTGTGATGCCCTGAACTAGACTGGCTTCATGGGGCAGAATGTAAAGAAACTGCAGTTTTATTGGCAGTTTGGTCCTAGGGTTGCTTATGCCACTCTGTGCTGCAGCTGTCTGTACCCTGCTCACACACGGGACACCAGGCTTAGAGGCTGGTGCCACACCCCAGCGGCAGAGACACCCCTCCGTCTTGGGCCTGTCTGAAGCCCACCCCCGGCCTTCAGCCACACTCACTCTCCACTTTCGCCAAGTGCGCTTGATGGCTGTGGCAGCTATGTGTAACCTTCTGATGTGTTTCCGTGTTAACCAGGACCGGATAGCTAAAGAAACAGCAGAGACATAAAAAACATCATTAGAGCTGTTAGCCACGTGGCCATTATGGGTTGATGTGAAAATATGAAATCCATTTTCCCAGTGATGTCAATATATAAGGCAAAATGGGGCTTAAGAGTTGCTCCTGGAAAGATGGCTCAGTGGTTAAGAGCACTCCCTGTTCTTGCAGGGCACTCAGATTGGTTACCACCACCTATATGGTGATTTGCAACCTCTTCTGACTCAAGTTCTGGTCTCTAAGGGCACCCGAACGCATATGGTACACATACATAGTCACACACACTCTTACATTATACTGCCCACAAGCTTACAGATATCTGTGCACACATCAGTCTTACATTATACTCTTACACCCACAGTCTTACGTTAAACTGACCACAATCTTACAGATAACTGCACATTGAAGGGCCACCTGGGAGCCCTTGTAAGGACCCAGGCTGCCACTGACCTCAGACTCAGTCCTCATCAGCTCCCAAGGAACAGGAGGGGTCTGGGTGATGTATGCATTTTAAAATGTTTTTTGGCTTGTGTGGCAACATAGCTCCATGTTATAGCACCTGCCTAGCATGAGTGAAGCCCTGGGTTTGATTCATGGCACTACAAAAGGATAAATGATTTTCACTTTTCAAATCAGCCTGTCAGGACTGTGTTAGTAAGACCCATCATATGGAATCAGCCTCACTAATAGGTGGCTGGGTCCCACCTACCTGCCTGAATGAGCACGGCAGCCCGCCTCTGTTTCTCCTGCTTTTGGAGACGATGTCGCCTCCAGCCACACTGGATGCAGCGGGCACACTGCTCCAGCATCTGGGCACGTCCACATTCCAGAAGCTCTAGCTGAGAGAAGAGGAGTCCATTGAGGTGCTTGGCCTCTCCTTCCCTCCCCTGAGATCGGCCTACACTTGCTGCTGGCACACGTAATCTCATTCCCCAGTCAGTTTACCATGGAGTCAGTCATGAAAATCTTTGTCCTGCCACAGTACAGTGGGACTTGTGTGGTCTCAGCGGAGTCACTGGGAGTGGTCGCTGTCTGAATTAAAGCTGGCAGAGCATGGAGAATGTCCTGTAGCAGAGGCTGCAGTGTGGCCTCCTTGGCACATAGAGGCTGCTCTGGGGGTGGGAGAAAGGCTTCATCAGTGCCTGCTCATCCCCACAGGCTTCTGGAGTCTGAAGAGCTTGGCTTTGGTCTCCCTCGAGCTCTCTAAGCCTCTTACTGCTGCTCTGAATCTAGTTATTTCTTCTTCCCCGTTTCGTGGGTAGAGGTAACCCTTATGTCCCTCACAATCCTGGCTGTTCGGGACTGTTCTGAATCTGCCACTGCCCCATGTCTCCTTGGACAGGCTGCAAGGTCTGTAAGCCTGGAGAGGGAATCCCAGACTGCTTGGCTACTCCCTCGGTCCCACCCCTTACCAGGTACAGTCAAGTGAAGAAAAGGAAGACCATACCCAATTGTGGGAAAGCCCTCCCAAGCTTGCCTCTTGTATGGGAAGATTTACCTGAGGGCTCTGACCACAGTTAGCAGCCCAGCGCCTCTTTGGAGACAGAGGACACCAAAGCAGATGCAGGAGACGAGAGATGAGAGACATCCAGAAAATGGACCAGGGCCCAGAGAGGCTTGTTGGTAAAAGAGGCAGGAGAGCGAACCGTGTAGAGAGGAGAAAGAAGGGGAGGGGAAAGGAGAGTGACACACTTCCAAGAGAAAGCTACTGATGGGGCCCAGAAGGGCTAAGAGGCTGGGGAGCAGCTGTGGCTGGGCTGAGACTTGTCCTAGTCTTTGTGTCTGTCCCTCCACCTTTAACATTCCCACAGTTTTAGTTACGGACAGCTACACTGTCACAGGCTGACTCACCTAGTGTTTTGTGCACCTCTCCCCCTTTGATCCTCCTGGGCCTGGGGCTCAAGCTGGCCATGCAGGGCTGCTTCACATTCCTCAGATTTCCCTTTTGCCTGCTCTTCTCACTGGCAAGGCCAAGTTCACTGTCCATTTCTGTCTACCTCTGTATCTGTACAGAGCTATGCCTACCAACACTGACCAGTTTGCCCATAGCTGCACACAGGTCTGGCTTCTCTTTGAGTGGCTCACAGCCTCACCCCCAAGACCTCCCGTAAGGTCCCTAGAGTGAGGAAGAGCATGAGGTGATGGAGCACTGGCTCTCTCCGCTGAAGCAGCCCTCATCTACCCAGGAATAAAGTTCATCTGGCACCCTAGCCTTCCCTGTCACACCTATGGCTGTATCACGCCTGGGAGCTTTGGTTCAGATGTTGTCATGTGCAGTGGGTGTCGCCTAGCTAATCCAGTTTATCTCCACAAGCCACCTCCTCTAAATGCTTTCCACTTCCACATCTCCCTGGCACCAGAGTAAGCTTTCTGCCCTTCCTTCCTTCCTTCCTTCCTTCCTTCCTTCCTTCCTTCCTTCCTTCCTTCCTTCCTTTCTTCTTTCCGTTTCGTTTTCCTTTCCTTTCCTTTTTTTTTTTTTTTGAGACAGGGTTTCTCTGTATAACAGCCATAGTTGTCCTGGAACTCATTCTGTAGACCTGGCTGGCCTTGAACTCACAGAGATCCACCTGCTTCTGCCTCCTGAGTGCTGGGATTGAAGGTGTGCGCCACCACTGACCGCTCAGCGCTCTGCCTTTCTACACCATTGTCAGCTGGGGTTTGTTCCCCACATTATACCAACAACCATCAGTCTTTGGACCCTCATCTCTGAGAAGGTACAGCTCATTCCTCAGTAACCTATGGTTGAACAAATGACAAAAAAAAATGGGCTTCACTCACCAGAGGGCCCTTTGGCAGAACACAAGCCCCAGAGACCAGAGGATGTGCGAAGTCGGAGCCGTCTCAGCAATTTATATCGTTCTACGAAGTTCTGATGAGAGACCCTGGAAGCCAAAGAAGACAAAAAGAAAAAGACTGTGAGCCAGGTGCCTGGCTGGGGCTCAAAGCCAGTGCTGCCTGACCATCCCAACTGAATGGAGGATGATGTGTCCTAGAGATGCCAAGGGCCACTCAGTGGGAAGCCTGCAGACATTTCCATCCTCACGACCCATATGGTGGGAGGGCAGAACTGACTTGCCAAGTCGTCCTCTGACTTCATGTGGTGTGGCACATCTCCTTGCTGGTAGTGGGGTGCTCAAACCCAGTGAGGATGGACAACATATACTTGCACAGGTCTTAAAACTCTAAGGCTTGTCTCTGTACTTCTCAAATTAGACAAAGCCACAGGAGAATTCCTGATTCTTACTTCCCTTTTCCTTCACACTCCAACTCTGGCTTTCCCCAGACTATCCCATTTTGGTAAACTGTCCTGATTCAACCATCTGCCCCAGAAAACAGCAGTTATTTCTACAGCCTGGACGCGGACTGCTCGCTGAGCACTCACCTTGCAAACCGTCCAGTTCTCTGCTGTGAGCTAGATACCCCAGTCTGGCCTATGGCTTCCCAGTTTCCACAGCTAATCCTGCAGCCATTCATCTCCCTCTGTCCTAACTCTGCATCCAACTTCAGTGAGCAGCACAAGAGTTCTCTGGAATACAAGATACTGCCACCGCACTCAGGGCACACTGCCATGGCCAACTGTGCCTGGCTCCCGTTCTCTTACATTCACTGTTGCTGCTTCTCTGTGGCCCAGGCTGTTGGTGTCTCACTTCCTGACAGCATTATGGTTGTTCTCTGTTCTATGTCCTCCCAGGCTGGCCCTCCCTTTCTTCTGGCTCTGCACTGATAACCAGACCACAGATTTCCCCTGCAACAACAAAATTCTGTTTCTTTCCTAGCACTAGCTGTCCTTTACACTTGTATGTGTTATCAGTGGAAGTATGTGTGTGTTTGCACATGTGGAGGCCTCAATCTGACATTGGAAATCTTCTTCTATGGCTTTCCACCTTATTTTTTGAGATAGAGTCTCTCATTGAACCCGGGGCTTACTAACTGGTTAAACTGGCTGGCCAGCAAGTCCACAGACTATTGTGTCTGCCTCCCAGTGTTGGGATTACAGGTGCTTGTTGCCACACCTCACTTTTTTTTTTTTTAAAGATTTTTTCTTTATTTTTATTCTATGTGCATGTGTGTCTGTGAAGGTGCCAGATCCCCTGAAACTGCAGCTACAGACAGCGGAGAGCTGCCATGTGGGTGCTGGGCACTGAAGCCAGGTCCTCCGGAGGAGCAGCCAGGGCTCTCGGTCGTCATGCCATCTGTCTCCAGTCCCACCATACCAGCTTCTAACAGTGATGCTGGAGATCCAAACGTGGGTCCTCAGCAAGCACTTATTTTTGCTTATTGATTTTTTTTTTGTAATTTAATTTTTCTCCCAGGTAGGGTTTCTCTGTGTAAGCTCTGGCTGTCCCAGAACTCACTTTGTAGACCAGGCTGGCCTTGAACTCACAGAAATCTGCCTGCCTCTGCCTCTCGAGTGCTGGGATTAAAGGCACGTGCCATCATGCCCAGTTTTACTTGTAAATTTTTAAAAACTTTATGAGTTTTGCCTGCATGTATGTCTGTGGATGCCAAAGGAAGGCTTCAGATCCCCTGGAACTTGAGTTATAGATGGTTGTGAGCTGCCATGTGGGTGCTGGGAATTGAATCCCAGTCTTCTGAAGAGCAGCCATTGCTCTTAACCTTGAACCATCTCTCAAGCTCCAGACTCTTTTCTTTAAAAAAAGGGGGGGGGGAAGCTGAAGAGATGGCTCAATGGTTAAGAGCATTGCCTGCTCTTCCAAAGGTCCTGAGTTCAATTCCTGGCAACCGCATGATGGCTCACAACCGTCTGTAATGATGTCTGGTGCCCTCTTCTGGCCTGCAGACATACACACAGACAGAATATTGTATACATAATAAATAAATAAATGTTTAAAAAAAAAAGCAAAAGAAAAAAAAAGGTGTTTTTGTTTTTGAGACAAGATTTCTCTGAAGCTTTGGAGCCTGTCCTGGAACTAGCTCTTATAGACCAGGCTGGCCTCGAACTCACTACATAGCTCAGGCTGGCCTTAGATGTGTGTTGATCTTCCTATCTCAGTATCTCAAGTGCTGGGGTCATGGGAGTGTGCTACTATGTCTGGCTCATACTTAATTTTCTTGTTTCCATAGAATGTAGGCCCTCCAAGGGCAGAGAAATACATAGTGAATGACTGACTAGACGTACTGGTGCCATCCCTTTGCCATAGACCTGCCATTCTCCCCATCCCTTCCTCCCTCTGTCTGGCTCAAGCTCTGAGCGCCACCAGGCTTTGGCCCTACAGCAATGTGGCTTACTTACCGGATGGGAAAGCCAGCAGCACTGATGTGGATGGTCTCCACAAGGCCACAGGCCTCCAACTGGCTCAGGACCTGCAAGGGTGGGGAGACAGGGCAAGCACCTATAGGCCAGAAATACCATTTCTTTGGCATATCTCTGGTCCTGACCTTCAACGACAGGCAGGATTGGCTGAGAGACTCCATGGGACCATGAGAAACCAAGAGGGCCAGAAGATCTCCCTGCTCGAAGATCTGGTGGACCTGAAAGGCCCTGTCTGATGCTGGCTCCTGATGTATCTAAGGTCTGCAGTGGTCCTGGCTGTCTTTCACCTCTCCTGGGCTGATACCACTCCACAATGCAGAATTGCTTTATTCTCTCCAGCATCAGAGCTGCTCAAGCAAGGAAGGTTATACTGTGAAGATTCTTACTTGATTTGAACCCAGAACTTTACCACACAGCCAAGTTATCTTGGTCCTACAGCCACATTTACCAGTGCCTGTTGGCCATTCTTCAGTGCTGTCCAACACTCACACATCATCTATACCCCTCAGAACCTGAAACCCTGAGGAGTGCTTTTGTGTAAACTAGAAGTGAGATTAACAGTCCAGAGACAGCCGTACTTCATGGACTGCACAGATGTTGAACAAATCGTAAACCATTGTCCCAAGCAGACTCAGTCTCTTGTCAGAGATAGGCTAGGTGAGCAAGATGTTCTAGAGTCCCCATGTGCCATGCTGGCTAGGCTTGGTGCAGTGTACAGACACACAACCACACATGACTGTCCTGCCAGAGCCGGGAGGCCCAGCCTGAGAGACTGTCTGTGATCACTATATCTGGAGATGCTTTCCCTTTAGTTTTTCTAGGCCCTGCCAGATGGAGTTTGATACTAGGCAGCTGTAGCTGAGGGTTAGTTACCTCTTCCTGGAGGAAGGTCTGTGGCTGACTCTGGCTGTTGGGCTTGATACAGCGAATGTAGTGGGGTGTTGTGCTATGAAGGACCTGCAGGAGCTGTTCCAGCGAGGCCTGCAGACAGAGAAACTTGGGTGAGGTAGGATTGGGGCTGCTCAGGGTCATAAGCTGGATTCTGGTTAGTGGGTATGTTTTGTCCTTGGTGGCCCTCTCAGTCTTGACATCAAGACCCATGTATCCCCTGGGAACTACTGGAAATCCCTGCCCCCTCCGAGACAGGGTTTCTTTGTATAACCACCCTGGCTGTCCTAGAACTTGCACTGTAGACCAGGCTGGTCTCAAACTCACAGAGATCGGCCTGCCTCTGCCTCCCGAGTGCTGGGTTTAAAGGTGTGCGCTATTACACGTGGCTTGGAAGTTCTTAAAGAACGTGTGCAAAGCACAGTTTAATCACCCATCACTTGTCACCTTTATCCAGGGATGCTCTGACCAGTGGCTCTCACTGACTGGTCCTCTGGTCTAGAGCTTGTCCCTCTCCTTTCCTCCCCACTTCACTCCTACAAGACAGCAGCCTCACACCACCCCTGCTGTTACACTATGTGCCAGAGGGACGTGACTCCGACAGTCTACTATGTCACAGGTCAGCCTAATAACACACATGCTATGCAGGTACTGTCAGTAGTGTCTGTAGCACACTCCTCAGACAATAAACTTGTGTTTCCCAGGATGCCCTCGAGGTGACGGCAAAGTAGGGGTTAACATATGAGCAGAAACAAAAAAAGTGGCAGGGTGGGTGAACAAGATGTGGAAGGGTGGTGGTCAAGAGGTCCCAGGAGGGTGAGCAGCCCATGCAAGTTTCACAGAAAGGAAGCAGAGAACACCAGGGGAAGTGGTATTCTGGCCCAGCCAAGCACAGGGTTTGAACAGGGCAGTCACAGCTCCATAGAAAGTGCTGCTCTTCTCTGACTACCCCGGAGCAGAGGGTGAGAGCCCCTATCCCATGCTGTCTCTTGCCTGTTTCCTATGGGTCCTTTACACTGAAGCATAAACTTGAAGAGACCTGTGCCATTTGTGCACAGCACATTAGTGCCCCTAGCAGACAGCCCCAACCCTGAGGGCTCAGCAGACAATTGTGAGAGTGAGCAAAGCACTGCACGTCATCACCACCTTGAACTTGGACACCACAGTCAACGCAGGAGCCCTGCTCTGGCCCGACAGCTCCTCCTGGGTCTTCTCTTCAGGGTTAGCAGGAAATAGCATCATGAGCAGAGGGTCTTGGGATTGCTGCAGGAGCCCAGTCAGCTCAGGGGGAACAGGGTCCTAGTGGGAAAGAACAAAGGTGGCAGGTAGGTGAGCTGCTTCCCAGTGCTAGCTGCTGCTCTGGCACCTCTACCCGAGCACGGGACTTCTTGGAAGGGCAGGCTGGAGTCCCAAGTAGAGTGGGTCTGCTGGCCAAGAAGAGACACAGGCTGCTTCCAGGCAGGCCAGGATGGACTACCCAACATCTTAGGTAGGGCTCAAGAAGGTGAGCCTAGATTTTGAGGAGACTAGGGAGAAAGAGGATGCCAGTTAGGAACTACTTTGTGCAAGGATTCAGCTTTTTTATCCAGGACCCACATGCCTAGGCCCACCTTGTTCTTCTCCACCAGGCCTTCTGTGTGGTACCGCACAGGTCCTGCGAAATGCACAACCACAAAGCTGGGCTCCCGACTGAGCTTATTAGGGCCCAGGCAGGGCTTGCCTGCCAGAGCACTCTCGATCCGTGTCTGCAGTTGTGCTGCGCTGCTCGGCCGATTAAGGCGGCATTCCTGTAGGGTAGGAGCGGGTGGTCATCATGATGAGATCTTACCATATCTTCACCTTCCTCTATTTCCATTGCAGTAGAGTTGTAACACAGGCATTATATCAACTCCAGCATATGTGTGTGTGTGTGTGTTGGGGGGGGAAGCACAGGGATTAGCACACTTATTTGCAGATATGGGAGAGAGACAGAAAAATAGCACATAAAACAGTCACCAAGGCCCCAAAAAGTACTGCTTGGCTCACTGGCTGAACCTCCCTACCTCATTTATGAGGGAACAGATGCTGATGGGGCTCCCCTCGAGGAGATCTAAACAGGTCTGGTTGTCCTGGTAGTTGACAAACGACCACTCCAGGCCCTCAATTGCATATTCCTCCTGGGCAGGGGTGCAGTGGGAGAAAGTTCCAGAACAGCATTAAGGAAGGAACAAAAATATATTAAAACACTTTCTTACATCGTTATTACTTATCAATTAATAAGACAGGAACAAAGGTGTCTAGTCATGACTGCGCTGGGGGCCAGGAAGAGGCAGAGGATCCAGAAGGATGACCTGCCTTGCCCTACACCTCACCTGCTGGGCCTTGAGGTAGTGAGCCACAAAGTGCTGCTGTAGCTTCTCATTGGCATAGTTGATGCACAGCTGTTC
Source organism: Myodes glareolus (assembly GCF_982192425.1). Classification (NCBI taxonomy): domain Eukaryota; kingdom Metazoa; phylum Chordata; class Mammalia; order Rodentia; family Cricetidae; genus Myodes; species Myodes glareolus. The sequence continues at coordinate 37,759,237 of NC_142034.1, forward strand.
CAGACTGTTGTCAGGGAATGACTCAAACCCATACACATCTAACAGACCTTTGGAGACAGGAGAGAACCATGAGGCAACCACAGGGGGTAAAGGGGGCAACTACAGGAGCCCAAATGGCTGGACCCTTGCTGAGGCCTCTGACTTAGAAGCCTTGGGATAAGGCTGAGAGATCGCTCCCTCCTGTTCCCACCACCCACCCAGGGTGGGACCCAGGACCTCTTCCCCTGCACCATACTAAGTCAGAGCAGGCAGAAAGCCAAAAATCTGAATGAAGGGCAGCCCAGGCACTAGCATACTTTTGAGTCTGTAACCTCTGGCCCTAATAGGCTCCTCCTTGAGGATATCAGGTCCCATTTTTTTTTGTGTGTGATAGCAGGAAATGATCTCTGAAACAACTGAGTTCAGAGGACCTTGATCTCACCAGCCTAGCTGATGCCTCTCTTTAAGCACCCCTAGGTTTTACTTCCTTCCCCTATTCGACTCACCTAACCCAACAGTACAACACTGATCTCAAATGTGTCTCCCACTCTAGCTCTGACTACCCTTCTGGGATTGGAGCTAAGTCTCTAGGATAAAATGCATTAAATTAGGGACAATGCATAAACTGGTCTGTCTGGAGAGCCATGGACATGTCATTTGTGGGCAATCAAATGTAGAAATATCACCAAACTCCTGGATGGATGGATGAGGACACTGGCTGAGAGGAGAAAGGAGCTGCTCAAAGGCACACAGGTGACCCAGAGACCCTCCCTCCACTCAGGGTCCAGCTGCTTTTCTGGGGAGCTCGTGGCAGGGTGAGCCTTGCTACCTATGAAGGCAGTCCACGAGTTGGAGTCCGCACAGATGCTGCTGTTGATCACTGATACCAGCCAGTCGAACAGCCTGTTGATGGGAAAGAGTGGGACTGGTGAAACTGCTCTACCAGGAAGGGTGCTACATGCTAGAAGGCCCTGTGTTCTGAGCCTACCGGGTCAAAGGCTAAATCCTCTTGATTCTGGCTTATGCAGTCTTGACATACTGCAGAGACAGGCTCTGCACATATACATTTCCAGGTATACAAAGACCTGACCTGTCCTCATAGCAAGACAGCACAGGATAGCACAGGCTCCTGGGTCTGCATTAGTCATGAAACCCATCACAGCTGATGCTGTGACTAGAAGAGGCTGCTGGCAGGTCCCAGTCGGGTTAGCAAAGAGCTGACTGCATTGAATTCCCCTGAAAAATGCTTAAGGAGCTGCCACATCCTACTCAATCCCAAACAAGTGGTCCCAAGTCACAAGAATAATGGCGTTCTCTACTCTGGAACTGTCACTAGCCCACAGAAAATGAAACTTCTGGGAGCTGGAGAGATGGCTCAGAGGTTAACAGCACTGGCTGCTCTTCCAGAGGACCCAGGTTCAATTCCTAGCACCCACATGACAGTTCACAACTGTCTGTAACTCCAACTCCAGGGGATCTGACACCTTCACATAGACATACATAAACACAGGCAAAAAAAAAAAATCAATCCACATAAAATAAAAATAAATAAGCTCATTAAAAAAAAAGAAAATGAAACTTCGATACAAGGTGGCAACAAGCATGACACAGTTCAGGGACTTCTTTCCTACACATTGCCTTCTCCTACCCTGTAGGAAACAGGGCCTCCATACAGACTCTGGAATGAAACCAGCAACCCCTGCTAAATATCTTTTGACTGCTGGGTGTAGTAACACAAACTTTTAATCACAGCACTGATAGTGAGTTCCAGGTCAGCCAGAGCTACATAGTGAGACCCTGTCTCAAAATAACCCCCCCAAAACAAAAGTCCCCCAACTTTTGACCTAAAACCTGCTTTGACAGGCAGCAGTACCTGTCTCTAGTTGCCATGGGCTCAGGCAGACTTCAGATTCTTGGCTCTGAACAGGGTTGTCCAAGATCTCACATGAGAACACATAGACTGGTCATGGATAATCTCGGGATTCTGAGCCCCCGACAGCCTTTACAAGGCACTCTGAAGGTTCTCAGAACTCAAGATGAGATAATCCTTGACCATATGGTCCAGAGGACGGAGATGCCTATATGTCATGTCCAAGAAAGGCCAGGACCCACCTTCCCTGCTGTGCTACGCCTGCCTGCTGCGTGTTTTGTTGGCACTGACTCTGAGCTGAGCTCTGGCTCCACTGCTGTCTCTCCAACTCCCCAGGTGAATAACCTTAGGAACCAGGGTGCAGGAGACAGAGGAGCCTACCCACCACTCAACAGTCTGAACCTATGCTGTAAAGGAGATCACCTTTGGGGGGGCTTGCTCTGCCAAGGGGAGCTGAGCAGGCTTTCCCCACCTATGACTAAGGTCAAAACAGGTTCTTGTACTTGAACGAGGAGCTGAATCTAGGTCAGGAATGCGGCAACTTCTCCATTCAAAACAAGCACAGAGGCCAAAGACAGTGTTTAGGGAAAACCTGGGAATTATGCCCTGCCATCTCCTGGAGTCCCAGCAATTGGTCTGCTTTATTCAGAACCCTCCATCTTGGGCCTCCATCTATTGCCTGATAGTGTTAGGTTCAACCTTAGACAGTCTAAGAACCCATGGGAAGTGAAAGCCCAGAGTAAACTGCTCACCGTGCATAGATCAGTTTGGCCAGACAGTCTCTGCGGGTGTCACACTCAGCTCGGGAGCATGGCTTCCGGAACACTTGCTGCTGCTTGCCTGCCTTGATGGTTCGAATCTGCATAGTCTCCAGCAGCATGTTTTCAGAGAGCTGCAGCAGTGTGGCTGATGTCCTGGCAGAGACTGGGAGGAGAGTCCTCCTTAAGCAAACATCCTCCATTGAAACTGAGTGGATGGGGGAAGCCTAGGTTCTAAGAGGCTTGCAAGCCACAGGCCTCCTTACATGGCAGAGACAGGACTTGAAGCCATAGTATTACAACTGGACAAATAATTTCTAAACCATCTGACTGATTTTCTCATTGTAAGATGGAGAAAACAGTGTTGGCTGCCCCAAAGGCTGAGGAGTAATTATCCATGGCAGGCCCTTCAGCAGATGGCTAATCAAGGGTGCCAGATTGAAAAGTTCAGCTTTCAATTTCCCACCGCACCTCAATAATGGTAGTCACTCTCCTGTCAGGTGCATCCCACCACCCTTGTCTCTCACCTTTGGTACCATCCATCAGTCGGCAGGGCTGGGCTTCATCCTCTGAGTCAGCAAAATGGACATTGCCAAGGTGCAGCAGTCCAGCGAGGACCTGAAGGCAGAAGGGATGGTCAGGAAGCAGGGGCGTGAAAAAGCTGAGTCCTTATGCTGATGTCGCAACAACAGAGGAGGAAGGGAGCTCCTGATGACTGTCCCACTGTCTACCTCTGTCAGACAAGATTTCATATGTTAGAGCATCCCAAGACAGTCTCTTCCACAGCCTGAGGTACATGTTACGGTGATGCCCGTAACAGAGATGGGAGAGGTTAATGTTGAGCCTAGGCCAAGATTAGAGTCTAGGCAGTGAGACTTCAGACGCCTCCCAGAGCAGCCAGTAGGCCCTACCTCCATCCATCCTCTGTCCCCATTCCTCTCTCTTCATGAACAGTCCATGTGGGGGTACTGTTCCCTTAATTATGGGCCAGTGTCATTTCTGCCTAATGGGACTTGGGCATGACTTCCTGGGACCCTTTCTCAGCATTACTGGGCTGTGATAGTAGGTGCTACCCTTCTGCCTTTGCTTTCAATGATTTCCAGAAGTTATGATGGCAAGGAGAACACTTGGTAAAGAACTTTGGAGACCCTTGGATCTCATATTAAGAGAGCAGAGCCTTTCCTGCCATTGTTGTCTGGCCTCGGACAGATAATTTCCATAGGCTATTAGTCTTCTGGCTCCAAACTACCCTGGCAGAGGGCAGCTGTGCCCAATGGGCAGCATGGCTATGGTATATGGTACAGAGTCATAACACTTTCAGTGGAATGGATGGGCCTTACCCTGGGAAAACCACCTTCCTGATCATGGTGTCTTTCCAGCCAAATAAGTATGTCTTAACACCTTAAAACAGCACTCATGCCGATTCCTACTGCTATCCACCCCTCCAGCCTAGCTCCATGTACTGTCCTTCTGCACAAACTCCTCCTACCTAGCAGTGTCCATACTGGGTCTAATACCTCAGCTTCCTAAACAGCATGTGGAGGCCACCAATATCCCCATCTTCCTTCAGTGGCTTCCCTGTCTGTCCTCAGTCTACCCTATACACTGTATCCAGTAGCTCTAGGAGTTGAGGAAGTAAGTGGAGTAATTGGTCTTCATCAAAGGTAGAAAGGCAGTGAGGAGGAGAAGGCTAGCTCACTGGGCTCCCAGAGGGAGAGGCAGAGGACAGAGTGGAAGAAGAGGTGGGCACTGGAACGACAATGCCTGGAACCAACTTTATTACTTAGTTGTGTCTTGGGTAGGTTTCTTTTCTTTTTCTTTCCTTTTGTTTATTTTACAAGACAGGGCTTCTCTGTGTAACTTTGGAGCCTGACCTGGAACTCGCTCTGTAGACCAGGCTGGCCTCAAACTCACAGAGATCCACCTGCCTCTGCCTCCCGAGTGCTGAGATTAAAGGCATGCACCACCATTGCCTGGTTCAGGTAGGTTTCTTTACCTCTGATTTTCTCAAATATAAAATGGAAATAATCTCCATGCACAAAAGATTGTTGATAAAATCAAGTGAGCTAAGAGGTGTGAACATAACTTCTAAGCTTTAAAGTGTTAGACAAACAAGGAAAGATTATCTCTCTATTCTTGTCACTGTAATAAAACCTGCCCTAAGGTCCTTGTGCTCTGGGAGTGTGAGTCACTGTGCCATGTTCATTACTAAGTACTATATGGTGTGTCACTGACCCTATGGCCCAGTCTAGCACCTGTCTCCAGGCTCCTCACAGTGGTAGCCAGCTCCTTGGATACGGTCCTGTGAGGCCTCAAGTCCTAGACACTTGTGGAGAGAGTCCCAAGTCCAGGGACAATTCATGAAAAGGGCTACCATCACCTCTAAGTGTAAGTAGCATGGCTTTTCTTCTGACCTTAAAGATGTTGTTCTGGGTGGGGGTGTCGATGCCCAAATGGAGCATGGCCTCTCTGGTCAACTCGAAACAATCCTCTGAAAAGAATCCATGTCAGAGCCCAGTGGTCAGCAGGGTCAGTGGGGGAGCGAAGACAGGTCCTGGGCAGAATGGGTGGGGCTTTGGGGGCAGTCTAGGGTACTAAGGATGCTCCTCCTACCTTCCAAAAAATTTTCTGGATTGGGAAGCCAGGAGAAGGCAGCTCCCTCAGGGAGACACCACTGGAGTCTTTCATCCTGGGTAGCTCCTTTACAGATCTGCAGAGTGAGAGGACATTCAGGTCTGGGGTTAAAATGAGGAGCAAGAAATGGCAGCAACATTGCCAGGCTAAGAGTTCCCCAAAGTAAGCACAGGGCATGGGGTGAAAAAAAAGCACTGTCTGGGATGTCTTCATCCTGATGGACAAAAGCTGTCTTCCTGGAAAGTTGGCACTCTGACGCAGAATGCATGACTCTTGCTGGGGTACATCCCCTTACCTAAAGAAGCTCCTAGTCTGGGTGCAAGGAGCCCCTACCAATGTCCTGGAGAAGCCCAGTTCAGGAAGGAATAGAATCCCAGAACAGCCCTCAAGCTGTTGTGGGAAACTGTTTCCATCCTAGAAGGGCCCTCAGTCTAATGCAGGTGATATAGCTTCCATTTAGAAGACAAGAATCCCTGCCTAGAGGGCCTTCAGATTTGAAAGAGGCAGAAAAACATACTCTAGGTCCAAACTGTACCTGGTGAGCAGCTCTGCTTGAGAGCAAATGAAGGGGCTAGGTATGGAGCATGCTGGGGTGGAGGGATGAGCCACCCAGTCCTGCTTGTGGCAGAGTGTACTCCACCTGGTACAGACCTGGTAGAAGATGTGGAAGTTCCTCTCACTGGAGGCCTGACAAGCCACACGCGTTTTCTCTAGGAGGTAGGTCTGGACGGCAGCTCCCGTCATCTGCTGGGCTCTGGCACACAGAGGCAGAGTGCATCATTATCCCTTCATCCCACTACCACCTAGCAAATCCCTTCCAAGCTCTTCTTGGGTTGGGAACATTCTGAATGTCCTTGGGAAGCCAGGTACAGTAGCCAGGAAGAGCATGAGTTCAAGTTAACTTGGGTTCTGTGAGACTTTGCCTCAAGCAACAAACTCAAAATGTCTTTCAATGTTCTGGGGTATTCTCCTGCATGGAGCTCAGGTAGGCATGGCTCTCAAGGTAGGAGCTGATGCCCTAGCACAGGGTTATATCAAAGAGGCATTTTAACAAGAAACTTCCAAGCAAGAAGAGAAGCCAGCATGAGCACACAGGCCGTAAGAGCACTAAGGTCACAGAAGCTGTGGTTTTCTAGGTTAAAAAAGGACACCTCAAGAATTCACTGTGCTCAAGAAACCCATACACACAACGTACAAGCTACAGGCAGAATTTTGCCCATGGGGATGACCCAGGCTGGTGGCTGTCCCAGCTGCTTCCACTCCCCGTCTCTGCCGTCCCATGCGCGGGATGGCAGTAGCTATTACCTGTTCAGTTGGAGCTGGATGAACTTCCCAAAGCGACTGCTGTTGTTATTCCTCAGTGTGCACGCGTTCCCTAGAGATCACATCTGTGTTTATACCCACTCCCCCAGGTTTGCAGAATTCTCATGAGCTGCTGTGGCTGTTTCTGTCTCTAGTCACCTAAAAGTCACTTGTCATGGCAGTCAGGATTGAGGAATGGGCACTGAGGCTTTGGTAAATGGGGTTCAAGAAATTTAGAAGTATTTCCCAACTAGGAACAGGAATGAGTAAGCCTAGGCACAGTAGGGCTGTTTTTTTTTGTTTGTTTGTTTTGTTTTGTTTTAATGTGTATTAGTGTTCTATCTGCATTCATGTGTGTGTACCACGTGTATGCCTGGTGCCTGCACAAGGTCAGAAGAGGTGGTTGATCCCTTGGAACTGCTTATAGGATGGTTATGAGTCACCATGTGGGTGCTGGGAACTGAATTCAGGTCCTGTACAAGAGTAACAAATGGAACTTTCCCTGTAGACCAACCTGGTCTTGAACACACAGAGATCCACCTGCCTCTGCCTCCTGAGTGCTGTGATTAAAGTCGCGCACCATCACCGCCTGGCCTGCAACAAATGCTTTTCACCACTGAACCATCTTTCCAGTCCCAGTCAGGGACTTTCTGCTTTGACAGGAAGAGGTGAAAGCAAGTTGTCACTATTGGTTTTAGACACAGACACAACATGGGGACTCGAGACTCAACATGGACACTAATGGTTATGCCACCATATGACAGGTAGAGTGGTGCACGTCTTTAATCAGAGGTAGAGGTTGGCAGGTATCCAGGACAGCCAGGGTTACATATCAAGACTTCTGTCTCAGAAACAAACAAAAACAAAACAAAACAAACAAAATAAATAAATCAAACCAAAACCAAACCAAACCACTCCCCCCTCAAAATAAAGCTATGCCACATTTGACAAATTTCCCTTTTTGGAACATTAGGAAACTAAATGGAGAGATAAGATTGGAACCAGATGAGCCAAGACACTTTGACTGCTTTATATGAGCTAAATGGCAACACTTGATGCAGATGCTAGGCTTGATCAATGAGCTATATCCCCATATGACAGCACCTCTAATATAAGGAAGCTGAGGAAATCTGAGAAGGGGTTGGGACTTAGGTAGTGAAGGACAGTCATGTCATCCTCCAGCCCAGAGAGAGGTCCTTTTTTTTTTTTTGGTGGTTTTTTGAGACAAGGTTGTCTTGGAACTCACTCTGTAGACCAGAGTAGCCTTGAACTCAGAGAGATCTATCTGCCTGTCTCCTGAGTGCTGGGATTAAAAGTGTGCACCACCAGTGCCTGGCCAGAGAGAGGTCTTAAAGCACTACCTCTTTCCTAGAGGAAATAGAACTGGAACACAGTGCAGAGGACACCAAGCTCACCAAAAGCTTCCATAACAGGGTTGGAGTTCAGGATCCGCTGCTCTATCCTCTCTGCGATCTTGTGACTCTCACAGGAAGTAGGTGAGGCAGCAACCACAGCATAGAACTTCATCAGGCAGCGGGATGTCCATGTCTGTAGCAAAAGCAGTCACGTGGACAGTGTGCTCACCCTCATTCCCTCCAGCCACGTGGACAGTGTGCTCACCCTCACTCCTTCCAGCCACGTGGACAGTGTGTTCACCTTCACTCCTTCCAGCCACGTGGACAGTGTGCTCACCCTCACTCCCTCCCACTACAGAACCAGAGAGGTGCCCACTAGAGTGCTTTCCTTCATCATGTGTTGCTACCCACCCAAATTCGTGAAGAATGCTGCATTTAGCTGTGGCCTTGGGCAAGGCATTTCCCATCTGTAAAGTGGGGGTGCACACCTCTGTGCCTTTCAGCTCAGAAGATGCATTAAGGAAAGAGGCCGGAGTACAGGAGAAACACTTTCCTTACACCCCAAGCTCAGATTTGACAGGCTACTCCCCATCTCAGAGGCCTAACAGCTGTAATCCTACAGTAGACTTTCTTTCTGTATATTTTCTTACAAAGCCTGGAGATGCAGGGTTTATATCTGTTTTTTATTTATCATATCTAGTTTATTTATTTATTTGTCTTTGAAGACAGGGTTTCTCTGTGTAGCTTTAGAGCCTGTCTGTAGACCAGGCTGGCCTTGAACTCAGAGGTCCGCTTGCTTCTGCTTCCCAAGTTCTGGCATCAAAGATGTGCACCACCTTAGTCTGGCTCTTTATTTATTTGTTTGTTTGTTTTTACAGAGACAGGGTTTGTTTACAGAGACAGGGTTTCTCTGTAGCTTTGGAGCCTATCCTGGAACAAGCTCTTGTAGACCAGACTGGCGTCGAACTCACAGAGATCTGCCTGCCTCTGCCTCCTGAGTGCTGGGATTAAAGACATGCCTCACCACTACCCGGCTCTTTATTTTTGAGATAGCATCTCACTGTGTAGTCCTTGCTAGCCCAGAACTTTCTTTGTAGACCAGGCTAGCCTTGAGCTTAGAGAAATCTTTCTGCTTCTCATTTCCCAGTGTATTAAAGACTTACACTTTCCTAGCCTGGCAATGGTGGTGCACCTTTAATCCCAGCACTCGGGTGAATTCAAGGCCAACCTGGTCTATGGAGCAAGTTCCACAGTCAAAGATGTTACACAGAAAAACAAAAAAAAGAAGGCATTACATGTCCAGCTACATCCATCTCCCCCCACACACAAGGTTTCTCTGTGTAGCCCTAGCTGTCAAGAAACTCTGTAGTTCAGGCTGGTCTTGAACTTACTGTGCAGCCAAGGATAACCTTGAATTCTGCTCTTCCTGCTCCCCCTCCCCAGGGCTAGGATTGTAGGTGTGGGCCACTATACACAGTTCATTTACACCTCCTGTGTGTTAGGCAATCACTTTATAGCTCAGCTGTATTCCAAGCACTCGCCCCACCTCTTCCTAACAAATCCATTAGGTTGGAGGTGCTCACTCATTTCTGTTTTCTGTAGACTCAGAGAATTTATAACATTGCTTCTTCTTCTTCGTGTTTTGTTTTTTTGAGACAAGATTTCTCTGTAACACTCCTGGCTATCTTGGAACTTACTTTGTAGACCAGGCTGGCCTCGATCTCACTGAGATCCACCTGCCTCTCTCCAAAGTGCAGATTGAAGGCGCAGGCCACCACTGCCAGGCCTTTTCTTTTAATGTCTGGTAGCATTTATAAGTGAAACTGTCTAGGTCTGGTGTTTCTTGGCAAGAACACTACCAAATTTAATGTTTTTTTTTAAAGATTAGTTTATCTAATTTTATGTGTATACACATATGTATGTGCACCATGTGGGTATAGATTTTAACTACTTTTTAAAAGTAGTTTGCTGGGAATGTGGCTCAGTGGTAAAATATTTGCCTTGCATATATATGATCTGAAGCTCAATCCCCACACCTCAAAAACAAAAAAAAGTCCTTGGAAGTCACTCATTTTTTCCCTATTATTCTGTTTTCTATTTTATTATTTTTCACTATTGACTTGAGGTTTGATTAGTTATTTAACTTTGGTGGTGCTAAGAATTGAACTCAGGGCCTGTGAATGCCAGGCAAGCAATCTATCACTCAGTCATACCCGCAGTTCAATATGCAAAGAAGTTGAGTTTCCATTGTTAGGAACTGAACCCAAGCAACTCAGTTTTCCTTTTTGTTCAAGGTGTATTGTGGACTAAAATATGTCACCCAATTAATATGGGGGCAGAAGGAGAAATGGCCCTCTTCCTTACTATACCTGGAAGTAGGCCTCCCCCTCACTAAACAAACAAATAAATAAATTTTATATCCTGTCCACAGAAAAGTAGCTACTTTTTAAAGTTTATTTTATTTTAATATGTGTATAGGTTATTTTGGTCGCAGGTATGTCTAGTGCCCATGGAAGCCAGAAGAGGGATGAACTATATAAGTGAGTTCAAAGCCATTCCGGTCAACTTGCCTCAAAATTAAAAAATAAAATGAGAACTGGGGATGTATTAGAGTCATTGGTAGCAAGCCTGCACAGCACATTCAGGGCTCTGGGTTTAATCCCTCATACAGAAAAAATACAAACAAAACAAAACAAAAGGCCAACAAGATGCTCAACAGGTAAAGGCTCTCACTGCCAAACCTGATGATGAGTTCTACCCTAGGATCCATGTGGTGGAAGAGAGAACTGGTTCCCAAGGGTTATCCTCTGACCTCTACATGTGTATTGTGTATAGTGCTGCCCCACCCACAAATAACTAATTAAAAAAAAAACCAAAAAACAAAAATGCAGGCCTAGTCAATGGCCGTAATGGCTACTCAGTGAAAGGTTATTGAGCTGTTTGCGGTCACCTTTCTTTTTTTTTTTTGAGACAGGATTTCCTGTAGCTTTGGAGCCTGTCCTGGAACTCACTCTGTAGACCAAGCTGGCCTCGAACTCACAGAGATCCAGCTACCTCTGCCTCCTGAGTGCAGGGACCGAGGCACACGTGTTGATCTTAAGCCCGGTTCTGCCCCAGTCCCAAGTACTCTGGTGAACAATTCTTTGCCCAGGAGCTGAGTTTTCAGGTACTTTGTTGAGCCTCTCTAACCAACCGACTGTCTTCCTTTGTTCATAGACTAAGGTCAAAACTGTATACTGCATTTCTCAATGTGCTCCTTCCCATAGCATCTATGCCTAGTCTGCAGTCTAGAGACCAGGATGTGCTTAATGTTCAGTAACTCTTTGATAGGTGAATGTAGGCAAAAGGGCTCACAGTCCAAAGAACCCCTCAGCAGTGCTGTGGAAAGGAGAGGCAGCTGGGTGAGTGGTAGAAATCTTTGTTTACCTGTCTCACCTGCTGAGGTCTTGCTATCTAGAAGGCCCTCTGCCTGTACCTGGAGCTTCTCATCGCCCTTGCTCTCACTGACAATTTCAATAGGACTTTAGCTATTTTAAATACTTATTATTTTTTATTTCATGTGTATGGGTGTATGCCTGAATGTATGTCTGCAACACATGGCTGTAGCATCCATAGAGGTCAGAAGAGGACTTCGGACCTTCTGGAACTAGTTTCAGATGATTATTAACCATTGCATGGTTGCTGGAATTGAATTTGACCCTCTGTCAGTGCAACAAGTGCTTTTTTTTTTTTTTTTTTGATTTTTGTGACAGGGTTTCTCTGTAGCTTTGGGGCCTATACTTAAACTAGCTCTTGTAGACCAGGCTGGCCTCGAACTCACAGAGGTTCGCCTGTCTCTGCCTCCCGAGTGCTGGGATTAAAGGCGCGTGCTACCACTGCCCAGCTGCAACAAGTGCTCTTAAACAGCTGAGCTGTTTCTTCAGCTTCAACTCCAGTAGACTTTGGTCTCTTCCAATTTTTTTTCCCACAGTAAAACCAGCTATTTTTTTTTTTAAGCCAAAAGCAAGAGGGTTTATTTGGCTGATATGTCCTCATCACAGTCCATAATGAAAAGAAATCAGGGCAAGAACCTGAAAAACCAGCTACTTTTGGAGGAGCGCTACCATGTGCCAAACATGCCACCAAATGCCTTATGTGTACTGGCTCCTATTCTGTATTATGTTTACTTCATTTATTTATAGATAAGAGTTTCACTATGTAATCCAGGCTGGCTTGTGATCCTCCTACATCGCCTTTGCCTTCTAAATCCTGGGATTACAGAGGTATGTCATCATGTCAAACAACACAGGCTCCTTTATGTTCACAGAGAAGTCCCATGTAGGTGCTGGCCCTCTACTACTTTCCATTTCAAAAGTGAAATGACTAATGCCTGCAATGTTAGTAGTCTTTCAGAGATACTCTACCCGATGTACCTCATGCTGGGCTCCCCAACATCCGACTGCTCTTTCTAGGGATCCCAGAAGCACCTCCAATGAGAAAACATAGTTGCAAGGGGAGGAATGTCTCCCCAGGGTGCCAGTAGAGCCAGCAGTGGAGGCTGCTTCTGACTCCTGGTGTGGTGCTTGTTGACCTGGTTCAGGCAGCCTGTCTGTGAATGACTAGGCAGTCACTGATGACACAGACAATGGTCCTCACCTTTGCGCTCACCTGGCCAGGTATAAGAGACAGGATAAGAAACTGGCACTTCTACCTTTCCAGCTCCGCTCTCTCCACTGACCACGATGGACTGGTTGATTGGCTCAATCAGGCTCTTGACATTCCTGTAGGTCTGTTCACCCACTGTGAAGATGTGGGGTTTCAATTTCTGAAATATCAGAGTGGATGGTCATGTGAGTCATGTTTTCAAGAGTGGCTGATCCAATGACAAATTACACCAGGAAGCTACCAGGAGCAGTGCTAGCATGTTTCCTCCAAAAAACCCAAAACTCCTGTGGTTGATTCATCCACCAAGGTTAGGTTCTCTCAGCACGGATGCAGCTACCTTCCAGCACTCTATGACCTTAATACTTTATGCTCTCCTCTGATTTCATTTCTTTTTATTTTTAAAGAATAAATTTAATTTTATTTTATGTGCATTGGTGTGAAGGTGTCAGATTCCCTGCAACTGGATCTTCAGAGAGCTGTGAGCTGCCATGTGGGTGTTGGGAATTGAACCCAGGTCCTCTGGAAGAACAGTCAGTGCTCTTAACCACTTAGCCATCTCCAGCCCCACTGATTTCATTTCTTTTTTTTTATATTTATTTATTTGTTTGTTTATTTATTATGTATACAATATTCTGTCTGTGTGTATGCCTGCAGGCCAGAAGGGGGCACCAGACCCCATTACAGATGGTTGTGAGCCACCATGTGGTTGCTGGGAATTGAACTCAGGACCTTTGGAAGAGCAGGCAATGCTCTTAACCGCTAAGCCATCTCTCCAGCCCCCTGATTTCATTTCTTTAAGTTAAAAAATTATTGTCTTATGTGTACGGGTGTTTTGCTTGCATGCATGTCTGTACCATGTGTGTAATGCCCTTGGAGGCCAGAATAGGGCATCAGATTCCCTGGGACTAGAGTTAAAGATGGCTCTGAGCCAACACGTTGGTGCTGGAAGAACAGAAGGTGCTCTTTACCACTGAACTATTTCTCCAGCCTCCTTCAAGGCTCTTATCTCCTCCCACCCCTGACAGGCTTTCCTGTAGCCCAGGCTGGCTAGAACTTGCTATGGATAGCTGAGGATAATGAACTTCTGTTCCTTCTGACTCTACCTCCCAAGTTCCACCACACCTGGTTTATGTAGCTCTGGGGCTGGAACTACGTGAGCACTTGACCAACCGAGCCGCCTCTACATTTTTCTTTAATAGTCTGATTCTGCTGCTTATTTTATGTACCTTATAATTTGGAAGAAAATTTCTTCTTAAGTTACTGCTTGTATTAGTTAAGGTTTCTATTGCTGTGACAAAACACCATGACAAAAAAATAACCTGGGGAGGAAAGGGTTTACTTGCTTACTTCCACATCGCAGTTCATCACTGAAGGCAGTCAAAATAGGAACTTAAGGAGGCAGACGCTGATGCAGAGGTCCCTGAGGAGTGCTGCTTACTAGCTTGTTCACACTGCTTTCTTATGGCAACCAGGATCACCCACAATGGATTAGTCCCTCCCACATCAATCACTAGTTAAGAAAATACCCTACAGCGCCCTATAGGTTTGCCCACAACACAATCTTGATTTTTATTTTATTTATTTATATTTTATGTATGACTGTTCTGCATGTATGCCTGCATGCTAGAGGAGGGCATCAGATCCTATTATAGATGGTTGTGAGCCAACATGTGGTGCTGTGAATTGAACTCAGGATCTCTGAAAGAACAGACAGCGCTCTTAACCTCTGAGCCATCTCCCCAACCCACGGAGGGATTTTCTTTTTCTTTTTGTTTTGTTTTTGGTTTTTTGAAACAGGGTTTCTTTGTATAACAGTTCTGGCTGTCCTGGAACTCACTTTGTAGACCAGGTTGGCCTTGAATTCACTGAGATCTACCTGCCCCCACCTCCCAAGTACTGGGACTAAAGGTGTGTGCCACCACTGCCCGGTTGAAGGCATTTTCTTAATGGAATTTCCTAGCCGTGAGATGACTCCGGCTGCTTGTGCCAGGTTGACATATAACTAGCCAGCATGCTACCTAAGAGTCTGTGCTTAGTGCATGTCTAACCTCAAAGATGAGCAATAATAATAACCTGTCAAGGCCCTCAGGATCTGAATTCCAAAGCCACTCTTCTTTTCCTTAATTAATTAATTTATTTTTATTTTATATACATTGCTGTTTTGCCTGCAAGTATGTCTCTATGCGGGAATCAGACCCCCTGCAACAGGAGTTACAGGTAACTGTGAGCTGTCATGTGGGTGCTGGGAATTGACCCTGGGTACTCTGGAAGAACAGCCAGTGCTTTTAACTGCTAAGTTATCTCTACAGCCCTGTCATTCTTCTTTCAACAAATACTGTCTTCAATGTGCTGACATCCAGTTGGGCACTGTAAAAAATATAGGGGACCATGGCCCAACTTTTGCCTTTGAGGGTCAGGCAGAGAGTGTGTCAGATCAGGTTGGCTCTCAGGATTGACTTCTCTGGACTCCACTTGATACTTCTCATTACATAAACCTCAGGGCAGTGCCATCTACCTCATACCTCGCTAGCCTAGCCAGCATGATCACTTACAGCTTCCTGAGAGCTGTCTGTCTTTCTATACCTGTCCTTGCTGCAGATACCTAGTAACAACTGTTAAAAAGCCTCAAGTGGAAGTTTCTTCCACTCTCATGCTTCCTCTTACAGACTCTGTCCAAAGGCCTACCTCTACACAGGACAAATTCTGCCTGGGGGTGCTCATCTTCAGACCCTTACCCATCACCTCTTAACCCAGGCTTTCTCCTGCTAGCCAGCTTGTTCTCGCTTCTCCCTGAACATGTGTCCATTTCCAGCCGTTCCTCAAATAATTTATTATCGTCTTTGTAGTGTACCTTATTCAGTACAGAAGAACATGTGCTGACTGCTCAAGGACAATCCCCACTGCATACACTTTTATTCTTTTCTAAAGATAAAGCACAACCACACCTGTAAATCTTTTCTCATAATAACAACAACAACAATAATAATACCTTTGTTTTATGTTTCTATTTTAGGTTTTAATCTCGGTTTAGTATTTATCATCCACATTGTACCATAGTTATGTGTTCAGTTCCTGAGAGTTCCTGCTGGGCAGGGACACGGCACCATAGGCTTTGAGTGATTCCTGGGGCATAGATGAAGACTGATGGTGAAGCTACAGGGAGGCTTGGGCAGGAGGCAGGAAGTCTTACCTGAGGCTGAGACGCAGCATGGTACTCTAGCATCAGCTCTGGTGCGTAGAGTTCAGGGATGGGCTTGAAAGGGTTCAGAGCTACCAGGGTACAGCCAGCATTGGTATAGAATATGTCTTCTGTGTACCGGGCCTGCAGGCACCTCAGGACTGAGGAAAAGATACTGTAAGCAAAGTCTGGCTCAAATGCAGACAGAATGCCAGACACACATCTGCGAAGCAGCCCTCCCTCTGTAATTAGCTAAGTGCCATTAGAACCCTGTAGCTCCCTGATGAATAGATATAAGATCTAATTAAGACGAGTCCCAAACCTAGAGCAAAGCCTGCCCTGGGGAGCCCAGGTGCAGTGCCAGGTTCCCTGGGGCAGGGGCCAGGTCAGGAGTATCAGTGCTTGCTGTGAGCTGGGGAACAGTGCTGCAGACCCTCGCTACATTACATCCCTATTCTTTTGGAGCAGCAGTCTGGAGGAGGAAGGCCCATACCTGTTTCCAGTGTCACAGGATTCACCTTGGTGAGGTCATCCAGATGATGGAGTGGGGCCTCCCCACCCAGGAACTCCTGGAGATCTCCCTTGAGGGATGCCCTACCTTGGGCATCAGAGCCTGAACTGTGACCATTCACCTGGGAACAACACAAGAGCCATGAGACCTGGGTCTCAGACCAGCTGACAGCTAATAAGGGAGAAGCCTGCACAGGAGAAAGAACAGGTTTCTACAAGATCCAGGTGGCTCATGTTTCAGCTCTGCTACTTATTAGCGTGAATGCCTCTATGAGCCATGGTGGGTTTTTTTTTGGGGGGGGGGTGTGTGATAAACTCAAATCCAAGGTTATGGGGAAAAAGAAACACACAGAGTTTCTAAAGAAACACTTAGTCAAGGCCTTGACAATATGTATTAATAATCCATGCTCTGCTGTCTCCTCTGCTGTGAGCTCCAGCTAAGGCAACTACAGGCTACAGGCTACCAGACTCATAGAGCTGCTGTCTGTACAGCACAGGACGGAGAGGGAGGAGAAGACAGGCGCCTGGTTGGAACCAGCTTAGGAGGCTGAAGTCTTGGTATGGCTGTGTTTCTAATGAGATTGGTGAACCCTCAATGCTCACACCCCTCAGGAACAAGCCAAGATAGCAGCATAGTAATGAGTTTCTCTTAAAGACCGTGAGTCTCAGGCTCATCATAATGTACAGAGAAGGCTCTTGTTCTTGAGGGCAATTGCTACAGCCTACAGCTGAATCTATAGAAGGGCAAGGACTGAGGGAAAAAGAAAGAAATGAGAAGGGAAAGGAAGGAGGAGGAGAAAGGAAAGGAAAGGAAAGGAAAGGAAAGGAAAGGAAAGGAAAGGAAAGGAAAGGAAAGGAAAGAAGAAAGATACTACTTACAAAACCAGCTGCAATTTAGGAACAGTTTTGATTCAACTGGGAGTTGAGTATAGTACCAAAGAGCTTGGGTCAGAAAGCTAGATTATGCTGGATGGTGGTGGTGCACAACTTTAATCCCAACACTCAGGCAGAGGCAGGTGAATCTCTGGGAGTTCGAGGCTAGACTGGTCTACAGACTTAGTTCCAGGACAACCAGGGCTACACAGAGAAACCCTGTCTTGAAAAGAAAAAAACAATAAAGAAAGCTAGATTGTACTGAGCCTGGTAGAAGGACTCTTTCCTGAGGCAGGAGGATTGTTAAGTGCAAGGCCAGCCTCGCCAATTTAAGACTCTGGTCTCAAAATAAAAAGTAAAAGGCAGGAGATATAGTTTCGTGGGTGTTTGCCTACCAAAGGTGAGACCCCAGTTCAATTCCCAGTGTTACAGATGAATAGAGTGGAAATGGAATCTAGGCTATCCAGGTTTGGATCCTGACTCCACCATTATTCTTGTACAATCTTATTTGAGTTTTTTAATCTCTCTTTATCTCAATTTTCCTAACACTAAAATGGGAATGGTGATTGTGCCTACCTCTTAGGTACTCATAAATATATATATAAACAGGAAGGCATGTAAAATATCCTTCCAAAAAAGTAGTTATTGCTGGGTATGGTGGTACACATCTGTAATCCCAGCACTCAGGAGAAGTGGGGAACTCCCATGAATTCAAGCCTAGCCTGGGCTACTCAGAAAAACCTCAAAAAAAAAAAAAAGCTAGGGTGTGATAATGTGTGCCTTTAATCCCAGCACTCAGGAGGCAGAGGCAGGTAAGTCTGAGTTTGGGGCCAGCCTGGTCTACAGAGCTAGTTTCAGGACAGCCAGAGCTACACAGAGAAACCCTGTCTTGAAAAACCAAAAAAGAGAAAAGAATAGAAAAAAAATTAGGGCAAAAAAGTCTAAACAGTTTTAAAAATGTTATGTTCAGATAGTATTACTAGATAACCTCAATATCACTTTTGATTGCCTTTCTTTATTTTTCCAAATTCCTGATAATGAATGTGACCTTGAGTCAGCCATTTAACTTGTTTGAGTCTTATCTCCAAAATGGGTGCACTGCATTGTGAAGTGTATTTTTTTTTCACTGCACTGTGAAGATGAAACAAAATATTCAAATGTAGTGCCTGCTATATAACAAGGACTGAAAGGAAGGAAGGAAGAAAGGAAATACAACAACCCAGAGCAGACAACTGTCCTGCCTGCTCTTCTGTACCCTTCAAGTCCTTTCCTAGAAAACAGCAGGATGGTCTAGTCACATCTGTCATGGCTTTCTTCAGACTGATAAGTTCTACCTTGGTTATCCTGGCTAGAGCACAAACTCCCTGAGCCCTTATTGTGGGACAGAATTTAGGAAAATCAAATTCCAGCAAATTTTTGCTCTCTGCATCTGAGCTACTTATAAAGGATGCTATGTTTATGAGGAAGAGTTCTACAGTGAAGGGTAGTCCCTACCTTGCAGGCCAAGGATACTAGCCTTTTCAGAGGTAGAATGTTGGACTCCCACGTAAACTGCCTTCCCTTGCATTTCTCACAGGCAGACACCTTTTGTCGGGACTGCTGAAGTTCCTTCTCCACTTGGCTTTTTTGTTTGTTTGTTTTAAGACAAGCTTTCTCTCTTGCTACAGCCCCAGCTGTCCCAGAACTCAACCCGCAGACCAGGCTGGCCTTGAACTCTTATCCATTTGCCCTCACAACTGCTAGGACTAAAGGTGTGTGCCACCACGCCCAGCTAACTTGACTAATTGTTTATTATTCTTAAGGGCTTAGCTTCGATGAACATTCTTGGAAGCCCCAAATTTCCACTGTGATTCAATAAAACACCCTGGCAGGGACTTCTAAGGGATGTACCCCACTTAAGGTCATCAAAGTGACCTGAATTCCTTTACCTAGCCTACCTTATGCACTCCAAGGAAAAGAGCACAAAGCCACAAAAAGAGAGACATTCAAGTCAGGTGATCAGGAAGAGTGCTGGAATGACTCTGAAGAAAGGGTCTTTCCTGTCCTTCTAGCTGTGAACACTGGAGTCCTTCATTCAGAAAGACACAAAGGAAAGTGTCTCTGCTCTGGATCACATCAGTTGAGGGTTTACCTGCTGGAGCATCGTGCTTTAGCGTGGGGAGCCAGAGCTGTGTCACAGACACAAGCAGTACTGTCTATCAACCTGGTCATGAGCTCATCACTCCAGCAGACTCAGGTGTGTCGGAATCTCAGCCAAGTCATCTTGGAACCTGTAGCGTGAGACGGAAGACAAGGGCCACACAGGTGATGGCTTCTCTGGGGTGACTCACTCCTACTCCTCCCACCAAGCAGGAGGCACCCAAAAGAGAATCAAGCAGGCCTGGGCAGAGAGGGAGAGTCTGTGCTTTCCCTTGCTAATCAAGAAGTTAGGAAACTTTGATGAGAGCCTCCAGAGATGACCTAGGATGCCTTCTGGCGTTTCCCTTACAGAAAAAGGCCAAGGGCAGTTTTAAGGTAAGTAAGTGATGGGCTGGGGTTGCAAAATGTTCTGCTTCAGTACGTCGTGGAGAATGAAGACACTGGGGAGAAATAACCTTGGCTCTATCATCACCACTAGACAGAAATGCCCTATGTAAACGCAGTCAGCAGCTGATGGAGAACGGGCCCGGAGTCAACTCCTGATGCTCCTGGGAAGCTGTTGTATGAGAAGGGAATCACAGTTCAGTCACTGGATGGGTATGTGACCCCAGGGCAACCCTATCACCCCAAATCCTCACCTTGAAAATAGGGATAGTTAATCTGCCTTATTTCGAAAGGTTGTGAAGGTCAATGAGGTCAAGGTTTGAAACCACAGTACAAATCTAATTGTCACTGAGTATGAATATTAGCATTACCTATAGAGTTGATAACCCATTTGGGGCCACTGATCAGGCATGGAAGGTCCACTGCCCAAAAGGTGTGATTGAGATTGGGAACACCCAGGAGGCTGAGGCAGGAGGATCTCAGTTTGAGGCCTGTCTGGGCTACACTGTAAGTAAGACCTTGTCTCAAACAATCGAGGTGAGAGCAGGAGAGAAGAACCCACCCGAAAGGAGGAGCAGCCTGAGGGCAGGATCTGAAAAGTGGCCACACTCAGACTTGGGCTTTTCCAGGCCTCAGTCCCTGCCTTGCAAAGAGGGACGAGGATGAGGGACATCAAATATGGGCTGATGGATGAACCCTGCTACAGGCTTTTTGAGGCTCTGACCACACCTAGTCTTTAAAGAATCAGGACCAGAGACTTCCATGGAAACAGGGAGAGGGAAAATTCAAACAGAAAAGGGTATCAGGACTGGACTAGACACGGTCACTGTACCCCATCACCCGAGGGTCTCTGGAGACTCAGCTGGAAGTTCACTCTGTGAAGGCCAACCAGGAGACCACAACAGCGTTGTTAGAATGCAAAGCTCACAACCCTCCTAGGACACGTCGCAGGAGCTCTCTAACTCTCATTTTCACACAATTGCCAATGGTATACTACCATACCACGAAGTGTAAAATTATGGCCCGTGTGGTTAAGTACCTGTGAGAGAGCTTATTACCGTGCAGCGTCAGCTCCCGTTTGAAGCCAAGTCAGATCAGAGCAGTTTCCTCCAGTTCTCCCGGCTCTCTCCTCTCTCTCCTCTCGCGGTTACCACCACGAATTTCTGGAAAGGGCGTGACCACAGTAGACAGAAGGGAGTAATGAATAGGTAAAAGACCAAGTCCAAGCAAGTGGCAACCCGATCACAACCCCCTCCTCCTCCACCTCTGCTTCAGTTTCTCTTCTGACAGGAAGGGCAGTCGGAAGACTATGAGGGAAATAGATGAGTTAGGGGCTTGGGGGGGAGGAGGGTCCAACCCTCTTTGCTTCAGATTCCTGGCGGGAACCCGCACTTATAGCATTGGCAACGCGCCAGCGGTGCCCAGGGCTGGGATGCCACCACTCGAAGCACCTGGCACTGAGAGAATATGTCCTTCCCGGGAAGGTGGATGTGACCCTAGTCAAGGGCGCCTTCCTTACGCCTCTCACTCTGTCCCTGGGTAAAGACAAGGAAAGGAACAGAAGTCCAGTCCCGATTAGCCAGAAACAACCTCTTGTGGCCCCCTGCTGGCAAGCTGGAAAGTGACCGTGAAGGTCCTTGTCCCGGGCAAAAGCTGTGCTACCTCCTCCTGAGGTCACAAGAGGGTCGAAAGAGAAATACTGAATTAGAAGGTGAGGTGCCTCCTTCACACTTTAGCTCTGCGAGGCCCTGGCCTCCCTAACCCCTCGGGCCGGGAAGGGCTTCGGATCTAGGCGGGGAGTGGCACTCACCGGTCCCACGGTCTGGGCGCCCAGCGTGTAGTCCCAGCCGGGAAGGTGGGCAGGGTGAGGCGGTGGGAAGAGCCGGGGGAGGGAAGAAAGCAGAAAGAGCGGGAGCGCCTGGGAAAGAGCACGCAACTCCGGCTCGCCGGCGGCCCGCAGCAGCCCGAGCTAAGTGGCCCGGAGCCCGACGGCTCCTCCCCGGGGGCGGGGCGTGCACACGCGGTGCCGGGCGCACGTGTCCGTCCCGGGCCGCAGGCTCTGGCCGGCGGGCTACGGGTGAAGTGAGGTCTTTTCAGACCCTGGGGTAAGGTGTGGCGTTTCTGTGACCTCCGGAGTTCGGTGTGGGAGAGCGTGGCTTCCGGGGTCCCGAGAGCCGGTCTAGTGCAGGTCGCCGTGGCCGAGTCTGACGCGGCCTTCTCGAACCCTCGGACCGCCACACAGCTGGGTCTCGAGAGGATCGGGACGAACCCAGCCCAACACACCGAAGGGCGTGGGGGAGCCGGCGGGACGGGGACCGTCGCCATCCCGGGCGGAGGCGCGTGGAATCTGCGGGCCCGGAAGAACAGGCTGCGCCCTGCCGGAAGCGTTGCCCGCGAGGCGGAAGCGGAGGGAGCGGGCTGGTGCGGTGGGAGCCTGTTCTGTCAACGCGGAAGACCCTCGGTCCCGGACGGGGCGTGGCTGTGACGAGGTCTGTCAGGAAAAGGCCAAAAGAGCTGGGCCACTTACGGTGGGATGCCGATGCCGGGCCCAGTTAGACCCGAGTGGTCCACCTCAGGGGAGTGCACATATGTGACCGACGGGTGTGTGCCCTCAGCGTGCAACTTTTCAGACGGTAGTATGTGACAGAGGAGAGTTTAGGCTGCGGAAAAAGAAACCACGAGCTCTGGCGTGTACAATGCATCCCATCCATTCTGTCCACTTGCACCTTAATCTGAAGATATGGCCGTGTGTATACGAGGAAAAGAACAACCTGGCTCTCATGCGTTCACCTCTAGGTGCCCAGGACAGTAGGTTTTGAGGTTCTGAACAGAAACCAAGGACTCTGACTCTAAAATACACTGAGCAGTTTCTCTCTCTTCCTTCTTGAAGTTTATTTTAAAGCCCTTAGCAATGCATATGCAGCTTTCTTGAAGGTATTCATAACATATCAGTATATGTACATATAGCCAAAATATTATTTTATATGTAAACATAAATGTATGTGTGTGTATGTATGTATACATATATATATATAGAGAGAGAGAGAGAGAGAGAAAGAGAATATTATGCTTCGCAATTGACTAGGGACTGGAGAGACGGCTCCGAGATTCAGAATGAGCACTGGCTGGTCTTCCAGAGGTCCTGAGTTCAATTCCTTGCAACCATATAGTCACTCACAATTATCTACAATGAGATCTGATGCCCTCTTCTGGCCTGCAGGGATACATGCAGGCAGAACACTATAAACATAATCTTTTTAAAAAAATAAATTTCTGACTGATGCCATTTAGGATTCATATCCCAGATTTACTTACTTACTTTCTTTCTTTTTTTGAGACAGCGTTTCTCTGTAGCTTTGGAGTCTGTCCTGGAACTAGCTCTTGTAGACCAGGCAGGCCTCGAACTCACAGAGATCCTCCTGCCTCTGCCTCCTGAGTGCTGGGATTAAAGGTGTGCACCACTGCTGCCCGGCCAGATTTACTTTAGTAAGGAACAGGTCTGGCTGGGCGTGGTAGCACACACCTTTAAGCATTTGTGAGGGGGTGGGGCAGAGGCAGGTGTACTTCTTGAGTTCAAGGTCAGCCTTCTCTACACCTTGAGTTCTAGGCTACAGAGTAGAGATGTCTTAGAAAAGACAAGGTTTCAGGTAGCCAAGTTGGCTGGGAACTCAGGATGTAAGAAAGGACCATCTTGTGTCTTTAAATGATGCTTCACCACATCCAGCTTCCAAATGGACTTTGGTTTTGAGTTTGCCTTATAGTGAAGATACAACTTTGTACAAGAAATTTCATATTTTTTTTCTTTTTTTGTTTTATTTTTCGAGACCGGGTTTCTCTGTAGCTTTGGAGCCTATCCTGGAACTAGCTCTTGTAGACCAGGCTGGCCCCAAACTCACAGAGCTCCATCTGCCTCTGCCTCCTGAGTGCTAGGACTAAAGGTGGGCCATCACCACCTGGTGGGCGTAAATTTCTGTTCTGCCCACATGTATGTCGGTGTGAGGATGTCAGATCTCCTGGAAATGGAGTTACAGACAGTTGTGAGCTGTCATGTGGGTGCTTGGAATTGAACCCGGAACCTCTGGAAGAGCAGACAATTAACTGTTGAGCCATCTCTCCAGCCCCTAAACTTCTGTTCTGAAACCAAAAAATATATAAATTCAAGTGATTTATATGTAAATATTTACTGATTTTACAGCAGTATTGTTTTCCTCAGATCCATTCTTTTGTATCATTTTCACAGGAAGAAAAATGTCTCAAAAGCAGATGAAGGAAGCTTTTGTCAGTAACCTCAATGGAACCAGCGTGCTGGAAGTGACCCAGGGCTTGTGCTTCCCTGCGTTCTGTATCCTGTGCAGAGGCCTCTTGGTCATTTTCTCACAGCACATGTGCTCTTTCTCACACAGCTGGCGCACACGGTTCCTCATGGACTTCGTTGTCCTTGTAGTCCCCTTGGTGATCACTTTGACTGTGTTGTCTCCCTTTATCCTACTCGAAAATCTCACTGCAGTTGCCTGTGGGGCGTGGCTGTTATATCAGATCTACCAGAGGAGAACTTGCTATGCCAAAGTGCCTGTTCAGAAAGTTTTAGCAAACTTCTTGCAAATCAGCCTAGAATCAGAGTACAGTCCAGCTGTCACTTCTTACCGGGTCATTAACAGCGTGTTTACTGCTATTGCCATTTTGGCTGTGGATTTCCCACTGTTCCCTAGAAGATTTGCCAAAACTGAGCTTTATGGGACAGGGGCAATGGATTACGGAGTAGGTGGCTTTATTTTTGGGGCTGCAATGGTTTGTCCAGAGGTTAGAGGGAAACATGTAGAAGGGTCCAGATTTAATTATCTTAGAAAATCACTGTATTCTGTCTGGCCCTTAGTTGTCTTAGGAATGGGACGGTTAGTCATTATAAAATCCATAGGCTATCAGGAACATTTAACTGAGTATGGTGTTCACTGGAATTTTTTCTTTACCATCATAGTTGTGAAATTAGTAACATCACTTCTTTTGATTATTTTTCCTTTAAATAAGTCCTGGATTGTGGCTGTCAGCATTACTGTGTTATACCAGCTAGCTCTTGACTTTACTCCACTCAAGAGGATAATTTTGTATGGCACTGATGGTAGTGGCACGAGAGTTGGTTTACTAAATGCCAACCGAGAAGGAATAATTTCCACTTTGGGGTATGTGACAATACACATGGCTGGCGTGCAAACAGGGTTGTATGTGCTTAAGAACAGAACACACATCAGAGAATGGATCAAAGTGACTTGTTGTATTCTCTTAGTGGCTGTTAGCTTTTTCATTTCTCTTTATATAATTCAAGTGAATGTAGAAGCCGTATCTCGGAGAATGGCCAATTTAGCCTTTTGTGTGTGGGTGGTTGCTTCTAGCCTGATGCTTCTTAGCTGTCTGTTACTGGGTGATATAATTTTGAGTTTTGCCAAATTTCTAATTAAAGGGGCTCTAGTACCATGTTCTTGGAAACTTATACAGTTGCCTGCTACAAATAAAAAACATTCCAAATCTCTAATCCCAGAAGCTGGGAAAAAAGAGCCCAGTCTTTGTTTAATCACAGCTCTGAACAGAAACCAGCTGCTTTTTTTCTTACTGTCAAATGTAACAACTGGTCTCATTAACCTGACAGTGGACACATTGCACAGTGGTGCCTCCTGGACCTTAGTTGTGCTCAGTATTTATATGTTTGCCAACTGCTTAGTTATCTATCTTCTTGATTTACAAGGTAAAACCACAAAGTTTTGGTGATGAATTTGTAGGCTATATATATTTCAACAGCATTATTTTAGTGGCGGAGAATAAATGTGAAGGAAATGTGCTCTCAGCAATCCAGTCTTTTTTTTTTTTCCTTTTTTAAGCAGATCCCATCTCTTTAAAAATTGCCAATGTGAATGACCACACACATCACTGGGGGAAAGAACACTAGCTGGAAATATGGCCTGGCCTGCAAAAGGGATGGGGGGTCGTGAATCTGGCCTCACTGTGGCCACTGGTGAATGATGGAGATGACCTGGTCAGCCACAGCAAAGACTGGGAGCAGCGGGCGAGGAAAAGACATGCGGTGGATGTGCATCCACCGTCCCTGAGGCAGGCTCACAGAAGACCAGCTCTCCTGCTTGGAGGTCCGGCAGCACGCCCAGTTGTGCTGGGCACCGAAACAACGCCAGAGGCTCATGCTGCCCATTGTGTGAGAAATGGAACTCTTGCCATAGCGGGAGAAGACCCAGAAGGCATTGTGGTCCAGGCGGCAGTCACTACTAGAACTCTCTCGTGGCAGCTGGGCTGAGGCTGCACCCACTTTAAAGCACAACTGTGCTGAACATTCACTATCCAGGCCTGGAAGGTGGTGGCAGCCAAGGCATTAGGCCAAAGGTCAAAGAGCTCTGGGTCATCTGAGCAGGCCTTGGACTTCTTGACTCTAAAGGTCAGGGTCCTTCGATCTTCAGACAAATGCAACAAGGGGCTGACAGTCCTTTCATGACATACATCTCCTCCATGCCTGACAGAGATCCGAGACCCGATGTTGCCCAGAGTTGAGTCAGTAGTGGGCTTCAAGCACTCTTCTCATTAAAGCTTAATTTGTCCGACTCCTGGGAATCCAAAATGCCCTCTGCTTCCTCAGCTCTCTCAACAATCTCGTGTTCCTTCTGAATACACTGGAGGTCATCCAGATAGGTGAGCATGCCCACCAGGCAGTACGGAGGGTGTCCAGCTTTTTCAGTGCCGGCTGAGTCAGGATACTTAGTGAGCCCGCTCCTCTTTCCTGAGCTCCAGCAATCACTGTTCCTCAGGCTCACACCGGTTCCTCACCAGACTCAACCTCTGGATAATCAGCGTCCTCGCTGCACTAGCCATGCTTACTGCGTCTGGTTCTTCCCTTGCAGGACCTCGGCCACATTCTTGGTGATGCCCACGCTCTGTAACTGCAGCCTCTCACATTGGTCCACAATCTTGTTTCGCAGCTCCTTGGTGGATATGGTGCCCATCACAGCAGCCCAACCTGGCGCAGGGCGCATATCGCATACCAGCCATCTCTTTAAGAGGCAGAACCTGCTCAGAGGCTCTCTGTGCTCGGAGCACAACTGGTCCGGCTCAGATTCCAGCCTGGGATCCGGCCCCAGCCCCGGCCCGGACTCTAGCTAGCATTCTGGCTCCGAGGCGGAGGCATCCACGGACATGGCCGAGAACCGGGCACCATGCGCTCCACCTGTCTCAGGTGCCGGGGATATGGTTTCTTTTTCAGCAATCCAGTCTTAATCATATTTTATTATGAAGTTTCAATCCTCTATGACAGAAATTAAACTTTACTCTTTTTTTTTTGGAAGATTCTTGCTACTGTACCTGGATGTGTAAAGCATTCGGACATTATGTAAAACAAACTAACAGAAGTGGTGAAAGGCTTTAATCACAGAGCATGGGAGGCAGAGGCAGGCAGGTCTCTGGATCTCTGTGAGTTCCAGGCCAGCCTGATATGCATGTTGAGTTTCAGGACAACCAGGGCTATGTCGAGAGACCCTCAAGGAAAAAAAAAAGTGAAAAAAAGTCTTGTGACTTATTGGAACTAACAAGATTTCAGCATTTTGAAGAACTTGTTCACAGGATCCCATTTTGTCTGGAGCTCACTGTGATACTTGGACCTCGGCCTCAGCATTGGGATTTCAGGCATGAGAAATCCCACACCAAACCTCTTGGTAGTTTTGACACTGGAAAATGGAGGGTGGGATTTTTTACTTTCTATATATCATTCCATTGTATTTGTGATTGTTTGTATGAATATATAATTGTAAAATTATTTTTGTGTTACACAATATTTACATTAAGATATTTATGAATTGTCATTTAAAAATTTTGTATGTGTTTTTTGCCTACATGTATGTACATCACAGGTGTGCATAGCTCACAGAGGCCAGAAGAGAGGGTTACCTGGGACTGGAGTTACAAATGGTTGTTTGTGAGCTGCCATATATGGGTGCTAGGAATTGAACCTGGGGCCTCTGGAAGAGAAGCAAGTGCTCTGAATCACTAAGCCATTTTTTCCAGTTCCTCTATTTCATTTAATTGGGAATCTCACTATGTATGCTGATCTGGAACTCAATCTGTAGACCAGGCTGGCCTCAAACTCATAGAGATCCGCCATTCTTTGCTTCCTGAGAGTTCGAATCAAAAGTATGTACCACATGACTAGAAAACGTAGATTTTCAATATATCTTTTAAGTTTTCTTTTTATTAGATTTCTTTCTTTCTTACTTATGTGTGTTTTGCCTGTATGCATGTATGTTTTGCCTGTATGCATATCACAAGAATGCTTAGTGCCTGAATGGATTAGAAGAACATTTGATCTCCTGGAAATGAGTCATGGATGGTTGTAAATGACTATATGGGTACTGGGAATAGAACCTGGGTCCTCTGCAGGATTAACAAGTGCTCTTCACCATTCAAGCCATTCCTCCTGCTCTTTCAATACCTTTTTTCTACTCAATTTTCATCTTTCAGTAATGTCTAAGACTAATAAGCAAGTGTTTAAAACCAGATACATTTGGAGCCAGAAATGCAATAAATAATGATTGAATTAGAAAGTTTTTTCAGGTACTTGATACATTTTACTTTTTTCCCCTCAAAGACAAAGTTTTTATACAGGATCTTAACTATGTAGTCCACACTCGCTTTGAACTCTCCCTGTAGCTCAAACTGTGTGGCATTTATGATCATCCATCCTCAGTTTCTCAAGTGCTATTCAAGTGTTAAGACTGATTCGTCGTAGCCTACCCTGTGTTAGGCATACAGTAATAAAGCACAACTAAGGTATGCATCCTGTAATCATAGCACTCGGGCCGTGGCAGGAACTAGATTTCAAAGCTAGCCTGGAGTTACAAATGGTTGTAAACTGCCAAATATGGAACAGATCATAGAGATCTGCCATCAAAAGATAATAGATCCTGTCTCAAAAGATAAAACAAATTTCTAGTATCTTGAAGCTTTTAGTCTAGTGAAGGGAAGCACATTGAACGAATATAAATATTGAGTCATAGGAAAAAGAAACACCTATGGATTGTTACAAGTGTCAAACCAAGACCAATCTAGGAAGGAATCAAGTTTTTTCCATAAATGTATATTTTTGAGGCAATGCTAATGAATTATACACATATTGGGATAAAAGGGTAGACAGCAGGGAATATTCTATGCATAATGTATCAGCAAGTTGTAAGTTGGGAGGTAACCTATGCAACTCAGAAAAAGGGAGTGTAGGGGGCTGGAGAGATGTCTCAGTGGTTAAGAGCACTGACTGATCTTCCAGAGGCCCTGGGTTCAAGTCCTAGCACTCACATGGCAGCTTACAACTGTCTGTAACTCCAAGATTGGACATACATGTAGCAAAACACTTATGCACACACACACATATGGAGGGTGGGCTGTAAGCTGGAGAAACAGGAAGGGACCAGAGAAGGCAGCCACAACTATGGGAAAGAGAATCAAGAAAATCTGTGAGAAATGAAATCTTCAAGCATAGTCTAATAAAAATGTTGTTACATTAAGGCTTAGTAGTCTGCTGAGAACTGGAATGGTTTAAAATTTTCAAGCAGACCAATCAACTATTAAGTCTAAAGATTTAAAAATCACAGGGTCTTTAGTTTCCAGTTCTGATGTCCAATGTGTATATTATTTCTTTTGGTTTTTTTGAGATAGTCTATGTAGCCTTGGCTGGTCTGGAACTGTGTAGGCCAGTCTGGACTCAAACTCATGGAGATCCATCGTTCTGAAGTGCTGGAATTAATGGTGGGTGCCACCATACTTGGCCAATGTATATATTTTAAGACAGGTATAATACTGGCCAGCTGTGGTGACACAAATATGTAATCCTAGGACTTGGAAGATCGAGATCAGAGGATCAGGAATTAGTTAAAGGCCAGTCTCAGCTCCAAAGTAAGTTTGAGGCCAGGCTAGACCTGTGTGTGTGGGGGATGAGAATCAATAAAATTTTGCTTTTCTGGTTTCAAAGACATCAGAAATGGCAGCTGGTCACAGTGTGTTTAATTTGGTACTTACTAGCATTTTAAATTATTTGTGTAGTTTAGAGCAGGTGGAGCCTCCTGGTACAGGTCTGCTGTTTAGTCTTCAAACTGGAGACTTTTTTTTTTTTGTGGTGCTGGGGATTTGAACTAGAATTTCAAATTTGTTGGGCAAACATTGTACTGAGCCACACCCCTAACTCTGAAAATGTAGTTTTTAATGTTAATAGACAAATTGTTAAATGTGTTTTATTTACTTCAACTTCTTGATGGCTAATTTTGTGTTAAGATGACTTTGTATTTGGTGACTATAATTACATTAGATTATATTTTAATTAAAAAGTAAGACTTTTGAAATTTAACCAATGTAAATTAACATGACTAGGAAAGTGGATTTTTCTGCTGTGTCACAGTACCAGTACCCACAGTTTTATCTGTTGGGGCAGCCAGAGGCATAGTAGTTCAACTGCTACATTCATTTAGAGACTTTGTCTTTGTTTAGAGACTATGACTTTGTCTTTTTGAGATGATTTTTCTCTTTAGCTTTTTGTCCTGGAACTTGCTCCATAGTGGCCTTGAACTCAGAGACACACCTGCCTCTGCTTTAGTGCTGGGATTAAAGGGGTGTGCTACTACTACCTGGCACATCCTATGACGTAATGAACATGTGTCATGTGGATATGGTCTGTTGCTTTTTTGTTAATAACTTTTTTTTTTTTTAAGACAGGGTGTCACTGTATAGGCCTAGCTTGGAACTCACTGAGATCTTATCTACCTGCCTCTGCCTCTGGAATACTGGGATGTGCCTCCACACCTGGCACTTTTCTTATTTATTTTGTCCTATTTATTTTTATGGTATTTATGTACTTATTTTTGTGGTACTAGAGACCGAACTTTGGGCTTTGAGCCTGCTAGGCCAAGTGTTCTACCATTATATTCTCAGCCCTCCATACTTTTCTAGTCTCACTAAGTTAATATTTTTGACAACTAATTACAAGTATTAACTAAAAAGGACAAAGTCTACATTGTTTTTCCCATATTCTAATTCCCAAGGTCCTAAAGGAAAGCTAATGAATTCATAAAATCAGAATTAGTTGGCAAGACTTCCTCTGATTTATTGTTTTTCAGAAGAGAAAGATCATCCAACAATGATTTACCGAGCTCTAGTGTGTCAGGTACAGGTGCCGGGAACACAAACAAACAAAGTCCCTGCCTTTGAGGAATTTATATTTATTTTTTTAAAAATATCTAGTATATTTGTTTACTTTATTATTTTGAGATAGGGTCTGTGTAATCCAAGCTGGCCTCAAATTTATGGTAAACTCCCTGCCTTGGCCTCTCAGATGCTGGAATTGCAGGTATGTACTACCACACTGGGCTTGTGTTTCTATTTTTAATTGCTAAAACAGAACTTCCTACTGTCAGATCATGAAAAGGAAAATACAACATAGATTCTCAGACATACTAATTTAAATAAGTCTGCCACTGATTCTACTGCCATATCAAATAATATAGCCTATAATTATAGCGAAAACAGAAGGTATTCTAGCTACACAACTGCCATTTTCTTCACAGCTTGTTCTTTGCTAGTACCTGGTCTGTATTTAGTAGTGAAAATTAAAGCTAGCGCCTATAAATGTATTGGCTCAATATTGGTTACCAAACATAACCTAAAATTCAAATGATCTAAAGCAACTACATGAATTATAATAGTTGTAGATATAAACACAAGATTCTCTAAAAATGTTCATAATTTTACTGTATACTTTAACCTGTCAGGTGCATGCAAACTGCAAGCCCATATGCTTACTGGATTTAAGCTCTGGCTCACACTTCTGCTTTTAGTATGGCCCAAAGACATATTTACTAGATAATCACACCTTTGGGAACACAATGGTTCTTCCAGTTTATTATGTCACCTACCCTAACAGTGACCACATAATGTCATAAGTCAACATGGCTAAGGATGCACTATGGGTTTTTTTTTGTTGTGACTTTCAAAGACTTCATGTGATGATCAAAATACCTTTTAAAGGTCAGTAACAATAGCTTTAGTTTATTTACCAGGAAGTATTCGATCTATCCTTAAGATCAGGCAGTTATACGAGCAGTGAATGGATTTATCATTAAAACAATCAAGAAGAAACAATTCCCATCGTTCAGGCTTTACAACGGACCTCCTCAGAGTAGGACCTGAGAACGCGGCAGCGGGCAGAGTGCAGAGGAACTGTCTTTACAACAAACAGCTTTGGTTCTCGGAAGATGGTCAGACAGAAGGGCCTTTGGCCGCTACCAGTACTTTGCCCAAGGGAGTCCCTAAGTTAATATTAACTCAAGAGTTCCTCTGGTCAGAACGTACACATAGACTACGGTTCAACTTTGTCTATTTGTAACAACAAATTCTGCACCTATCCATCTTCTCGGAGATCTTCCCGTAGGAAGACGGCTCCGGGTCAATCAGGGTAGCAGAGCCTGTTCCTCCAATCTTCCAGGGGTGAAAGTCCGACTGTGTCAAATCCTGGAAATCATGGCCAGATGTCTTTCCACTGCCTGTTCTCATTGACCTCGACAGCCTCAGCTCCTCACCACTGGCCTAAGTCCTATCTGGGCCCGGACCCATGCTGTCCACTCAGACTGGGTGCTTTTCACCCCTCCGCCCCCGGGAGAACAGATCCTAGTTCGGCACGGACAGAGACCAGGCTACCCCTGCTCGGCCAGCCTACTGGCTCGAGTTCGTGCTCATTTTGGTAAACCCGGGGCACCGCGCTGGTCAGCCCGCGCGCTTGCACAGGGAGCTCCCCCCACCACGACACGCATCGAAAGTCCCGACCCGAGAGAGGCGGCTGCGGTCTCGCGAGAAGAAGCAGGCCCCGCCCGGAGTTCGCGGCCCCTCCCGGCCCCACCCTCCCCACGTCCCCCGCCCTCCCTCCCACACTCCCCGTGGCGCGAGCGGCTGACTGAGCCTGGAGAGGAAACGGCATTCGCAGCCGCGCTCCCGCCCAGGCCGGCCCTGACGCGGGCCTCGTCAGCCGGTAACGGGGAGCAGAGGTGGGGGTCAGGGAGGCGTCCACGAAGTCAGTGAAGGTCAGAACCAAGAGCCCTCCTCCGACCCGGGTGAGGAACCGGTCTGAGCTTGCCCCCACCCCCGAACTCTGCAGAGCCGAGGCGGGGTCGACCCCTCCCAGGGGCGGGGTGGCGCCGGGCAACTGCAGCCCAGGGTCCCGCCTGGGCGGGGCGCTCCGAGCGGGGGGAAGGGGGTCAGCGGCTGGGTGCGGGCATGGGCTGTGGAGCCGAGGCGGGAATGAGCTCCTGGAGCCCCGACTCCGGGGCTGGGCGGGGACGTCCCGGGGCCAGCAGGTCCTTTCCGCCTCTCCTTTGGACCCTGACTGGAGGCCGGCGGGCGGGCGGAGGGGTGGGTGGGGGAGGGCAGGCGGCGCGAGGGGGCGGGTCCCGGTGCTGCGGGCCACTGATTGGCCGAGCGCGTGTGGAATCGGGTGATGGGAAACGCAGCGCGGCTCTCCCGTCCTCTCTTGCTCCGCACCCCCCCCTTCCCCCCGTGGCGAATGTGCTGCGAGGTGGCGGGTGCTTACGCTCGCGGGGTTTGGCTGTTGCAGGCAGGAGCTGGGAGGAGGCGGCAGCGGCAGGAGCAGCGGCGGCAGCGGCAGCTGGGAGGAGGTGGTGACGGTGGCAACGGCAGCGTCGGGGACGATGGCGCGACTGGTGGCAGTGTGCAGGGACGGGGAGGAGGAGTTCCCCTTCGAGAGGAGGCAGATTCCCCTCTACATAGACGACACCCTCACGGTGAGCGGGCCGGGCCGGGCTGGGCCCGCTGCTCCCCTGGCAGCTGTTTCCCCTCCTCCCCCTCCCCCAGGCCGAGCGCTGCGCACTGGAGAAAGAGTGTGTTGCAACTCCTAGGCGAGGCCGCCTTCTCTCCGACAGGCCCCACAAACTCGCCTTTGCAGGGAGCCCCTCGGTCCCCTTGGCGGGCCCCGAGCCCAGCGCCCCAGACGCACTTTGACGTCCTCGCCTCAGGTCTTCCTCCCTTTCAGAACCCTGGACCTTTACTCCTTCCTTGGAGACGCTGCTTTGCCTAAGCACGCGACTGGGAGAAGGGTTGAAGGAGCTGGGCGTTTAGGGCCTACCCCCTACAGAAACCACTTACCCTCCGGGAGGCTTAATTATCTGGAAATGTCGCAGCTGCATTGCTACCTGTGTTTTTTCTATTTTAACACTGTAGCTATCACGACATAAACGTGATTACTAAGGGCAGAGTGACATTCTCTTGCACAGTGAAGATTCCACTAAAATGATTTGATTTCCTTATACGTCTCGCATTGCCTAGTCTATTGTAATTGTGGAAATGGCTGTGTTAAGCCATGACTCTTCAAAATAGGCCTTCTTGGCTTTATTTAGTTCACAAGTAACCTTTTTTAAAAGACCAAATTATTGAATGTGTAAAAGTAGTATGAGTGTAGAGACAAACGTGGGCAGATCGTTGTTTGAAGACTTGGTGTTAGTATACCATTGCCGATTAGTTTGAAGACTTGGTGTTAGTATACCATTGCCGATCCTCTCTACCCTGTGTTACAGTACTATTTCCTTTAAAAGGAAATGGCAGAAATTTTGAGTTGATTCTGAGCAGGAAATGAGTGAAGTTGGTTGCCACGGTTTAAGAAATGAAATGAACCCTTTCTGAACAAGTTTTGAAATCTGCATTTTGATGCTGACACTCTTGAATTATACACTCACCGTTTGTGATCTGATGTCTCTGTCTCTCCATCTTCTAACCTTTGGCTTTTTTGCCTTTCAAGGGCAGATCCCTTATCTTCCTGAAGAATTTTTTTACAGGTATCTAGAAGGTTTTAACATTTTATATAAAATGCAAGTCATTGTAGAGATGTCTGTGTGTGCCTTTCTTTTTGCCAGTCTCAGTTAAGAGCTGCAGCACTTTTAAAGGATTAGCAGAGCTATTGACTGTTTCACTTCGATGGAACTTTGCAAGTGAAAGCATGTTTTTTTTTTCTTTTTACTTCTAATGAGACTTGGTAGAATAATTTGACTTGACATAAAGTAGAAATTATGTTGTATGTACTGTTTGTGGTTTCTTATTTTCTTGCATTATAACTATAATGGACTTGTATTTAAAATAGTTTAAAAAAAACAAACCAGAACACTGACCAATGAAATGATTTCTTTCTCAGTGTGACATTTGATCGTAGCTTATTTGTTATTACCTTTTGCCCCTTCAGTGTATAACCTTCCAAAACACTGTTTGATATCAACCTTTTGTGTACACATGCATTTTTTTCTTAATCCCGAGGTTTAGATATTACTAAAAAATCTATAATATTTATTTATAATAAATAAAAAATATTTTATTCTTAGTTAAAACTGGTGATTTTAGCTGGGCGGTGGTGGCGCATGCCTTTAATCCCACCCAGCACTGGGGAGGCAGAGGCAGGCCTGGTCTACAAAGCAAGTCCCAGGAGAGCCAGGGCTGTTATTCAGAGAAACCCTGTCTCGAAAAACCAAAAAAAAAAATAATAAAACTGGTGGTTTTTAACTTAGGTTAATAAACTAAAATTAAGGTATTTGTATGTGAACAAGCCTTTTTATTTCTCTTTTGACTGTCCTGGAACTCGCTCTGTAGACAAAGAGAACTCAAGATACTTGCCTGCCTCTGCTTCCTGAGTATTAGGTATAAAGGTGTGAGCCACCACAGCCTGTTTTAGAAGCTTCTTTTGTTACATGCTGTATTCAACATTTAAAGGGTTCCTGTGGTACTTTAGTGGTTTTGAACTTTACAGGTGTAGAAGAGATCAGTCCTGAGTAACTAAGTAAACTTATCAATTGATACATGATTTAGGAAAGTATTAGGTTGTGTAGCTATAGTATTTTAGAAGTATAAAATAGTTGATAGAAAGAATGCAGGTTTTATTTTAAACATTATCTTTGTAGAATTAGTTTCTTTCAACAAGATTAAAAATATTTTTATTTTACGTGTATGTGTGTGTACCTGAGTGTATGTATATGCACCATGTGTGGGCAGGAGCCTGAGGGGGTCAGCAGAGGCATTGGATCCCCCAGGAACTACAGTCCTCTGCAAGAGCAGTGTACACTTTTAACTTCTCCTTCCTCCTCGTCAGCAAGATTTGAAAAATGATAATAAAATTAAAAGATGTAGTTCTTATCAAATCTTAACAAATAATCACAAAACAAATTACTCTATGTCTCAGAGAAGTAGCATTAGAGTTCATTCTAGTTATCACTACACACAGGCAAAGTTGAACTACACTGTCCAGAATGTTTTATACTCTCTTTTTAAAAAATATATATGTATACGTTTACTCATTGTGTGTAGGTGTGTATGCCATAGTACATATGTGGGAGTCAGAGGACAGTTTATGGGAGTCAGTTCTTCCACTGTGTAGGTTTGGGGGTGGAAGACAGGTTGTCAGGCTTGACAGCAAGCACTTTTACCTACTAAGCCATTTTGATGACCCTCTCATCTTTTTTAAGATAGGGTTTTGATGTTCTCAAATTCTTGGTCTTAAATGATCCTCCTATCTCAGCCTCTCAACTGCTATGACTGAAGATGTGTACCACTGCTTTTGTCGTGTTTTTAATGGTTTTGTATTAAGTTGTATGATACTCCATAATGTCCTTCTATGAAGTCTGGCTTCTAATTTTTGGTATGAATAATCCTGTAGGAATATGGACAATGCATTGAGCCATTAATTTTCCTCCCCTTTGGCTTTTGGAAATATACTTCCTGAAGGATTAGAATATTTTACAAGTTTCTTGATTCATACTGTCAAATTACTACAACATTTCTAGAAGACAACCCTTTTAATTCAAATTGATCCAAATGAACTGTAAAATGGGGTGACAAAATGGCTTAGTGATAAAGGTGGTTGCTGCCACATGATGTGAGTTCCATTCTTGGGACATACATGGTAGGAGGGAACAACTGACTTCTAAACAAGCATCTCTGGCATGTATATATGCGCTCCCCCCATAAAAAATAATAAATGGACTAGAAATTGGTAGCAGTTTTCAATTATCTGAGCCTAAAAGGAAAAAAATGTTAACACTGGGGAATTAACAGTTTATCATTTGCTACAAGTATTTAGTGTTTTCTTTCAGCTCTCTAATATTTAACTTTCCTGGGGGTAATGCATGTTAAAAATAGTTTTTTGAGTAATGACACAAAAAATATTAATTTTGATAAATACAAACTTAATTTTATTGGTTAGAGCTCATGAGAATGGTCTGAAGCCATTTTTTTTTTTGTGGTCAGGTAAAACTGGGACAGATGCTTAAGAGTGAAAGTCACTAATGGATGCAATAAACTTTACAAAGCAGTAATTGCTGCACAATGACTTGTTCTATTTTTGGGTGGCTCTGGATAGGTATCTTCATCATGCAGCTGAACACTAATGATTCCTCTGTGAAACCACACCTCAAGTACTTTACAGGGCTGTCTTCCTTTAGGTAACCGAGAATCTAAGATTAAGTCAAGGAAGTGGTTTGAAAGAATGGAGAAAATAGTGCTAGCGACCTCTTTGCCTTCTACTTTTCTTACTGTTCTCTTAAAACATAGTGTCATATACTAGTCGACCAAAAAACAATACAAATAAAAGCTGTTATCCTAAATGTTTGAAAGGTGAGATTGAGGTAGTTATTTAGGACAGAGTCTGTGGCTCAAATGGACGTTAAAGAGAAAATAGAAAGTATCCAGTTCAGGAAGGACTCTTTAATGGATTTGATTTTGACATTTATACTGGTTGTTAAGAGTCTTGACACCTGTATATTTGTTATTTTTTTTCCCTTGGTATGTGTAGCACACATGTGTGTGTTTTACTGGTGCTGGAACCCAGTGTCTCCCATATGCGGTGCAAATGCTCTCTCTACTACTGGAGCGAACATCTCCATCCCTTTAAAGAAGTTTT
The DNA here is from genome assembly GCF_982192425.1 of Myodes glareolus. Classification (NCBI taxonomy): domain Eukaryota; kingdom Metazoa; phylum Chordata; class Mammalia; order Rodentia; family Cricetidae; genus Myodes; species Myodes glareolus. Next base: position 37,796,834 of record NC_142034.1, read on the forward strand.
TATTTTTATGTATGTGGTTGCTTTGTCTACATGTGTATCTATGAACCATGTGTATGTCTGGTGCTTTTGTCAGCCAGAAGAGGAGGTCTGATCACTTAGAACTGAAGTTACAGATAATTAATTGTGAGCCCACTGTGTGAATATTGGAAATCAAAACTGCTCTTCTGGAAAGAGCAGCTCCTAACTCCTGAGCCATCTCTTAATTGCCAACACCATCTTCCCCTTTAAATTTTGAGTTGTGGTTTCAATAAGATGGCCAAGCTGTCCCAAACCTTTTAAAAAAAGCTGTGCATTTATTTATACATGTGTCTTTGTGTATAAGCATGTGTATCCCACCCCACGCCCATATGAGTGGAGGTCAGAGGACAACTTGGAGTTGTTTGTCTCCTAACGTGGGTCCTAGGGATTGAACTTGGGTCATCAGTCTTTGCAGCAAATGCTTTATTTAATTAACTTGCTGAGCCATCTTGGTCTTGATGGCCCTGGCTGAACTATTGATCCTTTTTCTTTAGCCTCATAAGTCACTGAATGATTGTAATTTTTAAAAGGTTGGTTAACAGGTCTTAATGTTAGGCTCTCTGCCTTCCACCTAGTTTTGTTTACTTTGTTCTCTGGAGCCTAAACCCAGGACTGCTCATATTAGACAAGTGCTGCACTCCAGACTATTAAGTCTTGCTTGACAGCTAAATTTCTTATATTTAAACCCTGTGAGGTGATTCTCAAAGCATGTAGGTTAATTGAACTGTTTTCAATGCCGGGGCCAATTGTTCATGGTAGGCAAGGAGCCACATTCCTCGCCTGTTAAGTATTTTCAGTTTAGTTTTCAGGACCAGAATTTCTTAGTGATGATGGTCATGAAGTAGGGGATAAGGTAGGTTTTTCTGTGTAGCCCGGGCTGGCCTCAAACCCATGATTGTCCTGCCTTAGTCTCGGTGTGCTGGGATTATAAGTGTGCCATCATGTCTAACTTGGACCAGGGTTGTTAATACCAGGATTATTACTTTAAAAACTGAGTAAATTTGATTACATTAAGTATAGTGGACAACATACATCGTTAGATATTTTGCTTGTTAATTAAAGTGATTCTCAACAGATTATTTAGGACTTCAGCATTAGCTCAGTGACTTCAGTTTTACTTAGTAGTGTTAGTAAAGGTGATATCATAGTGCTTAGAACACACCTAATAAGTATTGAAGCTGCAGTGTCGTTCTCACCATGAATTGGAGCTAGTAAAGAGATGGCTGAAAAGATAGAGAAACAAGGTATTGCGATTGATAAACTTAAAAATTGGGTAATTGATCCTTGAAACAGTGAGGTTCGAACATTTTATATATGCTTATGGAAGAAGAAACTTCGTAAACTAAAAACTGTTGAAATGGTGCAGTCTTGCAAGGTGATAAAATTACTGTAGAGTTAGAAGCAGGGAACAATGACTTCCCCTTGATAATAAGTCGTATATGTGCTACTTGGAAAGAAACCCTCACAGTGTCTCATGACTGTAATCTCGACATGTGGGAGGTGGAGGTAGAAGGATCAGGAGTTCAAGATCAGCTTTGGTTGCATCAGACCCTATCTTAACTGAAACAAATACAGAAGAAATATGTTTGGAAAAGATATGAGCATGTAAGAAAAAATGTCAATTGTTATCCATACAGCAACTTTTTTCTTGTAAGATAAGCTATACGCATGCAAAGTTGTCTATGCAGTTTTGAATTTGTGAAACTGAAATCCTCTGGATGGTTAATTTACTCTATCTAATACCCATTTCTTTTGTTTCACATAGCAGTATTCTTTTATCAACTGCTTATATTTTCTTTTCTCTATTGAGGCTTCCATTGTTAGAGTGACCATGTTTTCAATCATTCTTAATATGAAGAGAAGAAAATACTAATCATCTCTGTTAAAGAAGCAGATCCTCATGGTGCTAGTTGGAGGAGAGGGTTTTTTTTTCTTTTTCTTTTTTGACAGTGACTCAAGTAGCCTATCTCCATTAAGCCAAAGATGACCTTGAATTTCTAACCTTCCTGCTTTTTCTTAAATTCTTGGATTATATGCCTATATACACATGAGGATGTGTGCAGTGCTAGGGTTTGAATCCAGGGCTCTGTACATGTTAGGGAAGCACATATCTATTTTACACCCCCAGCCTGGGAAGGATCTTCTTAAGGCAACATTCAACGAAGTTTGCTGTTGTTTTTGCCTTAAATGATGCTCTTTATCTTGACTTGATTTTTTTGGGTATATAGGAATCTGAGGCCCTTACTATCTGGAGTTTGTCCTTGTGTAGTGTTTGATATCTTTTACATTGTTTCAGTTAAGATAGGTATAAAATATATAGTATTTGAATGTTTTGCTCACATGTATCTGTGTACCACGTGTGTGCTTGGTCCCCTCAGATGTTAGAAGAGGGTGTTGGATCCCCGAGATTGGAGTTATAGACAGTTGTGAGCCATCATAATGGGTGTTGGAATGGAATTCAGGTTCTTTGTGAGAACAAATTTGCATTATTATCTGCCTAGCTGTTTCTCTAGTCCTGTACATGTTTTTGAAGACGTACATTTTCACATCTCTGATACATCTTACAGTTAAACTCTTTCCTTGGTCATATATAATTTTATATACATACTCACACGTGTGTATGTGTGTTGTGTGTGAGTATGTGTATATGATGAGTGTCATACCATCAGAAGAAGAGGCACTGGATCCCCTTGGAACTGGAGTTGTAGGCATTTGAGTTGCTTGCTGTTGCTGCTGGGAATGTAAAGGTCCCCTGGAAGGGCAGTTTGTGCTCCTAACAACTGAGCATCTCTCCAGCCCTCCCTCCGCTTAATGGATTTTGAAATCTGTAATGTCATAGATCAGTGAAATCATTAATCCCTGTCATCACACACTGAAGCCTCGTAAATTCCTCAGTGCATCCATTTTCATCATAGGTAGCACAAACCTTTACTAAATGTTCGATACTGAGTTCTGTGTTACATAGATTTTGTTTTTGAGGAGTTGGGAATTAAACTCAGAGCCTTCAGTAGGTTCTGTTAGTACTAGATAGGCTAGTACTCTACTACTAAGTTAATATCCCAACTCAAAATATGTATTAGTTTGGTATTCCCCTCCCCCCAAATTTTTACGTTTATTTGTGAGGATAGAGGATGGGGCAGGTATGCCACAGTGAACATGTAGAGGTTAAAAAACAATTTGTAGAAGTTTATTCTCTTCCAGCCTTTGGGTTCGAGGGCTCAAACTCAGATGATCAGGCTTTACCCATGTGAGCCAGGCCACTGACCCTCAAATGTATTTTAACAAACATGAGTCTTTAGAGTCCACAGTTACAGGGAGCTAACTATATTGGTTTACCTACTAAATATTATTCACCTTTGCCACTTTAGAAAATACAACTTAATTCTTACAACTGCCGTGTTAGGTAGGTATTAGAAGTTATTACTTAATCTTATTTTACAATTAAGGAAATTGAGAGCCTTAGCATAGATACTAAGTGGCAGAGCCTGGATTCCAACTGTGTGTTTGACTTCAGTGTCTTTGTTTCCTATTGGCCACATTGTGTCTGGCTTTAGAAATTTGTATACTTTAGGCCAGCAAGGTGGCTCAGTGGATAAAGGTACTGTCTACCAAGACTGGAAAATTGAGTTTGATCCCCAAGTTCCATTTGGTAGAATTAAAGTTGACTTTTGCAAGGTATCATCTTACCGAGTGCATGTGTGTGCATTCGTACACATATACTAAATTTAAAAATAGAAAAACTTGTACACTGATTAAGACTCCATTTTGTAGGAGACGGTCTGACTTTATAGATGTTTTTACCTAATCATTTTTATAAAGTATGCTGTAGAATGTGTCTAAAGGATCATATGAGCCGTTTCTGTTCTGTTTGCCTTTTAAGATGGTGATGGAATTTCCTGACAATGTTTTAAATCTCGATGGACATCAGAATAATGGTGCACAATTAAAGCAGTTTATTCAGGTAAAGTTTTACAATCATTGTTTTTTAATCGTGTATAGTGTATGTTTTAAACCATTTAATATTTAACTGTAACTTCTAATTTCTTTTTCTTTTGTTTGTATTTTTGAGACCAGCACTCACTGTTTAGTGGAACTCAGTATAGAATAGGCTGGCCTTGAACTCACAGAGATTACTTGCTTCTTCCCTGCCCGTGCTGAGATTAAAGGCTTTTCCCACCACACAGTAGCTTCTGATTTGTTTTACCTAGGCTTCTCATTAGGTATTAGTAGTACACTGAAGATGATTTCATTTTTTACTATTGTAGTAAATATAGTTACCTAGATTTACAGATCATGTGAAAGAATTGGGTTTTGTTCATATTTTATAGGTTCAAAAAGTTTAACAGGTCATCTTTCCTAGTTTTTACAAGATAGGATTTGCAACATTTTATCAAGAACTTGTTGGGCCAAAGCTATCACTTGGTGCCAAAATGTTTACCCATTTGGTTCCTAGTAACACACACACACACACACGTTTCTTTTTTTAAAGTTAATCCTATAATGTAAATTTTCTAATTTTTTGTTTATTTAGGAAAAAGATATTTCTCAAATGCTCAAAAATATATAACTAAGCCAAACGGTGGTGGTACGTGCCATTAATCCTAGCACTTGGGAGGCAGAGGCAGGCAGATCTTTGAGTTTGAGGCCAGCTTGATTTACAAATTGAGTTCCAGGACAGCCAGAGCTGTGTTACACAGAGAAATGGGAGGGGAGACATGGAAAACAAAAACAACAGCAAAAAAAAATATGTGTGTGTGTGTGTGTGTGTGTGTGTGTGTGTGTGAATACAAAAATAGGAATTGTTAGATTACTTAAGAATCCCCTTTTTATTTATTTATTTTTAATTTATTATTTATTTATTTATTTTTGTTTCTCAAGGCTGTGTTTCTCTTTAGCGTTGGGACCTGTCTTGAAATTTACTCTGTAGACTAGGCTGTCCTTCAACTCAGAAATCCACCTGCCTCTACTTCCTGAGTGCTGGGATTAAAGGGGTGCACTTAGCATGAAAAATTAATAGTAAAGATGAAGAAATATTTGAATATTCTTTCCTTACCTATTTTTCTGGGAGTGTTAATTATAACATAACTGTTAACTCCCTTAAGTAGAAATTACCAGTGTTTTCCCATTTCTCTATTGCTGTGGTTCCTATTTTCCTTGTCATACTCAACATATTATATTCATGTACACTAGCATTGCAGGCTCCTACATAGGTAAGATAGGCCTTTTTTTTTTAAACCCAAGTATAGAAGCCAAACAGTAATGAAAAAGTAATTTTATGTTTTAAGAAGTATTCATCTTTTTTTACTTTCAGCGACATAGTATGCTTAAGCAACAAGATCTAAGTATTGCCATGGTGGTAACATCCCGGGAAGTCTTGAGTGCACTTTCTCAGCTTGTTCCATGTGTTGGTTGTCGGCGCAGTGTGGAACGCCTCTTTTCTCAGCTTGTAGATTCTGGAAATCCTGCCCTTGAACCTCTGACAGTAGGGCCCAAGGGAGTGCTATCTCTGACTCGAAGCTGCATGACTGATGCAAAGAAACTTTATACATTATTTTATGTACATGGGTAAGTATAGTTAATTAAGAAACAACTTATTAATAAAATAGTTAATTTTAAACAACTTGATAAGAGTGGGGCCTTTCCTGTAAATTTCTCTAGGGTAAAGATTGAACTCAACAGTTTTATTGAGTAACTTCTAATTTCTGCTCTAGTGTGGAGAGAGGTATTTATAGTAAGCAAATAAATGGTTGAGTATAAGTTACAAAGAAAACAGTAAGATGGGCAGAAGTAAGAAAATGAGTGGATTAAATGACTATGAAGAGTGTGGTCTGGGAATGCCCTTCTGATAATAGATGAGTAAAGTAAGCAAGGGAGCCCTCCGTCTGTCTGGATGAAGGTACAAAAGGAAGAACAAGCATAAAGGGCCAGAGGTTAACGTTTTCTTGACTTGTCTGAAGAACAGCAAGGAGACTGTGTTGGCTGGAGCCTGATGATGACAGTGATAAAAGTTCAGTTATGGCAGTGTCTCATCGTCGTGCTGAGGTGCTTACTCTGAGTAGACGGGAAGCTTTGCAGAGTTGTGAGCAGATGAGTAAACAGTCTGACTTGAAATTTGGCCTACAGTGACCTTTGTGTTGAGAATAAAGTGAAGAGGGTGCAAAGTATAAATATCTGGAGGAATAGGTTGTTTAATGATAAATGGGGAAAGTGACTTGGGTTACTGGTGATAAAGACACTAAGAAATGATAGGATCCTGAAATATTTTGGGGATTTTGTATAGATTAATAAGGGAAGGGATAGCTTCTGTAATGATTCTTAGGTTTGCGGTGTAATGTATAAGCAAATCAAGATACTTCTTGTCAAGACTAATGGCTTACCAGGACCCACGCAGTTCAAGGAAAGAACCAACTCCCAAAAGTTGCCCTCTGAACTTCACTTGTGATTGAACTCTCCCAGTTGCATACTTGCATACATACATACATACATATATAAATGTAATTAAAATAGTTTTGGTTTTTAAATTTTATTATTTATTTTTATTTTTGGTTTTTCGCAATAGGATTTCTCTGTGTAGCTTTGGAGCCTGTCCTGGAACTCACTCTGTAGCCCAGGCTGGCCTCAAACTCAGAGAGATCCTTCTGCCTCTACCTCCTGAGTGCTGGGAGTAAAGGCATGCGACACCACTCCCGGCTAACAGTTTTTTTGTTTGTTTGTTTTTAAAGTATAACAGATGATTTCCTTTTACTGAGATGGGCAAGACTAGGCAGAAGTTTTTCAGTGTTCTTTTATATATGCTAAGTTAGAGATTTTAATTGGATATCAACAGTATTTTCTTGTGTCAGTTACTAAGTATCAATAAGAAAAGGTATTAAAAGACCAAACTCAGAGGCTCTTCAGTTTGGAGGTGATGGTAGAGACTTTTGATTTATTTTTATTCATTTTTGAAGTTCAGTGGATTGGTCCCAGGACCTCATGCTTATTAGGCAAGTACTCTACTTCTGAGCTATAGCTCTGACAGGGCTTTGGATTTTAACTGCTTGGAGAAAATAAAAAAAAAAAAGAAAGAAACTTTAGAGGAATAACATAATTTGATATTATGATTTAAAAGGATTACTCTTGCTGCTGAGTGAATTCTAATGTAAAGTGCAATGGTGGCACACTATGGAACCGTTTGGAAAATTGTAATTGATTAACTAGGGATTGGTGGGTTCAACAAGGGAGATAAGTGATAGGATTGTAGATATATCTGAAAATTATAAAAGTTAATTGACAAGCTTTGCTAATTGGTTGGATGTATATTGTATGTAGCAGTATTACACATTGCATATATTTATTCTGTATATATACATTCACTATATGTTTTACATTTATTTGTGTGCGTTCACATGGAATAGCTTGTGTGAAGGTCAGTGGACAACTTTAGGGAATCAGTTATCCTTTCATGTGAGTCCCAAATCATCAGGCTTGGCAGCCACTTTCCATTACCCACGAGCCATCTTGCCAGCCCAACATTGTATAGTCATACAAAATTTTTGTGGTTGACCTCTCAAAGATAGTATGTGTTTGTATAATATTTGAACAAAGGTGAAAGTCATGTAAGCAGTCTCTAAAATGTCAGGGTGTCAGACACATGGTAGGTACCAGAATAAGAGTGATAGTCTAGGGAAAGAAGGCATTGATTGAAGTACGTTTCTTGCAGCTGGACTGACTAGAAATGGGGAGGGAAAAATTAGTGTAAACAGCTTTGCGTAAGAGTTTATTGAAGACATGTTCAGAATAGGTAATGTCTCTGTAATATTGTTAAATATACTTCTCACAAAAGGGCATCTAATAGAGATTTTCAAAATTTGAAAGAGAAATAACAAACTTTTAATGGTTTATTTTTCACTAGGTCCAAACTAAATGATATGATAGATGCTATTCCAAAAAGTAAGAAGAACAAGCGATGTCAGTTGCACTCCTTAGATACACACAAGCCTAAACCTTTGGGGTAAGTAGAAGTAAATACCAGAATGCTTCATTGATGTTTAAGTATATAAATGTTGGTCATATTCAGCAAAAATGATAATACATTGCTAGTTGTGTTAATTGGATTACATTCTGACATGTCAAAATAAACATGTTCTTGGTTTCTATTGACCTTTCTGCATTGACACTGTAAGGTTACTGACTTAAGTTTTTCCCTTAAGTGTGTTTTACAAGGAATTTTTTGAGAAATTTATGTCACTGATTTTAAAGTTTTCAAAGTAGTAATATTCTTTGATCTGTAACTATCATGTTTAAATTATTTTTGTCTTATTTCTAGGTTTTCTAGTTTAAGGATTTTAAAAAGCCTTAATAAGTTATGGTAGTGTGTATTTGTATAATTAATTTTCAGTTTTCTTGGTTTAGTGTATAATACTGATTTGCCCCTATTTCCTGGCATAGTGCCACAGTTGTTTGCCGATTTGCCTTTAATAACTACTTGGGGAGGATAATTTAAAGGGAATTTTAAAGAAAATTTTGTTTGGAGGAGAATAAGGTGAAATAAAAGTGTTCTAAGTTCACTTAAATATCTCAATGTCATTGGAACCGTCTTACAGACATTTTCCCTAACATAAAGACCCAGATACCCAGGTCTTCCTATGCCCAGGAAAAATAATGTTTTTAAAAATGTTATCAGCCGGGTGCTGGTAGTGCATGCCTTTAATCCCAGCACTTAGGCAGCAGAGACAGGTGGATCTATGTGAGTTTGAGGCCAGCCTGGTCTACAGAGCAAGTTCCAGGACAGGCTCCACAGCTACGGTTTTTCTGTCTCGGAAACCAAAAAAAAAAAATTTATCAGGGCCCAGTGTGTAGCACAACACTTGGAAATGGATACAGGTGAATCCCTTTGAGTTTGAAGCTAGCCTGGTCTACATAACAAATTCTAGGCTAGTCAAGTCTACATAGTGAGACCCTGACTCAAAAATAAGCAAAATGAAAAAAATCAAGAAAGCTGTTAAATGCAGAGAAGTAGAAAGACCATGAAGTAGAGACTTAATAAGTGATCCCCAACCTCAGCCTTCTGAGCACAAATGGAGACTGTAGGCACTCCTCCCATCCTGTGTGCCTTGCTCAGATTCAGTGCTTACCAAACTTTGAAACATTTGTTTCACCCATCTATCCACCTTTTTCTTTGCTGAAGTATTTTAAGAAAAGTTCAAGGCACCTGCTATTCTCTGTTCACATACATCTTTAAAACAGATGAACATTTTCATGCCCACAATGGGCATTAACTATATTAACAACAGAGTTAACTATAATTATCTAATACCCAGTTGATACTCAAGATTTCCTTATTGTGCCTAACAGTATCTTTTTGCATTGGTTTGTTGCGGTAGAATCTAAACAAGAGCTGTATATTCCAGAGTATCTAAATACAGGGTACTATGAAACCAACAAGGGTCTTTATAGTCTAGAGTAGCTCCTGAGTAAGTTATTTTGCATTCTTGTGGAATTTTGTTGTTATTTGAAAACAGTCATGCAGCCCTGGCTGGCCTTGAACATTCTGTATAGTTTGTAATAGTGGAAGTTTACCTGGCACTCCTGATCCTGTCAGTACCTCCCTAGTACTGAGATAGCGGGCATGGACTGGCTTCTTCATCTGTCTTAAGTACGCGTTTTTGTCAGTATCGTTCGATAGAAGACTCCTCTCTAAATGCTCATTTCGGTCTCAATCATCCCATTAGAAAATGAGCTAAGCAGTATGGTATAGTCAGAAAAGGCCTGCCTTCTGATTTTGTTTTCTTCTCTTCTTCGTCCTTATCTTCGGTTTTGTTGTTTCTCTTCTCTTTTTTGTGGTTCTGAGGATTGAACCCAGGGTTTCACACATGAGTACTAGTCAGGTATTCTACCACTGAGTTACACTTTAGCCTCTTTATGCATGTACTTTATTGAGGACTAATAAAAAACAATAGATAGCCCAGCATCTTATATACCTGTTCTCAGTGCTATTTTATGTGAAGACCAGTTCTTCCTGTTTTGTTCTAACTTCTACTCTGCTTAATCAGATATCTACTTCTATTTAATGGATAAGTAGCTACATCTTCCTATCTTGTAGCATTCAAGTGAAAAAATAAATCTCTGCAACCTTCATGTTCCCTTTTAGGTACAACTTCTATACATGGAAAGTCAGTTTTTTGAAGATTGTTTATTGAATGTGAAATGAATATAAATGGAGCTAGTTGATCTTAAGGAGTGTGACTTTGCTAATATAGCTTTGGTTATTCCCCAGTGTATGTAGATAGTCTGATTATAGTCTGTTTAGTCAGGATGCCTGGAGTAGGTAGAGTACCTTGAAAGGCTTCCACAGTTGTTTGCTGTTGGAAGTCCTCATTTTATGTTTTTTCCTGTTTCCTAACCTCAGGTTTTTGTTATGTCCCCCCCCCCTTTTTTTTTTCAAAGAATACTCCCTGGGTTTCAGCTTAATAAAGAGCAGTGATTCAGTCATCTTTACTGAGTGTTCTTTTAGCTGTGCAAGTAAATCCTAGTTATTTTCTGTCTGGAAGTTTGGTATCTGAAAGAAAGATCCAGGTCAAACTTGTAGGCCAGTAGTTAGTGATTGAGGGTAAGGTAGTATAAGAAAACGGTATGTAAAATTATGTGCAAGAGCAGAGAGTGCTGGGAGATTCTGGTTAATGGTGCAACAGAAGCTGCTAATCAGAAAATTGAGCAAGTATAGCCAAATGGGTAGGAGGAAGCTGGTCTGGTCAGCTGTATTGAATGTTCCTGAGTCACTGAGGACCCCATTGTGGACACTGGTTTAACAGCTCTGATGAAGAGCAGAGCTGGTGGTTGAGTGGAAGCAGAGTCTAGATTGGAGTGGACAGAAGATGAATACAAGATTGTAGTGGGTTAGATGTGTGGAAAGTACAGGAGGAGGAGGAAGTGACTTTGAAAGAGTACTTTTCAGGAAGCCTGTCTTGAATCACCTGAGGCATAAGGCCTAGATCTGATCTCAGTGGGAGGTCACTTAAACCTGACTGTCAAAGAGGAATAGAGAACTGAGAGAGAGGATTTAACATGCAAGATAGATCAGGAGCTGAAGTTTTGCTATCAGAGTAGGTAGACCTGAACCTTGGTTTGACCCTTCCCCTTTAGTGGGGTTAAAGTACTGGATTGTATAATGACATGATGTTAAGCCAGGAGTTGAGAAATACTTATTTAGCTCTGAAAAGATTCAGGTTATTACATCTTAAGCAAGTGTGACATTTAATTTCTAGGACTGTAATGAGACCTGCAGATCAGGCAGGATCCAGTTCAGGATTAGCAAAAAATCTAGAAGACTTACTCTTGACTGGAATCTAGACATTTCTGTAGGAATGCACAACTGCCACACAGCAAAATGCATGACCAATGGCACACTGAAACTAGTTGGGGAGGAGGGACTGGGAAATTCTCAGTAAGTTTAAAGAAATTATGTGTGTAGTACTTCCTATTAACTTAGACTGTATAGTGTGTGAATCTTGGCCTGCTGTGTTCATTAAGCATAAACTTAATGTATTTTTGTTAGATTAATACATGATTTTCATGGCTACTTGGAAATGTGAAGGTAGATAAATTTTGTTACCATTGGCTAACTGTAAATAAGAATGCCTTAAATAATAATCATTTAATGATCACATTAAATAGGGAATTTTCAATTGTTTAAAGATTGATCCATGTTTAGTAGGTGAAAAGACTATAACTTCTTAAGTACCATTTTGGCTTTAGAACATTTCAAGTGTATTTGCTTGTAAAATACTCAACATATAAACCAGTTTCTGTAATTATAACTGTAAATAATGTGAAATAATATCGAGTAACTTGATAGTCAAGTGTTTGAAGTAAACATATGAAACACATTAAATAACAATGTATTAAGATTAAATATGTAATCTGTTATTCAAATTTGTGGAGTTATCTTACTAATTTTTTAATATGTTAAAGAATTCATGATTTTAATATAGACCTTAGAAATGATTTCTTCAGGTTATCTCAGTGTCACTAAGCTTTGTACCATACTGTACTGCAGTGAAGGGAGCAGTAGCAGTGTCAGTTCAGAGAAGTTAAGTACAGATAAGAGAAGTAGTGAAGACCACAGGAAGGACAGCAAGTGTAGGATCATTTTCCATTATGGACCTTTCCAGGGAACAGCCAGGTAAAACAAAGCACTCCTTTATTCTGCCTTTTTAAATCTTTTACCTTATATATGCCTCCTTGTCACTAATACTTAACTCTTCTTACAGAGGATGTTGGATGGATGTATGGGAACTAATGTCCCAGGAATGCAGGGATGAAGTAGTTTTAATTGACTCCAGTTGTCTCTTAGAAACACTAGAAACATATCTGCGAAAGCACAGGTAAGTAAGTGCAGAGTTCATTATGATATAGTGGGGAGGGTATCTTAGGTGTCAGTCATTCAGAGTAGCCTATCAATAGCTTCCTTTGTATAAAAGTATTCCAGTATTCTTCCTGTTAATATCTGGCAATAGAGGTCAGGGTAGTTAATTTCTCAGTGAGGTGCTTTTGAGTGTTAGCCTTCTTATCTCTTCTTTTTAAAGATTTATTATTATCATTATGCATTTTTTTTGACAGGGTAGCCCTGGAGTGCTGGGATTACAGTCATGGGCCACCACACCCAGTATTTATTATCTTTAAATGTGCGTGTGCGTGAAGCTTGGAGAGACCAGAGTTGTTGGGACTCTTAGAGCTGGAGTTATAGGCAGTTGTGGGCTGCTTGACATAGTTGCTGGGAATCAAAATTCGGTTTTACAAGAGTAGTGCTTGTTCTTCACCATGGATACCATCTCTCCTGTTTCTCTTGTCTTTTTTTTTTTTTTTGGTAATTTTTATTGGTTGTTCCAGATGGTCTTTCATGAAATATGAGTGGTATGAGTGGATTGAATATATTAAAGGTATAGTTAATCACTTTAGGAAGGATATATTATTAATCATATTTGATGTGTTTTCAAAATTAAATTAGCAGCTTTTTTTGACCTAGAGTTGTAGCATGCATGAGCTCTGGGTTAGATCCTCAACCCAGCATAAACTCGGCATGGTTGAACAAGATTGTAATCCCAGCACTTGGGAGGTAGAGGCGAGATGGTCATGAGTTCAAGGCAGCCTGGGATACGAGTGACCTGGCTTTCACCTAAAAAGCTTTTCATTTCCTAATTTGAAATATTTCCTCTGTTTGTCAGAGCCTTTAAATAGAGTTAGAATGTATTTGTTTCATGTAACCTCAAAATTTTTTTTTTTTTTTTTAGAGTATGTTACAAAGGAATTTTTTAAGTGCTCGAAATCCTTTAGGAAAGGAAAGGAACTGGTAAAGGAACCGTCTAGTGATTGCATTGTTATTGGGGCCGGTGCTGTTGTTACAAATTTGCTACATTTGACTTGGGAATAGATAATGACTTTGCTTTCACTTAAAAAAACAAGAATTATAAAAGCAGGTGTTAACAAAATTGGTGTTTAAATGGCAACAAAACTAATGAACTGCATACTCAGTTCCTTTTTTTTTTTTTTTACTTACAAACTTTCTCATTTGTGTCTTTTTGGTTGGTTATCAAAAAGTAGACAGTGTATTGATTTTTTGGATTTGGGAGAGGAGACTAAATACAAAATGTTTATCCTATCTCTTTTAAGTATGAATCGGTTTATCTAGAAGGTATCTTTGGGGTTGTATAACAAACTAATGTTCTGAAGTTTCCTGTGTTTTGGTTTTATTTTATTTATGTATTTATTTATTTATTTTTAGGTTTTTTTTAATTGATTTTTATTGAACTCTACATTTTTCTCTGCTCCCCTCCCTGCCTCTCCCCTTCAACTCTCCCCCAAGGTCCCCATGCTCCCAATTTACTCAGGAGATCTTGTCTTTTTCTACTTTATAATTTTCATATAGATTATATCTATGTAAGTCTTTCTTAGTGTCTGTATTGTTGTGTGAGTTCTCTGGGATTGTGGTTTGTAGGCTGGCTTTCTTTGCTTTATGTTTTGAAACCACCTATGAGTGAGTACATGTGATAATTGTCTTTCTGTGTCTGGGTTACCTCACTCAAAATAATGTTTTCTAGCTCCATCCATTTTCATGCAAAATTCAAGTTGTTATTTTTTTTTTCTGCTGTGTAGTACTCCATTGTGTAAATGTACCACATTTTTCTTATCCATTCCTTCGGTCCAAGGGACATTTAGCTTATTTCCAGATTCTGGCTATGACAAAGCTGCTATGAACACAGTTGAGCACATGTCCTGTGGCACAATTGATCATCCTTTGGATATATACCCAAAAGTGATATTACTGAGTCTTGAGGAAGGTTGCTTCCTAATTTTCTGAGAAATCGCCACACTGACATCCAAAGGGGTTGTACCAGCTTGCATTCCCACCAGCAATGCAGAAGTGTTCCCTTTTCCCCACAACCTCTCCAGCATAATTTGTCATCAGTGTTTTTGATCTTGGCCATTTTTACAGGTGTAAGATGGAATCTCAGATTTGTTTTGATTTGCATTTCTCTGATGACTAAGGATGTTGAACATTTCTTTAAGTGTCTTTCAGCCATTTTAGATTCCTCCATTGAGAGTTCTCTGTTTAGGTCTGTACTCCATTTTTTAAAATTGGATTATATGTTCTTTTGGTGACCAATTTCTTGAGTTGTTTGTATATTTTGGAGATGAGACCTCTGTCTGATGTGGGGTTAGTGAAGATCTTTTCCCATTCTGTAGGCTGTCATTTTGTCTTGTTGACCGTGTCCTTTGCTTTACAGAAGCTTTTCAGTTTCAGGAGGTCCCGTTTATTAATTGTTTCAGTGTCTGTGCTGCTGGGGTTATATTTAGGAAGTGGTTCCCTGTGCCAATGTGTTCAAGTGTATTTCCCACTTTCTCTTCTATAAAGTTCAATGTGGCTGGCTTTATGTTGAGGTCTTTGATCCATTTGGACTTGAGTTTTGTGCATGGCGATAGATAATGGGTCTATTTTCATTCTTGTACATGTTAATATCCAGTTTTTCCAGCACCACTTGTTAAATATGCTTTCTTTTTTCCATTTGATATTTTTTTGCTTTTTTATCAAAGATCAGATGTTTGAAGATGTATGGATTGATATCTGGGTCTTCTGTTCAGTTCCATTGGTCCTCCTGTCTGTTCTTATGCCAATACCAGGCTGTTTTCAGTATTGTAGCTTTGTAGTAGAATTTGAAGTCAGGGATTGTGATGCCTCCAGAAGTTCTTTTATTGTACAGGATTGTTTTGACTATCCTGGGTTTTTTTGCTTTTCCATCTGAAGTTGAGTACTGTTCTTTCGAGGTCTGTGAAGAATTTTTCTGGGATTTTGATGGGTATCGTGTTGAATCTGTGGTTTTATTTTAATAAGGAGATACTGAGTATTTTATAAATACTTTAAGAAAATTTAATTAGTAAAATTTTATATGTAAAAAAGATAAATTGAGTTTGCATAGAATTTGTTCTATCCATTAAAACTTCGTAGCAATTTTTTTGTTTTGTGTATATACTAATAGCTGTACATGGATACGCAATTCCACAGCTCCTGTGTGGTGGTTGGAGGACAACTTGGACTCACTTTTTTCTTTACAGCTTTACATGGGTTTGGGAGTTTGAACTCAAGGTGCTAGGACTTCAGGGCAAGCACTTTTACAACGAGTCATGTCGGGTTTTTTATTTTATATATATTTGTATGAATTTGAATGTATGTTTGCATACCACATGTGTGTAGGTGTTTATCGAAGCCAGAAGGGGGCGTTGAATTCCCTGGAATTGGAGTTACAAACAGCCATTAGTCACCTGATATGGGTGCTGAGGACCAAACCTGGGTCCTCTGTAAGAGCAAAATGTTTTCTTAACTCCCAAGCCATCTTTCAGGCTTCCTATGCCTCAGTTTTTAAGACAAAAATAACTACAGGATGTATACAGGGTTTACTCTGGGATTAGGTTAAATTGTGAGGACTGACGACATAGTGAAGTTCTCTTCGGATATTTTGACAGTGTGACACATGTCAAGAGTGTTTGCAGATCCTTATCACTGCTCAGCTCTTACAGCTTCCTTTCAGTTTTTGAGGTGTAATCTGTTTCAATTGGTTTCTAAATGGCCTTATTATATACTACCCCCCTCCTTTCCTGTCTCACTCTCTTCTGTTTCTGTCTGCTTGTTGTAAAGCCTGATAACCCAGAACCTTCACAGAGGAAGGAGAGAGATTTGACTCCAGGAAGTTTTATTCTGACCTCTACACATACACTGTGACGCTCGCCCAGCCATTTTGCAAACCCTCTCCTTTCATTCCATCCTTCTGTGTCCTTCCGTCCTTCTATCCTTCCGTCCTTCTGTCCTTCTGTCCTTCCTTGGAATAAAGTCTTGCTGTGTTGCTTAGACTGGCATCAAACTCCTAGGCACAAGTGTTCCTCCTGTTTCAGTTTCTCAAATAATGAGGGTCACATACCACCATATACCCAGATGCCCTCCTTTTAAAAGTCTGAATAATGTCCAAATATAGAACACATTTCCTTTATTCATCCATTGATGAACATCTAGATCATTTACAATCTTGGCTGTTGTGAATATTGCTATTGTGAATGTGGGTCTGCCAAATATACATAATTTATTCCTGGAAGTGTGACTTCTTAATCATAGAGTAGGTTTTTTTTTTTAAATTTTTTATCTATTTGTACTGGTGTGATATAAGCATGCTACATGTAGGCAGAGGTCAGAGGATAGCTTCTAGAAGTTAGTTCCCTTCTACTATGTGGGTCATAAAAGTTAAACTCAGGTCTCCAGGCTTGGCAGCAATCAGCACATTTACTCACCAAGAAGCCATCTCACCTGCCTCTGCAGTTTTTATTTTGAGGAACCTCCATCCAGGCTTCCATAGTGTTCTGTCTTTTTAATTTTTTTTTAAACTTTTTTTTTTCTTTAAATAGGCTCTCACGCTATATATCCTGACTGACCTGAAACTCTCTGTAGACCAGGCTGTCCTTGAACTCACAGAGATCCACCTGCTTCTGCCTCCTGAGTGTTGAGGATTAAAGGCATGCACCATTGATTACAGCGTGTTTTTTTTAATGTTCCTACCCACAGCATGCAGCAGTGATTTCTTTACGTTCCTACTACCACTGGTTTTTCTCTGGGTGTTTGTTTCACTTGTGGTTTATTGATAGTAACTATCTTAGTAGGAGTGAGGGCACTAATTATGGTTTTGACTTTGTATTGGTGATGCTGAGGATTTTCTCACATGTGTACTGGCCATGTGTATATCATCTCTGAGAATATGTAACCCAGGGGCCTTATGAGCTTCCACAGACCTGCTCATTTTTTTAATTGGGTTTCTTTTTGGACTTGGCATGGTAGTTCATGTCTGTAATCCCAGCACTTGGATTATAGAAGCAGGTAGATCTCTGTTCTGCATGTTTGATCCCATCTTGCTCTCTAAATAGTGAGTCCCATACTAGCCAGGGCTACATAGTGATAATCCTGTTTCAAATGTTGGGGAGTATGTAGGTGATTGGTTTGTTTGTTTGTTTTGTTTTGTTTTTGAGATTGAATCTCACTGTGTATCTCTGGCTGTTCTGGAACTCAGAGATCTGCCTGCCTCTGCCTCCCAAGCACTGGGCCTAAAGGTGTACACCACTATGTCTAGCTAAGAGGTGGGATTCTTTTGAGATTTTCTTTTCTTTTCTTCTTCTTTTTTTTTTTTAAACATAGTGTAGCCTGTTTGGCCTAGAACTTGAGTTGTAGACCAGGCTGGCCTTGAATTTGGAATAATCCTGTTTCTGACTCCTTAATGCTAGGGTTATAGGCATGCATGACTATGTCTGGTTTAAGAAACATACCTGCCTATATATGTAGTTGTCTATTTTATATATCTATATATGAGTGTGTTTGTGTGTGTGTGTATTATTGATCCAATATCTGTACGTTAGGCTTGGCTTCCTCTGTGTTGGGATTACAGGTGTAAATCACTATATTTAACTTATAGAAATTTTTTATATTCTGGATATTACTTCCTATTCAGATGTTTTCCCTGATTCTGTGGTTGCTTGTCCACTGGCTTATTACTCTTTTTGTTTCTTTTTGTTTGTTTGTTTTTAAGATATTTATTATGTATATAGTGTTTTGTCTGAATGTGTGCCTACAGACCAGAAGAGGGCACCAGATCTCATTATAGATGTTTGTGAGCCACCATGTGGTTTCTTGGGAATTGAACTCAGGACCTCTGGAAGAATAGTCAGTGCTCTTAACCTCTGCGCCACCTCTCCAGCCCGTTTCTTTGGTCTTTAGAGACAGGGTTTCTCTGTGTAGCTCTGGCTGTCCTGGAACTCATTCTGTAGGCCAGGCTGGCCTCAAATTGAGATATCTCTTTGCTTCTGTCTCCGCAGTGCTGGGTTTAAAAGTGTGTGCTACCACCTCCAGGCTTCCTCATTTTTTTTCTTAGTATTTATTTATTTTAGTAGATTGTTCTCATTATGTGTATGCAGGCGCCTCATGGACGTTAAAAGAGGCGTCAAATTCCTTGGGATTAGAACCAGACAGTTGTGAGCTGCTGTGTGGGTGCTGGGAACTGAACCCCAGTTCTGGGAGCAGCAAGTACTCTTAATTGCTGAGTCATTTCTCCAGCTTTCCTTTGCTACTTGAAGTTTTTTTTATGATTTATTTTTATTTTATGTGTATTGGTGTTTTGCTTGCGTGTATGTCCGTGTGAGGGTGTTGAATCTCCTAGAACTGGAGTTACAGACAGTTGTGAGCAGCCAATGCTATTTACGGCTGAGCCATCTCTCCAGTCCAGCTTAGAAGTTTTTAAGTTTAATGAAGTATATTTTGCTTTCGTTGTGTTTTGATACCATATCCAAGAAATTGTTGTCTAGTCTAATGCTATGATATTTTCTGCCTGTATTCTAAGAGGTTTATGTCTTTAGGTTTTAATATCTGTGTCTTCAATCTATCTTGAGTTAATTTTTAAATTTCCCCATGATCATTTTCAAAGCATTAGTGAAGTAGAGTGATTTAATGTGAGTCTTGTCAGTTTCACTGCCTTCTAACCTCGTAAGCTTAAAAATCCTCTAATTTAACATATATTTCCTTAAAAAAAAGATGATTATCTTTTATGGGGACAGAAAGACCTGAAGGCAGTAAAAATATTACATGGTAGTTGCAAGAATAAATAAAACAGTAAGAAGCGTAAGGCAGAAATAAAAGGCAGGTTGGTGTGTGCCTATAGCCACTGCTCCTTCCACTTTCTGGGGAGGCAGAAGCAGGAAGATTTTTACAAGCTCAAGATTTCAGGAATGGCCTAAGGAGTGTAATGAGCCTCCTCCACCCCTGGTGTGCGCGTGTGTATACAGATGCGCTTGTTCATGAGAATACCTGTATAGACGAGTGGTTGAAGAGGCTGATAAAGTTTCTTCCTCTGAAGCAGGTCTCTCACTGAACCTAAACCTGGAGCTTGCCATTTTGCTAGATGGACTAGCAAGTAAGCCTCAGATCTCTCTTTCTTGCCCTCCAGCTCTAGGCTATACGTGCATGCTGTCAAACTCATCTTTTTATGTGGGTCCTCATGCTTACATAGCAAGCTCTTTACTCACTGATTCATTTCCTAGTTCCCCCTTGTTCTCTTTTTAAGATATTTTATTTTAGTTCTGTGTATGTCTGCGGTTATGTGCATATGAGTCCAGGTGCCTACAGAGGCCAGAAGAAAACATTGGATCTCCTATAGCTGGAGTTATAGGCATTTGTAAACTACCCAATGTGCATGCTGGTTCTGAATTCAGGTCCTTAGATCAGGAAGCACTTAATCCTAGAGCCATCTTTTTTGTTGTTAAAATGTTTCTTCTCTCTTTTATGCTGTACTTGAAATAATAATACTAATAATAATTTAGGCAACTTAAACCAGGAGAAAGTACACTGAAATGAAATGACAGTGAAAGTCAGCTATACTAGCTGGTTCCATATTTAATAGTAGGCACTAGGAAGAAGTTGGAACTAAGAAAATGACGTTGCCTTGGAACACTGAGTTTAAGGAGTTGTCTACTAGGAGTCGCACAGCGTCTCACATGGATTTACATTATGGGTATAGCCTTCAGGCAAGAATAGAGTGTTGAGCAGAGATCTTGGTCATGAATCATCTTCATAAACTGAAGCCATGGATGTGTACACATGGGTGCAGGTGATTACAGAATTTATTTGAGAAATGAATTTAAGTCAGTCAGAATTTTCTTGTTTATCACAGTGAGACTCTGCTTAGAGCCTATCCTGGTTCTTTCTTGTTTTGCGATTCAAAACTAGAGAAACCAGATTTTGTAGATCATGGTGATTGTATTGTATACTTGTTAGTTGAGCACTCTGAAGGCAGGAGGATCACATGTATTTTATGAAGCATGCATATATTTGCCTTACTCATAGCCCATGTCCTTCTTCAATTTAAAATCATTTCCAGTCGACAATGCTGCATTCCATGTAATCCTTAAATTTGCATTTAACATGTATGTTTTTATTTTGTTTTTATTATTATAGTTATGACTGGTTTTGAATTCACAAAAGATCCATCTGCTTCTGGAGTCTTACCTCGTTCTTAATTTCAGAGTTTCTTTGTTTTTGTTTTTTTAACAGGTTTTGCACTGATTGCAAAAATAAAGTTCTCCGAGCATACAATATCCTCATTGGTGAACTTGACTGCAGCAAAGAGAAGGGCTACTGTGCTGCACTTTATGAAGGCTTGCGGTGCTGTCCACATGAGCGACACATACATGTTTGCTGTGAAACAGACTTCATTGCACATCTCTTGGGTCGTGCTGAGCCAGAGTTCGCAGGAGGGTATGAGTATGTAGTTTGCTAGAATGGGCTATCTAGCGCTTTGCTTCATTTTATTACTCAAAGTTTGTTTCTGTCACCTCTGCCTCACTACATAAGATATATATACAGATTAAGGTGTCCTGTAAAGATTGATTTCTTAATTGAATGAAACTATGGGGAAAGTATTCTGGTGTTTGGTTTAATCCTCTGCTCCTCATTTCTGGAGAAGAGGTAGGCTTTTACTATGGATTATCCTTTTTGCTTGAAAATGATTGAAGAGAATGCTTCTTCATGCATCCTGCTTTATTGTGTCTAGATTTTATTCTCAATGTGGTTTTTGCATAGAAATTAGGTTTTTGCAACAGGGAGTTAAGTGCTTTTTTGAATGTAATTCATGGACTGTGTATATTATTATTTCATTATTAAATGATAGAACAGCCTAAATTAATATCTCTGGCTTTGTAATGAGAATGAAATTAGAATTAAGTTATTCATAGTTATACATCAAACCCATTTTCCCTTTGGGTTTATGTCAACTCTCTTTTGAGTACTGGTTTTTAGCTAGTTGTTAAATTTAGAAGCTCACTATAGTACTGTGAATACTACTGCTAGACTGGCACTAGAAGGCTTTGTCTTGATTGAATCACTTTGGAATTGCCTTCCCCCCATTCATTGTCAAACCAACTTACCAAAAAATGCTTAAATTTTACTATAACTGGAAGTTGAAAGGAGTCTACCATGTCTACTATGAGAATACATACTTCCATGACTTCTTTAGGTTCTAAAATGGCTCCGTTTCCTTAGAGCCATTTCCTGAATTACCTTACTTTTACCAATATTAGAATTCAGTTCTTGAATGTACATTTTTCAGTGGTTAAAAGTGTGTGTGTGTGTGTGTGTGTCAGAGACAGAGACAGGCTGACTGGCTGGATTTTCAAGTTTTATTGTTTCAGTTAAGGAATTAGGAATTAATGTTGAATTGTCTGAATAGGCGAAGAGAAAGGCATGCTAAGACAATAGATATAGCTCAAGAAGAAGTTCTGACCTGCTTGGGAATTCATCTTTATGAACGACTGCATCGGATCTGGCAAAAACTCCGGGCTGAAGAACAAACATGGCAGATGCTCTTCTATCTTGGTGTTGATGCTTTACGTAAGAGCTTTGAGGTAAGAGCAGTGAATTCTGACTGGGATTTATTAGTCATGGCCTAATCTTTCTTCTCTTCTCTTCTCTTCTCTTCTCTTCTCTTCTCTTCTCTTCTCTTCTCTTCTCTTCTCTTCTCTTCTCTTCTCTTTCCCTCCCTCCCTCCCTCCCTCCCTCCCTCCCTCCCTCCCTCCCTCCCTCCCTCCCTCCCTCCCTCCCTCCCTCCCTCCCTCCCTCCCTTCTTTCTTTCTTTCTTTCTTTCTTTCTTTCTTTCTTTTCTTATGGGTTTCTCTGTAACTCGGCTGTCTGGCTGTCCTGGAACTAGCTCTGTAGATCAGGCTGACCTCAGACTCAGAGAAATCTGCCTGTTTCTACCTCCTGAGTGCTGGGATTAAAGAGGGTCTTTCTGTGTGGTCTTGTTCTGGCCTCAGACCTGCAGTGATGTTCCTGTCTGGTTGTTGAATGCTAGAATTCTAGGTATGAGCTGCCATCCCTGATTAAAAGGTTGGACTGGAGCCACAGTGCCTCAGAAAGCCGATATTCACTGATAGCGACTTTGTCTGAGGGAAGGGGAATTTAGATGTTAGTGGGGTTTTCTTTCCTTTTTGGTCCTGGTTTTTTGTTTTTTTTTTTTTTCAGTGTTGGTTTTCATTGGAAAACCGAAGTTAAAAAGATGTTGCTAAGGAGCAGGGGTGCTGGCTCAGCAGCTAAAGACAATTGCTGCCAAGACTGACAACAACAGTTGTCCAGTTTGATATCTGGGGCTCATATGGTAGAAGGAGAGAATCACTTCCTACAGATTGAGAATTATGAATTCAAGGCTGGTCTCAGTTACATAGTGAGACTTTGCTTATGGGAAAAAAACAAAGAAAAATGCTGCTGCTCTGAAGTAGAGCTAATGGAAAGGCAGCAAAGGAACAGTTAGAAAATTTTCACAAGTCTTAGTTTGTCTGATGACAAACAAGCAAATATAATATGATAGTAAAAACTACTTTTAGAGGGCTGGAGAGATGGCTCAGAGGTTAAGAGCACTGGTTGCTCTTCCAGAGGTCCTGAGTTCAATTTCCAGCAACCACATGGTGGCTCACAACCATCTGTAATGAGATCTGGCACCCTCTTCTGGCCTGCAAGGATACATGCAGGCAGAACACTGTATGCATAATACATAAAAAATTTTTTAAAAAAAGCAACTACTTTTAGAGCAGTGGTTCTCAACCTTCCTCATGCTGCGACCTTTCAACACAGTTCCTCATGTTGTAACTCCGACCATAAAATTATTATAGTTGCTACTTCAAAACTGTGATTTTGCTACTGTTATGATGTAAATATCTGTTTTTTGATGGTCTTAAGTGACCCCTGTGGAAGGGTCATTTGACCCCCAGGTTTAGAACCCCTGTTTAGGGGCTTGTGCCGTGACTCAGTAATAGAATGCTTGCCTAGTGTTCAGGAGGACCTGAGTTCAATTCCCACACACACAAAAAAAGGGGCTGCTTTAAAAGAGCATTGGAAGCTTGTATTTGTAATGCTACTATGATGTATGCTGCCTTTGATTTGGTCATCTTTCAGTTATATTCATGGAACATGTGTATTTGGTTAATGACTGTTTTGTATATTAGATATATAAATCGATGGTTGTAACCCTTTGAGTTGCTTGTCCTTTTGAAAATAGGATGAAACCATTTACAGAAGGTCATCCATAAAAATCATAAGTATTCTGAAGAGTCTGAGAAAATTTGTAGTGACTTTTGGTAAACAGATGTTTTTAATGTTTGTATCATTGAGATCAGATAATCTAGTTTGGTTATATAGTCTTTTAACGTAGAATAAGTGGAAAAGCTGGGTTTGGTGGTGCACACCTTCAATCTCAGCATTGTGAGTTCAAGAATTGCCTGGTCTACATAGCAAGTTCTTGATTTTAAGGATTGCATAGACTTTCCAAATAATGATGATAATAGTAAATAAATATATAATAAATGGGGTATTGGAGAGATGGATCAGTAGTTAAGAACACTTGCTGCTCTTCAAAAGGACCTGGTTTAATTCTTAGTATCCACATGGAGTTACCTTCTGTGACTCCAGTGTCCCAGGGAATCTGATACTCCTCTGGAGATCATGGTACCAGGTGTACACAGACATGCATGCAGACAAAACACCTATATACATATAGTTTAAAAAGTAAACGAGTGATTGGGGCTAGAGAGATGGTTATGCAGTTAAAAGAGCTTACTATTTCAGAGGACCCAAGTTCAGTTTTAATACTCATGTGGTGACTCATAACCTCCTGTAACTCCAGTTCCAGGGGATCCATTCTCTAATGAAAGCCTACAATTAAAAAAAAAAAAAGGTTAGGGATATATCTTAGTATATATAATATGGATAAGTAAAACTAGAATATTGCTGACTTGAATAGCAGTGTGTTTTTTTCTTTTAATGTACAACTAACTATTCATTAACTTCTTGAGTCAATTTTAAGACATTATCATTTAAAATATTAAAGCATGTGGACGTCTCAGTTTGATCTTCAGCACTGCAAAGAAAAATTAAAATTGAAATTTGTTTTTGCTGTCCATGGTGGCTCACGTATAATAGTTCCTGCACTTGAATACTGTTGCAGAAGTGCCCTATGTTCAAGGACAATTTGAGCTACAGAGTGAGACTGCCTCAGAAAACAAGCAAAACTTGAAGATTTGTATGGAGACTGTCTGAATTTACTGCATAAAGTACTAGTTGTGTGTCTGTGATATTTAAAAGTGAGAATTCCCTTGGAAAGATGAAGGAAATTATGACTGATGTTCACACTCACCTTTGTTTTTACAATAGATGACTGTGGAAAAAGTACAAGGTATTAGCCGCTTGGAACAACTTTGTGAGGAATTTTCAGAGGAAGAACGAGTTAGAGAACTCAAGCAAGAAAAGAAACGCCAGAAACGGAAGAACAGACGAAAAAATAAGTGTGTGTGTGATATTCCTACTTCCTTACACACAACAGATGAAAAGGCAGTAAGCCAAGAGAAGGTGTGTGTGCAGCTTTGGGTAGAAGGAAGACTTTGTAGATTTGGGTATTTTACTCTGCTTTTCTAGATACGAGTTCCTGTAATTTGTGTATTGACTTTTCCCCCATAATCATGTGTGAGCCACAATATTTAGTGCATGCGTTTGTTTTATAAAGGCAGTGTGTTGGATAGTTATCTCTCTACAGCAAAGTCAAAATATGGAATATTAGCTTTGTGAATGACCTAGACCAGTTCTCAACTTTAGAATCTCCTATCTCTTAAAGTTCACAAACTTATTGTGGGTTGTACTTAATCAGTGTTTGCTGTAATAAATATTAAATTGGAGGAATTAAAGATAATTCAAACCATAAGCCTACTTTATTAATTAAATAAGATTTAAAAAATACCATGTGAACATAGTATTTCTCAGAAAAAAGTAAGTTTTCAACATTTTGGCTATTGTTTCAAAATGTAAGGAATTTTTCCCCCCTTTTAATTATGGATGACAAATCCTGTCTTTTTTTTTAAGTGACAAATTGACTTTATTCATTTTTGAGGAATTAACCTGCTAAATACACAAATTTGAATAAGCATAGTTTGTCTCAATCATTCTTTGAAGTGAAATTATTGTTCTTAATTCAGCTTGCAGCTCAAATAGGAAAGATTTCCTTCAGAGAGTTCTTGTAGCTTGTGTATGTGTCAGAAGATTTTTGCTTAATGTTTAACAAGGAAAGGATACAGTGACGTCTGTATATTTCACTTGTGTTGCTCTTGACTTACTAAGGCACCATTGCTGATTAGCAGTGAAAAGGAACATAGTAGCATTGTAGTAACTCCTTTGGGGTAAGAAGACACAGAGTGTTGATAACCTAATTTGTTTGATACTGTTAACTTTTTTTTGAAGGTATTATTTATTTATTTGCTTTGATTCCCCCCCTCCATCCATCCCCTTTTTGATAACTCTTGTTTTCTGATGGTTTATTGTGAAGTAGCTTAGTACATTTTTTCTTTCTTTTTTTCTCATTTTTCTTTCCGGGACAGGGTTTCCTCTGTGTAGCCCTAGTTGTTACAGAACTCTGCTCTGTTTGCCAGATGGTGTGTGTTACCACTACCTGCCCCCCCCCTTTTATTTTTTTATTTATTTTTGAGATAGGATGTCACTCTGTTGCCTAGGCTAGTCTGGAACTCACTATGCAGCTCAGATTGGCCTTAAACTTGCAGCAGTAGCCTGGCATGGTAGTGTATACCTTTAATCCCAGCGCTTAGGAGGCAGAGACAGATGGAACTCTGTGAGTTCCAGGCCAGCCTCATTAATATAGTGAGTTCTAGTCCAGCTAGGGTTACATAGAGAAACCATTTCTCAAAAACTTGGGACAGTCCTCCTGTCTCAAATGCTGGGATTACAGAAATGAGCCTCTGGCTAGTTGCAGTGATTTTTTTTTTCCATATGGATACTCTTCATTTTTTAATCTTAGAACTGCTTCTTAATTAATTAGAAATTAAAATTTAGCCCTTATGGAAGTAAATCTTTTTATTGTCTCTTAATGTCCATCCTCAAAGGAAACAGACTTCATTGAAAATAGCTGCAAAGCCTGTGGCAGCACTGAAGATGGTAATAGTTGTGTAGAAGTGATTGTTACCAACGAAAATACAGCGTGTACCTGTCCTAGCAGTGGCAATCTTTTGGGGTCCCCTAAAATAAAGAAAGGTGAGTAAATAAATATTTTTAAAAATAACTCAGACCTGTATGGGTCTGAGCTAGGTCCTCTGCATATACGTTATGGTTGTGTAGCTTGGTGCTCTTGTGGGACTCCTAACAGTGGGAGTGGAGGGTGCCTCTGATTCTTTTTTGCCTTTGCTTGAACACTAATGTAGACTAGACTACTGATTGCCTCGTCCAGCCTTGATAGGAAGGTGTGTATTTAGTTTTATTGTAATTTTTTATGCTGTGTTCTCTTGATATCCCTGAGAGTCCCACAACATCATCATCATCATCATTATTTACTTTTTTTTGAAGAGAAACAGAGGAGTAGATCTGGGACGGGGGACTGGGAGGAGAGGAGGTAGGGGAAACTGTTCAGGGTGTAATGTACATAAAGAACAGAAGTTTAAAAAGATAATTCAAAAGGAAAAAACCACTTTTCTTGGGCATAGTGGTACACGCTTTTAATCCCAGAACCAGGAGGTCAAAACTATTTTTTTAATGATTTTTTTATTTTTATTTTTATGTGTGTTGGTGTTTTGCCTATATATGTGTCTGTGTGAGGGTGTCAGATTCCCTGGAACTGGAGTTACAGATAGTTGTGAACTGCCGCGTGAATGCTGAGAATAGAATCCAGGTACTTTGGATGGGCAGCCATTGCTGCTAACCATTGGGCCATCTTTCCAGTATATCCACCTCCCTCGCCCCCAGCCCTGCCGCCAATAAAACAAACAAATGAAACCCCAAGTCTCTATTTTTCTTTTAAGTATAAGTACTCTTAAGAAGTTTGTTTTTTTTTTTTTTTGGAATTAGAATTTGATTTTGTTTTTTGAGACAGGATTTCTTAGTGGTCCTGACTGTCCTGGAACTCGCTGTGTAGACCAGGCTGACCTCAAATTCAGAGATATGCCTGTCTCTGCCTCCCAAGTGCTGGGATTAAAGGTGTACACTGCCACCACCTTTAGAATTATAAAGTTGCGTTATCACCTCAAAAGTACCATACAGTTTTGTTTGATAGTTAATATTTCTTTTTTTTTTTTAAAGATTTATTTATTTATTACATATACAACATTCCTTCCATGTATGCTTGCATGCCAGAAGAGGGCACCAGATCTCATTATAGATGGCTGTGAGCCACCATGTGGTTACTGGGAATTGAACTCAGGACCTCTGGAAGAGCAGTCAGTGCTCTTAACCTCTGAGCCATCTCTCCAGCCCCCTAATATTTCTTTTCTTATAAGAAACAAAACATGTAAATATTAGTCATATTTTCATTACTTACTTGCTGTAGGCAATAAGATTTGATATTTCTCTCTGGACTCTGAATTTTTATTTTTACTTGCTCTATTTTCAGGCGTATCTCCACACTGTAATGGTAGTGATTGTGGATATTCATCTAGCATGGAAGGAAGTGAAACAGGTTCTCGAGAAGGTTCAGATGTTGCCTGCACTGAGGGAATTTGTAACCATGATGAACATGGTATGCTCGGGTTTAAGATTCCTAATTAGTATCTACCACATGGCTGATATAACATCATAAATAGGAAGGGTTATTAATTTTTGCAGGTGAAGATTCCTGTGTTCATCACTGTGAAGACAAAGAAGATGATGGTGATAGTTGTGTTGAATGTTGGGCAAATTCTGAAGAAAATAATACAAAAGGAAAAAATAAAAAGAAGAAAAAGAAAAGCAAGATGTTGAAATGCGATGAACATGTAAGTGTGTTAATTTGTAATTAGTAATTTTTATAGTCGAAAAACAAGCTATTTTCCTTGAATTGGTGGTGGTGCAGGCCTTTAATCCCAGCACTCAGGAGGCAGAGACAGGTGGATCTCTTGAGTTTGAGATCAGCCTGGTCCACAGAGTGAGTTCCAGGACAGCCAGAGAAACCCTGTCTTTTTTTTTTTTTTTTTTTTTAAATGTTTTATATAGTTCCATTGCTTGTTCATCTTGTGGGTGTGAATATGGGGGAGGAAGTATTTATTTGTCCAGAAGTTCAAGTGAGTCACAAGTCACAGATCTGGTTAATACTTTTTACTTTACTTCATAATTTATTAGAAAATTCCTTTAGATATATTTATTTTACATGTTTAAATGTTTTACCTTCATGTATGTCTGAGTACCTCGTGCCTGCAGAGGATGGAAGAGGATACAGGGTTCCTTGAGGGAATTGGAGTTTGGATGACTGTGTGTCACCATGTGGGTGCTGGGAATCGAACCTGGATCCTCTGTTAGGTGCTCTAAACTCCTGAGCCATCTCTCTAGAATCTATCATTTTAATTAGCTATATAATCTTGAAAAACTAATAAATTTAGTTTTTCTGTTTGCAAAAGTGAGGATAATAGACTGTGTTTTAGGTTCTATGAAGATGAAGTAAGATCATTCATACAACAGGTTAGCATATCATCTGGAATGGGGTAAGTGTCTTGTAAATCAGCTGCAGCTGTTATTTAGTATTACTTCTCAAGACTTGAAACTTGACTGCAGATCTTTTGTTTTGCTCTTGACTGTCTTGTCTGGAAGCATAGGCTAACCTGAAACTCACTAGCCACCTGGAAATTTTTGGTTTTTTTTGAATAATAACTGCTACTGTTTTTGCCCCCTTTTTTCCTTGGGAAATTTCTTGCCCTGGTTTCAGATCCAAAAACTTGGAAGCTGTATTACAGATCCAGGTAATCGAGAGACCTCAGGAAACACCATGCACACAGTGTTTCACCGTGACAAGACCAAAGATGCACATCCTGAGAATTGTTGCAGCGCTGAGAAGGGTGGGCAGCCATTGCCTTGGTTTGACCATAGGAAAAACGTACCACAGTTCACAGAACCTACAGAAATGTCATTTGTTCCTGACTCTGGAAAAGGTGCCAAGAGCTTAGTTGAACTTCTTGTAAGTAGTTCATGATACCTTAATGTGAATTGGGGGAGATATTAGAAGCTTTTAGGTAGGGAGCAGAGAGAGGTTAAGAAATGAAAGGTATTCATTCCATCGTCCTTTGGTGACTTCATTTCTGTTCTCCCACTCATGTCTTCTGTGACTGTTCTGGAGCACATTGTCTTGTTGTTTGTCTTAAAGTTAGACCAGTTGGGAGAGTAACAAGTGGCATCGTGTCTAGGAGTCAACCTCTCTGAGTGACTGTAAGCAGATTTTACCCAAGTGCAGTATAGTACTCATCCTCCTATACCCGAAAAGAATATTGAATTAGTATAATCTTAGCACCCCAACGGAAGAGGCAGAAAAGTCAGGAGTTTGACTCATGCTCAGCCACAGAGAGAAGACATCCTGGGATAAGACCGTTTTAAGTCCTCCAAACCCACCCACCCCCCGCCAAAAAAAAAACCTTTAAAATAATAAAAAAGAGCCTGAACTAAAGCTTTTATTCCAAGTTAATTCCTTCAGGTGGGATATAGAAAAGTATGATTGGTCTTGGGAGAGTTGTAAAATTGATACCACCTCCTGAAATTTCAGTTGAACTATACCGGATGTCAGTGTCCCAGTGTGTAATGTGTGCTGATGCATGAAAAGAAAGACATTTGCTGTCCCTTCTATTATTAAGTCCTGGTGGAACTGTCATTTGGAATATTAAGGATTCTATTGTTGCTTGTTTTATTTTTTGTATATGTTGTAAAGTTTAGTGGTGATTCTATATAACATACTTTTTAAGTAAAAAAAAAGTTATCTTAATTTGTAGAGATAAAAATCTTTTACTTAGGCCTGGCAGTGGTGGCACATTCCTTTAATCCCAGCACTTGGGAGGCAGGTGGATTTCTGTGAGTTTGAGGCCAGCCCGGTCTACAAAACCAAAAATAAATAAATAAATAAATCTTTTACTTAATGTATAGAGATAAAAGTTTTGACATAGGACCAGGTAGAGATAAGTCTGGTTATTTAAATATTGGTTAAATTAGTTGCATCCAGCTCTTTCTATGTAGTTGTTTTTAAAGGCAGAAAGTATGGTGATAGTCAAGTAAACTCATAGGTATATAAGGGGTAATTGTAGATACAGTGTTTCAAACCAAGCTGAATTTCAAAGATGGGATGCCATGATGCTTGTTCTGTAAGCATTCCAATTAGATATCACGTGACTGGGTTGAGACTAAAGGTAGCCCACTTTAATTTGTAGTTGCCCCACCAAGTACAGCATTTTGCATTTTTTGTCATG
The DNA here is from genome assembly GCF_982192425.1 of Myodes glareolus. Lineage (NCBI taxonomy): Eukaryota > Metazoa > Chordata > Mammalia > Rodentia > Cricetidae > Myodes > Myodes glareolus. The sequence continues at coordinate 37,827,641 of NC_142034.1, forward strand.
GTCTTAACTGCTGCTTTAATTTGCAGGATGAGTCTGAATGTACTTCAGATGAGGAAATCTTTATCTCACAAGATGAAATACAGTCATTTATGGCTAATAACCAGTCTTTCTACAGCAATAGAGAACAATACCGACAGCATCTGAAGGAGAAATTTAATAAATACTGCCGCTTAAATGACCACAAGAGGCCCATTTGTAGTGGCTGGTTGACAACGGCTGGAGCAAATTAAATAAATAAAATAGCTCTGTCTTTCAATGAAACACTCAAGATGACTACTGCGCCTTCTCTTTTAAAAAAAAAACTCTTAATTTAGTGACTTCTGGCAAAATTTTATCTTAAATCAATGTGATTCCTTGTTTTGGGAGACGGTGGAGGTAACCTCATTCATTTGTTCTTTCTTCAGGCTTGTGTCTTTAGTTGCGTGGCTGCGCAGGCCTGCTTATGATTTAAGCCATCTCTTCATTAAACGTTTCTCTTCCTGTGAGACTTACTAAAGCAACTTAGTGGCAAAAGTAATGTTGTACTTACACCTCTGTACAGAAATGACAGTGAGCTGGATATATGGTTTACAGTAGACATCCACTTGCAAAGTGTCTGGACGCAATGTTAAAGGCAATGTGCAAAATTTAAAATAAAGAGTATTTATTAATACGCATAGTAGAATGTGGTGTACATGTTTCTACTCAGTGTGGTGGTGCTTTAGTATTTGCCACTTGTGAACTTTGTACTTGGCCGGTATTGATGGAGAGATCATGAAGAGCAAATGAAGATAGAGATGCAGACTGTTCAAGACAGAATTCTTCCTCTGGTGAAAATTGACAACTGAGTAAAGCAGTTTCTAGTCTTGTTCTTAAAGAATAAATGGCTTAAATACTGGCTAGCATCTTCCTTTCTCATGAAACTTGAATTGCCACACTAGAAGATCCCAAAGAGGTAACAGAAACACCTTAAATTCAGAGGCTCATATTGTCCTAAAAGAATGAAAACAAAATGTTGGTAACTTATTCATCCTCTAAGATTGTGACCAGGGAAGGATGCATATGCATGAGAGCTGACCAGATTGGTTTTTGTACTCAGCCTTATTTGTCCGTCCCCCCCACCCCCCATGAACTCAGTATGGCTTTACAGTTCACTGCTGTCACAAGCTAAGTACTGAAAGGGAAAGATTCCTAGGAGTAGCATTTTGCTGCCATGATAGGTCAAGTTGGTGATGGGGAGATGACAGTAAGATGCTTCTAAGAACCTAAGTTCCAGCAGGGAGGTGGTGGCACATGCTTTTAATCCCAGCACTGAGGAGGCAGACAGAGGCAGATCTCTTGAGTTTGAGGCCAGCCTAGTCTAAAGAGTGAGTTTCAGGACAGCCACGGGATACACAGAGAAACTCTGTCTCAAAACCCAGAAACAAAACAAAAAACCTGAGTTTTATCCTCAGAACACTAAAATGAGGAGAGACTGTATAAGGGATGAAACTGGGTAAATGGATAAAGAGAAAAGGGCTAAATTTGTTACATACTGTATGAAACTTTCAAAGAATAAGAAGTAGATTGGATTTAACAAAAGGAAAAAAAAAATTGCTGGGCATTAGAGACCTATCCCTGAATTTCTCTTACTGGCTTGCCGGCCAACTGGACTCGTGCTCCAGGCCAATGAGAGACCCTGTCTCATAGGACGTGGGGTCAGTAAGGTGATGGCACTGGGAAGAAGGTGCTTGCCACCAGGTCTCAGAACCTGAGTCTGATTCCTGGGATATACATGGAGAGAACTGACCCTCACAAGTTGTCCCCCTGACCACATGTGGTATGCATGTCCCCCACCAATAAATGTAAATCTGCTTGCCATGTAGAGTAGATGGGTCTCAAACTCAGAGGTCTTTCTGCGTCTGTCTCAAATTCTGGGAGGAGTATGTGCCACCACACCTGCCATAAATGTACTTAGAAAGGTGGGCAGTGTTCCTGAGGATATACCAATTTCCTCTGGCCTTGTACACACATGTCAGGCACTTGCGTATAATACACTTGGCACACAACAAACAAAAGGTTGAATAGCAGCACAAATGCATAGTTAGGGTTTTGTGCTTATGTGTTGGTCAACCTTCTGAGTTGTCTTTAAAATTGGTTGTATGTAGCTGAGCAACATACCCAAACAACTCTGGGAAGATACTCTTAGCTAAGCTATTTTTCTTTACTAGACATTCACTGCTAACTGAGTTATACCCCTGGCTACATGAAATTCCCAAAAGCAATAGTTTTGTCCTTGTGACCATATAAAGAATAGTAGCCAAATGGGTGCTTGTCAAGTGAAATTTTATTTTTTTTAGAAAAGTGCATTGGTGTTTTCACTTGCATGTGTGTTTGTGTGAAGATGTTAGATTTAGATCACTAGAGTTACAGTTGTGAGCTGCCATGTGGATGCTTGGGAATTGAATCAGTGCTTTTCTGAGCTCTCTCTCCAGCCCTAAGTGAATTAAAAAAAAAATTAAATCAGGGTCTCACTGGCCCAGAATGTGATTTATTATCATGCCTCAGCCTCCTGGTGCTGGTACTACAGGAGTGCAAATGCATGGCTTGTGTGACTGTGTGGTAGGCAGGTGCCTACCTCTGGACTATAGGTCCAACTCCTGCAACCATAAAGAATGACTATATGAAGAAGGTAGATGGACAGGTTTTTGTTTGTTTGTTTTTGGAAGACAGTTTCTCTGTGTGTAGCCCTGGCAGTCCTGGAACTTACTCTGTAGATCAGGCTGGCCTTGAACTCAGAGATCTATTCACCTCTGCCTCCTGGTGCAAGGATTAAAGGCACCACCACCACCACCACTCGGGTGCGGCAACATCAGGCAGTTTTAAACACTGAATAGCTAGAGAATAAAGTGAACCCTACTCTGAACAAAATTGACAACCCGATAATGGAGAATGAAGTAAAGATAGTTGGGCACATTCCTGTCCTAGGACTGGGCTGCAGGTCACACCATCACACCGCTATGTGCTAGTACAGTCGTTTTGCTTTTTGTTAAAAGGTCTCATGTTCCAGCTGGCCTGTGTAGTAAAAGACGGCCTTGAACTGATTCACCTGCCTCTGCCTCCCATAGTGCTGGCTTATGCCACCAGGCCTTGTGGTAGGGTCGATGCTCCCTACAAGTGTGAGGCCCTCTGTTGAGTCGCCTGCACGAGGAAAAAAACAAAATCTTATAGGGTATATTGTACATGTTGTTTAAAGTTTGTAAATTTGCTTGCTACATGGTGTTCAAATTGTCAGTTCTTGCCAGTGATCACTGAAGTACATCGTATAACATTGCGTCCATGTAGGACTGGGGAGGGTGCTGTCAAGGGTAGATGGAGAACATGGGGCCTTTTAGGAATAGAACCCAACAATAATACGTGGATATTTTAACCAAATTAATTCTTGGGTAGTAAGGCCAAAGGATCGGACCGGGTACTGTGCTTAAGAGCCCTTCCTCAGGTCACCTGGTCTTAATGGCGGAGACACAAGCTTTTCTGGACTGAATCCTTGCTATCAAGCCACTCGGAGTTTGGAAGGGCATTGGAGTAACCTTTCGGTCCCTCACCCTGGCCTCAGGCCTCTGGAAGTGGGGCTGACTGAACAAAGGAAGCCTTGCGTGTATGCATCCTCTTTCTCCTTCCACCACAAAAGGAGGCGCTTCTTTTTTCTTTCACAAGAAAGCAAGACCGGAGACTGTCAAGAACCCCTCTCGCGCCGATGGGCCCCCACCTGAAACGCTGCGGTTTCCGTCAGCCACGGGAGGGGCGGGCTCGTGCGGGGTCGTGGCCGGAAGAGGCGGCCCCGCGGCCGCTCAAGGGACGGCGGCCAGGCCGCGGCGGTCCTCGGGCGCGATGTGGCCCAGAGCCGAGGTCCCGAGGGCGGAGCCCCGGCCGGAGGCCGGCCCGCATGGGGGTGGGACTAGGCGCTGCTCCGACGTTTGCAGGTTGCCCGCGCCCGCCCCAGCACTGACCAGGGAGCGGCCGAGCCTCGGTGACCCTGGACGAAGCTCAGTGATCTCAGTGCCTGGCTCGCCGAACGGGGTGGGCGGACGGCTCGGGACCATGGCCAGAGCCGGCATGGAGCGGTGGCGCGACCGGCTGGCACTGGTGACGGGAGCCTCGGGGGGCATAGGCGCGGCCGTGGCCCGGGCATTAGTCCAGCAGGGACTGAAGGTGGTGGGTTGTGCCCGCACCGTTGGCAGCATCGAGGTAAGGCCCCGCTGAGCAGCGGGGAAGGTCTGAGGGACGTCGTTTCCACGGGGTAGGGCTCCGAGTGGGGGAGGGGAGTGGCCGGAGCCAGGTTGTGACCCCGCTCTCACCAGCCTGCTACCCCAGGGCCATTTGCAACGGCCTTGTGGGCAAGAGTGATGGATATCTAGTAGCGAGAGGACGTACTTTCTCCCTTAGACCTATTTTGTTTTCTTATTTTCTTTTTTCTTTTTTTCTTCTTCTATTTTTTTTTTTTTTAATAAAAAGCCATTCGCTGCTGGTAGCCTGTGCTGCACTGTACCAAGTCCCTGACCCCTGGCATTCTCTTTCCTTCCCCCTGCCATCGTCCGCCCCTACCCTGGCAGGTGGAAAGGGGAAGCCAGAGGTCAGGGCCTAACTAAGCAGCCAGGGAGAAGGAAAGCTGGCTAGCTTTAGTGGTTACGCTAGTTTCCTCTTGTTCCCAGACCTCACCCAGTCACACCAGGTGAAGTGCTAGCCAACCAATAGGCAAGAAGCTAGAGGTCTTGAGTGCTTGACCCGCGGGTAAGTGTGGGAGCTAGCTGTCCTTTCAATTCATATCTGAGGCTCCCTCTTATGCCGTGAGCCTAAGTGGTGACTGAATATTTACTTAGAGATTCTTTTTCTGAGCCTTTTTCCTAGGTGGGACTGAATAGCTGAAATAGGGCACTAGATATGTAAATCTTGATGGATCCAGAACTCCCTAGTTTTTCTCTTAACATGCTTTTGGGGGTTCTCAGACTTATGAGCAGTATCAACTTTGAAAAGATGAGGAGGAGGTAGCCATGTGGGAAAAGACAAGAGAAATTCCCATTATTTGCCCTGGCAGGACCACCATCAGCTGTGTGGGCTAGTCCTTCCCTGCAGGGCTCTGTCCTCACTGTGGCTCAAAGTCCGCTGGTAGAAAAGGGACAAGGAGGCCTTGGGTGGAGGCAGAGGGAGAAGGTGTGCTGGAAGAACCGTCCACTCCCCAGCTGCTGACTAAAGGTACACTTTATAGCCTCCCAGATAATCCCAAGGTCACCTGGCTCCTCCGTTGTTGCCCCACTTTGCCCCTCCCTTTCCCTGCAGAAGCATAGGACCCAGCCCCCCTCCACCGCACCCGCTTTGAAGCCTAGGGGATTAAGGCCAGGGATTGGACAACTGGATCCCCTGGTTTGTTGGTTTGTTGGTTTTGTTTTTAGTTTTTTTTTTTTTTTTAAATTTTTTGTGCCTTGGTATTTTGCCTTCAGATGTGTCTGTGTGAGGGTGTTGAACCCCTTGGAACTAAAATTACAAACAGTTGTGAGCTGCCATGTGGGTGCTGGGAATTGAACCCGAGCCCTGTGGAAGAGTTTCCGGTGCTTTTAACTACTGAGCCATCTCTCCAGCCTCCTGTTTTTAGTTTTGATTCCTTAATTCTGAAGCCACTCTTGTCTTCTCTTCCACTTGTCTACCCTAAGCTACCCAGAAAAGGGAGGCCCTGAATCCCAAGGGAATCTCCAGGCAGATTATTCAGCTTTAGGACGATTCCATGTCATTAAGGGAGAACTTCTTTGCTGTGTGGGTCTGTCCTTATTTCAGGTGATTTTGGAGAGTAGATGGAGATGACAGAGGTGACACATGGAAGGGCAGTGACGGGGAGAAGAATATCTCACACACATACACACACACACACACACACACACACACACACACACACACACACACACACAGAGCTTTTCTTCCGGGGACTTTGAGTCTGGAGGGGGGATTTCCTGGGTTTCTTGTTCACTGTCTCTTTTGTTGATTGATTGTTTTGATGATATTAAAACTAAAAGTTTGGGTTCTAGCACTCTACTGGGAGAAATCCCATTCCCTGAGTAGTTATACATAGCAAAATCAGGTGGAAGGGGGCTTCTGGGTCCCAGAGGGATACAGCTTTTGAATTCGCAGAAAGTTAAAGCAGGAAGACCCTGACCGAGAACTCAAGCAGAGGCAGGTGGAGCTCTGTGAGTTCGAGGCCAGCCTGGTCTACAGAGCAAGTTCCAGGACAGCCAGGACTGTTACACAGAGAAACCCTGTCTCAAAACAAAACAAACAAAAAAACAAAAACAAACAAAAAGGCAGAAAAGAATTTATTTGGTCACCTGATCAAGCCTTTTTTTCCTAGCTTCACTTGGAAGAAGGAGGAAGGGGCTCCCTGCCAAACTGGCCTTCCTCTAGGGCAGCCTGCACACCCCCCCACAGCCCTGTGACCAAACTGGCCTTCCTCTAGGGCAGCCTGCACACCCCCACACACACACTTACACAGTCACCTTCACAAGGCTCAAGTGCCCAGCCACTCACTGGCCTCCCACAGCCTGCTTTCTTCCAACTCCTAAATGTCAGCTCCTGCCGCACTCAGTGGCTCTGCTTTTTCAGGGCCCTGCAGTGTGCTGAGGAACTTGGACATGCCCAGGGAGTGTCTAGTGGCAGGTGACCAACTAAGGTGGGGAAGATTGGGGTTGAGGGGGTCCCAGGGGTTAGACATTCTGACCACATGTAGGGAGAAAGAGGGACTTGATTGAGTTCCACTGAAAGCTGTGTACAGGACTCACCTCTAAGTTCTGTGTGCCTTTTGTGAAGGGGAGGTGGCAGCTCAGAGCTGAGCCCTGCTGGAGGTACTGGCTGACTCTAAAGAGAGGTAGAGAACTGGGTCTCCGGGGTAACCAGCTCAGGGCCTCTTGACCCTAATGGGAGAATGATATGGTACTGGGGAGAGAGGAGAAGAGAAATCTCCCTTTGTTTCCAGGATTCCTGTCCCCTTCTCTCTCCTTAGCACTGAAGACGTTAGTGTATATGTGAGATTCCTCCTTGATCTGTTCTACTGTTCCTCCCCTTCTCTGAGGGAGTGTCCACAACCCCTTAGACTTTGACCAAACAGACCAAGCTTTGGGGATGGGCAGACCTAACCTCTCTCATGCTGCCAAAAGACGGCTGCCACTAGAGAGTTCTGAACTGTGACCTGGGAGGGAAGGCTGACCCTGGGGGAGGAGGCGTGGGAGTGAGCGGCTCACCCCAGTTAGACCCCTGTTGGGTTTCATAGGAGCTGGCTGCCGAATGTAAGAGTGCAGGCTACCCCGGGACTTTGATCCCCTACAGATGTGACCTGTCAAATGAGGAGGACATCCTCTCCATGTTCTCGGCCGTCCGCTCTCAGCACCATGGTGTGGATATCTGCATCAACAATGCGGGCATGGCCCGGCCCGACACCCTGCTTTCGGGCAGCACCAGCGGATGGAAGGACATGTTCAATGTAAGACTTGTAGAACTGGGGCGGGAGGCTGAGGGGGGGCGTGTCAGAGGAGAGTGGACACCAGGGGCCTAGAAGGCAGAGGGCTCCTGGGGACAGGACTCCAGTAAAAGGGAGCTTCAGTTTCCCACGGAGACATTTTGATTTTCCACTCGCTCCTAGTATCACAAGGACAGTAACTGGATAAACATCCTCTCGACCTCAAATAGTTCTTACACTCTAGACTGGTTGTGATGGGATTTGAAAAGATTACAGGGTAGAGAACTGTAGTTTGATGAATGTCCCTGCCTGTGCTGGGTACCTGGGGTCATGGTCTTCGGGGAAGACAACAGAGATGTAAGGTTATGTTTGCACCTGGCCCCGCACGACTCAGGCAAATTCACGAGAACCTCTGAGCATCAGTCCCCACACATGTAGTTGGGATGAACACACCTAAGTCATCACTATTACCAGCTCCACTGTCCCCAAGTATGGTCTACAGTGTGAGAGAACACATGGCTTCGTCAAAGGGTGGTCCTTTCTCAAATCCAGGTTAGTTGCTCCCTGGAGTCTGGGCAAATCCTTGATTTCCTTTGAGAAATAGGGAGCCTGTATTATACTTTAGAGAATGTATGGGCCAGGGGCTGGTAAGATGGCTCAGTTGGCAAAGGTGCTTACCATTGAGACCCAGGACCCGTATGGTGAGAGAAGAGAGGCAACTCCAGTAAGTTGCCCTTTGACCTCCACATTGGACTGTGACATGCATACACACACAAAATAAGTAAATAAATACATGCAATAAGAGCATTGTGGGCCAGGCACAGCCCCAAGGACAGTGTTTCCATCTTCTGGGCATTGTGGGGTGGTATCAGGGTGTGAAAGCGTTTGAGAGGCTGAGAGCACTGTTGTCACACTCTCTACATCTGGTACCAGTGGGCTAGTACTAATAGGTCCTTAGAAGGGAAACAATGAACAAAGAGAATGAAGCTGTGACCTCAGTCTTCTGGGTCAGAATCACAGCCCTCGTGTGCAGAGGCATGTCTCAGCCTGGACCTCAGCTTGCCCATCTGTGAGATGAGGGACTTCTAAGTCCCCAAGGCCCCTTTGTCTTGAATATTACCTAAATCCCTTAGCCCCATCCTAGTAGGCCCTAGACCCAGGAGGCTTCCACCATGCTCCGAGGGACTCATTTGTCCTCCATATGCCTCACAATCCCACCCTGTTAAGAGGACCAGAAACAGTCTGAACCCTTTCTGCATCCTAATACCTAAGTGTTGCTGCTACCACAAGCAGGCAGGCAGGTTCTCACTGAGGGCATTCTGTCCTGGTGCCTGGGGGACACTTGATAAAGCAAATCAGCTAATCTGCCAGTTGTCCCTCTCTGGAGAAGAGAGAGGCAGGAGGGCCCCTGAGGACAGCTTTATCGCCGCTGGCCCCTCGGGCAAGACTAATGGGTGGAGCAGACAGGTGCTTAGTGGCAGATAGCCTTAGATCTCTGCTCTATGAAGGGTGGGGACTCGAGGTCACCTCTGCCAGGAGTGGCAAGTGACTCCACCCACTGGATTCCCCAAACCTGGACTTGTTGCTGGGGTGTAGGTTAAAGGCCCGTGAGCCTCCCCCACATATGATTGGTGGGAATTACCAGGGAGCAAGATGGCCGAGGAGGGCAGGGAGAGAAGGCTGGCTTCTGTGTGTAAGGAGAAAGGTTTAGGCCATTTCAGGAAGGGTTTCAATCTGTTTAGGAGGGAGCAGGTCTGGCCACTGCCCCTGAGAAGGATGGCTTGTCTCCTGAGGCCGAGCTCTGACTGTGGCAGAGATGGTGGCAGTGTCCTGGACTTGGGTGGGAGGTGTATTCCTACAGGAACTCAGCCAGGAAAAGAGCTGCCTCTACTGTCAACTGGGGGTGGTAGCTGTGAGAGGTGGGACCCCCCGCAGAGAAGGCATACCACTCCCTCCCCCTGGTGCTCTGCAACTCCATCACCTATTCAGTTGGGCCCAAGCCGGAGACACTCCATTGCCCTCCCTGGCCCACAGGTGAATGTCCTGGCCCTCAGCATCTGCACTCGGGAAGCTTATCAGTCCATGAAGGAGCGGAATGTGGACGACGGGCACATCATTAACATCAACAGGTGAGGCCAGGCAGCCGAGCCTCAGCACAAGTCCGTTCAGCAGTGACCCACCTGTCTCGGCTCATTAACCTCCAAATGGCAGTTTCTTTGGTAGTAAGATAGGCATTTAATATCTAAGTGGCATGATGCTGACCGAGGGAAGGCGCCAGCCCGCTTCTGGTCATCTAGAGCAGACAGCTCAGCCCCTGCCCTCCATAGCCTGGGCCTGGGCCTGTCCAGGAACTGGGTGCCATTGTGCATTTTCCTCAGATCCAGGGATAAACCCGCCTTGTGGGCCGAAGACACTGCACAGTCTCTAGCATAGGCGAGCCCATTGTCTATTAAGGGGTGTGTGGGACAACCCCAGAGATCTCCCAGCACAGCCCTATCAGTGAGCACACAGACAACATGGTGAGGCTCCTGTCAACATCTGGCTGCAGAAGGGAGTACACAGTCAGCAGAAGGACAGATTCAAGGCAAAGCCCGTTTCAGGAGCTGCATAGACAAGAGACTAGATTCCCCAGGCAGTGGTGGTGCACACCTTTAATCCCAGAACTCTGGAGGCAGAGGCAGGTGGATCTCTGTGAGTTTGAGGCCAGTCTAGTCTACAGAGCTAGTTCCAGGACAGCTAGGACTGTTACACAGAGAAACCCTGTCTCGAAAAACCAAAAACTGAACTGTAGGGGTATCCATCAGAAGTCCCCCCAACAAGGCTTCCCCGTTGGCCTCTGGGTAATGAGGCTGACCAGGATGATAGGAATACTGCCTGTGTCTATGGAACTTTACTCTCTCCTCTCTCCCTTCCCTTCTTCCACCCAGCATGTGTGGCCACCGAGTCCCACCCCAGTCTGTCATCCATTTCTATAGTGCGACCAAGTATGCCGTCACTGCATTGACAGAGGGACTAAGGCAAGAGCTTCTGGAGGCCCAGACCCATATCCGGGCCACGGTGAGGCTGTGGTCTAGCCCTGGTGGGAATGGCACGGGCCCAGCCCTCCTGCCCGCACATGCCCAGGAAGGCCTGCTGAGAGCCCTGGGTGCTGCTGCTCCTTACAAGGATAATCTCCTCTGTTCACTCACCCCAGAGCCCATGGTCAGACTTACACTGTTAGTGGGAGGGGCCGACTTGAAGGGAGCATGGAGTGAGAGTAAGGGAAATCAGACACTGACTGGAGGCCAGCACTCTGGCCCCTTCCTTAGAAGGCCACATGGGTAAATCACTGAACCTCCCTCAGCCTGTCTTCACATCTATGAAATGGAATGATACTTATCCGGTTATGAGGTTAAGCAACACCACTTTGTAAAGCGTTAACCAAATATATAGGAACAACTACACATGCAGTACAGGGTATTGTGAGAGGTGCCAGTTGGAGCTCTCAGTGGTGACTTTGGAAGGAGGACAGTTGAGGACATGAGGCTTCTGTCATTGTGAATCGGGAGCCCTGTGGCCTCTATCCTTTCCCTTCAACCTCCTCATGGCCTGCTGAAGCTCAGGCTGAGCAGGACCTCTCTGTTGGCCCAGTGTATCTCTCCAGGCTTGGTGGAAACACGGTTTGCCTTCAAACTCCATGACAAGGACCCTGAGAGAGCAGCTGCCACCTACGAAGACATAAAGGTGGGGCCTTCTTCCGGGCCCAGTAAAGCCCCCCAGTCCTTAAGTGCCCTCTGCCTAGCTTATCACTCCTGGAGGGTTAGGGGGAGGGCTAGGGTGGGATGTGGGTGTTAGAGAGAGAGTCCCTCTGAGGTGGGGAGGCACTTGGGTCACTTCTGCCCTTGTCTCAACCTTTCCCCGTGCTCGCTCTTAGTGTCTCAGACCGGAGGATGTGGCCGAGGCTGTCATCTACGTCCTCAGCACCCCCCCACATGTTCAGGTGCGTCTGCCCTTAGCTCGTTACCCCTGGGAGAAGCCCAAGTGTGTCCAGGGAGTCCTTTAGGGGGTGATTGCTTCAAATCGTCTGCCTTCCACAGGTTGGAGACATCCAGATGAGGCCCACAGAGCAGGTGACCTAGTGTTCTGTGGGGAGCTCCTGACTTCCCCACCCTTCATGGCTTGCCTCCTGCCTCTGGATTTTAGGTGTTGATTTCTGGACCCTGGATCTTACTTTCTGTATCCACTCCACTAGGGATAGGAAATTTGTGGAATTATTCCTGTTTATACATGTGAACAAATGGGCTGGGGAGAGAAGGCACGGTCGTGACCATTTTATCTGCTGACCTGTTCTGAGTCCCCTGTTGGACTCCATAGCCTTTGCTCTCCTCAGCCTCTTCCTTTTGACCTGGGCAAGGGAATGTGGCCAAAAGGGGCACTGTCTATCTTCTTGCACCCTACCCTCTGCCTCTTAGGGTTGGGGTGGCAGAGACAGGCCTCATCTTTTACCTGTATAGGCCCCCTTCCCCACTCCCCCACCTCTCCAGCCCAATTTTAGCTCTTATACTGGGGTCATCACTGCACTCTGACCATGGCCACAGAATACTAGGCCTGTCTCCCAGCTTACTGTAACAATTAAAGAGAAAGATCACAACCTACTCTGGCTTCAGAAGTGTCTTTCATTTTCCCCCCTTTTTGGTGATCAGTGTGGTTGTGTCCAAAAATTTCTTCCAGGTAAGTGGGAAGGAAGGTAAATTTGGAGTATCCCTTGTGGAGTGGGAGCAGGGGATGGTTGGTGCCAGGGCCATTCAAGGATACATGTCTCCAAAACAAAAACGAAACAAAACAAAAAACCAAAACCCAAAAAACTTAAGTTAGTAAGTAAATAAATACTTTATTTATAAAGGGCTGGGGAGGTGGTTCAGCAGTTAAGAACATTGGCTGCTCCTCTGGAGGACCCAAGTTTGATTCCCAGAACCCACATGGTGACTCTACTGTCAGGGAATCTACATTTTCTTCTGGTCTCTGGGGCACCAGGCATGCTTGTGGTGCACAGCCATACTCAAACAGACAATGCACCTCCATGCATAAACAATGAAAGAATTTTGAAAAATAAAATAAATTGGCCCCGGGCATACCAACACCTGAGAAGCAGAAGCAGGGTGATCGCTGTGAATTTGTGGTCAACCTGGTCTACATAACGAGTTTTATTTAGGCCATGCATGGGGACTACTTAGTGAGACATTGTCTTAAAAAAAAGTTTAGGCCGGGCGGTGGTGGCACACGCCTTTAATCCCAGCACACGGGAGGCAGAGGCAGGCGGATCTCAGTGAGTTCGAGGCCAGCCTGGTCTACAAGAGCTAGATCCAGTACAGGCTCCAAAAGCTACAGAGAAACCTTGTCTCGAAAAACAAAACAAAAAAAAGTTTAAAAAGGAAAAAAGCAAAGACAGGTTGAAAAGACTTAGGCGGGGGTAGGGGGGTGGGGGGATGGGGTGGGAGTGTCTGAGCAGTGAGCAAAGGAGTCCCAGCATTACCAAGGGCCAAGAGCATCAGCGCCTGTCTACAGAGACACGATAGACTTGGGGCTTAACCACAGAGGTCCGGAGATGGGAAATATGGCCGGGGTTCTGCTGGCTGGTGTTAAGAGTCTGACTGGGTAAGCTTCTGGCAACAATTTCCAGAAACGACGGTGCGCTTGAATGTGGGGAGGAAGGCCCCAAGACTGACTGATTGAATAAGATGGCCCGCCCATCGTCTTAAATTGATCTTTGCAGGTGCGGAAGTGAATAATAAGGCTAGCCCAGCCTCCCGTCACCTCCCCTCACCCAGGGCAGCCCGAGCTAGGGTCAGCTCAGCAGCAGCACAGCCTCTGCTCGCCCGCGGCAGTGGAGGTAGTGCGAACCATTGCTGTAGGGGGTGCTGTGGAGACTTAGTTGCGGTCAAACTCGCTTGTGCGTCATCGGACACGGGGCCGGGCCTCTGGAACCCGGAAGCTGGGGACCCACGTGGTAGTCTGGGAGGCGACTGTCTTGGCTTGGTTGGAAGATTGTGGGCAATCTTTGAGCGAGGCCTCGGGGACAGTTTGTCCTACGCGAGGGGAACGAGGTGTGGGAGGCCAGCGGGTCCTCTGCAACCGTCTGTTAGTGGAGTCCCGGGCGCAACTGGAGCTATGCGACTGCTCTGGCCTGTCGGGTGCTTCGGTCGCCGGATCGTCCGTCATTTCTCCCAGGTGGCGCGGCCTGGCGGGGAGGAGCTGAGCCGCCTGCTTCTGGATGACCTGGCACCGACCCAGAGGCTGGAACGTCTGTTCGGCCTGTCCCCGTGCCTCCTGGCCCTGCGGGCCGACCGCCGGAGCGTGACCCGGCTTCTGCTCCAGGCGGGTAAAGCTGGGCTGCAAGGGGAGCGTACCGAGCTGCTCCGGGTGGCTGAGGCCCGGGGCATCCCTGTCCTGAGGCCCAGGCGGCAGAAACTGGACGCCTTGTGCGGCCACCAGGTGCATCAGGGCGTCTGCATGGAGGTGAGCCCCCTGCGACCCCGGCCTTGTGATGAGGCCACAGAGGCGAGCCCGGGCGACGACCCTCAGCAACTGTGGCTCGTCCTTGAGGGACTCCAGGATCCCCGGAATCTTGGGGCTGTGCTGCGCTCCGCTCACTTCCTCGGAGTAGACAGAGTCATCACCAGTCGGAGAAACAGGCACGGACGTCCCCTTAGTGGAGGCGGAGCCAAGTTCCTAAGCACCTTGGGGTGGGGGGTCCCTCGTCCAGGCTCCTGGTTGACGGAGCCTAAACCCTTGGGAGCTGGAGTGTGTGTGTGTGTGGGGGGGGGCTTTGAGAGTACCAGGTTTAACGGGGATCGTGGGGGAACCTTTGCAGCTGCCCGCTTACTCCAGTAGTCAGCAAGGCCAGCGCTGGGGCTATGGAGGTGATGGACGTGTTCGCCACTACTGACCTGGCCGGTTTTTTGAAGGTAACGTGGGACGAGAGGGGAAGGAGAGGCGATGAGTCTAGCTCGGGCTCTTAAAGTCACTTCCAGCTAGCAGTGGATGGGGGTGGGAGTGGGCGAAGGTAACGTGGTGGCATTGATTCCTATGGTCTTTAAAATCACCAATGGAGCTTCGTCTGAAGTTAGGAATTTCCTCGCTTCATTTCTTTTACTTCACGCCTTGGCCTCCTGCATCAGCAAGTCAATGTCTGACACCTTTGGGTCTTAAGCAATGCTCTGGGGAGCTGGTGGGCAGGAGATGTGGATACAAGGAATAGAAGCTCAAATTGAAAGGAATTTTGAACACGGCTTTGCTAGGGGCAAGCTTTAGCGTTCTTCAGCTGTGTTTCCCTGACTAGACACCAGGAGGCAGCATTGCCTCGCATTTGGCAGACCCTCTGACTTCCATCTGATCCGCCTCCCACCACCCCTCACCCCCGCTGTAAGATAATAACCTTGAAGGGGGGGGGGCGCCTAATAAACTTATATTCAAGCCACGTGTCTAATTTCAGATTTTCCAGTAACCACGCTGAAAAGTAAAATGAGCCAGGTGTCTGTAATTTAAGCTCTTAGAAGGTGGAGACAGGAAGACGATTCCTTTCAAGGCCAGCCTGGGCTATGTGAGACCCAATTTCAAAAAACAAAACAATAACAACACCAAACAACCGGAAAAGTAAAAAGAAACACTTTCATTCAATGTGCCCAAAATATCATTAAAACATACATTTTATGGCTGGAGAGATGGCTCAGAGGTTAAGAGCACTGGCTGCTCTTCCAGAGGTCCAGAATTCAATTCCCAGCAACCATATGGTGGCTCACAACCATCTATAGTGAGGTCTGGTGCCCTCTTCTGGTATGAGGTAGAACACTGTACACATAATATTTAAATAAATAAATAAATCTATCTTTTAAAAAAACATGCACTGTAAATACTAAAAAAAAAATTGAGATAGGGTTTTGTTGTGTAGTCCAGGTTGGCCTCAGATTCACAGAAATTCTGCCTCAGTCTCTTTATAAGTGTATGCTACCATGTTCAGATTAAATCACATTTATGCCTGGAGTTGGTGGCGCACGCCTTTAATCCCAGCACTTGGGAGGCAGAGGCAGGCAGATCTCAGTGAGTTCGAGGCCAGCCTGGTCTACAAAGCGAGTTCCAGGACAGCCAGGACTGTTACACAGAGAAACCCTGTCTTTATCTTTAAAAACCCAAACCAAATTAAAACAAAACCAGAAACAAACACCCCCCCCCATGTTTATACAGAATACATCTCAATTTGGACTAGACATATTTCAGTCCTTAATAGCCACATGTACTGGGGCTGAAGGAACAGTGTTAACAGTGAAGAGCACGGACTGTTCTCCCAGAGGTCCCAGGTTTGATTCCCAGCACCCACTCACAACCATCTGTGACTCCAGTACCAGGGCTTCTGATGCCCTCCCTCTTCCGGTCTCCACCAGTATCTGGCACGTGTGGCACACACATATCCATGCAGCTAAACCCTGATACATGTAAGAAAGCGTCAGAATCTTTAGGAAGTGGTCAGGTGTGCCAGCGGTTTTCACGTAAACAGCACATCTAGAAGCATCTTCTCAGTCATCTCAGTGGGGTCTCTGGCCAAGCCTGGTGGGAAGCAGGAGGCACTGTTTGTCCCCCCCCCGCCCAGACACTGGGTTTCTCTGTGTAACAGCCCTCGCTGACCTGGAACTCACTTGTAGACCAGGCTGGTCTCGAACTCAGAGACGCACTTGCCTCTACCTCCGAGTGCTGGGATTAAAGGCGTATGACACCATTGCTGGGCTTAGACTCCCACTTTATTTGACTGCCTCCCAAATGGATGCTCTACCCTGGATCTCATCCCCCACCCCAACTCTAGACTTAGTACCTCTGCTATAGCTCTTCCCTCTGTTCCTACAGTGAGCATTTCAGACTCCCCATTTCTAGAGCTGACCCTCTGTTCTCCTAGGGCCTACCCTGCTCAGTTGTTCAGTCTAGAGATGACCTTTGACTTCTTGCCCTCACAGCTATGTCCCACACGTCCCCAAATCCTTTGGCCTTATTGCTACACCATCCTCATTTCTCACTGTTTCTGCTGCCCTAGTCCGAGTTCACATCTCCCTGTGCTGGGGTCTCAGCGTGGGCATGCCCAGTGATTCTGCCAACACTCACATCAGATGGTGCTGCTTTGCTTAAAATGTTCCAAAGTTCCAGACCTGGTGGCACACACTTATAGCCCCAGTACTTGAGAGACTAAGACTGGAAGATCATAGGTTCAAGGCCAGCTTGGGGTTCATAGTGAACTCATATCTTAAAAACCAAAGGAAAATAACACTTTTCAAAGTTTCTTTTTATATATTTATATGTATTAATTATTTATATGTATTTATTATGTATACAATATTCTGTCTGTGTGTATATCTGCAGGCGAGAAGAGGGCACCAGATCTAATTATAGATGGTTGTGAGCCACCATGTGGTTGCCGGGAATTGAACTCAGGACCTTTGGAAGAGCAGGCAATGCTCTTAACCGCTGAGCCATCTCTCCAGCCCTCAAAGTTTCTATATCAGTATTAAAACCCTGTGCTTCTAGTGGCCCTTGAGACCTTACTCTGTGTGGTTATTGTTTTGCCTCTTTGGCTGCCTTCCCCCAGGACAGCTTACCATTCCTCAGATATGACAGGTGAGCAGAACCTGTGTCTCCATACTTGCAGGTCTCCCTGCCTAGAACCTTCCCCCACTGCTGCTTCCCCCACTGATACTCAGCCATTACTTGTCTTCAGATCTGCCCTTTGCTGTCTCTTCAAGGAGGACGCCACAGCCGCTCTGTCACACAGCCGGGATTTTAGTCTGCTGTGTTCTCGGGCCTCATCCTCAGTGCCCGGAGCAAATGCTGCTCCCCTAGAAGATCCGACTCACCCTAAGTCGAAGGCACTTTCAGTGGGGGTTCCTCAGCCATGGCTCTGATGACAACTCGGTGAGCCAGGATGTGGTGTTTTCTTCCCTTTTTCAGGCCAAGGCCCAGCAGGGCTGGCTCGTGGTGGGCACAGTGGGCTGCCCAGGTCCTGAGATCTCCCAGTCCTTCAAGGTCCCCATCACTAGCTGCCTAGAGTTCATCTGGGACCGGCCTACTCTCCTTGTGCTGGGTAGGTAGGCTATCCCTGCTTTTCCGTTTTCAGTTGTCTATTTTCTAAGCATGTGGACTTCAGGTTGGGGCTCCCTAACACTGTCGCGTGTCCTGCAGGCAATGAGGGCTCTGGTCTGTCCCAGGAGGTTCTTGCCTCCTGCCAGCTGCTCCTTACTATTCTGCCCAGGCGCCAACTGCCTCCCGGTCTTGAGTCCTTGAATGTGTCTGTGGCCACAGGTGAGTCTACATCTCCCTCAAGCCCAGCTCCATGGTGGTGGCTTCTGTCTCCTCTCATTTTCGGACTGATTTACCCTGAACAGGCTGCTCCCTCTATGCCACACTTGTTTGTGAAAACAGGAGTGTGCCCTGCATGTGTCTTGAGCCCCTCCATCTCCCTATTGCCTTTAGGAATTCTTCTACACTCCATTTGCAGCCAGAAGAAGGGCTTTTCTGCACAGACCGAGAAAGGACAACTTCCCCAAGACACTTGAGAACCCTTAGCTACACCTGGAGGACTCAGAGAGGCCCAGTACCCAGGACTGCCACTGTGGTCGGAAAAACAGGCTCAAAGTGGGCTCACCTCGACTGAGATACACCTGTGTAGGAATTGGACCGAGTCGCATGCCGATTCTCACGCAGGCTTGAAGGTGCCAGGTTCTCTGCCTGTGAGAGCCTGTTTATTGGCTATGGTCAGTGGAGACCAAGAGGGTGGGGTGTCATTTCCATTTGGAAATGGTAGTTTGCTAATTTCCAGGATGTGTTAAGACAGACGGTGTCTGTCCTGGATCTTTCCTAGGAGGAGTCAAAGGGCTGTCTTGGCATGAGAAAGAATGGGTAGTCCTGTGCAGGGTGTGTGGTGTGTGAGCGTGAGGATGTAGAGGGAAGTTGAGTGGACTGGTGCTCATCCCTACTCCTCCCTACTCCTCCGGGTGATGAGGATGAAGTAAATGAGGGGTTCCCTCCAGTGAGTGCCTTACAGCTGAGCTGTCCTGCCCTGTCTCTCCATTAGGTGGCAGTATTGCTCTTTGTGTCACAGTTTTGATGTACACACACACACACACACACACACACACACACACACAGACAGGCGCGTGCCTGGTAGAACCTATGACTCAAAGCTCTTGCTTCTGAATCTGAGAGGTTATGAAGTTAGGGTCACTATTATGTAATTCTAAATAGGCTTGGTCCCCTCCTCCAGGGTCCCACGAGTGGATAAAAAATGTGATATTGCAGAATAGTGTTACACTCTGGGCTGCACGTTGGAACACCTAATAAGCATTAACAGAACAAGGCCAATATAGCAGCCACTGTGTGATGCTGAGAAGGGTGGGTAAACCCTGGGCAGTAGGATTTTCTTTCTTTCTTTTTTTCCTTTTTGAGACGGGGTTTCATATACTATGTACCTAGGGTGTCCTGAAACTTGTCCTTTAGCTGAAGATTACCTTGAACTTTTGATTCTCCTGCCCCCACGTCCCAAGTGCAAGAATTCAAGACATCCCCCACTGTGCCCTCTTTATATGTAGCTGCGGGTAGTTCCAGGACTCTGCGCAAGCTAGACAAGCTCTCTACTTACTGAGCTCCATCTGAGCCCTAGGCTGGATGATCCTTTGCTGTAGGATCATCAACTGTCCCGAGCACGATGCGATGTCCCCACTAGACTCCAGGAGGTCTGTATCCTATCTCCAGTTATGAAACAAAGCTGTCCTCACATGACCAGATATCTCTGACTGACAGCCCTGAGTGTGGAATGGAGGACCTCCCTGAGTTGTAATCCCTGAGGCTGTGAGACTTGGGACAAGTCACCTCCATGCTCTCTATCCTTGTAGGATATAAAGAACAATGGGAGCTTGGTGCCCGTTTCCTCTGCAATCTCCCTGGGGTAGGATCCCAACAGCAGTGAGCACTTAGTACACGGTTTGAATTTGTTTGCAGAAGGCCTGGAGTCCTTGCTTTTCTTGCTGCTGTTGAAAATACCGAACAAAAGCACCTAAAGGAAGGGTTTCTTTTGGCTCAAGTCTGAGGAAACGTTTTCATTTCCTCATAGTGGGGGAAGGCATAGCAGCAGGATGGGTGTGAGGCAGGAGCTGGGGCCCTGGATTGGGTGCTGGGGCCCTGGATGCGGGTGCTCGCTCACTCTCTCTCCTTCCCCTGTTCATTTAGTTCAGGGCTCCTGTCGTGGGGCGGTGCTGCCCACATTCAGAGAAAGCTGTCCTTCCTGTTAGTCCTGTCTGAGAACACCCTCAAAGACATGCCCAGGGGTGAGCCTCCCAGGTGATCCCAAAGACAGGCAAATGGTCAGTGAAGATGAGCCGTCACAGGTCCCATGGTCCCGTAAAGTTTTTCTCCTAAGGAAAGACGGAGAACCCTTCACCACCATTCCCCCAGCTCCCCACCTTGAGCTGTGTGTCCCCAGCTGCCACACAAGCTCTGATGACCGCTGAGCTCAGGCTGTGCTGTCTCACCAACGAGCAGGGATTTGGTTTTTGTCTTTTTATTGTTTTGTCAATTTTATGAATTCAAATATAGATTTTTAGCATTGCCTGTGCCTTGGAGTCATGGGGTAGGGAAGGGGTTGTCTGTTAATGCCCAGAAGCACCAGATCAATTAAATAACAGTCTCCAGGAAGGAGCCAGGGGTTCCTCTTGATTTTCTTTGTGTCTTCTTTTCCCTTAAGTGTGTGTGTGTGTGCGCGTGCGTGCGTGTGTGCACACAACAGCACGCATGTGGAGATCAGAGGATAACTCCCTGGATGGTGTCAGTCCTTGCCTTCTGCCATGTGGATTCAGGGGATCAAATTCAGGTCATCAGGCCCAAGGACAAGTGCCTTTACCCACTGAGCCACCTGACCTACCCGGGCAGTTACAGAGAGAAACCCTGTATCAAATAAACAAACAAAACCCCAATGTTTTTGTGTCTGTGCATGTGTGCTGTATACACTGGATCAGTATTTCTTAAAGGTTCCAGTTGGTATCAGGGTTCAGGAATCCTTGGCTTGCTAGGCATGGTGGTGCATACTTGTAATCCCAGCACTCAGGAGGCTGAGGCAGCAGAGTGTTAATGAGTTTGAGAATACCAGCCAGGGCTATGTAGCAATACCCTGTTTTTTTTTGGGTTTTTTTTTTTTTGGTTTTTTTTTTTTGTTGTTGTTGTTGTTGTTTGGTTGGTTTTTTATAACATTTATCCCCATCTCCTAGGTGGTGCCTAGTGCCTCTCAGGATGATCTAGTGTTTGACATACCATTATAGGCTTACCTTCAGCACAGCCTCTAACGAAATTAAGCTGTCCTGCACCCCTGGTAATAGGTCTGTTTACACTAAGAAGGTTGGAAAAGCACCAAGACCCCCAGGTTCTCTGTGCCCAGGCAGACTTCAAGGGATCCCTGCTGTGAGAACTAATGTCCTTAAGAGATTGTCTAAAACTGCTGGGTGGATTTTTTTTTTTTCCAGCTTGACTCTAGTTGGAGTGTTCCGGGGGGGGGGGGGGGGGGGGGAAGAAACCCCAACTGAGAAAATGCCTCCATCAGATTGGCCTGGAGGCCAGTCAGTGGGCATTTGCTTGATGAATAATTGATGTGGGAGGGCCTAGCCCATTTGTGGGTAGTGTGTGCCGCCCCTGGGCAGGTGGGTAGTCCTAGGGTGTAAATGAAAGCAAACCAGGCTGGAGCCATAGTTCATCAGCTAAGCACACTGGCAGCTCTTCCAGGTTCAGTTCCCAGCACTCAGGTGGCAGCTCACAGCCATGGGCAGCTCCAGTCATAAGGAAGCTGGCACCAAGCACCCACATGGTTAAAACATTCCGGGCCCCAGTTTTCATCGTCCATCGATAAGACGCAGATGCAAGAGCATACAAGGAAAGGCCACCGCTCACTTCCGGAGGCCACTTGCTGTTTCCTGCAGCACCTGAAGACCAGCCTGGAGGTCCGGGCACTGGGATGTGCTTCTCTTTCATACTGGCCTCAGTTTCCCCAGAGGTTCTAGACTCCTATTCAGCTGCAATACAGTGATTTTCCGTGGGATACTGGGAGGAGTTGAGGGAAGGCTAGACTTGAAAGAACGTTTACAGAATTCCCTTTGGGCCAGTCCCCTCCGCGTTCCCCCTCCATCCTGGCTAAGATGTGAAGCTCTCAGGAGGGCTGGGAACTAACTTGGAATTTTCCCAGTTGCTGAATGGATCCCACACTTTACACATCCCAACTTTCCTTTCCCCTAGTCGGCCAGCCTGGAGAGTGTGTGTGTGTGTGTGTGTGTGTGTGTGTGTGTGTGTGTATAAAATCAAGAGGCTACATTGTCAAACCTTCCCTACGCCTGGGGCCCTAAACTAGATCCCTCTACTTGCTCCCGCAGGGCCAGGCACCAGGGATCCCCTCAGTTTGTAAATGTAATCAACCTTGAGGTCTCTCACTTCCACAGGTGCAATTAGCATGCCCATCTGCTAATCTCTGATTAATGATGTTTACAAACAGGGACTCTGCTCTGAGCACCTCAGCCCCTCCTTCCCCCAGCTGGGAGGTGGGGGGGGTCTTCTCAGCATCCCCCCCCATTTTGCAGCCCTCCCTATCCTCTCCCTCCTTCTCCAGTTCTCCAGGCAGTGGGCTGAGCTGTACCCTGCACACCTTGGAAGGAGAGAGCGAACAAACAGGAAGCCTTAATGGTGGGCTGGAATCCTACCCACCTTTCATTCTTCCCCCTCTGGAACTTCAAGGACACATGGTGACCATGCTGCCTTTATCTCCCACCCCAGCCCTGCCTCTCTGTATGGCATCCTTGGTGGGTACATGCCTGGTGTGTTGTACCAAAAGCGCAGAGAACTTTTAATTTGAATTTCCTTTATTAAGTAAGGTCTCATGCAGCCTCAAACTCACTATGTAGTCAAGGTTGGCCTTAAACTCCTGGATTCTTCTGCCTCCATCTCTGAAGTGCTTAGGTCAGTTTATTTGTTTCTGGAGATCCTACCCAGAGGCTAATGCATCTTAAGCAAACGCTGTACCATCCCAGCTATATCTTCAGCACTGGCCTCGAACTCATGGTCTCTCTGCCACAGCCTCCTGAGTGCTAGTATAGGCATACACCACCATGCACCATGCTGTGATCACAGATTCCAGACAGTCCCATGTTGTTGGTCCTGATGTTGGCTTTGCTTTAGCTAAGTTGCTTCTTCTGTAAAATAGAGGCAAGATGGTGCCTATTCTATAGGTTTCAACTAGAGGGGAGGATTCGTAATCAGATATATGAAAGAGACTTAGCCCGGTGTACAGGAAATAGTAGGTGCCCATGTGTGTGAGCTTTGTACTGCAATTGAAAATATCGATGATGATGAAAGGGGGCTTCTGAAGTCAGAAGATGCCCGAGGACCCCTCCTTCTCTCCTCACCCCCTCTCTGGGGAGAAGGGCAGGTCCCAGCTCATTACTGGTTGGGGCTGGGGTGGAGGTGTCAGATTAGAATCACTCCTGGGTCTGTTCGCAGCTTCCCTGTTTCATTAACACCTCCCCGGTGGTCTTAGGCTCATCCTGCGGGGGAAGCACTCCAGAAAGTTCTGACCACCTCCCATCCAGCCTGAGCTCGGTGGTCCTCATTTAAAGGCTGTGCTCCAAATGTTCACAGAGAGGGGCCTTACACTAGGGAAGCTGGCCACTAACCAGGGAGCTGCCATTATTCCCCTCTCCTGCCTGGTCAGGAGGCACCACACTTGGGGTACCCCATTCTTTACCTGCCCCTCTCAGCCTCTCATCTGTAGGTTGGTGTCAATTCCTCCCTAACCCCCACCCACTCCCGCCCAGGACTACATCCTGGTTCCTTCCTTCAGGATCCTCAGGGTGAATGTGGCTTGAACCTTACGTCCAATTCCCACTCGCCTTTCCTGACATGGACTCGCCTCTGAAAACTGCTTATCATTTGCATTCTCTGAAAAATGAGGAAACCATACCTCATTAGGTATGCGTGGTGCTCTATAAATTGTGAACCCAGTAAATTTTTTTTTCCAGGAGGATTCTAACCCACATCCATCTTGGGCGAACCCAGTAATTGTTAACAATGGCCATTCGCTGTGGGCAAAACTGCTCTGAACATTACCTTACCGTTTTGCAGGCAGAACCTTGTTTTTGGACTAGGGTGGGTGAAGGGGGAGGAAGGCCAGAGAGAGGCCCTGTAGTCTCCAGCTCTCTTTTTCCAGCTTCTTCCAAGACTGGAAAGGAAAGTAGGCTGCTTCTAACAAAGTTCCCTTCAATTGCAGCCACAGAGGGATTTTCATGGCTGCTGGGTCTCTCCATTACTCTTCCGTTTTGGAGGACGCCCTCACTGGCTGCAGGGGAGGAAAGCTACTGGCTCTGCTTTCTCTTACTGGCTCTTTGTTCCTTAGGCTCTCTGCTTTTCACTGGGGTCTGTGGGTATCAGAAAGGAGACTCCTTGAAAAGCAGTTGATTATGTGGCTTATTAGCAACCCCAGACACTTTCTACAAATTGGGCGTTTCCCTTAGGGGAAACGGAAACAGTCTTGGTCCCTTCTTGCGAGTGTCCTTCTGTCCCTCTGCAGGCAGGCAGGGGTTACTGTGCTTATTGTTATATTATCATTGTGTGTACGTGTGTGTGTGTGTGTGCCACAGCATGTATGTGTGTGAGTGCCACAACATGTGTGTGTGAGTGCCACAGTGTGTATGTGTGTGAGTGCCACAGTGTGTGTGTGTGTGTGTGTTACAGCATATGTGTGTGTGTGGGTGCCACAGCATATATGTGTGTGTGTGCCACAGCATGTATGTGTGTGTGTGCCACAGCATGTATGAGGAGGCCAGGGAAGGATTTTGTGGAGTCGTTTCTCTCCCACTTTTACATGGGTTCCAGGTCTGTCAGGCTCTTGCCTCCTTTACCCACAGGGTCTCAGGTCGCTCAGGCAAGCCTCCAGCTCACTGTGTAGCTGAGGTTGACCTTAAACTCCTGCTGCCTCCATCTTGCTTGGTTGCAGAGGGGCACCACCATGCCTGGCTTACACAGTGCTGGGGGCTTTGTGTATGCTTGACAAGAGAGCTACACCCCAGTCCAGTCATTTCGTGTCTCAGGCACCCTGCTGTTTAAATAACTAAACGAGTGAAGAGATCCTGAGCCTGGAGGCTACTGCTTCCCTTCCTTCTCTCCAGAAAAAGGCCCCCCATGTTTCCTGCTGGTCTGGACCTTCCACTCAGACCAAGTCAGAGGCAGCAAGTCCGTAATCCCCAGCTGCAGCTGCTTTGATTCTGTGGGGAAAATGGGTTGATAGAGGGCCAAGAGAAAGCTCCCTAGACCCCCGGGCTCTGCTGAGACCATCTGCACCAGGGCCTGGCATCGACAGCTCTTACCACAGACAAGGTACCAGTAGGGTTGGGCTTTGTGCAAGATGCTGAATTTTGTCTCATCTGAGCCCTGAGTCCCTCTTATATCTGTGGCTCTATCACCTTGGTGGTTTGGAATCAGGAGCAATAGCATATGGTAATGGCGATGATGCACCTAAGGCTCTCCAGTACTCACAAGATGGCTTAGTTAACCACAGTGAATTCTTAGGGCACCTTGGAAGAAGGGCTGTTCCTCCCTTTAGCTTGTAGATGGGAAACTGCACTTGCCCATGGTCATTCTATGCAATCAGAGGGCTTGGGAGGGACAAAAGGATGGGTGAGAACAGGACAGAGGCAGGAAAAGAACCCTCTAGAACGATGTAGGAGGCCTGTGGCTGAGAGCAAGCCAAATCTACAGTGACATCCTACCTCAGCGCGCCCCGCCCCTAGCTTCCCACTGGGCTGTGCATAGGCTTGCCCCAGGTCATAAGACCTGCAGTGGGTGCTGCAGGGAGTCTCAGTCCCCTGGAGAACCTGGAGTTGTGTTCAAACCCTGTGTCTTCTCATTGTGAAGTAGAGTTTGCACTCCCTGTCTGTCCCTTTTCTCTTTTATTTTCTCCTCTGACTCTCATTACCCCAGGGGCTGATCAATGGCAGCCGCTGGTTATTGATCTGGATGGGCATTCAAGTGTGGCTGCCCCAGGCCAGTATTGATGGAGAGGATTGGTACTGAGGCTGGGGTAGAGTGTGGCTGGGAACTGGGGGTCCAGAGAAGGAAGTGGGGCTCCCTCTCCTCTGCTGGGACTTGACAGTGGAACTTTTTTTTATTGTTGTTGTTGTTTTGTTTTTGAGACCTTGTTTCTCTGTATAGCAATCCTGGCTGTCCTGGAACTTGCTCTGTAGACCGGGCTATCCTTGAACTCACAGAGATCACCTGCCTCTGGGATTAAAGGTGTGTGCCACCATGTGCGACTTCTTCCTTCCTTCCTTCCTTCCTCCTTCCTTCCTTCCTTCCTTCCTTCCTTCCTTCCTTCTTTCCTTCCTTCCTTCTTTCCTTCCTTCCATCCAAAAGATTTATTTATTTATTATATATACTGTATTCTGCCTGCATGTATGCCTGCAGGCCAGAAGAGGGCACCAGATCTCATTATAGGTGGTTGTGAGACACTATGTGGGTGCTGGGAATTGAACTGAGGTCCTCTGGAAGAGCAGCCAGTGCTCTTAACCTCTGAGCCCTCTCTCCAGCTTCTGGAATTGTATAATTTTAAACAGGGAGGCTGAGGCAGGGAGATTAAGCATCACGGGCTAATCTGGACTACCTAGCAATTTTCAGGCCAGTTAAACTACACAAGCAAGAGTCTGTCACAATCACTTCCCCATCCTGCCCAGGAAAACAACAAAAACAAAGTTGGTACTCCAGGGGGTAGGCCATCTTGGTGTCATCCGGGGACTTGAATGTCCAGTCCAGTCCTAGCTGGTATGGAAGGGGAGTTTGAGGCAAATGAATTAGCCAGTATCCAGGCCACAGCCAACTTACAAAAGTCAAAGGGTCCCTATTTGTGACTTCTTTCCCATTAATACTGACCTTGATGTTGGGCAATACCCAGGCAGACCCTGTGCCAGACCCCTCACTGCCAAGACCTCTTAGATCCCATTCTCTGTACCCCTATCAGATACGTTTAGACCAGCCACACTACAGACACCTGCCTGGGCCTTTGTACTGCAGGGTAGGGGCAGAGAAGGTATTTCAACCCTCCCCATGTCAGCCCCAATAAAGTCTATAGTGTGTCCCATCTTCAAGATGATACATAGAGTCAGGGATGGGTAGAAGAAGGCAGGGTAGCCCCACCCAGCTTGTGGCCCTGAGAGAGAACCATAGGTTGGGTTCATCTCAAGTGGAGCCTCTTCTCCTGGCTAGATAATTCAGGCCACAGAGTGTGAGTGTTTATGGCAGGCTAAGCCATACTCCATCTCTGCACACAGTCGCAGATGCTCAGAGACACACACAGACCGGCGTGACACAGGCAGACAGATACACACCTCTGCCTAAGCCGTGAAGGAAGACAGGAACCTCCAGATGACGTGCTTGCTCCCCATAAATCCATGACATATCCAGGGTCTTACGACCCTAAAAGACCATGGTTGGTGACCTTCAGCCCTGCACCACTTACCCACCCTGGCATCCCTCCTCTCCCTTAGAAGCTGCGCTGGTAGTTGAAGGACTGAAATGGGAGCAGGTAAAAGGCAACGGGATCTCCGAGTAGACTCGCAGAAAATTTGGAAGAAGATCAACGACCTTTCATGAGATTGGAGTTTTTTCCAGGATGGGTTGGGCCATCTCCGAGCACAATAGCAGAGCTGGGAGGGCCTAGGGATCAGGAGTCTACCACATATGAACAGAGAGGCAGAGGGCCAACAGACAGACAGGCGGGGTGTAGGCTGACATCCAGGGTTTACTGCCCTAAAGAACTAGGCAGGTCCAGATATCCAGAGACCTGAGTTGCTTTGAGTGCCCACAGTGACCCAAACTGGTTCAGAATGCAGGAGTCTGGACTCCCAGCCCTCAGAAGATGGCGCGGGGCTGTAGGGAGCAGTCACGGAGTATGGGGATGTGCAGCCACTGGGATCACTGGCTTCCAGGTGGAAGCTGATTTTCTGGGGGTTGATTCTGATCACGACAGTTTGCTGAGTACCTGATAGGCCCAGGAACCTGTTACCATGGTTCTGTAGAAAGCCTTGAAAGGGTCAACCTGCTTCAAGCTCCAGCGATTGAGCCTCTAGATCATTCGAGGTCCTTCAAGTAATAGAAGTAGATAGCCCTTGTTCAAGTGAGGCAAATGAGAATCAGCGACATTACATAGCTGGTGGGTGGTGGGGGCAGCAGCTCAACTACAGCCCGGCTGGGTCCTGACACCCAAACTTCCTCCATTCTCCTGGAAGCGTCCTCACCCCTCTCCTCTTCCAGCCTAGCTCACCTAGATCCAGTTTGGGTTCAGGCTTCACAGTGACAAGGACCCGGGGGGACCTCCTGCATAACTAGACTCAAAATGCAGGTACCCTCCAGTTCAGAGAACCTGGCCGGCCATGATCCTACTCGCCCCACTGGCTGACCCATTCAAGCTTTCCTTCTTTCAGAATGGCAGAAGGGGCCAGAGGCGACCAGCACAGCCTTCATATCCTCAGCCTGTAGCCCCGGTGCCATGTCTTACTCAGGCGGTCAGTTGAGTCCTTGCATTCCTCCAGTGACAGGAAGCTCACTACCCATTCCACCTCCAGCATCCTGGAAGACGGAGCAGCTGCCTGCTTCTCTCCAGGCATTCATAAGGAGGCTCCATAGTGGCAATTAGACAGGGCCTCCCACCCAGGCATGTGTCTGCAGAGGTGTGCTCCAAACAAAGCCTGCCCCACCTCCTGCCCCAGCCTCACACAGGAATGTCATGTGAGTTCATAGATGTGCCTGTATGTTTTCCCTACAGCCCCAGCCCAGAAGCTGGAGGCGGCTCTCTGGGTACCAAAGACAGGCCAGATTTATGGGACTGAGAGAAATATTTAGGCCTGAGACAGTTTGGTTGTGTTAATTATGGAAATCTAAAGATAATCTATATTTAATGCTGAATTTTGTCAAATTTGCTAAAGAATTAGGGGAGCGTGTGCAAATAGTGACACTTCAATGAAGAACAAGGTGCAATTAAACTCTGAAATTTACAGTGGAATAGTTGGAGAGCATGACAAATATAGTTATCAGCAGCAACTAATTAGGGGTCTGCTCGAGGTTTCTGGGCTTGATTAATCTTGCCTGGATGTTAATAAGCTATATGGGGCAGATGGTACTGGTTTGCAGTCTCCTTCTTTCCATGCTTGATCTAGATCACTTGGTATGAGAATGCGATCCATACAGTTCATCTGTCGGGCTAGCCTGGCCTAAGGGGGAAATGCTGGGACCCAACTCCTCAGGATATCCTTGAGCTATCCCCCTACTCACGCCTCAGTTGATCGATAAGCTCTTTTTCTTTTCTCCTGCTTTGCTTCTTCCTTTTCTTCTTCCTCTTTCTCTCCTTTTATCTTTTTTTTGAGACAGGGTCTCACCTAGTTCAAACCTCCTATGTAGCCGAGGCTGACCTCAAACTCCCGATCCGCCTGCTTCGGCCTCCCACGTGCTAGGATTACAGGCATGCCCTAGCATGCCTGGTTTGGTTGGCAAATCCTCCTCAGTGTCTTCCTTCAGAGTGAGATTTGATGAAAGGGAAGGAGAGTCCAGATAGGTCACGTCTGCTCCCTTGTACTGATGCAGCGCAGGGTGACGCCCACGTGCTCTCCCATCTCATGCGTGCAGGAAGGGACCCTGAAAGGGTCCCAACCTGATCCATTTTAGATTTCCGCACAGCTGCTTTGGTTCAATGGCTCTTCTCCCTATCCCCTTCCAGGGCAAGGAGGTCTGCAGCCTGGTCTGTGAGTCCTTGGTTAGCCTTTAGTCTGGGGTTGAGCTTCCTGCCCAGTTGGAGTGTGACTGCCAACCGAAGAGTTGCTGGTGAGCCCAGCTATGAAGCCAGACTCACGTCCCCGAAGCCCCAGCTTCCCTCAGTTAGGATTTTCCCAGGCCTTTAAGCCCCCTGGGCCCTGCCGCTTTTGTCTCCCCTTGGAGGGCGTCGCCACCTTTCAGGGGTCTCTATGTGACTAATTCCCACGAATCCTCTTTTCTCCCACCCGCCCATTCCTCAGGTGTTCTCTCGGCTGCCAGGATCGCCTGGGCATCCTCTGAGGAAAAGGGATGTGTCTGTCAGGTCGGTGCATGGGTCCGCTCTGAGCCGTCCTCCTGCTCCCTCTCGACATAGCCCAAGACAGGCTGTCAGCGGTAGCTGAGACTGGTGGGCATGGATGAATCGGCCAGATACCAGGTGCCTCCAGAACATGTCACAGGAGGATGGGACCCTGCTGTACCTGGTGGAGAAGACTCAGAAAAGGGTGTTGCAAGAGGACAGGGACCTTCAACATCCAGCCTCCCGAGAGGAGGAGGGTAGCTGCTTGGCAGCATTGGTTTCTCTTTCTGCTTTGGGTCTGAAGAACTTTGGGGTCAGGGGCTATTATTTTTAAATGTGTTTTTTTTTTTTTTTTTTTTTTTTTTTTTTTTTTTTTTGAGATAGGGTTTCTCTGTGTAACAGCCCTGACTGTCCTGGAACCTGCTTTGTAGACCAGACTGACCTCGAACTCACAGAGATCTGCCTGTCTCTGCCTCCTGAGTGCTGAGACTAAAGGTGTGAGCCACCACTGCCACCTGGAGATATGTGTGTTGTTTTATTTTTAAATCACATTTATTTATTTATTATGGGGGTGGCTCATTCACCAAACTGTGGAAGTTAGAGGACAATTGAGGGAGAGAGTTCTCTCCTCCACCTCACGGGGGTCCTGGAACTTGAACTGAGATTGTTAGGCCTGACAGCAAGTGCCTGCACCTACTGAGACATCTCATCGGCTCTGGAGCTAATTTATTTATTTATTTATTTAAAGCCAGGGTTTCTCTGTGTAGTTTTGGAGCCTGTCCTGACACTTGCTCTGTAGATCAGGCTGGCCTCGAACTCACAGAGATCTGTCTGTCTCTACCTCCCAAGTGCTGGGTTTAAAGGCGTGTGTCAGCACCGCCTGGCTGGAGCTAAATTTTTAAAAAGATTTTATTTATGAAGATGAGAGAGGGCTCAGAGGTTAACCTGGCTGTTCTTCCAGAGGTCCTGAGTTCAATTCCCAGCAACCACATGGTGGGCTCACAACTGTCCGTAATGTTGGTTATAACAACCTCTTCTGGCTTACAGGCATACATGCAGGCAGAATACTATATACAAAATAAATAACTAAATCTTTAAAAGATATTTTACCTACTTTCACTTTATGTGGGAGTATTTTGCCTGTATGTATATGCATTATACATATGTATGTATGACACTGTATGTATATGCAGTGTCAGAGGAAGAGAGCAGAAGAGGAGCTGAAGCCCCT
Organism: Myodes glareolus; assembly: GCF_982192425.1. NCBI lineage: Eukaryota > Metazoa > Chordata > Mammalia > Rodentia > Cricetidae > Myodes > Myodes glareolus. The sequence goes on from NC_142034.1 coordinate 37,858,463, forward strand.
GGAACTGGAGGTACAGAGAGTTGTGACCCACCCACCACGTGGATGCTGGGAGTCACATCATGATATTCTGGAAAATCAGCAAGCATTCTTAGCCACTGAGCCGTCTCCTCAGCCGTCTGGGGATTTTTCTTCTTCTTCTTCTTCTTCTTCTTCTTCTTCTTCTTCTTCTTCTTCTTCTTCTTTTCTCGAGACAGAGTTTCTCTGTTTAACAGTCCTGCTGACTATCCTGGAACTTGAGTTGTAGACCAGGCTCGCCTTGAATTCACAGAGATCCGCCTCCCTCTGCCTCCAGGAGTGCTCAGATTAAAGGCGTGCGCCACCATTGCCCGGCCAGGTTATAGACTTTTATTAGAGATATTTCCATATCTAAAATACCGTTTTGTCCCGCTCCTATCCCCACACCCACATCTGGAAGCTTTAGTTATACTTGACACCTCCCAACACTTTCCTGGAGTTCCTGGTTGCCTGCAAACGTGAACTTTCCAGGGGTTTTGCAGCAGTCTCTTGTGATGCTAGACTTTGCCACTAGAGGACAGTAGACTCCGTAGACACGCAAAGTTTGAGCCCAAACTGCTGCAGGCAACCTTAGCCTGCTTTGCTGGGCTGTCCCCTGGCCCTCCAGCCTGAGACCCACACTATTGTTTTTCAAGACTAGAGGATTTGGGGAGAGGGCGTGTTTTGGCGGAGATCTCCTTTGAGATCTGAGTGGAAACGACAGAAGGAGCTTTGCATGGTGGTATCACGTTGAGAGGTTCCCAGAGCAGGGTTGATTTGACCCACACTCCAGATGGGGAAATATCTTAGTTACAACTGCATCTCACAGAGGCTGGTGTGTCAGGTGTGCAAAGAGGACTTAAAGATAGGTGCAGTGCAAACTGCTGAAGGTGACGTGGCCTGAAGGCAGAGAGTTGGAATTTGAATTCAGATCTCTCTGACTTTCATGTCTTACCCCCTCTCCCCAATAACAAACAGCCTTTCCAGTCAGTCGTTCAAGATCCTATTCTAACCCTTCCTTGTTATTGTCACACTGAAGGTAACTGAATGATGCGGGGGGCCTCAGACCCCGGTTTCCAAACTTTCATGTCCCTGCATCTGTGACCAGGTCCCTGGCCTCTCTGAGCCACAGTTTTCTGTAAACAGGTCAGGTGACAGTGCTTAGCTCCTCCCTTCTTCCAAGGGCTTTGCAGGATGGAATGAGATGGTGGCTGCTGAGACCCCTCTCCTCTAGAACCCCTGTGATTTAGGACTAGACCATTTCTCTGGGGCTCTCGTTGGACATCTTGAGGCCTGGGGTGGGGGGTTCTAAACACCCAGTGTCTCCTCAAGTCCTTTTTTTGTGGAGGAAGAATGGTCTGGGGTCTCCTTCCTCAGGAGCTTCAAGCCTTCACAGCCTCAAGAAGGGATCGGGCTCCGTTGCCATGGTAACACGGACCAGCCGCCTGCAGGGCCGGTTCTGTGCCAGCCGCATTGACCTCACTTAGGATGATTACTTTTCGGCAAATAAAATAATTGTGCTAATAAAGAGGCTGTTCGCCCCTCACCCCCTACCCTGCTTGGCCTGCTTCCCATACCCATCTGGGGCAAAAGCAGCTTCTTCTGCCCTCTTATCTCCCGCGGGGTGGGGGCATCCTGCATCCTCTAGTGTCCTGCATCCTCTAGTGGGATGTGGACTGGGATCCCGTCCTGGTTTTACTTTGTAGTAGCACTAAGCATCACCCTGTCTTGCCTTTGCCTCCTAGTCAACATCTGTGAAGAAGTCACCTGGGTGAGATGCTACCCTCATCCTGTCTGCCTTGGATGTGTTGGAAATCCTTGCGAAGGGCCACTATTCCGTGTGCCAACTGTGTGAGTTGGGGCTTCAATACTATTTACACGTGAGAAGACTAAGGCTCTGACAGAGGAAATGTGGGGGCTTTAATTTTTTTTTACATATTTATTATTTGTGGTATGTGTGTGCATGTGCGTGTGTGATCTTTACACATGCCAACAAGCTATTCTTCTACCATGTGTGTCCTAGACATGGAACTCATGTCGCTGGGCTTAATGGCAAACTTTGTCACCTGCTCAGTTATCCCTTTGTTCCAGGAGGAACTCGGGCTTGGTGACAAGAGCCTTTTCACCCACTCCAAAACAAAGCTTTTCCACTGAAGCTGTTGCTCACTGGATCTTGGGGCTCCATGACTGAAGGAGCCCTCTTCACGTGATGCCAGAAGTCTACTGTACAGATGTGTTCCAGGCTAGAACCCTTCCTTTTCCACTCTCACCTCTGGGTAGCATCCCACTTCCTAGAGCCGACCCCTGAGCTGGAGTTGCCTGCTGGGTGCACTAGGTGGTGCTCCAATACTAGCCAATGTTCAGATCATGCCGTGGTCAGTGGGCAGGGTGGGCACAGCTTGGGAAGAAGGCAGGTCTCGCTGGGTCTAACACCCAAGGCTAGAGCTGTGCCAAGGGCACCTGGACACAGATGCCAAGATGGGGACTGAGGACTGAACACACTCATTTGACTTCTGGTCACTCATGGGGCTCTAGTGTTTAGTTCTAAAATAACAGTGGTGAGGACATAGAAGCCAGGGGAGGGGAGAGGAGAGGAGGGGAGAAGAGAGGAGAAGGTAGGGGGCGGGAGAGGGCTACGCTGAAGTCTGGCTAAGCCGTTCATCTGGTGAGGGCGTGGGGAAGCTATCTTCTCACTGATAGCTGTGGGCCCAGGGTATATCTTACTTGTCCTTTGAGCCTTGAGCTTGTGAGAGTTGTGTGTGCTTGAGGAAGCCCAAGGGGCTGTGGGGGGAGGGGTCAGCCTGACTCCTGGGGCCAGACCCAGACTCTGGCTCCAAAGAGCTGGGTGGTTTTGTCCTAGTTAGCCGTCCTAACCACGTGACCTTGGGTGAATCATTGAGACTTCGGGCTTTGGGAATCATAACAGCAGGCTTCAGAGTTTGGAGGGGACTTAAATAGGATTATGCACACAAAGCCACCCTCAGGAGACTGTGGCCCTGGACTGGAAGTGGTACCTGCATCTCTTCCCGCCTTCAGTTCCCTGGAAACACTGTTGTTAACTGAGTAACTCAGAGTAGGGGATGCGGTGGGGGATGGAAGCTTCTGGGACTGACAACAATCTCCTCACACTGTGGGGTCCAATCTTCTAGAACACCCTGCCTTAGACACTATCATTTCCCTGTTTAGAAATCATGACAGTTAATTTTTGTCAACTTGTCATGAACTATAGTCGCTTGGAATAGGGAACTTCAAATAGAAATAAAAATTGCCTCCATCAGACTGGCCTGTGGGGAAGCCTGTTAGAGTTTTTTTTTTTTTATTCAGGGTGGGGGAGTTAGTGACTGAAGTGGGAGGGCCCAGCGCATCACTGTGTGTGGTGCCAGCCCTGGGCAGATCGTCCTGGGTTCTGTAAGAAAGCAAAATTAGCAAGTCTTTATGAGCAATCCAGTAAGCAGCATCCATCCATGGCCTCTGCTTCAGTTCCTGCCTCCAGGTTCCTGTCCTGAGTTCTTTTTTTTTTCTTAATTTATTTATTATGTATACAATATTCTTTCTGTGTGTATGCCTGCATGCCAGAAGAGGGCACCAGACCCCATTACAGATGGTTGTGAGCCACCATGTGGTTGCTGGGAATTGAACTCAGGACCTTTGGAAGAGCAGGCAATGCTCTTAACCTCTGAGCCATCTCTCCAGCCCCCGTGTCCTGAGTTCTTGTCTGGGTCTGTCAGCCAAATAAACCGTCCCTCTCCAATCTGCTTTTGATCCGAATATTTCATCACAGCAGCAAGTGTGGACCGAAGTGGAAGGCCTCAGCCATCTCTGACTATACAGGGCCTGCCCTGCATCCTTGGATGTCTCTCTGTGACTGTCAGGGTTCTGTGGATCCAGAGAGAAAAAGAACCCCAGAAACATCTTGGGAGAGGAGGCAGAGGGTAGACTTGCTAAGTGTCTCTTAAGTCTACCTCGTGTCTGGTACAGGTGAGGAAACTGAGGTAGGGGAGACCATGGGGACTTGTAGTTGGGACCTTAAATGTCCTGCAGAGGCCCATATGTTAAGAGCTTGGTCCCCAGGATGGTGCTATGGAGAAGTAGTGGAGCCCTGGGGAGACATGCCTGGGAAGGTCATGGGGCTTTGGATGCATGCCCTCAAGGGGAGACTGACCCTTCATCTCCCTCTTTGACTTTTCTGGCCTTGAGGCGAACAGTTTTACTCTTCCGTATGCTTCCTGCCATTGCCACTTCTGCCAGTGGCCTAAAAGCCATGGCTTGATACGCAGGAGCCTCTAAATCTCTGAGCCAAAACCAACCTTTCCTTTTTATGTGTTGACTTCCAGGGCCACTGACACAGGGACAAACCTCAAACCCTAAAGGCAGGGACTAGGGAATGAATGAAGGGACGAATTGACCTCCCAACCTCTTGAGGGTTCAGGGGCTGTTACCGAGAAATTCCCAGGGGAGATGCTGGCATAGGTGGGCTGGGGAGGCGCCAGCAGTTAGGACAGAGACTGGCAGGACAGGTCTAGAGGGTGGCAGGAGGGATCGATGGAGGCAGACTCATTCAGTTAATAAACTGCCTACGCATTCAGTATATATGGTGCTGGGTGCTGAGAATGAGGGGGCCAGGTAGACAAGGTCTCCCCAGCAGCTGAGGGAATCCCCTGGAATCAGACTGTGTGAGGAAGTGACTTACCCAGCCTCTACCATATTTAAGTTCTGAGTTCATCTGTAAAATGGGGATAATACTGTCTCTGGGGTAGGACCATCGTGAATGGTAGATTCCGAGAAGGCAGTGGACTCAGGGCCAGACACTCAGTCAACAGAGACCGCTGGGGGCTTGGTCAGCATTATTGTGACCACTGACTCTGGAGGGTGTGACCTGGTGCAGCTCCTTCACCTTTCATGAACCTAGTGTTTCTCATCTTGACAGATGGGTTCATAACCTCTGTCCTGCTGAGACCTTTGTAAACTACGCAGAGGGAAAGGGCCAACTTAGATGGGGGAGTGTGGCCATCAGAGTTTCATACTTGTGCTCCATCTTTTTATTAAATTACATTTTATTTACACTCATTCATGACATGGTGTGTATATAGAGGTCAGAGGACAACTTACAGGAATCGGTTCTGTTTCCACCATGTGGATCCCTGGGATCAAACTCAGGTCATCGGGCTTGGAGGCGAATGCCTTTACCCACAGAGCCACCTCACGGGCTTGTGTTCCATGTTTCCTGCAAGTCACCGGGGCTCTGGCGAGCTGGCCGGTGCACATGTGGCACCCTGGCCTTGGGAACGAGGTGCTGGCAGAGGCACGGAGATGAATGTTGGGCTCAGCTGAGAATTATCACTGCTCCCCAAGGGCACTATGGAAGTCAAGAAATAAATCTCCAGGTGAGGATGGAATCCACTCTCTCCCTCCAGCTGCTCAACTTAGTGCTGGGCCTGGGCAGGGCTGTCAATAGGCATGGGGAGTTCCCTCCCTTTTGGGGTACATTCTTCCCCACCTAGCTCACCCACTCCTCCTTGAAATCATCTGACCTACTGCTGAGCTACTGGGCGCTGTCCCACGGGGCAGAAATGTCATGTGACCTTCAGGTGCACAACCTGATATTAGTACAGAAACAAGAAAGCAGTCCTGGGGCGGGGGGGGAGGCGCTGGCAGATGAGCAGCTCTGTCCCTGCATAGCTCCCCACACCGGATAGTAGGGAGGGCAAGAGCTTGAGAAACTGTCTTCATAATGGTACAATTTTAGCTGGGCATGGTGATGTCAAGCAGGTGGATCTCAAGTTTGAGGCCAGACTGGACTACATAGTGAAATTCTGACACACACTGATACACACACACACACACACACACACACACACACACACGCAGAGTGAGTGAAAGAGAGAGAGAGAGAGAGAGAGAGAGAGAGAGAGAGAGAGAGAGCACAGTTTGCTGCCTGTATCTCTCATAGTTATATTAGATCTCTAGATGTGTTTCTTTCCCAGGAGAGCAGAGGAGGACAGGGTTTCCCACCCAGCAGGGGCTGAGAGAGCTGAAGGAGAGAAGGTTTTGCTAGTTAGGTTTCCAGGCTGTTCCCTGGAGCAGAGACTAGGAAGCTAAATTTATATTCTCTCTCCTTCTCCCTCCCCCACATCTCGCAGGGTCTCATGTTGTTCTCAAACTCACTGTGTAGTGGAGGGTGTTCTCGAACTCTGATTGTCCTGCCTTCATCCCCCATGGGCTAGAGAGTGTGCAGCTCTGTGCCATTTATGAAGTACTATGGATCAAATCAAGAATTTTGCTCACGCTAAGCGAACACTCTACCAACTGAGTTACATCTCTGTAAAGCTCAACATCTGCTCTACGCTCCATGGTACACGAGCTGGGAACCAGGCTTGGAGATTTAAAAACACACGCACACACAAGCAGACAGAGAGAGACATGGGGATGTGGGTCATCCTTGATACAAGAAGGCCCACTTTATTGTGCTCAGGGGCAGCTTATATTGTGCTCTGGCCACGCCCCAGCTCTCGGGATCTTTCGGTTGCAGGCCCACCAGAACCCACTCTCCTGCCATCAGGGTCTCGTGCTCAGAGCAGCTGCAGGCACAGGTAAACAAGTTGTTTTGCTCAGTTCACTCCAGCAGGCAAAGGGTGTGAGGCAGGCAAAGAAAGTCAAGGGGCCAGCGGGCTGCAGCCCCCAACACATCTCCAGTCTTTCCTTTTGTTTTTTTGGTTTTTTGAGACAGTGTTTCTCTGTGTAAGGGCCTTGGCTGTCCAGGAATTCGCTTTGTAGACCAGGCTGGCCTCAAACTCACAGAGATCCGCCTGCCTCTGCTTCCTGAGTGCTGAGATTAAAGGTGTGCACCACCACTCAGCTCCAGTTTCTCTTTTAATATTTTGGAAAGAAAAAAAAACTTTAATATAAAAATTCACATATAAATAATTAAAAAGAAAAAAGCTGGGCATGGTAGCACATGCCAGGGCTGCATAGTGAGACATTATCTCAAAAAAAAAAAAAAATTCCTGCTCTGGGCTCTATATGGACTTCCCCTGAGCCCAGTCCCTGGGTTGAATCCCCCTTAACAATTTCTTGTAGTTCCAAACTCATTTCTGACATTTGATCAGATCGCCCATTCCTACAGATTTCATGGCTTACACAGCATGTCTTTCTTTGCCTGGGTGGGTCATTCTGGGTTACTGTGGGAGTGTCGGCAGGTTGGCTCCACTGGAGGACTGAGGGAAGAATCAGTCTCCTGTGTGTGAGTGTTTTACCTGCATGTGTGTCAATGCACCACATGCATGCCTGGTGCCTGCAGAGGCCATCGGCTGTACGGCTGGAATTATAGATGGTTCTGAGCCACCATGTGGATGCTGGAAGCTGAACCCAGGTTGTGCGCAAGACCAGCAAATGCTGCTAACCACTGAGACATCTCTCCAGCTCCGTGATCTTCAGATTTTCCTGCCTTTGCTTTCCTAGTGCTGGTATTGCAGGTGTTCCTGCTCTTGCTCCTTTATGTTTGAAACAAGGTCTCACTGTCCTGGCTGTCTTAGAACTTAATGTCACAGATCGGGCTACCCTTGAGTGTGTAGGAGATTCTCCGCCTCTGCTCTCAAATGCTGGAGTACAGGCATGCGGCTCTGACTCCTATCTGGTTCCTTGCTCTTTCTTTCTGTGGTCTTGAGCCTCCGGCCTGCTTCCTGTTTGTGAAGCCAGTCACAGCAGTTCTTCTCCCAACACAGGTGCTGCCCTGATTCTTTCCCTCCCCTCTTTATCTCCGAGGGAACTTCCTGACTGCACCGGACACACCCACCTGGCTGGCCTCATCCCCCTATTTTACATTCAGTTGGGGAGCAGCCTTCCGTCTGTAGCCTTTATCCCATTTACCATGAGACAGCACAATTGCAGACTGGACGCTGGACATGAAATATGGAGGGTTATCTGTTGCCAGTGTCCTTCCGCTTCAGCAACACAGTCTGTCTCCCCTCTCTCAAAAACACATTGTGACACTGTCTCCCCAACCTCCCTTTCCTCTTTTCCTCTCTCTTTCTCTTTTCAAATACTACTGAGATGGGGGCTCTTACTATGTAGACCAGATGGTCTTGAACTCATAGAGATCCTCTGCATAAGCCTCCCGAGTGCTGGGATAAGGGAGCACATCCCATGTCTGCTCTTATCTCTCTTTTTAAAATGGGAGTGTTCGTAGTGTAAGTCATATGGACTCATTCCTAAAGAGCTCCAAAGAAACTGTTTCTACACACTCACACTTTGTTCGGTTCTAATGGGGTTGCCTTTTACAAATGGGGCAGTCGAGGCTGGTTTGTGTCTAGTTAGATTAGAACCCCGTCTTCCCTGGAACGGAACCCCTCAGCTGTGCCTCCTCCCTTTGTCTGGCTTGAAGCTGATTGGGACTCCTGCAGACATCCTCAGGTGGCCACATGGCATTCCGTCATGTTGACGGACCAGCATCGGCTTGGTCCCTCCTTTGTTGTTGGGCACATGAAACGTGTCTCATTTCTTGCTATAATACAGACCCTGAGTGTTTTCTTCAGGTATCTTTCATCCTTTCACTCTAGTCTGTCCCACGAGCAGGTCCAGGGATGAGAATGAGGCCCCGCCTCTCAGGTGGGCTGGGCAATGGTCATCTTGACCCAAAGCACAGATGGACGGCTACCACCTCTGGTGACAGAGCTGGACTCCCCTGAAGCCAGAAACGGTTACATAACCCCTTTGGCTGGCATGCTGATGCTCTATAAATGTGGCACTGTGATCCTGCTTGCCCGATGCACCGTTCTCTTCCGCATTTCCTAGAGCTCCAAGCACCACTACATGGAAGGAAGTGAGCCACAGTACACACCTGCACCAAACACCAGCAGCTAGGGAATTCTGCACAGCCAAACAGTCAGTGTTATCTTTCATTGGTGGAACATGGAACTGTTGGGGCACCCCATGTCCTAAAATAACGTGCTTCGAGACTAAGGGTGCATGAATGGTGTAGCCACAGAGTTCTGGTTTGGTGGCTGTCGGGTGTAAAGCCTACCTGCCGAGCACAGTGGGTGGTTTGAGGAAAGGAATCTTTGTGGGAAGAAGCCTTTTGTTTCCATCCCAGAAGGGGGGTTTGTGATTCAGGAGGTGGGTGGAGTTGGGAACTTAGCTGTCCCTCCAGAGCTGTGAGGCCCCTCTGAGCGATCAGGGTGGGACAGCCATGGCCAGTGGCCACCACGGTGGATGTGTAGGGAAGGGCAGATTTTCCACATCCAGGAGAGGTAAAAGGCACAAACGGGAAAGAACACGCCTAGCATTGGGATTGGATTCCCATGGAGTGCGGAGCATCTGAGCCAAACTGCTGCCTGCTTTTGCAAAGCATGGATATTAATAAGGGTGATTAGTAATCATGACGTGTGAATAATAAGGGGATGGTTAATTGTCCTGGTTATGATGAACAGCCGTCACTGCAATAGGGTGGGGGAGTTGAAGCCAAACACATACATGCGTGCACGTGCACACACACACACACACACACACACACTCAACCATACACATGAGCGAATGCGTATGCATCCCCGTGCACACATACAGATTTACAAATGAATAGTTCTTGACTGTTGTGTCTGAGATTACAAAAAGAGCACATCATGATAATTTTTTTTTTCTCTCTCTTTTCAAGACAATGTTTTTCTATGTAGCTGTGGCTAAGCTGCAACTCGCAGCCTAGACCAGATTGACCTCAAATTTGTGGTAATCCTCCCGCATCTGCCTTCTGAATGCTGAGGTTCCAGGCATGTCCGGCTTGGAGTTCCGGTATTTTAAAAATTAAAACCTAATGAAACAGAATTTCTTCCTTTGTTCCCTCCTCTTTTTAACAAGGCAGATTTTTTTTTAAAAAAATTCAATATAAAATATATATAAAATCAGCAAGCATAGCTACAGGGAGAGGTGGTGGGAGCGTGTTCCCTCCACCTCTACCCTCCCTTTCTCTCTCTCCCCTCCTATTATCTTCATTCCCACAGAATTTCATTTTATATTTACATCATGATTTTATGGAACTATGTAAAAATCCAAGAAACACAACTAAAGAATATCATGTTTGTCTTCCTGAGACTGGCTTAATTCATGACACGATCATCTCCAGTTGAACCCATTTTCCTGCAAAAGACATAACTTCATTCTTCTCTATGCTTGAAAAATTCCATTGGTGTGAGGCGTGCGTGCGTGCGTGTATGTGTGTGTGTGCTTGCATGTATGTGTGTGTGTATGTGTGTGACAGTTTCTTTTTCCATTCCTTTGTTGCTTCCATAACTTATTGTGAGCGGTGAACATTGATGTGTAAGTGTCTCTGTGGCATGCTTCCAACTACCTGGCCATGAAGTAGCTGGGTCATAGGGCAGGTCTGTTTTCAGTTTCGATGATAACCTCCCTTTTGACTTCCATAGTGGCTGGCCTAGTTTACATTCCCAACAGTAGTGTTAGGTTCCTTTTTGTCCATCCATGCATGCATATTTGTGAGCCTTATGCACACAGTATCCTTAGTGGCCAGGAGAAGGTATCAGATCCCCTGGAACTGGAATTACGAATAGTTATGATTTGCCATGTGGGTGCTGGGAATGAACCCTAATCTGCTGGAAGAGGAGCCGGTGCTCTTAAGTGTTGAAGCCATCTCTCCTGTTCCCTTGGCGGTTTTTTTTTTTGTTTGTTTGTTTGCTTGTTTTGTTTTGTGACTGATGTTATGACTTGGGTAAAATGGGATTTCCATGAAGTTTTGATTGGCATTTCTCTTATGGTTAGTGAAGTTAAACATTTTTTTCATATATTTTTGGTCATTTGTATTTTATCTTTTTAAGGATAAATAATTGGAAGTTATTAATTTACTTTTAATTTTATTGATCTGCTTGTGTGTGTGTGTGTGTATGTCCCCTGGCATGTGGAGGTCAAAGGACAGCTCCTTCCATTATTGGAGGTCCTAGGATTGAGTTCAGGTCTTCCTGGTTGGTGACAAACACCTTTACCCGCTGAGCCATCTCAGTTCTTGCGTGTGCTCCTTCTTTTCGGAACTGTCTGTTCATTTCATCAACGCAATTATTGATCAGTTTTAATTTCTTGTTGTTGATTTATTTATTTTTAGGTTTTTGTATATTCTAGATATCAATTTTCCTGTCAAATGTATAGTTGGAAGCCAGGCAATGGTGCACTCCTTTAAACCCAGCGCTCAAGAGGCAGAGGCGGAGGCAGAGGCAGGTGAATCTCTGAGTTTGAGGCCAGCCTGGTCTACAAAGCAAGTTCCAGTACAGCTGGGACCGTTACACAGAGAAACCCTGTCTTAAAAAATAAAAACAAACAAACAAAAAATGTATACCTGGAAAAAAATTCCCCTATTCCAAAGGTGGTCTCCTTCTTCAGTTAACTATTTGTGGTTTAGAAGCTCTTTAATTTATCGGTTGTTGGTCCTACTTCCTGAGCCGCTTGTATCCTGTTCAGAAGGCCCCTGCCTATGCAGATGTCTTGAAGGGTTCCACTCTTTGGTTTTTTTCCCTCTAATAGTTTCAGGCCAATAAGGCAGGATCTAAAAAATCCATGTATCATTTCTTACATACTTATAGAAGGACATTATGATCATAGTGAATGATGTTGGAAAATACATTAATAAGGAAGAAACAAAAGCCAGTGTAAACATTTGGTGTATCTTCTTGTCTTCTGAACGTGCCTAATAGAGCCAAATTAAAACACACATGCCCGGTGCTGTGTCCTGAGAACTTCCCTTTGAAATGTCTTACAAGTACCTCGTGCACATTTCTCTGAGTCTTAGAGGAACATTGAGAATGATGTGTTTAATGAAGGGACCACTATTTTGGGCATTTGGGAAGGCTGTCAGCCAAGAAGCCCACCCTTCTTGCTTCTTGTTGGAGTGGCTGGGGTCTTAAGGAGGTGACGCTGGGTGGGGTGAGTGGGTCAGTGGGCCCTGTGCATCAGGAAGTGGGGCGGGGAAGGGGTCAGGTAGGGCCCAGGATCCACACTTGATAGACGCTGCATCTTGAAAACAGGTAAGTTTTTTTTTTTTGTTTTGTTTTTTGTTTTTTGTTTTTGGGTTTTTTTTTTTTCCCCTAATTGAGACAGACAGCAACTAGATCTTTCCCTGAACACAACCCAGGCCCAGTGCCAGGATCAGGACACAGCCCTGGAAAATCTTGGACCTGGATAAGCTGTTCTGTGTGGAAAAGTCTTAGTGCCCATTCCTTGCCAACTTCCCAAGGTTACCACTGGAGCTGAGCAACACGCCCACTCCGGGAGCGGGCAAGCGCTGCATAGGGGTCTCCTACTGCGTGGTGGGAGACAACAGGGTCTCAGCACCGAGGGAAGGGCCTTCCTGAAGACCCCTGTGTGAGTCGAGGGACATCTGTCCTCTGCTCCTCATTGTACTGAGTGATCAGTTGAGCTGCCCTCAGTGTCCCGAAGTGTCTTCAAAAGTTTCCAGATTTGAGCCGGGCGGTGATGCGCATGCCTTTAATCCCAACACTCGGGAGGCAGACACAGGCAGATCTCTGTGAGTTCGGAGGCAGAGACAGGCAGATCTCTGTGAGTTCGAGGCCAGCCTGGTCTACAGAGCGAGTTCCAGGACAGGCTCCAAAGCCTGAGAAACCCTGTCTCGAAAAACAAAATAAAAACAAAGCAAAACAGCTTCCAGATCCAAACCCTGACAGACCCAAAGGGGCCCTGCTATGGTCCTTTAGGACACCTGTCTGGTTCCAGCCTAAGAGGCGTCAATAATGCTGCTGTCTCCAGGGACCAATTGTTGAGAAAAAGGCGACAACTGGATCCAAAACTACCCTGTCATGGGGTGGTGGCCCCTCTATTGAAAACTTTTGGATTAATGAAGCATGGATATTCATCCTTTTAAAGTCAAAAGTAGGCCAGGCCATGGTGGCATACACCTTTAATCCCAGCACTCGGGAGGCAGAGGCAGGGAGATCTCTGAGTTCGAGGCCAGCCTGATTTACAAAGCAAGTTCCAGGACAGTCAGGACTGTTACACAGAGAAGCCCTGTCTTGAAAGCCAAACAAACAAATCAAATCAAAAGCAGAATTGCGTACAGGGACTAGGGACCTGCCCTAACCTGAGGCGTTTCTCACCAGCACAAGAAGCTTCAGACAGTCTTGGGTCAGGCCACCTCCCTTTATCTGCCTCTCCCAGCATTTCTGGGGTGAAGGCATTAGGGTCATTGGCTATTGCATATCTGCATCCATCCATCCATCCATCCACCCCCCCACCACATCTATTTGAGATTGAACCTAGGGCCTCTCCTTTATGCCAGGCGTGTATCCTACTACTGAGTTATATTTCCCACCTAGACTTGTCATTTTATTAGCTTTTGATTTTCTTTTGAGACATTCTCAGTTTATAGCCCAGACTATTCTCGAACTTAAATTCCTCCGGCTTCAGCTTCCTTAGGGCTGGGATTATAAACATCTACCTCCATACCTAGCTGATTTTATTAGTATTCTGTATTTAGGTTTCACTCATTCATTTATTCACCCACCCACTAACCTAGAATTATCCACCATCACAGCAGGGCATGATGGTGCACACCTGTAATCCCAGCAGTCAGGAGGCTCAGTGCTCTGGGTTGGGGGCTGGAGAGAGGGCTCAGCAGTCAGGAGCACATACTGCTCTTGCATAGGACCAGAGTTCAGTTCCTAACAACTACATGGTGGCTCACAGTCACCTGTCACTCCAGATCCTGGGGTATCTGGTATTTCTGGGCTCCTCAGACACCTTCACTCACGCGCACACAACCACACAGAGACACACAATTTAAAAAATAATAGACCTTTATTTTTTTTTTAAATTCAAGATTATTCTCAACTACACACTGAATTTTATGCCAGCTTGGACAACAAGCCACCTCATCTCAAATTGAAACCAAACCAAACCATCCCAACCGAACAGGGAGTCTCCATTGTCTACTTCAGGATTGGCAGTCCCATGCACCAGCTCAATGACAGCTGGGAGTTCCATCCTCTGTCCTCAATCACACACGGGGCAACAGTGTCTACCACTCGTCCTTGACACGAGGGACAAAAATGAGAGAAAGTGTAGAGCGCTGGGATTCCTGGCACCCAGTGAGCATTCAGGAACCACTAGCTGGCGTTACCATAGTCACCTGAGTGAGTGGTGAGTCAGGCACTCTGGATGAGACAGCTAAGACCCAGGTCCTGCTCTGGGCATCCCATCAGACCGAGCCAGCCCTCAGGGCTGGCCACTGGGCGGGGAGCGAGGAGAATGAGATGCCCCCTCCTCCAGACCCCTGATGAGCAACATTTTAGCAGGCATGCTCCCTACCGGATGCTCCCTACCCAATGCCTGCTCCCGGTGAAGTCTCCCCCAAGACCAGGTCCAGTGTACTGTTTTCCTTTAGTTCTTAAATCGCCAGACCGACCCCTTCGCCAGTCCCTCCCTCCAGCACCGCAGCATACAGGCTGCCTGGAGAGGTGACACAAAAATTAAAATTAAAGCTAAATTAAAAAGAAGATTCCCATTTCCTCTCCTCATCACACTTTCCACCTTAATTTTATCGCATCTTCCTTCTCGTTTTATTGACTTTCAGAAGCACTGCCACAAGATTTAGTGCGGAGCAGGAGGGAGGCAATAAACGTGTTTCTCTTGCTTCCAATTAATTCTGCCAGGGTGGGGACAGACAGAGACGTGGGATGCTCTGGGGTGAAGGGGCATCCCAAGACTCCAAGACCACGGTGGTATGAACAGAGGTGGGGTGATGGTGGTTTTTTTGTCTTTAGTCTCTCCCTGGACCAGTCTCTTGGTGAAAGAAGAAAGAGAAGCCGCTTCAACGGCCCTTCAGCTCAGAGAGCTGGAGCTAGGACAACCGTCTAGATGCTCTAGAATTATAACTAACTCTCTGGGGCTGCCAAGATGGCTCAGTGGGTAAAGGTGCTTGCCGCCAAGCCTGACAACCTGAGTTCAATACCCAGAACCTGCATAGTGGAAGGAAAGAACCAACGTCTACAAATTGTTCTCTGGCCTCCACGCACATTAAGGATCGTATGTACACTCACATCCACATAAATAGATGTAATAAACATTAAAAAAAAAACCCTAACTACAGAACTCTCCCCTCCCCCAACTACCCCATTTCCTGGATCTGAGGTTTTCTACCCATCCATTAGATCTTTATTTAATTTTATTGTGTTTCATGCTCTGCTGGTGGGAGGCTTTCCCCTCCTCCCCACCCTCCCTCCTCTCCTCCTCTATTTGCTTTTTGCCGCTCCCCCCATCTCTAATATCATTTTCATCCACCCACGGCGACACTGCATGTTGATAATTTTCTTCTGACCCTAATGGCTATGGTTCCCCCTCAGTATTTAAGTGGAGCAAGACAGAGGTTAGTGGTAAATAAACAGCGTTTCTTATTTATGATGCCAGTTTCAGTCGATGGTGGAGAGGCTGCTGGGAAATTAACTACGCTGCCCTCTGAAGCTGAGGAACGCCTGAGAGAGCCAGTGGTTCCTGCCCTCCGTGGCATAGGCTGTCCACGGGGATCTCCCCGGAGGAATGGTGGAGCAAGGGCACAGAGAGCTGGGGTATGCCCTCTTTTCCTTCACGGCTTTAGCCTTCCATCTTGTAGTTCAGTGGTTCTCAACCTTCCCAAGGTTGTGACCCTTTAATACAGTTCCTCATGTTGTGGTGACCCCCCAACCATAAAGATACTTTTGTTGCTACTTTATAAGTGTAATTTTGCTACTGTTATGAATCACAATGTAAATATCTGATATGCAGGGTATCTGATATGTGACCCCCTCCTGTGGAAGGGTCGTTTGACTCCTAAAGGGTTCTCGACCCATAGGTTGTGAAATAGTTACCGCAGCAGCAACAGGGACTTGTTAGGAAACTCAGATTCTAATTAGCCACCTCCTAAATCAGAAGATGTGGGAATAATGTTGTCGGGGTTTCTGTCCTGCCCAGTTCCTAATCTGTTTTGTTTGTTAAGCCCAGGTCAGTCTACATCTCGTGATTGTCCTGCCTCAGCAACAGAATGGATGGGATTACACGTATGTACTACAAGCCTGGCAAACCATTTGTTTCCAAAAGATGATTTTACGGGCTGGGGCTATAGCTCAGTTGGAAGAGCGCTTGGCTAGCACGTATGAAACCTTCAGTTTTAACCCCAGCACTGCAAAAGGCTGGTGTGGCAGAGCACACCTGTAACCCCAGAATTCAGAGGTTAGGCTGCATGACCAAAGTAATTCTTGGTTATACAGCAAGTTGGAGGCCAGCCTGGGCTACAGGAGACCTTGTCTCAATAAACATAAACAAACAAACAAAGCTTTTGAGGTACAGTTCACGCACAGACACCGTTCACCTGATGAAAGCATTAGTGAATGTAGTGAGGTATACAACTGTCGCTATGACTTAGTTACAGCACACTTCTCTGGTCTCAGCCAGTTCCCTGGTGTCTCTATGAAGCTCATCCCTCTCCATACCCTAGCCATAACTAATCAACTGTGCCTGCTTTTTCTGCTTTTTCTGGAAGGCCTTTGGATCAAGTCCTTTATTTAGCATGCTGTTTGTTTAGTTTTTCTAACTGCTTTATTGAGATAGAATTTACACGCCATGCAACTCATCCATGTGAAATGCTCAATTCAGCGGCTTTTAGTACATTCACAGGTGTGCGACCACCATCAGCATCAATTTTAGAACATTTCATTGCCTCTTCCTAAAGCCTTCATCCACGTCATCTGTAAACCCCCTCATCTCTCTAACGCTAGGAACCTCTCACGTACTTTCAATCTCTAAAGATTTGTCTATTCCGAGCCTCACATAAACATTTATTCATATCGTGTGTGTCCTTTTGAGACTGGCTTCTGCACTCAACTATTTCCAAGGTTCATTCAAGTGGCTCGATGTGTAAGTTTCTGGGTCCTTTGTATTGCTGAATAGTATTCCATTGTAGGGATCTGTCATGAGTTAATTCATATTAAATAAGTATTTATAACATTTATTTACTGTATTTACTGTATGTGTGTGTGTGTGTATGTGGGTGTGCGCGCGCGTGTGAACGCACACATATGGAGGTCAGAGAACAGCTTTTGGGAGTCAGTTCTCTCCCTGTATTATGTGTGTCTGGGGGAACTGAACTCAGGTCACACTTGCTTAGCAGACACCTTTCTCTGCTGAGCCCTGTCGCTGACCCAACATTTTGTTTATACAGTCACCATTGATGGACAGTTCACACTTTGTGGCTATCTTAACATGAACACACAAAATCTCTACTTTGATCTAATGGTGCAAACTTGAAATCCATGGCTTCCGATCTTTACCTCGTCTTCCTTCTGCATTGCTCCTTTGCTCTCCTATCTCCCCACATAAAATCCTCCCCACCAGGTCTTTTCTTTCCTTTCTCCCCAAGAACGGACATCGCGGAAGAGCATACTGTGTGCTTGGTCAAATCATGGTGACACAGACTCCTCACATTGTTTCCAGGAAGAGCCAAGCCTCTTATGCCCAATTGACATTTAGAGATCAACTGGGCTCAATGGGGATCTAGCCCTTTAACAAAGCCCACAAGTCTGAAGTTAAGGGGCTTTGGTCTCACACCTGGTTCAGTGCTGGAGTGTGATAATGATGCTCTTGCTCTTAACCTCTAGATGCCTGTTTGCTGAGCTTGCAAAATGCTGCACTAAAAAGCAGCCCTTCTGGAGAGCCGACCATCCCCAGGCCCTCTTAGCGTGACTCCCTGAATTCCGCTACCTCCAGTCCTGCTTCTGCCTTCTCCTGTGGCAAAGCTCGCCTTCCTAACCTGGAGCTCACTGCCACCCACTGCTCTGCCCTTGGCACCCATAATTCAGCCTCCTGCCAAGTAACCCAGAGTACGCTTGGCTTTCTGCCCACGTTCCTGGAGGGAGCCAGGCCCAGGGCGTGCCTCTGGCCTTAGTCCATGGGCAGATAGCTCGGAAAACGGTCTTTTGAGTCACCAGATGTGTAGCAAGCAGCTTGGGGTGGGGCAGAATCGCTTGGTGCAATCTGGGGTGAGGTCCACTGTACACCCATTTTGAGCCGTTCTCTTGGAGGCTTCTGATCCTCTCATAAAAGAGAATGCCTGGTCCTTTGCTAGGTTTAAGAGGTTCCCACGGGTCCTCTGTTGGTGTCCTCGGCCTGAGGTCCCTCTTCCCCGGGTCTTTCCCTCTCTCTTCCTTCCCTCTGAACCAGGCACTTGCATAGTGCTCACCGCAGTTTCCCAGTGAAAGGGGCTCATTAGCATATTTGTTTTTATTGGACGCACAAATAACGGTGATGGGCGCCCCCACCCCAGCACTCTCTAATCACGGCGATGAATATTCATAGCGCTGGGGTGGGGGCGGGGGACCAGCGCAGGACTCAGCCAGGGTCCAGCCGGGAGGGTGGTCGGCACCCAGCCAAATGCCGCTACAAACTCCCCTCCGGGGCTGACCTTTCTTTCTTACTTCCTTTTTCCCCTTCTTTTCTTCATTTTTGCACTGCAAGTGTAGTGCGTGGCTGGGGATCTGGTGACGCTACTGAGCCTGGACGCAGAGCTCCTGCTGTTTGTCTGTCCATCAGTCGGTCTCTGTGTGATCTTTGTTCCTTTTCCTTTGTCTCCTTATCCACGGGTGTCGTCGCGGGCCAGTTCAGGTTACACAAACTTCTGGCGGGGACACCGGGGTTGGGCGTCGGTAAAGGGCAGCGTGAGCCTTGTGAATGAAGAGATTTAGTCACTTGTGGAATGACTTTATTTTATAGCGACTTCCTCCTCGACTGAGTGGTGTTGTACGCATTGGTGTATTTATAACTTAATAGCTTTTCTCAATTTTATTATACTTTTTATGATACTTGTGGCTTTATGAGACTTTGTAATTTTTCTCAGATTCATTAAATTCAGCTGAGGGTGGGGCCAATGACGAGCAGGTACCGTGAGCAGGTGGGGGCTGCTCCCCTTCCCTGACCCCCAGGATTTCGTCTTTTACTGGCTGCCGCTGCTGGTGTCTGGTCCCTGGGTGATCTCGGCTTACCTTTCTCCTCAGGTGGGGAATTTCCAGGTCAGCCTGACGGTGAAGTTCCTGACTGTTCCCAGACTGAGGCTGGTCCAGCACCATCCTTGTTCTGGCATAGATTAGCATTTAGGTTTATATTGGGCACCTCTCTGCCTTCCTCTCCCATCCTTTCCTAGAATTAGAGACACCTCCAGACTTCCTAGTCAAACCCCACCACTTTACAGATGGGGAAACTGAGGCTCAGGGAGACATCATTGCTGAACTCAGAGCAGGACAACTCGCTGCTCTTTGCTTCTGGCCCAGGTATCTTTTGGGACACCTCCTACCGACTCCCAGCAGTGGCAGGACCTCTCTACTCCTTAGTTTTTACTCAGTCTTCCTCTTTGTCCCCAATACTATGTCCTGAGCATCTCTGGAAAAAAAAAGGCATTTGTAGGACACAATTAGCATATCTTTAGTCTTTACCAATCTTCCCGGCAGAGCTGTTGGTAGAGAGCTCCATTTTCCAGGTGAGAAAAACTAGGCACAGCGACGTGAGCCCCGGGAATGGTTAGAGACTCCAAACTTCTGCATTCTGCAGGGTCAGCACCTACGTAGTCAAAGCACGTGTTGCTGATAACCTTCCCGCAGGCAGGGATTGCTGCTGGTCCAGAGTTCAAGCCAATCAGGGCAGAGCTCTGACTTCCAGGGCTGGGTTCTCGGTTGAGGGAAAGGGTGGGAAGACACCGAAGAAGGCGGGGGGGGGGGGGGGGGGACTCTCAGCTGTGGTGGGTGGAGAGGATTGTGGGTGCTGACCCTTCCTCCAGAGTCTCCAATCTCAGGGCCTCTGGGTACCAACCCAGTGGCCACTCCTGTCCAGCAGATGGCTTTCAGAGCTAGTTTCTGCCCTGCCCACAGCCTTCCAGGGAAGTGTGGCCTCTTATCCCTGAAACTACCGTATTTATAAATATAAAGAAGAGGGTTCAGTGGAACAAAGGTGCTTGCTACCAAGCCTGATGACCTGGGTTTGATTTCCGGGACCCACAGGTGAGAAGAGACAGACCCCAGCAAGCTGTTCTCTGCTGCGCACACCTCAGCATGTACCTCCACCCCGATAAGTGAATAAATGTAATCTCAAGAATATTGTTAAAAGAAAGGTCTAGGGATGTAATAAGTGCTTGTAACCTCAGCTACTCCACAGACCGAGGCAGGAGGATTGTTTGAGCCCAGGAGTTCAAGGCCAGCCTGGGCAACAGAACAAGATGAAAACAGACAAAATAAAAAACAGAGAGCAGAGGAGAAGGAGGTAGTAACGATGCTAAACAGGGCTGGGAAAGAGCCCCCTGATTGCTATTCCATAACTGCACACTTTGAACTCACAGAAGACAATGCATGCAATTACGTGCTGACAAAACCACTTCTAGGCTGAGGGGGAAATGACAATGTTGTCTGCACCACACGTTCCCGGAGAGCAAACCTGCCGGTCCTCTCTATGCTTCCTGCTGCAGCTCTGCGCCCACCCGGATCGCTGCTTGGCCAGCATGCAGTAAGGCCCCCAGGCTTTGCTGTTCCCCTGAAGAGGATGGGACACTCCAGTGTGCAAACCTGAAGGAGGAACGCGTCTCAACAAGCCCACTTGGTGGTCGTGATGAAGGGCATCAAGTGGAGCCTTTGGTGGGGTGGGAGGCCCAAACAGTAGCAGGTTTGTTTGGGTCTTCCCCAGGTTCTGTTAGGCTCGAGTGATACCAGGCTGCCTCCCTTTGATCTGCCGCCTTAGAGAATTATCCAGGGCTAACCTTGCTCTGGAGCTCAGTTGAAGCCCTTGGTGTGTGGATACCTGTAGGGGGAAGGCTTTGGAACTCCCTCAAGAGAGCTGATCTTTTTTGCCTCAGGTATATCTAAATATATTTGGAAACCTATAGAGACCCTGTTTTCTCCCCTCCCCCCTCTTTTGAGAGAGGCTCTTGTCATTTAACCTTAGCTAGTCTGGAACTCACCATGTAGACCAGGCTTGCCTCTGCCTCTCCAGTGCTGAGATTTAAGGCATGTGCCACCATGCCTGGTGAGATTGTCTTAGGTTTGTGTTTTGTGGTTGTTTCCTTTCTCATTATTATGGTGATGAGAGTAAATTAAAATTTCCATAAAAGTATTTTTGAACTTCTTGTACTTTTGGGGTCATTAGTCATTTCCCCCTGTCTACAGATGTTAGAACTACAGCCAGGAATGCGCATGTGGCTGGCAGGCTGGCTGGCAAGTAACGCTTTTTTTTTTTCTTGGTTTTGCAAGACAGAGTTTCTATGCATAGCTTTGGAGCCTGGTCCTGGAACTCATTCTGTAGACCAGGCTGACCTCAAACTCACAGAGATTCGCTGGGATTAAAAGCGTGCGCCGCCACCACCTGGCCAACATTTAAATTCTAAAAAAAAAAAAAAGGAAGTCTTTCAAATTTGGAAAGCTGAATGTCTCTGTGCAGAGAATGCCGCCTTGACCTGTTTGGAACCCAGGGCGAACTCTTTTTCAGATACGGGGATGTAGCTTCGCTTCCTTGTTCAGAGGACATTTTCCGTCTCAGACAGCCAGGCAACAAGAAGTCCCTGACCGCTGGGCTGTATTCCTTACTGTTTTTGTCTGACAGAAATAACTTACAAGAGGAAGGATTTATTTTGGCTCACGGTTCCTGAGGGTTTCACCATAGTGGGGAAGCCATGGTGGAGTGAGTAGATGTTCACATCACAGGAGACTAGGAAGCAAAGAAGGAAGGAGCCAGGGCAGGCTAGAACTCCCTTGGGCCTGCCGCTCATGTCCTACCTCCAACAGTCTAGCTCTGACTCTTCAAATTTCCACCATCTTTCAAAACAGCTCCAGCAGCTGGGGAGCAAGGATTCAGAGATTCAAACCATAACAGTTGTGGAAAGGGGTCCTGGGTTCAAATCCTTGTTCTGCCTGTTAGCTAAACCACCCATCTCAAGTCCCTGCCTCTTTAAGCCTTAACTCTGAGAT
Organism: Myodes glareolus; assembly: GCF_982192425.1. Classification (NCBI taxonomy): domain Eukaryota; kingdom Metazoa; phylum Chordata; class Mammalia; order Rodentia; family Cricetidae; genus Myodes; species Myodes glareolus. The sequence continues at coordinate 37,880,431 of NC_142034.1, forward strand.
AAAGCCTTCCACCTCCCACCAGGTAGTTAAGGACTAGAAAGGACCTTGTAAATTACAATGTGCAAAATCACTTGTCTTGGTGATAAACCGTCACCCCGGAGGTCCTCTGCTGAGTCAAGCTGAAGACCCAGCAGACAGCTGCACAGTAGCTGTCTCCCCATCTCTGTGTGGAGGGACTTCCTGGTCTATGTGAGGGCTGCACCCCAGGATCGTTCCGCACTGAGCCTCCATTACAGACCTGGAGTGCAGGACCTCCAGATGCATTTGTAATTTTTATTGTTATATCTTTTAATTTTATTTGGCTCTCCCCGCTGTCTCAAGCAGGGAAGATAGGGAGCTGGTATTTATGGCTGCTCCTGCGACCTACCTCTTGGAATGTATGTATCAGTTAATTTAATCTCCCCTGGTTTTATTTAAACTGTTTTTCCTGATTCAGTTTCTTCTCCATCCGCAACTCTCCCTCCCCCATCTCCCTCCATCCTTGCCCCCTCCACTCTTGTCCCCGCTTCCTCTGTGTCCCAGCCTCTTCCTCCACTGTCCCTCCTCTCCCTTCTTTCTCCCCTGCTCTGGCCCAGGGTCTGGCCTGGGCCTTTTGATTCCTGGGTTCTGGGAGGACGAAGCAGCCTGTTGTTGCTACAGTCTTTTTCTGGCTTCTCTCCCTCTCTCCCCACCCCCTTCTCTCTGCCCCGTTGCCTGATTGACATTTACAAATTACCCAGCTGAAAGTGTTCAATCCCTGACCCGCCTGTTTCTGTTCAGCAATGAGTGAGATTTGCAAGCATTTTGTCATATAATTACTGCAAATCCCTTGAAAATTTCCACAACAAGGCCAGATGAATGGTAATTTGGGGGCCTCTAGCCCCTAGTCGCCTTGCCAGAAGAAATCTGAGGCCAGAAATGCAAACCAGTCCCCAAAGTCCTTCATCTTTGTATTTGTTTATTTATATTTATTTATTTATTTATTTGGGGGCAGACTCATTGGTCAGCTTGTCTATTTCCTCTCAAGATTTCTGGGAACACTTGACTGGTGCGGACGCTCTACTCTGCCCCCTCCTGCATGTGCTGTCACACATGCGGACCGGGAGATTTGTTTGCTTTACACGAGTGTATTTGTGCTGATTTTATTGTATTGACTGGGTGCATTTTTTTCCCTGCGTTCCACTACAGTTTTATTGTGTACCAGTTGTGGGCATACATCACCCACATTGTTTTCTGCAAAAATTCCACCCCGCTTCACTGTGTCTTGATAGGACTCGGTATATTAGTAGCTAAGTGTGGAGACAGGCTGGGGCTGAGTTGGGGCTGCAGCTGGGGTCACTGTAGCTGCCCCTTGGCTGGATCTACCCCATCTGGATGTAGTGCAGGTCCCGTGGACTGCGGGCAAGAGCACTCGGTTTTCTTTGGTTGCCTCTGTGGCTCCTATTGTCTGTAGATGTAGCTCCTGGCTGGTAGAGTTGACGGAGAAGGTGACTGGGGAGCTAATCAGTCAGTAATGCGCTTGCCTTGCAAGTGTGAGGACCTGAGTTCAATCCCCAGAAGCCATGTAAAACAATTGGTGCCTGGCAGGGGGTGGCCTGTTCTTGTGCTCCCAGTGTTGGAGTGGCGGTGGGAGGTGGATCCCTGGGGTTTGCTGGGCAGCCAGCCTCTCCTAATAAGTGTGCACTGCCATAGGCCAGTGAGAGACCCCATTTAAAAAAGAAAAAAGATGGACTACACCCGAGGAAGGGCATCTGCGGTTTCTTCTGGTCTCCGCGTGCACGCATACACATGTGCACACATACACATGTGCACGCGCACTAGTATACACGCAGAGAACAAAGAAAGTGATTGGCCTAAAGGACAGTGGTCCTGGGGATGAAGCACAAAGGGCCAGGAAAGAACACTTGGTTAAGAAAGGGATGGGGTCCCCCAAGCAAGGGAATGAACCATCAATGTGTTTCCTGCCAGCAGCTGAGGTCCTTACCTGCCAGGGCTGCGTTCTCCCTGCACACAGACCTTCCTGGGTCTCTCTCTGAGGACTCATCACCATGAGTATGTGTAGACCTTTGCCGTGTTAAGATGAGGAAACCCATGGTACAGAGGGACTCCATTATGCTTTCTGGATATCAGAGTTAGTGAGTGATAGGTGGGTACTGGAGCCCAGGCCTGTCTGACTCCCAGAAAGACAGGAGAGGGGAAACTGAGGCTTGGCGGGGTTGGGGAGGGGTTGGAGTGGGGGTGACACAACTTGCCCAAAGCTAAGCAGCCTGTAAGAGGGTTGGAGTCAGGCTTTTCTGGGTGCTCATCTGGCCAGTCTGGCCACTCTGGGGTGTAAGTCTCCGATGAGTCTGTGTACTTGTCAAGCAGGGGACTGTGGGACCAGGTCTTTGTCTGCTCTCTCTCTCTAGATAGATAGTCCTAGTCACCTAGGACTTCCCTGGGAACTCATGAAGCCACCTCTGCTGTGATTGTGTCTGTGGGCACTCAGATAGATTCAAACTTGACTGTTTGTAGAACTTCCTAGCACCAGCTCACTTGTACCCACTTGTCTGAGGTGACCCAGACTGGCCTTGAGTTCTTGACAGTCCTCCTCTATCAGCCTTCTTGACGGGTTGATTTGAACACTCAGAACTGGTGAGGTGGCTCAGTAGGTAAAGGTGCTCGCTGACAACTTGGCTTCAATTCCTAGAACTCACATGGTAGGAGGGAACTAAGTTGAAGTTGTCTTTCGGCTTCCACACTCTCTGCTCCACTCTACAAACAAAGGAAAAAAATAATAAGTCAGTCTCAAAAACAAACAAACAAAAACCAAATGATAAAAATAAAACAAAAAACATTCAGAATCAGCTGGGCAGTGGTGGCACATGCCTTTAATCCCAGCACTCAGGAGGCAGAGACAGGCAGATCTCTGTGAGTTCGAGGCCAGCCTGGTCTATAGAGCGAGTTCTAGGACAGCCAGGGCTGTTACACAGAGAAATCCTGTCTAGAAAAAAAAAATCAGTCTCCCTTCCCTATATACTACTCTAAAAAGGAGGAGGAGGAAAAGAAGAAGAGCAAAGCTTATATAATTATTCTAAAAAATATAATAAACTGTATTTCTTAGTGGTAAAGTCCCAGTTTTGAGGCAAGACTGACAGTTTGTATTTAGACATGCTTCCTTCTGGGTATAAACCTCTCTGCTCATTGCTCCCGCTGTCATATGGGGAGCTTAAGGGAGAATGGGCAGTGGAAATCTACCTCTTTCTTCTGCAGCAGGGCCTCCAGTGAGGTCCTCGGGGAGGGAGCTGGGTCTGACACACAGGATGGGTGTGTGTGTGTGTGTGTGTGTGTGGGTGGGTGGGTGCTGACTCAGGTGCCTCCTGGGGACAGCCCTGGGTTCAACTCTCCCTGGCTTCTGATCCTTAACCATCCTGAAAGGATGGCTCCTGCCTGGTCCTTCTGTACACATGTGCTACAAGTGTGACTCAGTCCACATGCAATCACAGAGACACATCACATGAGGATTGCATGCTAATTTTATTTGCATATATGATCACCCACACTTGAAACTAGCCTGCAACCTTCTCCTCCCAGCTATGACTGGAAGCTGAGGCAGCCCCTATTTCTCCCTGGGGTCCAACTCCCTTGACAGAAGATCTGCCCGTCCTACCCTCTGAGGCCTTCTTTCTGGTACTTTCTGATCTCTCCGAGTTTCTCATGAGGCATTTCAGGTGCCTCCTCTTCCTCTGACCACTCTGGAGAGAAACTGGGTGAGGGAGAATTAGGAAGGGTGAGGGATGAGGCCAAGAGAAGGCAGGCTTGCAGGGAATGTTGAAATTCTCCACTTGGAGATACTCTGAGCTCACCTAGGGGAGGTTCATGGCTCAGTTTCCCTGACAAGGCAGGAGGGGAAAGGGATGATTACATGTGAGCACATACTTGTATTGGTGCCCTAGATATTATATGAAGCCTCATGCTGCTCACTTCTCCTGGATGAACATCTTCAATGGGGGGGGGTGCATGATGGTAACCAGGGGCAACGGTCCCTCCCCATCTCATCCTGAGTTAATGCCACTGAAGAGCTCTACAGGGCCAGTGCATCATCCACACAATTATCCCTGGAGGTAATGGGTTTGGAGAGCAGGGTTGCAGCCTGGTGGTGCTGGGGGCCGAGGCTTGGGGAGCTCGGAGCCTCACTGAGGCTGGAGGAGGAGTTGGGCTCCCCTTCCCCCATGGAATGCTAGGAGGGGCAGGAGGGAGTCTCAGATGCTATCCCCTGCACCCCCATCCTTGTCTGCTTTCCCTAAGGTGACTCTGACTGGGGTATATCCTGCTAAGGCAGTTTGTCCTTAACCCAAGTCTTCTTTCTTGACTTGAAGGCCACTTTTGTGTATCCTAATCATCTGCTTTGAGATCCTCTCCCCAACCCCCACTGAAGGTTTCTAATTTGGGGATACACTTGCCACCACCAGGTCCTGTGCTTCCTCTCTAGGCTTCAATTCTTTCCTTGGAGCAAGGGATGATGGGAAGAAGGTAGCCTAGGGTCAGGGACTCCATTCTCCTAGCTCCAGGCAGAAACCAACATCTAGGCCTGTGACCTTCAACCTGTGCCCAACATTTCTTTGTAAAAATGTTTTAACTTTTACTTTGAGAATTTTATACCCTATATTTTGATTATATTCTCCTCCAGCTTCTCTCAGACCTTCTCTTCATCTCCCTACCCACCCAGCTTCAGATTCTTTCTCTCTCTTAAAAACAGACAAGCCCTCTCCCCCACAAGAAAAACCGCCCACCAGATCCACGCAATCTGCTGTATATTTTGCGTTGTGTGCCCAACATTTCTATAGAAACGTCAGAGTACGAATTAGTGTGTGCGTGTGGATGGACAAGACAAACCCACAGACAGACTGACACAGACACAAGAAGCAGCTGAGGTAGGAAAGGCTCCATGGAGAGGGTTTCCCAGGGTGATGACCAGTAACTGAGAATGGAGCTACAGCCCTAGGTCCAGGACCCAGATCTCCAGACAAGATTGGGGAGCAGGATCCAATGTCTGGGTGTGCAAACTCAGTGCCTGGATGTCTCTCTGCCTCCTACCAACCCGCAGCAGCTCAGGCTCAAATTTGCATTTAAATAGAGATTTTTTTTTTTTTTAATGAGAAGGACCCAAGGGAGCCCCCAGACTATTAAGTTTTCTTCTGGGGGCCCTGTGAGCCTTCTTCATTCTCCTCTCCACCCCAGCCTCCCACCCCTCCTCCCCCAGCTGTCATATTATTCTGTGGCCGTATATTCTGAGGGCCAGATGAGGCCCTGGCTCTGACAATCTGAGGGCACTTGTGGGGACAATGGGGCTAGAGCTCCTGAGAGGATAGAAACCGCCAAGTCCTCGACCCCAATACTCCTATCTCTTTGTCTGCTTGTGGCCTGAGTGCCTCACCCCTAGACTCCTTCCGTCTCTTTCCGCTGGGCCTGTTGCTGGCTCCTGGCTCCAAGCCAGAGCACAGAATCCATACTACCATCTGACTGGCCAAGGTGCAAGTAAGGAGGAGCCAGGAGATACAGTTTGAGTCCTGGCCTTGCCATCACCGGGCTGTGTGACTTGGACAAGTTTTTCAACCTCTATGAGCCTCAATTTCCCCATCTATGGTAATCAAATTGTCCTCATGAGTAGGTGTAAGGTTGGATGGATGAGAGAATATAGCCCCTTTAGCGTGGTATGGAAGTGGGAAGACATGGAACTACTGACAGACAGACAGGCCCTCAGAGTTCGGATTGAGAGGGTTGGTTGGGGTGAGATTTCAAGGGGAGGGTCGGTACTGCAGTGGAAAGAATAGGTTGTGAAGGGGAGGATGGGGCCACCTTTCTGTCTTCAGGGTACGCCGAAGGCTGTTCTAGCTACAGCTTGACATTTTCCTCAGCTGTCAGTTGGTGATTCGGAGTTCAAACTCACCCTAGTGGAGCTTGTGCGGCTGGGATGGTGAGTTCAAGGCCAGTTTGGACTGGTCAATGAGCTCCTTTCCCAAAAGGAAATGGCGACTCGCCTCGAAGGATTCTGGTGGGCACTAAATGGCTTAGGGTTTGAGGGGCACAGTCAGAGAAAGAGGTGCAGGGGCTGAGGAAGAACACCCTGGGGTTTCATTTTGAGCAGGTTGGAAAGGTGTTTGGGGACCTGGAAGATGTATGGGGAGGACAGGAGTAGGGGGGAGCCCTCAAGAGTCAGAAGCTCGGGGGAGGTATGGCTGGTCCTAGGGCCCCACCTGGGGAAACTAGGGGTCCGGCAACCCTAGACTGAAAAGGAGGCTGCCATATTCTGTGCTTCCTCTTCCATGATGTCAAGAACATGGTATTGTGTTAGGAGGTCATGGTGTTGCAGGTGTGAGCTGTTCATCACGGTGGACAGCTGAAGGAGCCTGGGAGGGAAACTGAGGGAGAAGAGTCAGCTCAGGTGGGTCTCCAGCTTCCATCATTGGTGCTAGGAGGAAGAAACCACAAGTGACAAGTCCTTGACCTTCTGAGATGGGATGGAAAATGGGGCAGGAGGAGACACACGAGTGGATTGTGCAAATAAGGGAACACACACAGAGCACACACACACACACTCATGCATGCATGCATGCAAACACACAGAGTTCCGACTTCAGACTGGCAGCCAGGTTAGTCTTGGTATTGCAACTGTCAGAACATGGAGTCACATGAGAATTCTGAGTGTTTGTGTGAAACTCCAAAAAATCCAAGACAAGAATCTCGCGACCTGGACTGAAGAGATGGCTCAGAGGTTAAGAGCACTGGCTGCTCTTCCAGAGGTCCTGAGTTCAATTCCTGGCAACCACATGGTGGCTCACAACCATCTATGATGAAATCTGGTACCCTCTTCTGGCCTGCAGGCATACATGCAGGCAGAAGGCTGTATACATAATAAATAAATAAATCTTTAAAAAAAAAAAAAAAGAATCTCACGACCTCAGTTTCTTCAAAAACTCCCAATCGTTCTCGGAATGTGCTTTCGTGCCCCTCCCAAGTGTAGCAGATAGCAGTGAGTTTGCTTTAGATTATTGATTACAGCTGGCTATATTGCTATCCGTATATACTTCTGTGGAAAGACATGTTTTTGCTGCCCAGCACGTGCGGCTTATCCCTGTGATTGCACACTTTGCTCAGGTGACCCTTAACCCTCAGAGTACGAATGGTGTGACGCCCGGAATAAAGCTGGCTGTTGCAGAAGATCTTAGTCTGCCTCAGCTTCAGGCTCCACTCTGTCAGGTTCATACTGCCAACTAGAGGGGTGAACACTCAACTGGCAGCAACAGTGACAAGCTCTTTGATCAGAAAGAGTCTGATGCTTGGTCCCATCCCTTTCCTTTCCTTCCTCTTTCATTTTCCAGTTCCCTTCCCTTCCCTTGCTTGCTTTTTCCATTTCTTCTTCTTCTTCTTCTTCTTCTTCTTCTTCTTCTTCTTCTTCTTCTTCTTCTTCTTCTTCTTCTTCTTCTTCTTCTTCTTCTTTCCTCTTCCCCCTCCTCCCCCCTTTCATTCCTCCCTACCCCCCCTCCTCCTTTTTTTGGCAGAGACTGAGCTTGAACTTCTGACCAATCTGCTTCCATTTCCCACGTGCTGGGATCACTGTAATGCCCTACCACATCTGGCATTTTTTTTTAATTTCTAAGGAAATAATATTTTAATATTATATTTTGTTTTACTGATTTGTATATATGTAAGCTTGTGTGTATGTGGAGATCAGAGGACAATTTGTAGGACTTGGTTCTTTCTACCATGTGGGTCCTGGGGCTTGAACTTGGGTGGTCGGGCTTGGCAGCAAGCACTTTTAGCCACTGTGCCATCTTGCTGGCCCTCTAAGGAAATAGTATCTTACGGGCACAGTTGAAGTGTCCTAATATTTGTTCTGGCTATGCAAAAGGAACCAGGGAAAAAGGAGCTCTCCGAAAAGGCTCAGTCCTGTGGGGTGCTGCCCTCTAGGAACAATAAAACACATCCGTCACATGCAGGCACAGCCTCTTACCAGAGCAGAGCTTGGTCAACACAACAAAGACTGGAGTTTGGCTTCTCTTACCCTTCCTGCAGTGACCAACTGCACCTCCACACAGAGCCACTCTCCTCCTGTACCCCACACAGGGGCTGCTTTGCTCTTCTCACACAAACTCCCTAGCTGCCTCTCTCCTTTCTCTTGTTCCCTTCTTCAGAGCGCTCGCTGCTGTAAGTCTTTGCATGCCTGAATGCGTCTCTGTACAGCACCTGTCATTGTGCAGTGCACGTGTGGGGTGTGTGCATGTGTGGGGTGCAGTGCACGTGTGGGGTGTGTGCATGTGTGGGGTGCAGTGCACGTGTGGGGTGTGTGCACTACTGTGCCTACAGGGGATGCGCTTTCCTGAGTTTCTCTTAGGGCTGGGGCCATCATAGGAACCTCCAAATTGTGTGACTGGGTTATGTGAGGCCATGTGCCCGGATTCTCCGTGTTTCTGCTCTCTGGGGCCCCTAAACTAGCCCCCTTACCTAGGTTGGAAAGGAAGAGGACTAGAATGGATCCTATGAGGCTGATGGCCCGGCCTCTCCTGTGTCCTGGAACCCCCTCTCTGAGAGCCAACCTTTCTTAGTACTCATGAAAGGGGCAAACTGAAGGCTGCCTCACCCAGTCCTCCCAGTTGGCCTCAGCCTATGTCCTCTGATTTCTCCTTAGGCCTCCTTAGGCTCCTAGGACTAGAGTTGGCAGGCCCTGAAGGGGGAGGGGTGGCTTGGAGGAGGCACAGGAGCCTGAAGAAGCTGGCAGGGGCTGGCGGCTCCTGGGACCCCTTCCCACAAGGGCAGAGGCGGCACCAGCTGCGCCACAGAAGAAATATCCCCCAAAGTCAGAGTGGCCGTCTCGTATTTTAAGTGATCCTTATTTATCACCATCCTCCTGGGCTCCCTTTCTCAGCAAATGATGATAAAAGACAGTAGTGAGGGGGGTGTGGGGGCGGTTTGTGACTGGCCCTGCAGCTGGTGGCGGTGGTAGTACTGGGAGGAACAGACATGCAGAGACAGTGGCACAGTGATCTGCATATATGGCCCTGTATGCATACTCAGTGCCACACACATAACACACACACATACTCACACTGTACACAGATTCAGCCATGAAGGCTGACCACAACCAAAGACACTGAAGACACCCACACCATGAGCACACACATAGCCTGACACATGCCCAGGGACATGTCCCCACTCAGGCACATAGGCCAACATGCATGCACAGTGCACACACCTTGGCATACACATGTGCGATATGTACACACACAGATGCACACTCCTGCCAGCAGGTGACACTCACCCCTAATGCCTACCATGCTACTGCATGCTTGTCCCCTTTCAGCCTGGCTCCCTGGACTCCTGCCTTTAAGGCTGCGAATGTGTGCCAATGTTAGGTCCCTCTGTGTGACAATCAACACATGCATGTTCTTTACTCCACACTCACAGGTGGTCATGCAAATGGCTGCTCTAACTGAAACATACACAGAAATGAACAAAACATGGATCTTAGACGGTAAAACAAAAGCCAGAACTTTGGAAAGAAACCCTAGGAGAAGGGCCTCCGGGAGGAGAGGCAGGCAAAGCTGGCGTGGACAGAAGGCAGGGACAGCTGCAGTGTTACACAGAGCAACAGGCTTTGAAAGAAAACTCACTAGCCCTTCCCACCCTTCACCACAACTAGCGGAGTGACCCTGGGCCATTCATTTGCTTCCCTCTGAGCTCAGGGACCCACCATGCAGTGACCATGTAATTTTCCCAGCCTCTCGGAAAGCCTGTAGAGTCCAGGCCAGGGCACTGAGGCTTGAGAAACACCCTCTGCAAGCTGTGCCCTGCGCCAAAGCTGGCTCTGTAGGGGATCGTGCGGGTCACAGCGGCTGCCCACACCCCTAGACATGAGCCTAAGCGGCAGTCTATACCCAACACCGTCCTGCTTCTTACCGGGGAGGTGACTGCAGCATTTGGACCTCCTTTTCTGCCCCCACCCTAACCCACACCCTATCCCCATCAGCATCCCAGTTGCCAATCAGCCTCTCCCTCTAGCCTCAACCCATTACTGCAGCTCCCTCGGGGAATCTATTTTTTAAAGGTTATTAGCAGATTATTGGTTCTTTATCAACCTCAGCCCTCAATCTCCAATCTCCCAATGAAGCCATTGTGTCCTAATAAGATGCACTTTGATAATCTTTGGTGTGAGGGTGGGAGAGGACTTGGCGGGGGAGGGGTAGCAGGAAAGGAGGGAAGGGTTAACTGCGTGGCCCCAGCCCCCACCCCGACGGTCCTCAAATAGCTGAACTACTGTATGTTGTAGTTTTCAACTGCAAATCATCTTTAATAGCAGACATCACGGGATGGCTCATTACATTAAGCTATTTTTCATGCTATCTCCTGTAATATCCTCTAATCCAATGCGTTTCAAATCACCTCAGGCTAAAATAAGAGACATAGCGATGTAATAGCCTAGTGTATTAGTGGGTTAATTGCCCTGTTGTACTCTTCCTAGTAGCTATCTCTGGAATGACTTCTATATTAATTGTAAATTGCTTAATACATTTAACTCCTTGCCACCGCCCCATTCCCTAACGAAGGAGGCTACTACCCGGTTGCCTGATGGGAATGGGAGGGGGATAGTTTGTGGGCACTCCTTTCCAGCGCAGGCTCCCCTCTGTCTCCTTGGCCCAAGCTGAAAGAGGAGACTCAGGAGACAACTTCTGTCTCCTGAGGGAAGATCGGTGTTTACTGAGCACTTACTATATCCCACTCGTCAACCCAGGCCCATGACTAGGTGTTTTCTCCAAACGCCGCCATCTCAGTGGAGCCTGGCAAGACCTCGAGTCGTACCCTAGAGGTCATGTGGCTTGTTCAAGGAGCTACAAATCCTAGAATGGTACCCAGACTCAGGGGCTTTCAGAGCCACAGTGGCTGGGAGTGAGTGGGCGGGATCTGGGCTGTGCACAAGGGCACTGGTGTGGTTAGCAGGCTCCTGGGGGTACTCCTGGCCTGAAGATGGCGCTCCTTAACTCCAGTCTGAAAGGAGGGGTACAACTTCTGCTTCAGGGGGTCCCCTGGCCGAGGAGGGAAAAGCAGATTCTATGGGGAGAGGGCTCAGTCAGATCAGTCAGATGGGGAGACACTGACCCACTCGGAGAGCCCAGAAATAAAGAGTAAGTGAATGAGACGGGAGGCCCAGCAGTTGGGGGACTCTGTGAATGGGGAGGGGGCACAGAGGTCTGAGCCCTACTGACCACCTCAGCAGGCCTCCCCGGCTTCACACTTCTGCCTGGTGACTTTTCCTGCAGGCTGATGTCAGCGCCTTAGAGTGGAGACAGTCCTGGGCTACCTCCTAGCCATAGTTCTTGGTCTTAGCGCTCACAGCTCCAAAGAGCTAGCTGGGTTTCAAACAGACCCTGGGTGGATGTGGAAGCAGGGCCGGGACTTACTTCCCTCTTCTCCCTTATTTCCTTTCCTCTTTTCTGGATGGGAAAGACAAGTGTGTATGTGGTGGGGGTCCCTGAGGGAGAAGCCAGAAAGAGCAGGAAGGGAAAGGGAGATGGGAGGGGAGTCAGGCCGCAGAAGAACCACGGAAACAGGGTAGGAAGCAGTCAGTGTTTACCTTCTGCAAATTAGTACTTTTAACGTACTCAGCCATGCACTGTGAGTGGGAGTCCCACGGGAGTCTCTTGGTTAGAAACACGTTTTCATGGCTTGGCATAGGCCCTAAGTCTGAAATGGCCTAGTAGAAGCTGCTCTCAGCAGGATCCCAGAACAGCTTTCTGAGCTCCTGGGCCTTCGGTTCCAAAGATGAGGCCTTGGGGCAAAAGAAGGAAACTGGAGGGAGGGAAGGGAGAGGGCTCGATGTGGAGCGAGAGTCTGGCTAGGTCCCTTAGGCCTCCCGGGGTGGTGGTGGCTGCTTTGTCGCCTGCTGGCTGGAGAGCAACCTTGAGCGCGGGCGTGCAGACAGTGATTTAGGTGCCTGCACTGGAGCGTGAAGGTAAATGACCACATTTCACCGTCAGGAGGTGAGCCAGAGGCGCTTGCCACGGCCCTTCCCCCAAGGCCTGGGGCTGGTGAGGACAGAGATCCTACTATCCTGGCTGTAGCCCCTGGGTTGTAGACTGGGACCCCCATCCCTACCCAGTCCAGTCTGTGGTTGCTACTCCCCTCACCTTCCTACCACCTTGACCCCTTCCAAAGGAGCTTTGGAGCTACTTTGAGAGGCTAAAATTCAAGCCACATATCCTTGGTAAGGTCTCCTTGACAAAGGGTGGCCATGGGTACCTCTTAGTCTAGGAGGGGGAGCTCATACAATACACGGGAACCCACAAGGCCGGTCTGCCTCATTTTCACTGTGCAGATAAAGAAACTGAGACTCAAGAGGTTCAGCAATCTGTGGAAGGCCACTCAGACTGGGGGTGAGGTGGGGTGTTGAGGAGGCTGAGAACCCTGGTCCTTAATCCCTCAAGAGCTTGGATCTGGGTGGGAAATGTCAGCATACAGCAAACCTTGCTTTTGTGCCCAAAGTCCTGGGTTTAAAAGCTGGTGTTTGTTCTTCATGTTTAAAGACTACAGAAGTGCTGAGCTGGCCCGATGGCTCAGCAGGTGAAGATGCTCAGGCAGCCAAACCTGGCCCCTGAGTCCCCTCTCCCAACCCTCGTGACTGCACTGGAAGGCAGGGAAACTGACTCGGAAGATCAGCCTCTTGCCTCCATCCCCACATTGTTGTGTGTGTACACACAGACACAAAACAAATAAACAAAACTTAAAATACAGATCTGTTGGTCTGATTTGATGCCCCTTCTCCGTTTTGAGTCAAAATTTTCTTTCCAGAGAGCTCTGTTGGGCGCTGAACCCCGGAAATCAACCCCACCTCCAAGTTCCCATGGGAAGAACATCTTTTCGTTGAGAAAGCTAGGGAAAAACGGGGAGCCAAGCTATGTGTGTGTAGGAGTTGGCAATGGCAGGATGGCTCTGCAAGAAGGCTCCGTACAGAGCAAGGCAGGCAGAGGGGAGCCCAGGGAGAATAAGCTTGAGGCTTGGCCAGGGGAGCTTCCAGTTCCTGCTAGAACATCTTCGATCATCGTTGTTATTTTCGTGAAACAGGGTATCACATAGTCCGGTCTGGTCTGTAACCCTTTGGTTCAAGTGGTCTTCCTGTTTCAACCTCCCAAATGATGGCATTTCAGAGACGAGTCACCTTCCTGGTCTTCATCATTATTTATGTTATTATTAACCGTTATGACTATTCTCCTGACCATTATTCATCACCATTATTCACAATGGATGCTTTTGTTGTATGTTCTCTATGTGTGGGGTGGACTCTGATCATGCCCACAACCCTATGAGATAGGGATTGTTAGCTTCGTTTTCTGAAGAAGAGCCCTGAGGCTGGGCTTTGGGCCCTGTGGCTGAGGTGTGATGTGGTTGGCACTGACTTCATGTCCTGCTGGCCTTGGGGAATCTTCTGGTGGCCCACTGCCTCTCTAGTCCACTGTGTCTGGTGGGAACAGAGGGGTCTGTCTGATGAGACTTGTGGTGCCCACCCACTGTTTGACGGTAAAAGAGGCCGAGTTTCTCTCTCTGTTGTAGATTTTCTGGGATAGGTCTCCTAACCCTGACTCAGGGCATGGGGAATAGGGGAGGCAGGAAGGGTCTAAGTTCTCAGCTGGCCTCATGGCGCAGGTGCCCTGTGAGCTCACGGCTGAGAATCGCCTTCACCTGAGCAGATACTAGTCAGGGCAGAGGGAGGAAGACCAGCCTCCATGTGGGAGGCATGCTCCGAGGGGCCAGAGAATCCAGCAGAGACCTTCAGAGGACTGGGAGGCAGGACTTGCCTGGAATTTGACTCATCCTAGGATGGGCCTGAATGGAGCCAAACCAGCCACAAGAATCTTGACACATAGCCGACTGAAGTAGGAGGGGCCTTCCCCAAACCTTGTTCTTTAGACCCCCAGTTACCATGACAACTTCAATAGCTGATATTTATTGGATGCCTACTCTATGCCCTGGACTGTGTCAAACCTTTAAAAAACCATCCCAACAGCCCTCATACATGCTAGGAAACTGCACATGTGACAGGTGACTGCTGCCCTAGAGGCGCAGGCCCCCTTCAGCGGAAGGGCACAGTCTAAAGAAGAGATCTTCCTGTTTGAACCCCGTGCAGGCAGGACACCTGAAGGCCTTCAGTGGACACAGTTTGGATCGGTTGCTCTTTGTGTTCAGTGGGTGGAGGTCGCTCCGTTTTTCTCCCCCTTGTCTCTGTGCTCGGCTCCAGAGTCCCTTCCTGGCTCTCAGGCACATATAACCACCATCTTCTGAATCCATTCTTGTACCTGTGTCCTGGCCCCTGGTCTGGGACTGTGCACATGGACGCACGTGTCTGCACAGAGACATGATGAAGGGGGAGCAGGTGGCTCCCGGAGTATCTCATCACTGTGATGGAGGAAGCCAGGCAGAGATCAGGGAGGGTCTCCTAGCCCTGTCTAGGGAAGGATAAGCCTGAGGTCTGTGGGGGGAGATTGAGGACCTACCTCAAGCCCTGCCATTTATTACCTGCCTGGGCCAACTTCTTCCCTTCACTCTGTCTTTAGTGTTGACAAGATCAGGGGGTAGTCCTCTTTGTGGGTCCTTGGTGTTTGCTGTCCCCTCTTTGGTTTAGAATCTCCCATTCACACAGTGCTATGCTGGGTAAGGTGTCCGTAGCTGCCAGACCCAACCTCAGCATTTAACAAAGAAGGAAAGGGAAGTCAGAGAAGGGGAGTGACTTGTACAAGGTCACACAGCAAGTTCACAGCAGGCTTATCTATCATAGCTGAGGATCCTGGGAAGGTGGGCCGATGACAATCTTGTAGGGGCCCCACGAGATCGGAGGGGTTCTGAGAAGGGAAGGGTGTCTCCTCCCTCATCTTTCCTGAGGTATTGTCAGCTGGATCCCTGGCCAACTACCAACCCCCCATCTCCCCGCCCCACCGCTGTCCTCATGTACCGGGTGGAATTGTCTTAACACAGTAAATTGTTCATACACATGTAAGCAAATATCTTCTCAAATTATCTCTTATCACCAAACAGGCTGCGATGCTCACCGGCTGGAGGGCCGGGGTTGTCTTTCAATCCACTGATGATGGGGAGGGGGCAGGGAAGGGGGGCAGCTGACACCAAAAATAAACCAGCGGAGTGGGGATGGTTGTCGCAAGGGGCAGAGCGAAGTTGTCAGGCGGCGAGAGCGTGTGAGGCGGCAGGACGATAATGTGGCATGACACTTCTGAAATGAGCGGCCCGTTGCCATGGTGAGCAGCCAGGAGGGACCGGCTCTCCCGAGGCTGAAATAAAACACGCTTTAAATGATGTTTGATTAGAATTTAGATCATGTAACCGAATACCTCAGTCCTCCTCTTCCTTCTGCTTTTCTTCTTCAGCTTCTTTTCTTCCTTCCCTCCATGCCTCTCCTCACCCTGGGAAGACACAGATACACACAGTCACACATGCACACATATGCAATGTAATCCCATGCACACAGAGCTGCACATCCGCGCACACGTACAAAATCGGTGTACATATGTGCAAACTTGCACAAATGTGCATGAGTACACAAGTAAACACAGGCGCACAGACATGCCAAGTACACACAGGCATCCAAGCTTACATTCTTGTATGCACACACATCTATGCACATACCTTTCTCCTCTCTTCTCAGTTGTTCTGTTGAATCTCGGGTCAGGAAATCCAGCTCAAGGCAGATGTTGGGGTCTGCTTGTGGGGTCACAGTACTGATGTGGGTGGGTGAAGAGCTCGAATCTTAGCAAAAATATGAGAATCCAGATGGCTCATGCACTCTGGTTGGGTAGCTCCTTATGTTTCATAAAGTCCCTCCAAATTCAAGTTCATGTCTTTTTTTCTCACTGAAGGCCTTTTCCTAATCATGGCCATACCCATTTTCTAGATGAGAAACCGAGGCCCAAAGAATCCAAATGTCTTGTTCAAGATCAAGCACACATGGGGTGGAGGGATGGCTCAGTGGTTAAGAGCACTTGCTGCTCTTGCAGAGGACCTGAGTTCTGGTCCCAGGACCCATGCTGGGTGGCCCATGACTGCCTGTAACTTCAGCTGTAGGGCATCTGACTCCCTTTTTGGGCCTCCTCAGGCACCTGCTTACATATGGCATATACTCACACAGATGCATGTGTATACAAAAAGAAAAATATTTTGTTTTAGAAGAATCAAGCGCCAGTCAGAAGTATATCTGGGACTTCCAGGGCTGGGCTCTTGGGAGGAGCCGCTTAGGAGCAAACACTGTTGATTTTGCTGTCCAACATGCTTTGAAAGCTGGCTTTGTTGTTGGCTTTGGCTTGCATAACTTCCAGAGGTGGCCCTGGCCTGCTTTGAAAGGCTTTTGCGTGAACTGATTTTATGCCCTCTTTTTTTTTTTTGCAACAGAGTAGTGTTATATTTGTAGTATTTTTCCAGGGCATGCTGCCTGGGTTGGAGGTGCTGTGTGGATAGTGGGGTGATTGAAGGCAGACACTATGGACAGGGCCAGCTGGGGACTTCTGCACTTTCACTGCTTTTACTGTTCTAGATTTTTTTGGAAGCCCTGGAGAGGGGGTCACTTTCCTGTTCTGGGTCAGAGAGACATATCTGGATCCAGTGTCTGTCTTTCTGATAGCCCAGGGCCTCGGGATAGCTTATTAGCTAATCTATCCATTTATTCCCTCATGTAGCTGTCATAGACATATTCAATGCATTTTGTGTGCTGGGACTCAAACGGACAGACAGGCAGACATACACACAGAAACACAGACAGATGCACACAGACACAGATTACACACCCAGACACACACACACACACACACACACACACACACAGAGACACACAGTCACAAACAGGCACACACACGGGGGTGGGGGAAGACTCCTTTTGTACCATGTGTTCTGATGGAGGGGGAGCAAGTGGTGTGGTCTGTGTATGAAGGGGAGATGTCTGTTCTAGAAGGACCATGGAAGTCTTCCCTGAGGAGGCGATGCTTGAACAAAATAGTAGTTCTTCATGGAGACGTAGGCCGAGCAGCCAAGGCCAGATCTTGATTGCAAAGGTCTACTCCTACTAATATGCTATGCTCCCTAGGTAGGCAGCGACCCTCCCACAAGACACCACCTGTGTTTTGCTTTGTTTTAGGTTAGGAATTGAACCAGGGTCCTTGTACAGGCCCAGCCGGTGCTTTATCACTAAATCACACCCCCATCTCACACTAAGCTTCCGAGACAGAGACTGAGCCCTGGCTGCCACACCTTCACTGTTTTTTGTCCTTTGTCCCAAGAGGGAATTTCCTTGCTTCTCTTGTTAATTTTGTGAAAGCAGGGACCCCACCTTGTACCTCTGTACCTCCCAGTACCGGACACAGGACTTTCTATAGAAAAACGGAGCCGACGTCAGGTGGAGGTGTGCCTCAGCAATACGGTGTTTGCCTAAATTTCATGAAGCCGTGGGTTGGGTCCCCAGCACAAAAAGAAAGAAAAGAGTCAACATTTATTGAGTACTTGCTGTATACCTGGCACTATGCCTGCTTTTCATGTCATGATGGCTCTAGAGCAGAGGTTCTCAACCTGTGGGTCGCAACCCCTTTCAGGTCAACTGACCCTTTGACAGGAATCACCTAAGACCATCAGAAAACACAGACATTTACATTACACTTCCTGATAGTAGCAAAATTACTGTTATGAAGTAACAAGGTCAATAATTTTATGGTTGGGAGGGGGTCACCACAGCGTGAGGGGCTGTATTAAAGGGTCACAGCATGAGGAAGGCTGAGAACCACTGCTTTAGAGGAAGGTACCTCCACTGTCCTTATTACACACGGGGCGAAACTGCAGAGCTGGGAGGCTAATTCACTTACCTGCACTCACAAAGTGACGACTCAGGATCCAGGTGTAGGTGGTCTGACTCGAGTGTCCCTGACCTCTCGACTTCCAACCCCTGACCTTTGGAAATAAGCTTCATTTGCCGGTAAAGTCACTGGGCTCAGCTTCTCCATGTGGGCTGGAAGGGGGACCCTGACCATCTGTCTGATCACCCGTTTCAGAAGTCTGTGGCTTTGGAGACTCTCTGGCACTTTATAAGACAGGAATGAGAAAGAAAGGGCTGGGCAAGGAAGAAACCACAGACTGAGGCCCAGGTCTCCAAAGGAACTGTAGAGGGTGAGAGCAGCCACACTCAGCCTGTCAAGGCTGGGAAAGGATGGGTCAAGTGGGGTCCCTGAGGGTGACAAGGGTAGGGGTCAAGGAAACCAGCCATCACCCAGAACCAGGTCTACCCTTGCCCACTCCCAGTCCTGTCTGTCATGGAACCGCATGGGTTTTATTTGTTTATTTTGACACAGGGTCTCATGTATTCCAGACTGACCCCAAACTCTATATACCCAAAGGAGGAGAATGACCTTAAACTTCTGACTCCTCCACCCCCCGAGTGCTGAGAATATAGGCATATATCACCAGCTTTGGTTTATACAGTGCGAGGGATTGAACCTGGGGCTTTGTGCGTGCTAGACAAGTGTTCTACCAACTAAGCTATGTTACTAGTCCATCTTGCCTGTGCGTGTATGTGGTGCAGTGTGGCAGGTGTGAGTATACATGTGTGTGGGATGTTCTTGCCTGTAGGGGTGCATGTGGAGATCAGAACTTGATGTCAGGGTGTCTCCCTCAATTGCTTCCCCATCTTAGCTTTTGAGGCAGGATCTCTCACTGAATCTGGAGCTCCCTTTTCAACTAGACTAGACGGCCAGTGAACCCCCACTTTCCACACGTTTCTACCCACCAGCATTGGGATTACACATACACACTGCCATGCCTGCCTTTCCGTGTAGGTGCTGTGGATCTGAACTCAGGCCCTCACGCTTGGATAGCGAGCTCTTTATCTGGTGAGCTATCTCCTCAGTCCCTGTCACACCAGGTTTTAATGCAGCCCTTCTTGCCCTAGCTCCAAGGGACCTGCTTTTGCTTTTGTTTGAGCCCCTGTAGTTTGTTCTTATGGTATAGCTCCTCTTTCTAACCCCCCCTTTCTTCTCCTGGCCACTAGCAAGTGTCCTACAACAGACTTGATTGCACTAGTTTCATGCTCCGAAATTTTCATGCCTCCTCAGGTTCCGGGGTGCAGCTTAGCTTCCCCCTGTGTGCTCGTAAGTCCCAAGGCTCTCTGGCCCCAAGCCTGCCTTTCTGGCCTGGTACTGCTTGCCTGTTCCTGCCCAATGTGGGCCACTTCTCAGTGTTCTTTCTTACCTGTATCTCTCTGCCCGCAGATGGTCGCTGCCCCCACCTCCTGCTGCCCCCACCTTCTGCTGCCCCATCAAATGCCTGCTGACTAGGCCTTTTCAACACTGCTGACAGCTCCAGCCTTTCCCTCTCTGGAGCATCTTCCCTGGCCACGCCTTCCAGAAGGCACAGCCGAGACGTGGCCCTTCAGAATCAGGCTGCCAGTTTGTTCTGTCATTTCCCAGCTTACTTCAGGCTTCTGGAGGAGCAGACTGGGGCCATCATTGTGTCGCTCTCCCTTCTAATCATGTCTGTTGCAGCACTGAAGCTTCCCTCCCCAGGATGCCCAGCCTCTTCTAGAGCACATCTGTGTTCTCTTTGGACCCCAGCTGCTCCGGCGGGGGCTTGGGTAGGAAGGAATAACTGGAGGTTACCGTCAACTTTCTGATTAACTTCCTTCCTCACGGGCGGTGTCCTCTGGGGAGGAGAGGCGAGAAACACACCTGAGTGGAGCCGAAGTTAGGAGAGCCAGGAGCCTGCAGGGGCTGAGCAGGGGCGTGGTGTGGAGACTGATGCGGAGGAGAGAACAGGGGACTGGAGGATTGACAAGGGATGTCAGGGCTGTGGCGCGGCCTGAGGGAAATCTAGAACTGCCCCCTAACATCTTCCCCTGTGTGGATTAGAAAGAAAATGGCCCCCATAGATTCATAGGGAGTGGCACTTTTAGGAGGTGTGGCCTTGTTGGAGGAAGTGTGTCACTGGGGGTGGACTTTATGGTCTCAGATATTCAAGCCAGGCCCAGTGTGGCTCTCTTCCCGCTGCCTGCCCATCTGGATATAGAACTCTTAGCGACCTCTCCAGCACCATGTCTGCCTGCATCCTGCCATGCTTCCCGCCATGATGACAATGGACTAAGCCTCTGAACTGTAAGCCAGTTTCAATTAAATAATTCCTTTAGAAGAGTTGCCGTGGTCATGGTGTCTCTTCACAGCAATAGAAACCCTAACTAAGAGATCCCCCAAACAGTCCCATTTGGAGACAGCCACAGGGTGGCCCAAGTCAAAGGACTATGCCCCACTTGAGAATGCCAGTTTGAGCCAGGTGCTACTTTTTAAAAAAATTTCTATTTGTGGTGCCAGGACTTGAATCTGGGGCTTTGTACATGCTAAGCGAGCATTGAGCCACAGCCCTAGCCAGGAGCTACCTTCACAGACACTTTTCTGAACAGAACAACACAGCAAGGGGCATACTATGGAAGGCTGCATGATCAGTAAGAACTGAGCAGTAGAGAATGCAGGAGGGTGGGCTCGGGAGCATGGGCTTGCCATGTAGCTCAGCTGCAGACTATTTGCCTAACACACGTGAAGCCCCTGGTTCAGTTCCCAGCACCATATAGAATTGGCTGTGACTTCTCACATCTGTAATTCAAGGTCATCCTTGGTTACACAGGGAGTTCTAGGCCAACTGGGTTCCAGGTGCTGGAAGATGGTTTATTGGTTAACAGTCCTTGCTGCTCTTGTGGAGGTTCTGAGCTCCTCATAAAGGGTGGCTTATGGGTGCCTGTAACTCTAGCTTCAGAGGATCTGATGCCCTCTTCTGGTCTCCCTAGGTACCTGCATGCATATGCACACAAATAAACCTGAGAGGGAGTTGGAGAGGTAGCCGGAGAGTGAGAACACAAACCCAAGAACCCAGAAACTCCAAGGAGAGAGAGGAATATGGGGAGGAAGGGGCAGATCTGATTCTGCTGTAACCTTTATCCAAAACCTCTGACCCATTTCTGAATGACTTCCTGTGGCCACTGAGTTCCATTCATGTTTTGGGGATGGGGGAGGCTTATAAGGCCTTATAGACTTATGGACAGTGATGAACATGCCAGTTCATCTCTGTCCCTGAAGTCAGAAGTGGCCTTAGAGGCCCTAAAGCCCTGATGGCAGTTTGGTTTTTAGCTAAAGATCCCCCCATCCTGCCAAAGCCTAAAATGGAAGAAATTGGGGTGGTGCCCGATGTCAGGAGTGGGTGGCGCCAGGGCACTTGGACTATCAATCGTGAAGCCTGTGATCAAGGACAGCGGTCACCACCTGTCTTGTTCTCTTAGTTTTACGTAGCAGCATGGGTGGCCCATTGCTAAGGGGCAGCGTTGCTACAAAGAATAACTTGATTTTGATGCTGAAAGGTCAGCCTTGACCTGGCACAACCCAGAAGAAACAGGCTGCTGTTGAAGTCAGGAACCTGGGTTCCAAAGCTCATCTGGTGGCCGGCAAACCCCTTAAGTTCACTGCGTGCCTCAGGCTCTCCATGAGAGTGGGGGCACAGGAGCTCGTTTTACTCCGTGGGAGCCGTGTGACTGATCTGCGGGGTTAAATCCACTGTCTCCGTGTGAGCTGGGGTGAGGATGGGGTCAGCAACCATTTGGTGAGATGGACCTTGAGAGAATGACCTGTCACAGCCTCATCCTCTGCCTGGTATGTGAAGGAGTTCAGGCAGGGCTGGGGTCACTGGAGGGATAGAGCGGGGACAGGGGCTTCTGGCAGGCAGAGCTGTCAAACTTGCTTTTCAGGACCCATTGGGGGGAAAAAAAAACATTTGCATCCTCATTTCCCATCAATTGTCTTGGTGCCCGGCAAAGAACATAGAAATAGTAATAAAATCAGCAACTCAGGTAGGGGAATGCCGCCTGGTTGTAAAATGCTTGCCTAGCCTGCCTGAAGCTCTGGCTTTGACACCGCAAGGCTGCATCAAACTGGTTTTGGTGGTTCTGGCCTGTCATCTCGGCACACAGGAGCCAGGCAGAGCCAGGGAGAGCAAAAGCCTAAGGTCATATGGTGGGCTTAAGGTCAGCCAAGACTACATGAGACCTTGTCTCAAAACCAAAACCAAAACCAAAACCCAAACTAAAACCTCGTCTCCTATTCCTCGAGGCTTTACTCCACACCAGCCTCTAGTCCCAGCTCTTGCTGGGCACTGCCTGCCTGCCCTACAGTTGCATGTGCAGGGCACTGGCACGATTTTGATTTACACGTCACAGGTGTGCAAACCAGAGCAGTTAAATGACTTCCCTGCTGTCCCAGAGCTCTAAAGTGGAATCACAGCCCTCAGGCCGGGCGGTTCAGGGATTCAGCTGTGCTATGTCTCAGGTGCTAGACCTGAAACTCCAGTTGGGGATGACATCTTCCCATGGATGTCGTGATGTGTCGATTAGGTTGTTTGTTTTGTCACCTTGATGCAAGTTAGAGCCACCTGGGAAAAGGGAATCTTAACTGAGGGAACGCCGCCATCAGAAATAGTCATATATGTTTGTCATATTTATATTTAGGCTAATCATGTTCTTTAGATACATAGAGATTACATTTAGTATAGATAATATAATCTTCAACCTCTTCGAAGAGCTGTAGAAAATGGCCTTTAATTTAACCTAAAATTTCGTGCTAACGAGACACAATCACTCCTGGCATCACCGCTCTACTCCCGAGAGAACGTTGAGCACCAAAGACACTTGGAGCCTGTCTTCTTCTTGGCAGAACTGGCCTTTGGGCAAAGAAAAAGCCCATACCCCGGCCACTGACAGAATTACAGAATATCCATAAATGAATAAAAACAGGATTGTGTTATCCTGCCAAGACAGGGTAAGAGAGTTCTAAAAGGTTCCTTGCCTTTGAAAATGGCATGTCAGTTACATTAGGCCTTCTCCAAAGTTGGTTGACTCAACATTGCATATGAGACTTTGGGTGATTGCCCAGGTAATCAGTTGTCTCTTTCATTTGTTGCACATTTCGGAAGTTTCTCGCTTGTACTTCTGGGCTGCTTGAGTAAAATTATTTCCCTTCTCAGATCTTTGATGGAGTTGAAGATTAGATAGTTGTAGTTGCCATCTACATTATTTAGACTCCTTGAAATAGAATGTTTAATAAAACTTTTGTTATATGTTTCTTGCTTAATACTGTTTGTTGTTTGTAATTTTATATTTGGTATCTGTTCCTACTGTATATAGTTGCATTGGGTTTAGTTCAATCTTGTTTAGACAAAGGGGGAGATGATGGGGAATCTCAGCCAATCACATTCTGCTTAAGGTGTGTCCCCCTGAGGCCATACAAAACAAATAAAAGATCGAAGTGCCTTGCCACTTGCTCTCTTTGGTTCCCGGCTCGTCTGGTGTTCGTGGGATCTCTGGTCGTGTAAGTTTTCCCCCTTTTATTAAAAGCTAAATCTTTGTATTGAGTCGGCCTGGTTAATTATCGATCGACCACGCCCCTTCACATCTTCTCATGGATGTCATGGTGTGTTGATTAGGTTGTTTGTTTTGTCAACTTGATGCAAGTTAGAGCCACTTGGGAAAAGGGAATCTTAACTGAGGGAACGCTGCCATCAGACTCCCTGTAGACAAGCCTGTGGTCTTGATGAATGATTGATGGGGAAGGGCCTAGCCTAATATCGGTGGTGCTGTCCCTGAGCAGGTGGACTTGGGTGGCATAAGAAAGCAGGCTGAAAGCCAAAGGAAGTAAGCTGGTAAACAACATTTTGCCATGGTCTCTGCCCTGTGTACCCTTCTTTATGGACTGTAAGCCGTAAGGTGAAATAAACCCTTTCCTCCCTTTTGGCCATGGTGCTTTCTTGTCGTTTTCCTGGTAGCGAGAGTAAAGAAAGAAGCAGTGACGGTAACACTGTAAATGGAATCAGCACTATCGCGAGCTTTGCCTCAACCGAGACTCTGTTTCTGGTCATGTCGTTAGGGAGTGCCATAGTTCGGATCTAGAACGTCTCAATGCGTTAAAACTAGGTCCCCATGGAAATGTCACAGAATACAAAGGAAGGGATAGCATGTTACCACATTTCCTTTGTAAAAGACAGCCTGTTGAATTATGGTTATAGTTTAGGCACCATGAAAGCTCAGGATCATTTGAAAACTATATCATAATTTTTCACCTAAGTAACAGAAAGGAACGCACAAAGAGTAATGAAATTTCAGCCTGGTCGTGGTGGTGGTGGTGGTGGGTGTGGTGGCGCACGCCTTTAATCTCAGCACTCGGGAGGCAGAGGCAGGCAGAGCTCTGTAAGTTCGAGGCCAGCCTGCTCTACAGAGTGAGTTCCAGGTGAACCCTGTCTTGGGGGAAATTAAAAAAAGAGTGATGAAATTTTTCTGAAGTGAGATCAAGTTGATTAGGGCCCATGAAAGACAGGGCTTTTCCAGCCCCTCATTTCCTTCAGCAGCTTAAACATCCCACCCCGCCCCCTCCTTCTAGCTAACCAAGACAACCACTCCCTCCTTTCCGTTTCTTTCTCTCTTTCCTTCATTCTTCCTTCCCATCTCCTTCCTTCCCCTTCTGTCTCTACCCCCTTCTCTCTCCTTTCTTTCTTATTTCAAGAGTGAACATTAAAGTCTTCAAAATCGTGTTCTGCAAGGGAACAGATGGGCCGTACCAGCTGCCTGCTGCCTGGGGTTTGTGACTGTCCCTCGGTGCCTCAGTTTCTTTATCGGAAAAACACAAATAATACAGGGCTGGCTTCAAATGGGGCTAGTGGGGTTGGAGAGACAGCTCAGCAGTTAAGATGCTGCTCTTGCAGAGGACCAGTTTGGTTCCTAGCACCTGTGTCTGGCAGTCACAGCCACCTGTAACCCCATCAGGTGCCTGATGCCCTCTTATGGACTCTGAGGGCATCACACACACACACACACACACACACACACACACACACGAGAGGGAGAGAGAGAGAGAGAGACAGACAGAGAGACAGAGAGAGACAGAGAGACATAGACATAAATAAAAATAAAATAGAAGTTTAGAAAGAAAGGGGACTAGGAAGATTGCATCAGGCTTAATTTTTTTTCTTTTTAAGAAAAAATTTTAAGAAGAAATTTTTAAGACGGTCACAGGTAGTTCAGAGTGGCCTTAAACTTCTGGTCTAACCTGTCTCCATCTCCCCCATGCTGAGTTTACAAGCATCAGCCATCACACTCAGTATATTAGCTGCTTTTCTGTTGCAGGTTTACCTGGCCTTACAGTTCTGGAAGGATGGGAGTTCATCACGGTGGGGAGGCACAGCCACAATCAGTAAGTGTGGTGGCAGGGGAGAGAAATGGAGAGAAGCATGAAGCAGGGAGAGCAAACTGGAAGAGGCACAAGCAGGGAGAGCAAACCGGAAGAGGTGCTAGGCTATACACTTTCAAAGCGCCCTCTAGCAACCTCATGGCTAAACCTCCCTAGCGAGGTGCCACCAAGCGGTGAACAAGTGTTGAAATACCGGAGCCTGCGGTAGACATATCTCATTCAAACCACCACGCCCAGTCTACGTGGGACTGTGCATCAACGCTTCCTGAATGCTAACTGGGCACTTTACCATCTGACTGCACCCCAGCCCTGTATCAGGCATTTTTACCGCCTGTCTGCAGAACGGTTCCCACACATCTGCCTGCGGAAGCGCTCACGGGAGACCTGCAACACTCATTTTCCCTCCAAGGAAACTTGGGCGAGGGATGAGAATTGTTGCCATTTCTCTGGCGGGGGATGTCCCTGCTCCTGCCACCAATGGTCTTGCAGGACAGGTGATATCTCCATGTCACAGAGTGGGAGGGGACTGAAGCCCAGCATGGGAGGCATGAAGACAGATTGGAGTATCAGAGACAGGGCTGGAAGCCGAGGAGTTCGGTTCGCTTCCCCAGGTCTGCAGGAGCTGTGAGAAGCCACTGATGTGATGGTGACCCTTCTTCATAACAGAGAGGACTGGGGTGTCTGTGCATCTCCCAAGGGTTCAGTAAGTTTCCAGTCACAGAATGAGAACTTCCAGGGGTGTGGTCTGTGGAGGAAGCCACGCTCACCCTACATCCTGTGCCTCAGCCAGCAGCTCATTTCCTGAGGGTCTTGGGCAGGAGTGTAGCTATCGCCTGCCCTGTCTTTGGCCGCCACTGCCCCTACCCTGACCTCTGGGTTCCCTGGGGCCAACCAGGACATCTGGATCCATCTAGCCCCAAACTCTGGAGATTCTGACAAATTTCCTTCCCTTGCTCCCAGCTATGTTATTTAAAGTAATTAACCTTAATTTATAAATTTTTATATCAAACTGCCTTTTAACTTTTAGAACTGGCAGGATCAGCCTTATCCCTGGGCTCCTAATAGTTCTCCATTTAATCAAAATTCATCCATCAGACTCCAGTGTTAAATCATCTTTTAATTGGGAGTTACATTCTGGTTAATAGTTTTATAATTCGCCTCCTCTAATAGTTTTACCACAGGGATCTTGACTCCATTTTTCCTCGCTCTATTATTGCCAAGTGTGGTTCTGCGGGGAAGGCTTAACGCAGGCCTGCCTCTCTGGCCCCTGCTGGTCGCCTCTTTTGTTCTTGGTGGTCTCATTAATTCCTCACAAGAGTCCTCCTTCCTCCTCATTACAGGGCAGAGCCATTCTCCTTGTGAGGTACAGGTGTGGCCTTCTCATTGCCACCGCCATCCCAACCGTGGCCTGGGTCCTGTGCTCTCAGAAACGAAGTGGGAGATGGAGACAGAAACATGGGAAGTTACAGAGTGTGGACGAGGAGAGAAAACAGGGTCAGACTGTCGGCTGCGAGGAACAGCCGAAAAGTTTGGAAATGGCCCGGGCAGGAGGCCCAGAAAGTGTCCCTATCTGATACTTGAAGTGGCCTGCGGGCACTGGCTGGGGCTAGAAGTGAGGCCTAGGCACTGCTAGAGGTCAGCCAGCAGGGAGCCCTGGTCCTTCATCCCAGGCAGCTTCTATACTTGGTACTCCGCCCAAATGTTCCCAGGTGAGCCTGGTGGAGTCTGAATCCAGAGGATGGGAGACCAGAGAAAGATAGAAAGGGAAGAGTCAAGGGCCAGAAAAGGGAAAGGGGGTGGTGGGGTTGTTCAGTGAGTGGGGAAACACATGCATTTACACATAGGTGTGCGTGGGGACTCATGGAAACCTATGCCCAAGAACAGGCCAGAAGCCCTACCTGGGACCAGCTAGCTGGGGGCACTGGGCCACCGCCAGACTTAGGAAGGTTAGGTAGAGGTCTTTGAGGGGCCTCCAGATGAGGGGCACTGCAGGTAGAGGAGAGTGCCAGGGAAGGAAGCCAATAGTCAGGCTGGGGTGAAGCCATTCGGGTGCTCTTCCCTGGGGTCCCCAGTCATGTCCCCCTGAACCTCTTTCCAACTCATTGGGTCTCAACCACACATAGGGGTGGCCAACACTTAGCCCGGCCTCACACAGCTCTAAAATATATTTATAAACGCTTTGACCTCCCCCGCCCCACTTCTGTATATGGAGTCTGATTCTTGACTCCTGGAACGGAGGCTCCGTCTAACAGTGTACGATTACAAGGCCAGGTCCCAGAGGACAGTGGAATCTGCTTTGCACTGTCTTGATTCCTATGCTCAGAAGGGAGCCATATGCTGTGTCACAGGAGGATCTACAATACAGCGAGGAGCTGAAGCCTTTGGCTAAAGCTCTGGGAGGGGCCATCTCAGAAGCAGAACCTCTTCTTCTGGGCAGCCGCCACCCACCAACCTGTGTCCAGGTCAGATAAAACCTCTTTGCTGTTGTAAGAATTGACTGGTTATGTAACCAAAGCTTTCCATCAGCATCCTGAGGGTGGGGCCACACACAGACGTGTTTAAAACTCCCTGTGTGGCTAACAGCTTTAATCCCAACACTTGGGAGGCAGAGGCAGGAGGATCTCTGTGAGTCTGAGTTGAACCTGGTCTACTGAGTTTCAGGACAGCCAGAGCTACATAGTAAGACCTGTCTCAAAAACAAAACAAAGAAACCAACTCAGAAACTCCCCAGGTGACTCTACTGAGCATCTAGGGCTGGAAACTGCTAACCTAAGGCCTATGCATATTTGTGAGTGCACACGTCAGCATGTGTGCCCTGTTAGAGCGAATCTACATGTGTGCCCTAGGGGCTTGAGTCAGTGTCCGGTGTCTTAGTTGCTTTTCCTGTTGCTACAATAAAAGACTCTGATAAGAGCGACCTCTAGGAGAAAGGGCTTGTCCTGATCCACAGGTGAAGGGCCCAGCCCATTATGATGGCGAAATTATGGCAGCAGGAGCCTGAAGCAGTCAGTGTTATCAAATGGATGAATAGTGCTGTTCCCTTTCTCTGCTTCCAGTCCAGCAGGATCCCAGTCAGTTAATGGTGCTACCTACAGTGGGCGTGTCTTTCCACTCAGTTAATGTAATCCCCTTCCACCCCATGTGCTCAGAGACTTTGTCTCCCAGATGATTCTACATTCTGTCTCATTGACAGCCAACACTACCTGCACACCTACCCAGCTTCAGAAAGTCCAGGGTACAGAGGAGCCTTGAGCCTTGCAGATTCTGAGGTCAGATATAGCCATCCCCCACCCCAACTGCTTGCCACTTCCTCTTTGTTGGTCCTTTCTGAGTCTCAGTCTCCCTACTTGTGAAATTTGGGACATCATGTTCTCAGTATTACTGAAGGCAGCCTTGGAGCTGGCTGTGTACTCCTGGGTTGGTTTTGGTGTTATGTGACTTAACCTGAAACGGGGCAGACCCATAGGCAGTGTGTAGTTCCTGCCCTGGAGGAGGGCTGATTTTCATCTCAGCTACGTTAGCAGTTGGGCTTTCATTGCCAGCTGCCTTGGACTGGCAGAACTCGGAGTCCTTACTGGCCAAGGCTGATGATGCTGTGACCCTCTCTGAGGTTGGAAGCAAAGTGCCTCCTCTTTTGCCTGGGACAGGCTGGGGGTCCTAGGTGGGTCTTGATGCCTTCCAGCTGTGCTGTTTGCCTGAGCCTTTCGTCCTTGTTAGTTCTCAGGCCTCTCATCAGGTAGAGAAGTAATGGCCTTCCACCTTGAACCGTGGACATGGTGCACATCCCTGTGGCTGAGCCTGGTGGATCCTATCCTCTGGGTAACCTGGAATCCTCAGACATAGCTCAACCCCGTTGTCATACATTCCTACTCGATCTGAAACAACTCCATTCTTAGTGATTCCCACCTCCCAACAAGCCTTCGGGAAAGGTAAGAACTGAAGGGGAGTGCTCCCCAGGGGAGCACGCACGAAGGGCATATGGAGGAGGAGGGATAAGACACTTTAAGCCCTGGGAGGAAGAAGCAGAGAGGAAAGCAGAGTTAGGAGCATACCAGGTTGCGCAAGAGCTTTGTGTTTGAACTTTGTAGCCCACTGTGACAGCTAAGCCTCAGGACTAGCAGGATAATTTGGACCTGTTTGGCAGAGGAGGAGACTGAGGGGCAGGAAGGTTAAGGAATTTCCAGGTTTACTATTTCCTGGTTGAGGAATGTAGAAGTGAGCCAGAGCCTGGGCCTGGTGGCTACAGGGTCAGGGCTTGTCTAGAGGAAGTGGGGAGCTCCAGGCCTAGACTCCAATGGGACCACTGACCTCCTTGTGGCTCCTCCAGAGGCCGTGACAGGCTAGAGTGGCTGGGAAGAAATGACAGAGAAAGCAAGAGGTGAGAAAGATGCAGGCAGGTTGCTTTCTGGGGAAGGATGCTGTAGCTCAAAGCCCAGGAGGCTGGATGCAGGGAGCCCGTGATGGAGACTTCTCCAGGACATTTAGTGGCTGGTCCAGAACTCAGGTTCCCCCAGTTCTTTTTGAGCATGGTAGGGTTAGGGTGGTCCTTTGGAGACTTGGATTGCACTAGTGTGACTACATATTAAGTTCACAGGCTCCAGAGTCCAGAACCCACATTCTGATTCCCAATATGTGTGAGCAGAGATGACTTCAGACAGACCACTGAACTCCCTGGGCCTCAGTTCCCTTATCCACCCAAAGGAGGCAAGGAAAAAGCTGTGTCACAGGGGAGCTGAGGTCCACATTAGAACCCGGCCTTGGCTTCCTTCAGGCAGCTGTGGCAGCAGCAACTTCAGAGCTGTCTGAGGAGAGGGATGAGGCAGCTACCTCTTGGGGCTGGCCTCTCTTGTCTTCAGTCTGGGAGACTGCGCTAGCTTGAACGAAATGCCCTTCACAAGCCTCAAACGACTGTACACTTGGTCTCCAGGTGGTAGCTCTGTTTGAGGAAGCCTAGGAGGTGTGGCCTCGCTTGAGAAAGGTGTCACTGGGTTTATGTGACCTGCAATTCCAGATCTCAGTCCATCATTGCGGATGGACATTAAGGCAGGAACTCAGGCAGCTGGTCACATGACATCCAGGAGTAGAGAGAGACTAAATGCGTGCACACCTAGAACCCAGTCTTCTACTCTTAAACGGTCCAGACGCTTACACCCACTCTTTTTTTTTTTTAAATATTTATTTATTTTATGTATACAATATTCTGTCTGTGGTATGCCTGCAGGCCAGAAGAGGGCACCAGACCCCATTACAGATGGTTGTGAGCCACCATGTGGTTGCTGGGAATTGAACTCAGGACCTTTGGAAGAGCAGGCAATGCTCCCAACCTCTGAGCCATCTCTCCAGCCCCAGCTTACACCCACTCTTAAGCAGTTCCACCCAGTTTCGACTGTGTGCTCCCACACCAAGTAAGGCAGCTAAAACGATGCCCCGCAGACACTTCCATAGATCACTCTGATCTAGACGATCTCGCACTGAGACTCTCTTTCCAGGTGAGTCTAGGAGTGTCAAGTTGACAGTTTAACCACCACAGGCCCATTTCACTGCAGAAACAGAGGACACTCGAGCCCCAAACGGGACCCCATCTTTACATTAGGAGCTTGGGCAGCATCTCAGCGCTGCCGCCGAGCCTGGCCAGCCCTGGTCTTCAGTCTATGAGATCTGAAGTTAGAAATGAAGGAGGGGAATGGACTGAGTGGAGGCGGCCGTGCTGAAGACAGAGTCAGCTCAGGGTGGAGGAGCCAAGGGCATCTGAGGCATCTGAAGAAGGGAGAGGAGTTGGCCCTCTAGTTACTAGTCCTAAGGGGAGGGAGACCAGCCAACAGGCTGCAAGTGTGTGCTTAGCTCTTGGCTTGGATCTGCCACTGAGAAGCTCCTGCCCTGCTCTGGTACCTTCCCAGAAAGACTAAGCTGAGGGTGGAGGAAGGTGGGACAGCTGAGGGGGACCTGGCGGTGGAGAGGAAAGCAGGAGAGGAAGGCTGTTCCCCCCAAATCTCAAGACTGTGAGCACAGTCCTGCGGGTGTCAGGACCCCTCCTGGTCACAGGATGGTGAGCTGATTGTCCGGAGTGAGGGAGGGAAGTAAGGACGGAAAGGAGCCGTGGAGAGTCACCAGTGAAAACAGAGGCAGGGGGGAAAGAAAGGAGAGAGAACAGAGTATGTGAGCAAGGGGACAGGTGGCAGACAGGCAAAGCTAGCAGCCTGGAGTCCTGGCTTGGTGTTCTTCTGGGGAGCAGCCAGGGTTTCTCTAGCTAGCACCTGGTCCCACCATCCACCTCCATCTAGGTCCCCATTCCTTACATGGGCTTTCCCACCTCTGCCTCTAGGTCTGGGAGAGGCTGCTGGGCCTTAGAATCTGGTCCCTAGAGCCGTAGAGGTCAAGCTTCCACTGCAGGAGGGACCAGTCTCTGTCTCACAGAGTGGGAAACTGAGGCATGGGCAGGAGTTTTGGCTCAAATCCACATGAATGAAGCTGGGCTTGTTTTCTTCAACCACAGCATGAAGGTAGCTTAGGCCCTACCTCGGAGGCCAGTTCTGCTTGGTTTTCTTATTAACCTGGGAGGAGGGAGACAGACTCAGGACCCCTTTATTCCCAACACTGTTTAAAAGAGTTTTAAGGAGGTTGTGAGCTTGGAGGTTAGAGGGGGCTGGAAGCATTTGTCACAGGACACATGGGTTGCTGTGGTGTAGATGAAAGATTAAAGAAACAACTTTAAGATAGCCCAGATGGTGAGTGGAAGAAACCAGGACTCGAACCCAGACCCCAAAGTCTGGTTCCTTTCCCTGTCACTAAGCTAGAGGGGTGAAGAGTAGAGCTGAAGGGACAGAAGGTGGCAATGTCGGGCTCATGCCCATAGAGAGGGTAACAGGCTATGGAGTATAGCCATGGCCTGTTGGGCAGGGCAGGTCTCATCTGTATCCCTTTACTGGGAGAACTGGGATCCTGGTTTTGCCACCATGAGCAAGTCCCTTCTTTCTGGTCAGGTACAAGTCTGTGACTGTAGGTGTCTTCTGGATGTTTGTTGAGTGAGTACATGAAAAACGAATGAAGAGACGAGGAGCTATGGTTGCTACTGCAGTTTAAAACTGGATGTCCAGCTGTGATCACGATAGAGCACCTTTGGGGACCCTGTCCCCAAATCTCTGCCTCCATCATCCCAACTAAATAAAGTCCCCCTCTCCCCCACCACCTCTGCCTTACTCAGACACCACATGAAGGCCAAGAAACTCTGGGACGGGGGTGGGCAGGGTACAAACACCGATGCCCCCAGTTGTCTGTGTACTGCTCTGTGGCAACCACTCCCTGCTGAAGTCGAGCTGAGATCTCTTTATCCCTGCCAGGTTAGTTACTGTTAATTAAAGCAATTGTTGGACTTTATACTCGTCCCATTAACATGTCTCCTGGACCTATTAATCACACCCTGTGGGGGAGGGTACGAGAGCTCCCAGTGGGGCAGCTCCTAGAGCCCCAGCCAAGAAGAGACACTGGAATCTCTGGGGGCTTCCATCCCCGCCTCAGAAGCTCCGGAAACCAGCTTCGAGGTCCTGTGACTTAGAGCACCCCCTCTTCAATCAGGGTCCCTGGAGCCTCTGGGACAGGGCTGGGGATAAGGAGGAGCTCAAGATGGTCGGCTCGAGGCTGCGTGGGAACCAGGGTCACCCCTGCCCCGACCCTCTCTGCCCCAGTCCTATTCCCTTTGTGGCTTTCTGTGGCCAAGGGAGGCTTCCTGAAACTTCAGTTTGTTACTCAGGGTTTGTTGGGTGGTGGGTAGACGTACAGACAGTTGCTGGGCCAGGCAGGGATGCGCTGACGACCAGCAGTCATCCCCCCCGAGACGTCTTCTCCACTCCCCTCAGCATCAGGGGCCAGTTGCAGGGCGGCAGGGCACTTGGGTGGGGCCACCCGAAGGGGCATAAATCATTATTGGCGAGGACCTCGGCCCGGAGCCGCGGGTGGAGGCTGCTGCCCACGGTTCAGGCCGGGGCATAAATCATAATTCCCCGACAATAGATCCTTTTGCAGCCGCCATCAGGAAAACTGTGTTGGTTTTATCGATTTTTTGACACGGGGCCTAGGCAGCGGGCGGCCCCTGAATCATTATGAAATGAAACTGATTAGGAATTCATGGAATACTAAATAAACTTTACGAGCCCGTTGTAAGTTTTTTGATGCATGGGGAGCGGAAAATGAAAACTAATGATATAAAAATTACACAGCGTGCTGAGTATTATTATACTGCTATTGATTTGTTTCAAACTGTACATCAAAATCGAAGAGGGCCAGGGTAGCTCCTGCAGCCATGCCGGGAGATTTGGGCTGGACAGAGCTGAGAGGCGAGTTTTTCCTTCTTTTTCTTTCTCTTTCCTTTAGCCTCTTCTCCCCAGCCCCTCTATTCTTCCCAACCCTGGGAGTTACCCCTATATCCCCCCCACCAGGGCAGCCTGGGCTCGGTGTGGAGACCAGACTCTGTTCAGTCTGAAGCACTGCTGGTGTCTCTCTGGAGATGCAGTTTCAGTCTGTGAGTTTGGTTTTGGCCTCCTTCCCTGTCCTTCCTGAGTATCAGGGTAAGAGGCTGTGCTTCAGGGGAAAGGGTTGAAGATTTGTTGTCTGTCTGCACCTTGCTGAGTTACCTTTGGCAGGTGGTTTTGCCTCTCTGGATGTCATTCTGGATCACACAGAGGTTAGGCTGACCAGATTGGGGTTTCCCAAGGAGTGATCTGTCTACAGTCAGCTTGTCAATTCAGCACCTGCTAAAAAGTGCCCCTGTGGGGACTGGAAGATGGCCGTCTGCAAAGTGCTTGCTGCTCAAGCTCAGCATGAAGTTCAGATCCAGCATCCATGTGAATAAAGCCAGACGCAACGGCCCATGTGCTGGGGACATGGATGGAGACAGAAGAATCCCTCGAGCTCACTGTTCAACCAGTCTGGCTAACACAAGCTCCAGGTTTAATGTAAGACCATTTGTCCAAGAGGGGGTTGGGGGGAGCAACTGGGAAAGACCCCTGACATCAGTTCCTGGCCGCTGCTCTCTCTCTCTCTCTCTCTCTCTCTCTCTCTCTCTCTCTCTCTCTATCTCTCTCTCTCTCTCTGGGGGTGAGGATGGAGCGTAAAGGCAGAATGCTTGCCGAGCATGTGTGAGACCTTGACTTTGAACCCCAGCCCTGCACACCAATTCAAACCCCCAAAGGCAAACTCCTTAGATGACCTGGTTTCAACCTCCAGAGAGGTTTCTGGGGGATCTGTGTTCCAGAAGTCCACCCTGGGACGCCTCACACAGGATTTCCAGGTACCATATTTGTTTATCTAAAAACACATATCCATCTTTCCCCACCTTGGGTGGCCAGAGCACGCTCTCAGCTGACGCAATGCTCTGAACATTGGCTTTTTTCTTTTCTTGCTAGTTTCTAAGCGCAATAACAAATAACCCCCCATCCCAGTGCTTACAACCACATAGGTTCATTTTCCTTAGCCTGGTTTTGGTTTCTGGTTCTTATCTACAGTGGGCTACTGTGGTTCCGTGCATCCTAACTCTGGGGTCCAGTCTGAGGGCAGAGGAAAGGGTAAGAACGATGGTGGTGACAGGGTGCTCCTGAAATGTTTGTGGGGGCACAGCCTGTGTCCCTTCTGCTTCCATTCATCCATCGAAACTCGTGGTGCCCTCCAGCTCAGGGTAACAGAGTGGGAATGCATCCCCCCCCCCCGCCCCGCAAAAAGGAGGTCAAACCCTGTCTAATGTCCTCCTATCCTTGAGTGTAGGCTGCCCAGAGCTTGGCGATAAGGAACTTATTTGACCCGTCTGTTAGAGACCAGGCTACAGCTTCCACAGGTATCTCAACTTTCCGCAGTCACCTGTGGTCAGGGGCTGACTTCTCTACCCCATACGTTTCCAGAGACTTTGGCCGTGAGTCTCAGCTACCTTTGTTCCGATTCCTTGCTGGGGTCAGCAGACACCAATTACTCCGACTGTCAGGAGTGAACTCACAAAATTCTTTGGTAAATCTGTCCTTGGTGCTCTACTTGCCGAAAGCAGATCCGGAGCCTGGGTCCTGGATACGCTCACAGGATGTACATCACGGTGCTCTTCCTGTAGTGTGATTTTCACAAACACACCCCTGTCAAAGTCCGGGAGGACACTGATGCTGTGTTTAACTTCACCTCGATTGAATCTCAGAGAGGTGGTACTCTTGCCCCAGACACACAGCATGTGACACTCCCGGGGCCATGTTACTGCCAGGCTGTGTGCTTGCAGGGGGCAACTTGGGAATCCCACTGGTTCAGGAGTCCTGGGGTCACTCGGAGGGGATCCCTGCACACACTAGATCTGGGAGCTGTCAGATATGACAATAACGCACGCCTGACCTTTAGGGGCGCAGCATCTCTCTGGGGACACAGAAACACACACTCTTCTGACACACACCAAATACAAATATTTTCAGACTTGGGAAAAATGGGACACAGGATAATCCAGAAAGTCTTAGGGGCTTCTTTTCCTTCGTTTTTTCCTTCCTTCCTCCCTCCCTTCCTCCCTCCTTCCTTCCCTCCCTCCCTCCCTCCCTCCCTCCCTCCCTCCCTCCCTCCCTTCCTTCCTTCCTTTTTGGAAATACGAGGGCCCTACTGTAAAGCCTAGGCTGGGCTTGAACTCACGATCCTCCTGCCTTAACCTCCTGGGTGCTAGGTTTACAGGTGTGTGCCACCACACCTGACCTAGGAGTCTTCTTTTTCACAGCTGGGAATTGAACCCAGGGTCTTGTGTATGGTAGATAAGCTCTCTGCACTGAGCTCTGTCCTGGCCCATGGAGTAAGAGTCTTAAGGCTTAGTTTCAAATTTCTTTCTTTTTCCCTAACCAGTCAAGTGGCCTTGGATAAGCTATTACTTTTATCCAGGATTCAGTTTTTCCCATTATAAAAAAAAATGAATGTAATCTCACTCTCCTTGAGCTCCTCCTTGGGGATCCAAGTAGGCAGGGGTTGATACTAAACATGGTTCCCACAAGATGTTTGTAACTGTGTCAACGCCAACAGTTCCTGCCCAGAAGGAAGGAAGTGAGCAGAAGCCCAGACGTGAACTGGCTTTTAAGACCAGATGAATACTGGTTGATGCTGAAGAGGCCAAGTGAGCCCTTCAATTTAAAACAGACAGTCTTCTCAGAGCTATCTTCATCTTGAAGTTCTTTGGGCCTTCCTTGAGGCCAACTTTTCTGACATACGATTGCTCTTCACAGTGACAAGATGGCCCACATCTTTCGAGTTTAACACAAAAGAAAAACAGAAGGGACGCCTCCTTCCCAATAGCAATAGTGAAATTCCCAAGACTGACTTTCATTGATCCAACTGAGGTCTCATGTTCCCTTCAAAATCACAGACGTGGTTTCACAACTATCCCTTCCTAGTATTTAATCCTGGACCTATCCCCTCTTCTTTCTGAGTTGTGTTTAACTCAGCCGCCCCCCTGAGTCCAGAAGCTTTGACACAAAGAATTTCTTCTCTGCTCTGAGTCGATCCATCTTCAGTGTCTCCCTGAACTTCAATAGCAGGCAAACATTTTGCGTTCATTTGAGCCTTGGAACTGTGCCTGCTGTGTGGTCCTGCAATCCTTGAATGGTGGTAGGATTTCCTCGTGAGACCCCTGCAGCCCCTGCTGTACCCTGTGCCAGCCTGTAGCCACCACCACACGTGGGCCCAGATCCCCAAATGTAGATGAGGTATGGATCTCCCCGAAGTCTCTGTGGGAAGACTGGGAATGGTCATGGCCTGACCAGCCCCAGCTTCTACTTGCTTCTGTTCTGTCTCCTTTGCTGCCCCTCTTCTTTGTACTCCCAAATTCTTAAAAAAAATCCCAGATTGAACCCAGAACCCATTCTGCACCCCCAAACAGAAAAAGCAAGTCCAGTAGGCGCAGACGGACAGAAACTCATTCACCTACCTGCTCCATGTCTACTTTTGTACTTAAGGGGCCACTATCTCCTCCTCTAGCTTCTGAGCCCCCAGATGCCCACAACCCCTCGAGCTGTCCTACCTGAGGCTACCCCAAGTCTCAGAGGGATGTCCTTTGCTCCCGTCACCCAGCCCCCAGGCAGGCTCCTCCTGTGCTGCCCCCTCTTTATGCCTTGTGGCCTCTGAGTTGGAGATGCAGGGCTGCTAGCGTGGTTCTAGTGGAGTTAGGGAGCAGGGAGGCTACGTGCATTGGGCTTCGGTGGCAGGCCGTTCATTCATCCCTAAGTCCCGACTGCAGAATGGAGTACGGTAAGCAAGTGGAGCCATTCCCCATGGAGCTGACTGAGGGCGGCTTGCCCGTGTTCCTCAACTCTCCTTACTTATCAGCTGTCGTGTGCAATGTTCTCCCATGGTTCTGTATGGTGACACCTGATTTTGGCTTTGGTGGTTTTCTTTGGGTGACCTTGGAGACTAGCGAGGCACCTTCTTCCTCCTTGCCCCTTGGCTTGGTGTCCTTCCACACCAGGAGGGACATGGAACAGGTGTTCCCGGCTGTTGGCTTCCATGATTCCTGCTGTCTTGTGACCTTCAGGTATTCCCGAGCATCCTGGGATGAGGGTGGGGGTTTCTGTGTGTCCTCTGCTCTTCCCAAGGCATCTGCCCACTGCACAACACAGCAGGTTCTGTCTGGCTGTCTTTTGTTGGAGTCTCTCAGCAAGATACTCAGCCCTGGGGGGCTAGGAGGACTCCTGGTGTCATGAGTTTGTGGCCCCTCCCTTCTGTCAAAGGCTTTCTGACTGATCAAGGAAGGGTCTAGTTGGAATTGAGGAGGCTTCAGCAGAAACCAGCAGGTCGGAGAGTCCTGACCCTGCACTCAGAGGTAGGGTTTCCAGAGGCAGCCAGGCTCTGGGGAGGAGAGTGTGGACAAGGGGCTGCATGGAGGTTAAGCTGCTCTGGTGCGGGCATGACCCCTCACCTGTATCAGCTGACGGCCAGAACCTACATAGATTAGATGTCTTCTGTGTACCAACGCTGCATTATTTGGGACTTGGACACAATTCCTTAAAGACTGAGATAATGCACTTAATTCCCCCTAGATTCTCAATGCCCTGTGCTTGCCTCTGGGAGGTAAAACCTGGACTAACAGGAAATACAGCTCCTTTGTGGGATTACTTTGAGACAAGGTCTCACTAAGTATTCCTGGCTGGCCTGGAACTTGCTGTGTAGACCAGACTGGCCTCTAACCTGCGGTGATCTCCCTGCCTCTGCCTTCCAAGTACTGGGATTACCGGTGTGTGCTAGAGTGCTCCACTTCATACCTGACACTAGTGGTCACCTCTGCAGTAACTGTCCATGGGCATACATAGCATTCTGTCCACTTTACAGATGGTAAAACTGAGGTACAATGGGGAAACACGATATGACCCAGGCCATATACTTAAGTGGCAGTCAGGATTGAATGCAGGTCTATTTTCTTTCCCAAATCCTAAACTGGGAGGGAGGTTAGACTACAGATGTCCTTGAAAATTTCTTTTGCTTCCAAGGTTCTGTCTTGTTAGCTGCCACCTTGCCCCATCTGGCTCCACCCCCAATTGCAAAGGAAAGGAAAAAAAGAGAGAGAGAGAGACAAGAAAAAGTCCTGTCCCTCCTCAGGTGTCTCGTGGTAGATTACTTAGCGTTTGACATGGCGTGTCTCTGTGTCACTGTTCCCGGGCAGAATTAAATCAGGGCAGGAAAATATTAATTTGGAGTTGGGGACGGAGGCCGCTCATTTCCAATTATTCTCCACCCCGTCAGGCTTATCCTGGCGCAAACAAGGAAGGAGGCTGGATTAATTGCTTTGGACTCTGCCCCACTCCAGCCCCAATTACCAGACCGGCTTGGCTCCCAGCATTATGAAGCCCACTGCTGTGCAGGAAATGGTGTGAAATTTTCACGGATTTGCAGACGCAATCATGGAACACCAGATCCAGGGTCAGTGACCGTCAGGTGGCTGGGCCCTCCGCATCTGCAGCAGCAGCCAGCCCAGGTTAAGCTCTTGGTGTGCTGTAGGATCATTTGGTTAACCTCGAAGCCCATGGAGCCATTCTGACCCTCAGAGGCAGGTGGGCCATGGGAAGACAGGGAAATCTCACTGCGGGGCAGCTATACCTACACCGCCTTCTTCACCTCCTCGGATGAGCTGGGGGTACCTGCTGTGTCTTAAGCCTGGTCCCTTGAAGCTGTTTTTCTTTCTTTCTCCCATCGTATAAAAGAGGGGCGGGGGCTCAAAGAGGAGATAATATGAGTAAGGTTGCTTAGCTTTCTAGTGGCAAAGCCAAGACTTAGCTCAGATTTGTGGCTACTCTACAGCTTGCCACCGCTTGTCCCCCATCCCAGTCCTCTCTCTCTCTCCCTCCCTCCCTCCCTCCCTCCCTCCCTCCCTCCCTCCCTCCCTCCCTCCCTCCCTCCCTCCCTCTCCCTCTTCTGTGTGGGTTTAGAACCCAGGGCCTCATGCGTGCTAGGCAAATGCTTTGCCGCCGAGTCATACTCTAGCTCTTGTCAAGTTATTTTTTTTTTTCCTTTCATTTTTGAGACAAGGTTTGTCTGTGTAGCCCTGGCTGTCCTGGAACTCACTGTATAGCTCTGACTGGCCTTGAACTCATAGAGATCCCCTGCTTCCGCTTACCCAGTGCTGGGATTAAAGATGTGCACCATCACCGCCTGTTACCTCTTAAGGATGGCTGTGGGAGTCTCCTCCCACTGGATGAGATTTTGGGACACAGCCATTTCCTATCTCATCTCTCCAGCCCCTGGCACATGGCCCACGGAGCCCACAGAGATGGAGGGAAGTATTCCAGCCATCTGTGGAACTGTGGGTTCTTCTAATGCACAGTCTCTGTTCATTCTTACCGTGACCCCAAGGACTTCCTGTGGTGGGGGTCAGCCTCCTGGGTGCAATTTCCAGGTCCAGGGACCTTTTAAAGCCAAACAGACTTCTTGCCAGTTGATATGTCCATCTGGTGCCCGTGGAGATGCTCTGTTGACAAAGGACGTTGGGACCCTGATTCTTGGACCCTCTCACACCCCCCAGAGTGGCTTTACAGGAAGCTCTCATTAACCCTTGGGCTCTTCAGGGCAGGGTCTGAAAGGGGTTGGTGCAGCCTTTATCCAT
Source organism: Myodes glareolus (assembly GCF_982192425.1). Taxonomy (NCBI): domain Eukaryota; kingdom Metazoa; phylum Chordata; class Mammalia; order Rodentia; family Cricetidae; genus Myodes; species Myodes glareolus. The sequence goes on from NC_142034.1 coordinate 37,920,775, forward strand.
TCCAGTCTATGCAGCAGGAAACCAAGGCCCAGAGAAGTGAAGTTACTAGTCCCAAGTCACACAGCCCAAAGTCAGTTGTGTTCACACGAGCAGAGTGTTAATGGGGCGAAAATACATTTCCAAGTATTTGGTACTTAGATGTTCTAATTGTCTCTTACCTGGACTCAAGTCTAAAGCAAAGGCCATGAGATCCTAGTGAAAGCCCTGAGAGTGGAGCTGACAATGGAAGACCACCAGCTGGCCCGTGTGCCCTTTCCTTCTCCCGGGTCCCTCCTTCATGGACTCTGGGTCTCAGGGTCCTTCCTCCACTATGTCTCAGTGTCTGACCACTTCAGACTACAGACTTCTCTGGCCAGCATGGAGGGGGAGGGCAGTTTTCTGTACACTCTCTTCCTTCAGAACCTTAGTGTCTATAGGGACCAAGATAGCCTGAGCTTCTCCCTGTCTCTAGAGTTAGAAAGTTAATTTTTATTTATTTTTTTTAAAGATAGGGTTTCTCCGCAGCTTTGGAGCCTGTCCTAGAACTAGCTCTTGTAGACCAGGCTGGTCTCAAACTCTCAGAGAACCATCTGCCTCTGCCTCCTGAGTTCTGGGATTAAAGGTGTGCACCACCACTGCCCAACAAGGACACTGATTTTTAAAAATTAATAATAAGAAAAACTCTGATAGTTAATGTACTCGTAATTAACCCTGTACAGATATAAGGAGTGGGGTCTGATTTTCATAGCTTATCTCCCTCATCTTGTCCACAAAACCATCTGTGTATGCATGAAGGCTATATGTGTTGTGGGAACTTTGATCTGTGTGGGTGCCATTCTGAGGCCGTGGTATGACTTAAAAGATGTATTGAGAAAATTTCGTAGCATTTCCCCAGCACTGATGGACTGAATAAGAGGTAATAGCCATGCTGTAGCCAGAAGAGTAGCAACCAACATTAATCTAAGGAGGCCCGCATTAGGGCTGGGCATGAGGAGACAAGCTGGGCTGCCAGGGAAGGACCTAGAAAATGGGTTGGATTCACATTCTACCTTCAGTTCAACATCTGGAAGAAAATTCCAGAAGGAATTCCTTGGGAGGAGTTGCGAGCTCCTTGCGAAGGTTGGCATACTTTAGAATGACCCTAGAGACACATCTTCAGGCGCGCCTGTGAGCGATTTCTTGACGAGGTTAATTGAGGTGAGAAGAACCAACCATCTTGACTCCTGGACAGAATAAAAAGGAAGCAGCGAGCAGAGGCCCAGCCCTCATGCCCTTCTGCTTCCAGATTGAGAACAGGATGTGGCCAGCTCCCTCAAGTTCCTGCCGCCATTGAACTGTGAGCCAACACGAACCCCTCCTTCCTCAGGTTGCTTTTGGTTGGTGTTTTATCACAGTCGAGAGACAAGTAGCTAGCACAGCCTTCCAGGCCCCAATATTGTGAAGGTGATTTCTCATCCCACCCAAGATGAGTACAGCTGAGGGGGAGACGGGAGGTGGGGACATGGCCAGCAGGCAACTGTGACAGTCATGTGGTGCTTGAAGCCAGCGCTCTGTGGCTCATAGGCCCCGGGCTTCCAGAGGGACCACCATGTGGAAAGAGGGGTCAGACCTTTGGGGTGCAGCCCAGAGAAGGACCTTGGCCATTGCAGAAATGGTGAAGGATTGAAGGATTTAGGACGAGGCCTGTGGTGGTCATCACTGATTGCCCAATGCTTCCCACCCCTTTTAGTAAAAGGAGCACCGCTTAGTTTAAGAAACAGGTTCCTGAGCCCAGCGCTCAGCCAGCAGTACCTCCAATGGCAACTGGTCGATGAATGGCCTGTGATTCCCCAACCTGGAGTTGCCTCAGAGTTGCCTGGTAGGTTGTATAGACCCTGGTGTTCCTGGTTCCACCCCGGTGGTATTCCATAATTTGATTTCAGTGCTGTTGGTGCTACTGATCTGGGGACCACACTTCGGAAATCATCATGTTTAGGATTCATGTGGCATTGGGGATACTCTGTCCCTTGCCTCACAGGGATGGCCTACAGGACGCAGTCAGCTTTGACACATGGAGGCCCCCACATGCCCAGCCCTTCAGGGATGGGTAAGATCACGCATGCCTTCTTAGCGTCTCTGTAGCTGCCACCCCTGGGCTTTTCTAGCCCTAGAGAGAGAGAGTAGAATGCTGAAGGCCTGGTTCCTTGACTGTTTACTTCAGTTTGTAGGTATGTCCAACTTTCTGACATTGTGACATGACATTCCCGTCTACAAAATTTATGCTGGAGAGCAGCACATCCAAGTCACAAAAATAAAAATATAGTGAATGTTTTTGTTTTTTGTTTTTTTTTGTTTTAGTTTTTTTTTTTTTTGAGACAGGGTTTCTCTGTGTAACATCCCTGACTGTCCTGGAACTCACTCTGTAGACCAGGGACCAGGCCAGCCTTGAAGTTACAAAAATCCTCCTGCCTCTGCCTCCCGAGTGCTGGGATTAAAGATGTGAGCCATTGCTGTCCAGCTGAGTTTGTTGTTTTTAAATTACTATTTATTTTATGTACTCGTGTGTAGGTTGCGTGCATGAGCGCGGTCACAGGACAACTTTTAGGACTTGGTTGTCTCCTATCATGTGGTTTCTGGGGATTGAACTCAGGTCTTCAGGCTCGGAAGCAAGTGCCTCTACCAGCTGAGCCATCTCATTGGCCCAAATCTTATATTTGAAATAAGTTAATGATTTTGTTTTGGGCCACATTTGGGCCCCAGATTGGACAGGCATGGTACATGAAGATCTTCCTGGGCTGGACTTGGGGACACCCATTTGCTATGATTCTAGGTCCAAGTCCATGGGGACCCCTGAGAAGCTAAGCAAGTCCCTGTTCTCTGGGTCCTCCTGCTCCCACTCCATCTGGGAGAGAGGTCCCAGGGAGCGCTGCCTACAGTGGCAAGGCCAGGAGAAGGCCTACAATTACAGGCCTAATTGTGTGGCCACAGGTAGGCCCTACCTCCACTGGTTGGGAGTTGGCTTCCTAGCTCTGCCAGGGCCACCATTCAGAGAGCCTGTTTGCACCTGTGTCAAGGCAAGCTTGGGAAACCTAATTAGCTAGTTTGGTGTTTCATAATTAGATCCTTTAAAAGAACTCATAGGTGGTGATAATAAGCCTTTTAGAAATCTATTAAGCTTTGGGGGAAGTGGAACAGAAACCTTGTAACTCTACATGCCTGCTTCCTCTTTTATTTCTGTCTGCACCCCAGACTTCTCCCTCCACCCCATGTTCCCAGCGGCATCCAGAGAGTGTCCTTGCCTTCTGCACCATCAGCAAACACCGCACAAGGGTGGATGTATCCCATCCTCTCCACAGCTCTGAGATGTGGGTGCCATCAGCACACCCATGAGCAGAGGTGACCAGTGACCTCTCTGTAGCGTGCCCTAAGCAACTGAGCTTAGACTTTCAACATGGACAATCCGGCTCTAGGATCCCTGCCAGTTTCCCTTCGCTTGGTTCATGCTTCTCACCCACTCCCAGCCCCAGGACTCCCTGCTCAGAGGCTCCATCAAAGCTGGTCGAGCTGAAGTTCCTGTTTTCTGGTTTTGTTTTCCTGAGCGTTTGTGCCAGGGCTTTGCGGAGCTGACTCAGATGGGTCACTGGGGGGCAATGATTTCTAATTCACTTTGCTTCCCTGCAACTCTTCCCACCTGGATGGATTCCAGAGCAGAATGGTAGAAGCAGGATGAATCCCTCCCTCCCTCAATTCCTTTCTGTTTTCTTTCCTGCTTAGGAGCTGGGGAACCAGATAGGAAACGGAAGCGTGGGTTTCTCCCTGAGGGGTGCCCTTATGCCTCCATATCTGTATTAAACACTCACATTTGACCTCATTTGTTCCCTCAATAGTATGGACCAGAGTGAGAGCTGCGCCTCACTTGTCCGTTTGCTTGGTTATATTCTGTTTCTCTCCACTTACACACAAGTGCCACAGGCATGAGGCCTTGGCAGGAATCTGGTTACCTGGTCCTTGCATTGGTTTAGCAAATAGCCCTTGGACAGATACTGCATTAGACTCAATCTTCCCTTTTCCTGCTCCATAAAATGGGTGCGATAATCTTTCCTCTACAGGCCATGGAGTGCCTGGTGCCAGAATGGATCTCCACAAACACTGAGGCCTTCACCCTTACCGTCTACCTCTCTTAGTTATGTGAGAGGTGCCCAGCAGTCTCTCTCTCTCTCTCTTTCTCTCTCTCTCTCTCTCTCTCCCTTCTTCCCTCTCCTTCCTTCCCTCCCTCCCTCCCTCCTCTACTCTCCCTCTCCTTCCCCCCCTCATTTTTCTGTAAAGCAAATGAGGCTTCCTAGATTTATCTACTTTGGAAATTGGGTGTGTGAACTTGTACTGGGATGACTTGCAGTGGGCTGACTGTGTCGAACTGTAGACACATGTATATTAGCACCTGTGAGGATAGCTCATGGTTATGCAGATTCTAGGAGAGGAAGTTCAAATTATGCCTCCTTGAAGCATAGCAATGACTACAGAGATATAAAAGTCACACGCTGGGGCCGCTGTTCCTCAGCACGGTTGGCAGGGAGTATGCACTTTAGTGACAAAGTGGGACTTGGATCTAAGGCCCCCTGCTTAACTGGTTGCATGGCTAACAGGCAAGTTACCCAGTCTCCCCAAGGCTAAGTTTTTTCTTCTGCAAAATGAGTGGCATCAGTAGTAAATATTTATGCCCATGGTACAGTGTAATACCGATGTTCAGTTAGATCACTGGGCCAGTCATTGATTCTACAAATACCTGTTGAGCATCTACTAGGTGCAAACCTCTGATCTCGGGAGCATGACAGTTTATGGTCCATGGGTCCTGTGTTCTAGTGGGTGATCACGTGTGCTCATTTCTCTCTCTAAACAGAATTTACTGAATGCTGAACAGAAGGGTGACTATGCACAGGGTGTCCACTCAGTGACATGGCTTATGGAATCAGGTCCCTGCCCCCACAGCCTCTTTAGTGGAAGGAAATGTACAGGTGGCTGCTGGACGCATCCCCATGAAGCTGATCACACAGGAGCAGAACTGATCCCTCTTCCATTGTGCTGGGAGTAGGTGAGTGTGTGTCTTTGGAGGATGAGTGGGTATATGGGACAGCTGGCCTTTTAAACACGGCACTCAATGTCCTTGCACAAACAACTGCCCCCATCTCTTTCGAGCTCTTTGCCTTCCACAGTCTGCTCTTGCTCAGCTTGCTCTTTGCTCCTGGGCTAGTGTCTTTCTACCTCTTCAGACTTCATCTGTCCTTCAAGGTCCCCTGCATAAAGTGGTCCCTGAAGCCCTGCTTGATCCCATTTTCCTCTTCCCCTGAGACATGTATCCCTTGCTCTGGCCATCCCTTGGTCTCTTTCTCTTCCCCTGTGGCTCTCTGGTTCCCCCATGGTGGCTTCTTGCTCTGTTCATCATTACTGTTCTCTGTGTTCCTTCGCTGTACTTGAAATGGATTGTCAACAAACTTTTCTTAGGCATGTAAACAGACGTGTGGCTCTAATGATTTCTTTTGGCTGGTTTTTCTAGAACGTAGGTCTAAGACGGGAGTCACTGCAGGGACACCAGCGGTCTTTTGTGTGTTGGCTGCTCAGTGGCATGTCTGCTTGTATGTTCCTGAATATCCACTGAGCCTGCCTCTCTGCATCTCTCACACGCATCCAAAGGGCCGGTGGTTGTCTTGGGTGTATGTTGGGGGGGGGTATAATGGCAGCCTAGTGCCCAGTGATGGATGAGGAGGGTGGAGGTGACTTTCCCAGGGGAAGATTAGCGCCTGGCAGCTATGATTTGTCTCATGGCCTCCTGTCCTTTTGCTAGGCCCCACTGCAGAGTCATTCATTACAGAGGCTGCTGTCACAGGCTGGGGGCAGGGGCTGAGCAGCGAGTGTGTGTCTATGTGGGGGTGGCAGGCAGGCCCCTTCCCTAGGAGAGACGCTCATGCCAGAGAGCAGAGCTCACTCAGTAGCCATGAAGGGACTCTCTGGAACTCTGAGAGAAGGGGACCATGTGATTCACCATCCATGACATACCCCTGCTCCCAGGCACAGTACTGTGGAGTGGGGTGGGGAGCAACTTTTGTTCATTTAATCTCTTCATTCAAATGCTGGTGGAGGATTGGCACGCAAACAGTGAGGGGAGAAGGAGTGGGCACCCTTTCTCCTGTGGCTCCTCTGGGTACTGAAAAGTGCTTTGGACACAAAGGCTAGAAACTTAAGCCTAAGTCCTGACTGTGTTGCTAGCACTATAGCCTCAGGCAGTCACTTCTTTGCAGAGAGCAGATCTATTAGGTGAAATGGAGCTGACCAAGTCCTCCATCTGTAGGACAGTGTTAGAGTGTAAAGGCCGTTGGAGTGCTTTGGAAACTGGGAGAGGCTGTAAAGTTGGGTGGGGTGGCTATTCCTCCATTCTGCTGAGAGTGGGGGCAATAGGAGACCCTAGGAGAGATATTATTATAAGAGAGGGCACTACAATTATGATTCTTTTTCATTCTCTGTGTTTCTTTTCTTTCTTTTTTTTTAAGTTTTTTTTGTTTGTTTTATTTTGTTGAGACAGGGTTTCTCTGTAGCCTTGGGTGTCTTAGAACTCACTCTGTAGACCAGGTTGGCCTAAAATTCAGAGTTCCACCTGCCCCTAGCTCCCAAGTGCGTGAACTAAAGGCGTGCACCACCGCATCTTGTTCTCTTTGTACTGATACTTTCAGTGACTCTGAAAGCCAGGTCCGGGCATGCATCCTGCATTGAATCCTGCATCGTAGGTCACGAAAAAGTTCAGAGAGGATCCATAACTTGCTCAAGTTAGTGGGTGAAGAAAACCGAAGTCTTTTATTTCGGATGCCTGGGCTGTGTACTGAAGCATTTTTTGCTTCCACGCACAGTTCTTGCTGTATTGTTTCTACTTGGGTCTGGATAACCTTATCCCACTCCTTGGGGCTCACACCCCTTGAGATGATACAAACCATTTCCGTGTGTTCATCGTATCAATTCATGGCTGCTGTTAGACACAGTAGTGGGAGATGGGGCGGGGGGAGATCTGTAGGTTCGAGAATACTAAGGAGATAGAGAGGAAGGCAAGTTAACATATCCCAGGTGCCCTCTTCAGTGTGGTAAAGAGTGTAGAAGACAACGAAGCCAAGAAAAGAGATGGAGAGGAAAGGAAGGGAGAAAGTTAGGGGTGAAGAGCAGGGTGCGGGCGGAAAGGGGAAGGGAAAAGAAAAGATCATGGAACTAGACAGGAGGACCGGCATGCAGGATAGGTGAGGAAGGCAGGAGAGAAAGGGGAAGGAGGGAGGCCTCAGAGACTGGAGAGGCCATGGGGGAGGGCCAGCTTTGCTCTGGCAAGGGGTGGGAGATTGAAGGCTGAATCACAGCAGGCAGTGGAGGAGAGGAATAAGTCATAAACGCCGTGGGGGCAAAGGTCAAATATAGACTGATGGCTCCATTGTTTCCTAGCCTGTGAGGAGGACCCTGTCGGAGGTTGCAGAGATGCTTAACCCTTCCCTGTCCAGCTTTCTGATGCTGAGGCAGGGTATGGATGCATAGGGGAGAAACACCTGTGTGTGAGGTTGGAGAGGCACTGGGACTGGAGTTGGAGGTGGGCGGTGGAGTTACAAGTTGGAGACTGGGTCTTAAGTGAAGGAACTCAAGAGTCCATTTGATTTAAATGCACTTGCAATAAATAAGAGACAGACAAAAGCATACTGCCTCTTCTTTTCTCCTGATGGTGGTCCATTTTTGCATCCCTGTATAGGGAGATGTTCTAAGGAAGATTTTTAAAAATTTATTCAATTTTATTTTTATGTGCATTGGTGTAAGGGTGTCAGATTCCCTGGAACTGGAGTTACAGACAGTTGTGAGCTGCCATGTGGGTGCTGGAAATTGAGCCTGGGTCTTCTGGAAGAGCAGCTGGTTCTCTTAACAACTGAGCCATCTCTCCAGCCCAAGGAAGATCTTTTTTAGTAACACCTGTCAGCAATACAGCCAAGTAGTATTGACAGCATACAGTAAATATTTAATAAAATAATAGAATCAAAATCAACATCACTAAATGTTTATTAACTGCACACTAATCCATATCAATAAATGTGCAGTGTTCACAGTTTGAAAATAACTTACAGTATCATTAAAACCAAACAGTAGTGTATGATCAATGTTATTGGTGCTGATTAACTAAGAAACTGATGATCAGACTTGTCTAAATTTTGTCAGCTTGCAGCTTTCTGAATCCTAACCTATATATCCATAGATCTTGGGACTGAGGATACCTAAGTGGTACAGCATTATCTTGTATGTATAAGGCCCTAGGCTTGATTCACAGGAACACACGTACACACACATGCACATAAACTAACCAAACAGTAACAACATCCACAGTTCCTTTAACAATCACACACTTTTTGGGGAATGTATCATACCCACTTTAGAAGAAAAAAAAAAAGACTTTGACAAACTCTAACTATTTGATCATCAAATAATTGCCAGCCGAGAAAGCCAAATCTAGTTGGCTAAAGCACAGAAGACATGAGTTGGTGGATGGGTCTTCAGCACTATGGACAGATCCCAGGCTTCTAGCCTCACACCGGGACATCATACCAGAGGAGGACATCAGCTCACTCCTTCGTTCTCCTGGTGGGGACTGAGAGATCGGGTGCCAACTCCTTGTGGGTTGTAACTCCACCCTTCATGATGTATAGACTGACAAGGACTTAATGCTCTGAATACATAAAGCCTTGGAGGCCTGGGCGGTGGAGGGTGACAGCTGCCCTTTAGTGCTTGGCTTTTTAAAGATCATGGTAGAGTTCAGAAAGTATAGTCATGAGGTTTAATGATTTAATGGGGACGACTGGGGAGCAAAAATAGTTACTGCACCCTGGGGAAAAGTGACTGCTCATACATATTACTTTAGCCTAATGGCCTATAACGCCTTCCCCCCGTGCCCACGGGGGGAGTCACGCTACATAGCCGCTGTAATACCGAATGGCCTGATTAAATGCATATTAAACAATACTAAATTGGGAAAAAAAGTGGTGGAGGTGGTTCTCAATGTATTTATTCATTTCTGTAGGAGAACATAGGGTTTCTCTTCTAGCATGAATGGGAGAGGTCCTACAACCTAAGCTTGCTCCCCAGGGAGGTGGGAAGCCCAATGCATCTGGAGAAACTTACAGGAGAAGATACTTTCTAAATGAGGGAGGGATGCTAGATGTGAAGGATCTGGGATGCTAGGTCACCCAGACCCCTGGTCCCAAGGGGCTCTGTGTGGTTGCCATCTTGGAGACCTGTCCACACATGTGGCTTGATGTCATGTCATGTCAGCCATTTTTGAGAACATGCTTTTCTGTCTACATGAAGGGTGCTCTAGGAATCATGGTCCTACTGGAAAAATGCCTTTATCTGTAAACACATTTTTCACTCCTGACTTAGCCATGCTTACCAGATTTTAAGATCTCTGATAGGAGCCAGGCAACGGCTACACATGCCTTTAAATTCAGCACTTAGGAGGCAGAGACAGGTGGATCTCTGTGAGTTCAAGGCCAGCCTGGTCTACAAAGTGAGTTCCAGGACAGGCTCCAAAGCGAACAGATAAACCCTGTCTCAAAAAACAAAAACAAACAAACAAACAAACAAAAAAGATCTCTGGTAGGGCTATGCAGAGTGTATGGCCTCAGTTCTTTGGTGTACCTGGGGAGGCTTGTTTAATGCCCATATATGGGTGATACCCTTAGGAGATTCTGGTTCTGTTGACTTGGGGTTCAGCCTAAGTACTATTTTTCTTAAGCTACTCAAAGTTGGTTCCAGTGTGCACTGCAAGCTAAGAATCACACTAGTAGAGTGTCAGAGTGTAAAATCACTTACACATCTGATTCCATGTCTTTATTTCATAAATAAAGAGTGGAGACTCAGTAGGGCATTTTGGCTCACTTCTTCAGTTCCAGAACTCTGGAGGCAGAAGCAGGTGGATCTCTGAGTTCAAGGCCAGGCTGGTCTGTAGAACAAGTTCCAGGGCAGCCAGGGCTACACAGAAAAAAACCCTATCATAGGGGGAAAAAGTTGGAGACTCAGAGAGGCTCTAACTCCTCCAAGATCCATAGTGATAGACCAGGATCCTGACTCCCACCCAAGGGTTCTCCCCCATCATACCCTTTTCCACCCCCTGGTAACATGAACAGGGCCAGTGTCAGAACCAGTGACTGAAGCAGCAGTGTCCCCACTCTGCTGCTAACAATGAATCAGGTCAACCTAAGACAGAATCTCCTCCCTTGAACTTGGAGGAGTCTCTTTGTTTGACTACTAGTCTTTGTCTGAGATGCCAACACCTGTGGTTTTCTGGCCCTCAGAAGCTTCCAGACCATCTCTCTGACCCTGTGTGCCCTGGGTCCTGGCTGTCCACAGCTTCATCAAATAAGCCTTTAAAGGGTAGACTCTGAAGTCCTCTCAGACTTTAATCCTAGACTGGCTACTTATTATCTATACAACTTTGGGCAAAATAATTAACCCTCGTGTGCTTCCATTTCCTCCCTTGTAAAAGGGGGATAATAACCGCACTTACTCCAAAGGTTGATAAAAAGATTCAATGAGTTAATGAGTGTAAACGTACTTAGAACAGGGTCTGGCACACAGTAATTGCTACTGTAAGTGATAGCCGGTGTTGATCCTCTGCTTTAATTGTCTCTCCTGCCATGAACTATAATGCTGAAGTTCCTTCTGCGTTTGTATCTGCCTCCAATGTCACGTGCTTTCAGGGTGGATTCTACGGTCTAGCGGAGATTGGATTTCCTCGGATCCCATCTGAACGGTTTCAGGCCCCAGACAGGATGCATGTAAGCCTGGATAGTACTATCTTCAGTGTGGGGGAGGGAAAGGCGTCCTGAAGGACAGACACATGGCTGCAGAGACATTTGTTTCCACAGCGGTGCTGAGATGGCTACCTTGCCTGTCCCTCAGTACACTCCAGGGTACCTACTTAGGTTATGGGCATTGTATCCCACAAAGAATTTGATGGAAATGAATCTTGTTTCTGGCTTCGTTGTAGGAACCATGTTCATCTGAGTGGACATTTGTTTTGTTTTGTTTTTAACACATAATCTAACTTTGTTGAAGCACAGTGTGATTTCTGATGAGGTGCTGATTTGCTCAGTTACTGACTGGGGTACAGGATAAGAAACCATCTGAGGCACGATGTGTTCTTCCCCACTCCTGGCAGGCACTTGCCCATGCGTCTTGGGAACAATGAGGCAGTAGGGTGTCATTTAGGGAAGGCACCATCTCCCAAGGCTAACTTCTGGGATGCCTGTCACACAAGACTGTCTGAGATCTCGTGCCCTGTCTGTATCGCCTTTCTGTCCTGCCTTGCAAGTCTTCTGTCCTGTGCAATAGCCCTCTTGGTCCCTCTGCTCCAGTCTTGGTTTCCTCTCTTCATCCAGATGGCCCTTCTCTACTACTCCATGCCCAACTTTACATTGTTTCCCAATCCAATAAAGGCCAATACCTCTAGCAAGTGGCCCTTGGTCTGCTCAATGGGGGTGTCTCTTTGGCTCACTGAACACTCCATCCCTTTTTATTGCCCCTCCCCAAATCACAAACCCCATTGTATCCCTGGACTCTAAGCTCCCAGGAGATGCAGATATCACCCCACCATGTGGGCATCCCATACTCTAAAATCTGACGTCATATTTGCCCCAGAAACGAGCAGCGATGTTGGATAGAGTGCAGAGTGAGTGAGTGTCCTCATCTACCTTGAAGACCAACCCTCTGTTGAGTATGAAAAACAGGAGTTAGCTTTCCTAGATATGACCAGAGACTTCAAAGGAAAGTATCCTGCTGAGTGAGTCAGAGGCAGAAAGCCCTCAGCTCCAACTCCTGGAGACCATCCCTGGGGAGGAGGAGCCATGATTGATCCCTGCTCTGTTCCAGCAGACACCCCTCCACACACTCACAATGTCCCATGCATTGCTTACACTGTCTACCTTCCTCCTCCCTCAACTGCATTTAAAATAAATTTCCATTAAAAAAACTCCTCCTCTCGCTGTCACTACACGGGCCAGACCCTCCCACCCCCAGGTCCCTGGCGCTCTTAGATTTTCCCGCTGCCACGTTCCACCCTGAGCCATGTCTCCTAGTATTTTGCTTTCAAATTGTGTCTCCTGCCATTTGTGCCACATTTAAAATGCTAACAGTACAGAATGTCATTTACAGAACCGGGGCGTTTGCTCCGGAAAATTAATTTGACTTATTCCTTCTGCCTGTTCCTATCTCCAGGCCAATATTATGCTACTCATTCTACAAGAGTAATACTTAATGAATAGGACTATTAATAATGTCAAGGTCCGCGGGGGCCTGGCGGCTAACGGATAGGCGTAGACGGAAGGAACCCATCACCTGACTCCTGGTTTAATGTCCCATGAAAATATCAGGCACTGCAGTGTAATTACGGAGCAGGGAGAGGCGAGTGGATGACGACCCAGAGTTTCTTAAATATTTTTCAAATTAGTTGATGCTTTTCCTTCTGGGGGAGGAGGATGTTTATTCCCTCTCCCCATTTTTAGTTCTGGATTGAAAGAGGTAGTGGACCTGTTTTTAATACACACACACACACACACACACACACACACACACACACACACACAATGCTGTTTCCACCCCATCATGAAAATGTAACAAACAAATCTAACTTCCCCAGTGACTCCCTCCCCTTCAACATTCCCCTCCCCCTTTTCTGGGCACACAGAATCCAAGAACTATCGCCAGGGTGGAAAGGGTGTGCTGACCCCCCATAGGCTAGCCTGGCTCTATTGCTTATGTCCATGGTGCTGAATATCCAAGGAGGGAGGAGAGCCTCCTTTGGCATGCCGCTGTTTCTTAGCTTTAAGTCTGTGTTTGTGACCTGAGTTGGTCCACATGGCTGCTTTTTATAGGAATGGATCAGTAGAGTTAGGCAAGAGAGGAGAGAAAGGAGGGGCAGGGGAGGCCAGGACCAAGCAGGCTGAGTGAGTTGGAGCTGGAGACCTGAGTATCAGGCCAGTCTCATGTGCAGAGAAGGGATAAAGCTATCTGCCTTGCAGGGTGGTGGTGAGGCCAGGAGATAATGGGTGTGAAGGGCCTGGGGCTGGGGCTGGCATCCAGAGGGGGCTGATAATGCTTTTCCCCGTTGTCCAGTTCACAGATGGAGCCAGAGCAGGGACTGAGCACTCTCCCCACTGCGGGGCCAAACAAAGGATGCATGCTCTTGCCTTGAGGAAGCCTGAGGCGTGTGAGTTTCCAGTCTTCGAAGGACCCTACATTTCTGTATAGGAATTGTGCTTTCCCCTCTCCACCCCCATCTTCTGGAGAAACCATATGCTTTTAACCAGGGTCCCAGACTTATGAGAGAGTCTCAGACTCTGGGCTAGTAGGCGTTCTAGTCTGATGGGAAAAACCCAGTTTCTGACCAGGGTAAAGCATGTTCTGGTTGGGGAAACTGAGCTCCTGCCTTTGAGGAAACCTGCGTCTGACAGAACAGAGGGATACAGCCTCTGTTCTGGTGGAACACTAGTGTGTTTTAGGGGAACACTAAATCTGAGGAGGTTAGCATATTCAAATTCCAGCTGGATGGGGAAGAGAAAGTTCTCTGTGGGAATTTCTGTCCGAGGAAGGTAGCATGGTGTCATGAAGATGACTCCTCCAATGGGAAGGCCAGCATGCCCTCAGGGAACCCCTAGTGGGAACTGGGGTGACAGATTCTTTGTCATCAGAGAGATTCTGTATGACCAGAGAAGACCTTTTCTTCAGAGGGCAGTCCCCTGGTCTTTTTGTCTTATTAGGGAGTTGGGGTCCCTCTCTGGGGCTTTCTCTCACCCCTACAGAAGGGCAGGGCAAACAAAGGTATTCAAACCGAAGAAACCCTAAAGGAGGCTCCCAGGCACCATCATCTTTGCTCAGCCATGAAGACAGAAGCCTAAATCCACCCGAGTGACCGGCAACCAGGGAGGCTGGGTGTGCCAGGCTGGGCAGGTTAGAGGTTAGGACTATCCGGTACCTTTTCCCAAGCACCTGGAAAACCCCACTTGAGTGCCACAGCCAACAGATGTGCACACAGAAAAGCCCCTCCTCTTCTCTGTCTCTGGTTCTTCAGGGAGCATGGGTTTGCAGGGCGAATGGGGCAGGCGGCCAGAGCTCTCCTTGTGTATTTCTCTGTGAGTGTCTGTCTCCCCCATGCGTCCACAGCTCCTCACAGAGGCGAAGGGACTGTGCACTGGTGTTTCCCTTGAGGTGCTGGGTCCCCGCTGTTTCTTTCAGAGGGGAAACTTTACCCTCACTGCCTCCTCCACTCCAGGGTCAGGAAGCTAATCACAATTTCCTCTTGAGTGGGGTCAGAGAGAAAAGGACAGGTCTCTCTGAAGGTGTGTGCATGTGTATATATGGCTGGACCATTTTACTAGTTATGTTTTTGGAGGCCACTTAGGGCCAATCAGGAAAGGAACAACTGCCTGTGCCCTAACTGCCCTGGCCACCTCCTGGGCTGGTCAGGCCTGGATCCTCCCCAGTCTGAACACCCTGTGTCTGCAGTGACCTTCATTTTACCCCATCTCAGACCATCAGGAACCAGGCCATACAGCCCATTTTCCTTCCTCTTCCTAACCAGCTGGTCCGGAACCCCTACCATCTCTCAAAGAAGATCTGCTCAAGACTCCTGCTCCCTTCTGCGCAGAGTCCTAACAGAATCAGCCAGGGCCCAATGGCTCCACTGTGCCTCTTCTCACATCTCTGCTTCCCAAAAGAAAGGGAAAGGAACGAAGGGCCTGGACATGGAGCTGTACTCCACCCCACCCCCACCTCCGTCGTCATAAAAGACAAATACGGAATCAGCAAAAAAATGGGGAGAGGCCAAATACAAAGTAGTAAAATCATCCAATTAATAATTACCCTGATGGACTCATAGAATTCACAGCTGGGCCGAGAAAAAGGTGGAAGGAAGGGGTCACATAGGACAGACGTGGGGGCTCCTTCTTGCCACTAACCCTCAGGTGAGAGTGAACGCACCTCCTGCCAACTTCTCGTTTTCTCGCTCCATCCCCCCCCCTTTTTTATGGGGCATCCTGAGTGTAAAAAATATGACTTGTCTTTATGGTGCTCCAACAGGAATGAAGCTATAAAATTATGAACAGTTTTTATGATGGCTATTCGGGGGATGCTTTTATATTGATGGTATACAGCCTGAATCTGTCTTTTTTTTTTCTCTTTTTTTTGCATTCCACCCCCTCCTCTGGGTGGGGAGGGGGGAGGTCTGTGTAACTATTTTTCATGCATTTAATATATTAATTATCCGGTAAATGCTCCCCAGGCTGTGCTCGGGACATTGGAGACTGACAGGTTCTCGGTGAGCTTCCAAAGGCTACGCATCAGCCTGCAGTGTATTATGTCGGCGAGGTCAGGGTGGGGTTAATGTAACTTTTTATTTGCTGATTTTTCATAGGCGAGAGCAAAGCTGGGATGGAGGGAGGGCAGCGGAGGAAGGGATGGAGGGAGGGGGGAGCAGAAGGTACCACAAGAGCAGAGATAATGGTGAGGCAGCGCTCTCCACCCCCAGCTCACCTCTGTCAGTCCCGGGAGGTTTGATTAGGTAAGAAAGGAACAGTGTGGTCTTTCTCTGTAGCTCTAGTATCCAGTGCCGCACATCCCCGGCGACACCTCTGGGCATGAGGCTCCCCACGACTAGCTGCGTGTTTACCGTCTGACTACTTCTTATTGTCTGCAAAGGAACCTGAGGGCCTGGGGCTGGGGGAGAAAACCCACACAGTCACCTGGGCAGGAGCATTGGCCAGCTGCCTTTTGTGCTGTCCCCAGTGGGCATGTATATACAGCCTGTTTCACGTGCACATGGGAAGCTGGCCTTGTCCCTCCGACTCTCACGCCTCAGATTCTCAAGGACACCCCTAGCCCATCCACGAAGCACAGCTCCTGGCAGCCAGTAAGGGGAATGAGTGGGTCCCCCTGGCTCTGGTTTCTCTGTTCATGAACATTGCCTATATCTGGGTTAAAGAAAGAGAATCTATCAGACGATCTATCCCTCATGGAAATCCCAGGAGAAGACAGGGTGCCCAGTGTATCACTGGATGACCACAGGGCCTGTCTGAACTTCATGTCTGGAGAGGGTAAAGGTTGTTGCTATTTAGGTCACTTTAGAACCTTCTGTTTCTGGCCTTCTGCCCCCAACCTGCCATCTGCTGGCCCCAAGAGGGCAGCACAGGTGTGCCTTCTCAATTGACCTAAACACCTAAGTCCTGAATCCCGAATCCTTTGGAGATTTTAGTTTTGTTTTGTAAGGTTTTTGAGTACGTATGTGTGTGTTTTAAATAATAGAATTTCTTAGTAGTACAGAAAAGTTGAAACATTTATATTGATTTGTGGTGGTGAATACATAATGTGTGTGCATGTTTAAACACTCGTGTGCATATGTGTGCATCTGTGTGGTATTGGGGATTGAATGCAGGGCACTTATGCAAGTGCTCTACCGCTGATTAGAACGGCTGTTTTGGTATTGTTGAGACAACGAGGGTTAGCCATGCTGAGCCAGGAGCCCAGACAGGTTCAGGGTCTCATTGCTGTGCAGTGCCCCTTGTTTTTCCTTCATTCGACAAGGCTGACTCTCTCTCTCTCTCTCTCTCTCTCTCTATCTCTCTCTCTCTCTCTGTGTGTGTGAAAGCAGGAATCTGAGGCCGTGCAAACTCACGCACCTTGCTCACAGACCTGGCCTCATGTCCTTGCTTTGCCATCTGAGTCACTTTGTCATTTGTCATCTCCGGCTCTGTGACCTTAGGAGAGTTCCTTCCCTGCTTTCAGATTCAGTTTTCCCATCTGGGAAGTGAGGCTAACTACGTGGGGGAAAGAAGCAAACAAGATTATACAGGATAAAAAGTGCAGTACAGGGGCTGGAGAGGTGGCTCAGAGGTTAAGAGCACTGGCTGCTCTTCAGAGATCCTGAGTTCAATTCCCAGCAACCACATGGTGGCTCACAACTATCCGGTAATGAGATCTGATGCCCTCTTCTGGCCTGCAAACATACACACAGACAGAACACTGTATATGGAATAAATAAATAAATCTTTTTTAAAAGGTGTGATACATGTAAGATGCTTAGAACAGTGCCTGGCACACACAGGGAGGTATGCTTTGGTATCTAGCTATGGCCCAGGCAGCCAGGCTAGGTGGGCACTCTCCATTGCCATCCCTGTTTAGCCATTAGGGAGGTAACATTAAGGAGTCAACTTTATTGACTCCTCTGTTGGGGCCTGGGGTCCCACATGCTATCTTGCTTGTCTTGTCAATGACCTAATGAGGCTGGCTCATCAGTGCTGCCAGACTGTCATACTGGTGGGCAAGCTAGACTCAGGGTTCTGGGAGATGACATCCCAGCCTGAGATCACCTGGGTGCTAATAGCCAAGACTGGGATTCAAAGCCATGTCACTCAGAAGCACATGTGCCCCCTGTTTCTCCACACAACTTCTAGGGATTTTTTTTTGTGTGTGGCTGTTTTGGACAGGGTCTCATGTATCCCAGGCTAGCCTCAAACTCCATATGTTGCCAAGGATGTCCTTGAACTTCTGATTCTCCTGCCTCCACCTTCTGAGTGCTAGAATTATAAATATGCATTTCCACACCAGGTTTATATGGTGCTGAGGATCAAACCCAGGGTTTTGGGCGCAGTAAGCAAGCATTCTATCAACTGTGATGCAACCTGGTAGAACTCTGAGTGTTTACTGGTGCTGAGGAGTGGCGCTCGTTGGTCAGAGTGGGTATTGTTGCTGCCTTTGAGTAGGGTGGAGCTTCACTTACAGAGGCCAAATACTTCAGAATGGTTACAGTAGGACCCCTCCTGTCATGAGCAGCATCAACCGCCCCCCCCATTCTCTCTCTATTTCTTTCTTTTGATTTCTATTATTTCTTTTGAGATAGGGTCTTATTGTGTAGCCCAGGCTGGCCTGGAACTCACAGAAATCCTCCTGCCTCTACTTCTGGAGTTCTGGGCTTATTGGTAGAAGTCCTGTTAATGCTTGTTCTGAGCCAGGTACACTGCAGGGTCATTAACCAGAAACACTGTGCTACAGAGTCCAATCTCACCCAACAGACTGAAGCTTGAGGGGCAACCACTCACACAAGCAGCTTGTGGAGCCTCTGCCCTTGAACAGAAACAAGGGGGTTGCAGAGGGGACACAATCATCTATAACAGCTAGGTACAGGCACCTACCCTTGCTGTTTCCTTCCCTTTGGACCCTCTTGCCCACTTACGTGCCAGATCTTTTGTTTTGTTTTTTGTTTTTCAAGATACGGTTTCTCTTTGCAGCCCTGGCTGTCCTGGAACTCATGCTGTAGACCAGGCTGGCCTCGAGCTCAGAGATCTGCCTGCCTCTTTCTCCCTCCCTAAAGGCATGTGCCGCCATTGCCTGGTTACATGTCCCCTCTTTTACACGCATTATTTGTTATTTTGCACAGTTCTTAATAGGAATATTTAAGTGTGGAGTTACTATTGAAATCATGGTGACAGGTGAGGTGACATTCGAAGGCCTTCCGTGTACTGGACTCTGTATGAAGGAATTGTTTGCGTAGCTTCAGTGCATTTTCTCAGCAACCTGGTGAGGTGTGCAGAGTTGCTGTCAGCTCTGCATTATAGAGGAGGAATTTGAGGTTTTAAAGAGTTAAGCAATTTGCCCAAAGTCACACAGTAAGTGGTAAAGTCACTTCGAATTCATATGTTTCCTCTTCTTAGTTTGAACTCTTTTTATTTTAGTTTTTCTTCTTTCTTGGCTAACATCTCTGTGTGTGCACAGAGTCCCCTGCCACCTCCTTCCACACCAGCTTCACACTCTCCCTTCGGAAAGACTCCCAAAGCCACACATGTAAGCACACACACCTAGATAGAGACTTTTCTCGAGCATGTTTATTCTGCTGCACTGGTCCGACTATTCCTCTCCCTCATTTTATGGCAGAAAATACGGTTCTATTCTATTCTTTTAGCGGCTACCTACTACTCCACAGAACGTGCTCACCATAATTCTCCCACTGATGGGCGTGTGGCTTGTGTCCAATTTTTTCATATTAAACGCAATAGGCAGTGCTTCCCTAAGCATGGTAATAGAGGCCTCTTGCACACGTGGGCTTATACCTACCAGTGGAATTAACAGATGGAGGAGAATGGACCTTTAACATTTTCATAGTTGTCACCTAGCTGTTCTCCACAAAGAGGACAACTCTCCTCCAAAGCACAGGAGACAAACTCCATCTCTTTACTTCTTTACCATTACATATTTTCTCCTTTTTTTTTTTTTTTTTTTGCTAAACTGATATGCCAGTAAAAAAAAAAATCTCTTTGTTATTTTAATTTCCCTGATTACTACTGAGACTGGGGATTTCTATATTTATAGACCATTTTTTTTCTGCCATATTCCCTGTTTTTCTGTATCATGCATGCATATGCTTTGCTTATTTTTTTAATTGGGTTGAGAGTTTAAGATTTTTATAATATTAATCTCCTCATTATAAAAGTAATACATGCTAAATTCAGAGCAGTAGAAAACAGGAAAGAGTAAAGAAAATGTATATCGTACATAATCTCAGAAGAAAAACACTTAGCAGAATATTTTTGCATTTTCACATTTTTATGCAAATCTGTATGTGCGCCCCATTCCATTCATAGCACAGCATGACGTACACCTTCTTGGGTGCTTTTCCCGCTGACATTATAAAAAGCACATTGACCTTTGCTATTAAAGATTCCAAACACGATTTTTATGTTTAGCATGGATCTAATTGGTATGTAAAATTTTATTGATCGTTACTCTAATTGCTGGAAATATTGCACTCTTATAAACAATACCATACATCTTTGTACAAAAATCTCCATCCACGCCAGGGATGAGGGCGCACACCTTCGATTCTGTCACTCAGGAGGCAGAGGCAGGCAGATCTCTTTGAGTCCAAGGCCTGGTTTACATAGTGAGTTCCAAGTTAGCTGTAGCTATACAGTAAGACCCTGTCTCAAAAAAAGAAAAATTCCTGGTACACATCTTTATCTCCTTAGGAGACATATCATGAAGTAGTAGGTAAAAGAATATACAATTTAAAAAAACTAAAAAATCTCTGTTGTCAAGTTGTTTTCTAGAAAGTTTATTCTGATTTGCAACCTCACCAGTCATATACATGAGAAACACCTTCAAATCCTTAGTAATTAAAAAAAGAAAAAAAAAAAAAAAACAAGGGGCAAACAAGATGGCTCAGCTGCTTTTACCAAGCATGAGGACCGGAGTTTTGTTCTCTAGGCCCACATGGTGGAAAAATAGAACCAACATCCACAGGTATCTTCTGATCTCCCAGGGTGGGCCCACTCGCATACACACAAAATAAACAGAAAATTGAAGTGTTAAAACAATTAGTATAAAAGACATTTGCCACCAAGCCTGACAAGCTGTGTTGAATCCCTGGAATCTACAGGTGGGAGGGGAGAACTTCCTGTGAACTGCCCTCTGACCTCCACGTGCGCTGTGGCACACCTGCACCACCCCCAAATAAGCAAATCAATAAAGACTCCTTAAAAAGAGAGAAAAAGCAAATAAGGAGCTAAGGAATGTAGCTCAGAGGTGGAAGATGTGTGTTAAACGTGTGTGGGTCTCTGGGTTCGGTGTAAAAAGTGTGCCTAGAACAAGCAACACTCTTTGACCAGGAAGTGAATGTATTTTACGTGTTTGATTGTTTAGATACAGGGTATTATATATTCTAGACTGGCTTTAAACTCTCTGCGTAATCTGAAGTACACAGCACAGCAGAACCAAGAGAGGCCCTGTCTTAACCGGTAGAAAGAGAAAACAAACTCCCCAAAGTTGCCCTCTGCCCTCCACAGATGTGCCCTGGTGTGCATGCACACACACACACACACACACACACACACACACACACACACACTCCAGTAATAATAAAATAGTAACGATAACTTTAAAAGAATGTATTTTATTTAACTCAATAGAACCAAGAAATTATCATTTCAACATGTTATCTATCAATATGAAATAATTAATGAGTCATTTTACATTCTTTTGTGTCTTTTGTTCTTACAGGATACATTTCAATTTGTACTAGTCCAGATCAGTATACGATGACTACATACACCTAAGGACTGGCCATAAGGGACAGAGTCTCTCAGGAGCTATTTTACCATCTGGAACATGGGGACAAGGCTACACTGTTCCCTTCACAGGTTGACACAAGCATCCAATGGGTGATTATACTGTACGTGGTTTGTAAAGCGCAGTTGTCCATGTAATTGCACAGGAGCTGGGATGCAAGATGGCCTGACTTGGAGTGAGGCCAGGTAGCAATGGAATGGATAATTGCTAACGATAGTTCGGATCCCACCCTGCCCCCTTCAGTTTTGTTTCCCCTCGTCCCTGGCTCGGCATCTCCGGAACAGTACTCAGACTTCGAGCATTCATAGGGTGCTCTTCCTCCCTCAGTTCAGAAGAGACCCGCTATGAGGTTGGAGGTTGAATGGATCTAAAGACGCAGGTGTCAAACAGTGGTGCTGCTGGGGACTGGTGGAGCCTTTAAGAGGCAGGGCCGACAGAGAGGTCCTCAGGCCATTCAGGTGTGCCCTAGAAAAGGGTCAATGGAGTCCCAGCCCTTCTCTTTGATTCCTGGCTGTAGAATGAGCGCTTTTGCTCTGCCACACCATTCTGTCTTGATGTTTAAACCTGGCCCCAAGTTATGAAGCCAGTTGATCACGGGCTAGAACCATCAACTTTGAGCTAAAAGAATTCTAAAACCTTTTACTTGTGGTGTATGGTGTGTGTGCATGTCTACGTGCGCCGTAACACCCGTGTGGACGCCAAAGAGCGATGTTGTAGAACCAGTTATTTCCTTTCACCTTTACATGGGGTCTGAGGAAGGTGCAGCAAGCACCCTCACCCACTGAGCCAACTCGCAGACCCCAAAACCTTTTTTCTTGACAAGCCGTCTTTCGTTACAGCAATGAAAGCTGCCTGATGCAAGCCCATTCTGTGAATTCCTCGAATGTCCCATATTGGGCTGGGGGTGTAGCTCACTTGCAAGTCTTTGCGAGTGGACTGTACAAACTCTGGGTTCTGTCTCCATCACAGCACAAAACTGGGCAGGAGGCACACACCTGCAATCCCATCCTGCCTCCCTGGCAATGGATGAATGAGGATTGAGAGTTCAAGGCCAGCTTTCTTGGCTGCATGAAACCCTGTCTCAAAAAAAAAAAAAAAATTCGCTGTTTTGTGGGCTGTACCCTGGCACTGGAGGTATCTGCCTCTGGATTGCCATACCTGGCTGCCAACCAGAATTAAAATTTGGCTTTTCAATTTACTACTTCATTCATTCACCAAGTACTTATTGAATACCTATTGTACACCAGCCTCTGAGATGGGAATTCTTTTCATAAAAGCTTTTCTCAGAGGACACATTTACAAGAGTTATTGAAATTAAAATGGAAAGGCAGTGAGGAGGAGGACAGGGTGTTCAGGCACAGAGCTGATGCGACATGAAATTAGAGCTAGGAGCTTCTTGGCAACCGGGGTGAAAAGGGAAATATATTGGGCTGCAGAATTTCCACTATCTGGGAGAAAAAGCATGTCACTCCCCGGCTCCACCCCTAATAGAAACAGACCTTTCTACAGTCTGCAGCGCTTTGTCCAATCAGACAGGCATCACACGAGGCTTTGCTCAGGGGCTCCGTGCAGTATAATGAACAAAGCCTCCAGCCGCAGGTTTACAGCCAGGGTAGCCGTGATCTTCCTGAGGCTGTTTCATGTGTCTGCCCTCAATAAAAGCCGAGGGCATGGTGATAAAGCCCCGACTCAATGAAGGCGACCCTGCAACAGTCTAACCGGTGTAGTTCAGCGATGGGGCTTTCTAGGGATTTAGCTCGAAGCCAGGAGAGGGCTTCGAATGCACCTGGGAAGGTATGCCCAGCCTCGTCTCTCCCACTAGCGCCACCTTCAGGAGCTGCCCCCAGCCTGACTCACCCCTGAGTAGCCAATCATGAACCACAGTGGCCCGCCCCACACTCAATGCATGAGTGATCTAAGCAGCACTTAGGGTGAATGTGTCCTCAGCTTGGAATTGTAACCATTCTTGGAATTCTTACAGCATGTCTGGATCATGCTTGCCAAAGAATCTGAGCTAAGATGCACAAATGCCAAGATCATTGGTAGTGGTTGGTCCTGGCTGGTGTTCCTTCATGCTTAAGTATTTCTCTTTCTCTCTAAGGGGTTTCTAAATGAAAGAAAGAAAGAAAGAAAGAAAGAAAGAAAGAAAGAAAGAAAGAAAGAAAGAAAGAAAGAGAGAGCAGAGAGAGAGAGAGAGAGAGAGAGAGAGAGAGAGAGAGAGAGAGGAAGGCCAAACAACAACAAACAAAAACAACTTCCTTGTAGCTTTCATGGACCAGACACCCAGTCTCCTCCGAGCTGTCCTAGCTGCTCTTCTGGAGAATACACTTATTAGGCTCCTACTTTGTAGCAGGCATTGTGCTAGACATTAAAAAAATGTACATAAAGCCATACGTTTAATCTATTTTACTGCTGAAGAAAGTGAAGTTAGAGTTGTGGGACAGACAGACAACTGTGGTCGGAGCTACAGTAGTCTAGAGCCAGGGTTTTGCATTTTCCTTTGCTTAGTATGTTATATTTCTCCCTTCCTCTCTTCCTCCTTCCCTCCATTCACCCATCCATCATCCATCCATCCATCCATCCATCCTTTTTTCCTTCCTTTTTTCCCTTCCGCATTTCACCTATCCTTTTAAATTTTGAGACAAGATCTCACTATGTTGCCCAGGCGGCCCTCAATTCTCAACCCTCTGCTTCAGTCTCCCGAGTGCTGGAATTACAAATGTACACCGTCACACCCAGCAATCTAGCCTGAGTCTGGGGGTTCAATAAATGTTTCCTACCAAGTAAAGATACTTTTGTGGTAGGATTGCTTTGAAAAGGATATCGATTTCCCCCTCTTTACTCCCCTCACGCCTCTAGACTCCCTCCCTTGGTGCGGGGACAGGCTGAATGGAAAGTAAGAATCTTGAGGTTTGGGGACTCTGGTCTTCAGAAACCAGGGCCTCAGAGGAAGGCATAAGGGTTCCAAGTCCAGAATTGAGACATGACTGGATCTCAGTGGAGCCTAGACCCACTGTGAAGAGCCATGAAGGCATGGTTGAACAGTGTGTGCATGGAGGTGCCCTAGAGATGCCCAGACCAGGGGAAAAAGGAACGGCACAGTGACCCCTCCATCAGGAACTGAGAGAGCATGGCTGCAGGTGCTGCACAGGCAAGCGTGAGCTTCTTTTAGGGTGCTCCCGGTAAATAGAGTGTGGAGAATCCTCTGGCACTCACTGAGCCCCTCCCCACCTGTCCCCCAACTCCAGATGTGTCCCTTGAAGTAGATGCAAGTTTGGGGAAAGGGCAAGAACGTGGAAGAATTTCAGCAACATTTGGGTTGAACTCTCCTCTACTTTCAGCAGCACCTGCAGAACGGAAGCTAAAGAACGTTATAGAGTAAAGCTGTCTCTTCTTTATAGAGAAAAGCTGGGTCTTCAAATGGAGACTATTGCTGCACTGCTCTTGGCTGGGTGCTCGCTCAGTGCCGCAGAGGCTCATTTCAAGGCTTCACTGTCCCGTGAGCAAACAGACTCCCAAGCCACTGGTGGAGGGCAGAAAATCCCTAGACTTTGGAAGGACCCCCTCTGCGGCAGTAGCTGCAGCTTGATAGATGGTCTTCCCCACCCAGCTATCCTCCCCACTGTGTAAGCAGTATGTGTATGGGTCCCCTTCAGTAAACTCAGGGTTCCCTCAAAGCCTTTTGGGATACACTGTGCTCTCACGTAGAAATTTGGTTGAGACCCACAATTCCACGCCATCGACCATGACAAGACTGATCATGGCCCAAAAAACTTTCAGAGCAGCGATGATTGGTGGCTCTGTGGACCGGCTCCTCCCGAGTAGCACTGCTCCCTAGGGGACCCTTAAGAGAAGTGAGCCATGAAATGGCCCCCACCCAGGGGAGGAAGAGGAGAAGCTCTGCCAAGGAAAGTTGTTAGCCAGGGTCTTTGCCAGTTCGTGCCTATGCCTACCGAGTCCAGTGGCCTCACCTTTGCCTTGCCATATACTGTTCAGGCCATGACAGCACCGAAGGGCCAGCAGGGCAGCTGAAACATGGTGGAAGCGGCTTGGGCTCAAGGCAAAGACTGGCTCCTCTCTAAGCTCTGGTGGTATCAGTTGGAATGTCCACATCACACGGTTGTTAAGAAGGACACTTGGGAAGCTCGCTGTGGCTTCCCCGAGCACCTCTCATTCCATTTCACCAGCAACAGCCTCTTCTAGCCTTAGTTACAGCTCTATGTCACCCGTGGAAATCCCGTTATCCCATGAAAATGGTGTGATTCAATGCAATTCAGATAAAAACGGAACTTGGGGGCAGTCACCAGTGGTGACATGGCAGCTGGAAGCCAGAGGCCTTTTTACTAGGGGTAAGCACTACCTGCTCCTGGCCTTGTTGATTCTGAGGCTGGTCAAAGGCCTCCCAGTCAGTCCTGAAGCTTTTGCAAAACCACAGGACACATCCTGTGGCCAAACATTTACTGTGCTCTCCCCAGGTGGTGTGAGTTGTTGGTCTAGTCCCAGCTCCTGTCGCCTTCCTGTGTACACAGCAAGATAGCGTCTGTGAGGGAGGGGGGCAACCTCTCCTGTCCACCATCTCATTCAATCCTCAGGACACTGCCAGGAAGAACTGTTACACCTGGGTCGCCACCCATCGGAGCAGACAGAGAGGACTCCAGCCTTCCTGCAGGCCCCCTTCCCCTAGTCATCGCTGTGCCCCAGGGTAGCAACATCCCATCTGGAGCTCTTAGGGGTTTCTCTTGTCCGCTCACTTGTTTGCTTATTTGAGACAGAGTCCCCTATAGCTAGCTCAGACTGATCTTGGGCTTGATTTGAGGCCAAGGAGGCTCTTGAATTTCTGATCCTCCTGCCTCCACCTCCCAAGTCCTGGGATTATAGACCTGCACTACCTGCTTTCGCTTTCTGCAGTGCTGGGGATTGAACCTGGGGCTCTGGACAAGCTTGGTCACGAACTGTGCTGCATCTTGCCTGTTTCTGGACTTGGAGTGAAACAAGCTCTGTCCCCTTTCGGTATGAGGTCTGTGTGTGCTGAGTGCGTCTGTAGGCTGATCCTTTTTAAATGGCTGAATGTTGTTCCAAGATGTGGACAGAGCGTCATGTATTTGCCCACTCTACAGCTGATGGACATTTGCCCTCAGGCACAGACCTGGAAGCTGGTTTTCCTACTTTACGTTCTTTCCTTCAGTACAGTTCGGGAGAGAGGATTACTGCTGCCACTATTTGTTGCTCCTGGTTTTGTCTATTACAAATGAAGCACATGTCTCTTAATGAAACTCAGGCTAGGTCATAAAATGCACTTGTTCTTAACGTCAGCAGATAGCTACCAACCCCCTTGCCCGACCCTGCTCAAAGTGTTTATATTAATTTCCATCCCTCCAGCACCTTGTGAGAACTCCCACCCCTTCCATCCTGTCAATTAGTCAGTGTCTGACATTTCCACCACTCTACAGACACAGGGTGGAATAGCACGCTGGCGGAACTTTGTCATTCTGGTGACAAATGATGCCAAGTGTCCTTTCGTTTGTTTCCTGTCCACCTCTGTGCATGCTTTCCCTGAGCACTGTGAAGGACTCGCAACTGGCCTCTCTGCTTCTGCATCGAGCCTCTCTGATCCAGTCTGCAAGAGATGACTGCAGCAAGCAGGATTCCTTATATGGAAACTGGTTTCTCCGCTCTCGGGCTCACAGCCCTTCTGTGGAGTTATCGTACAAGCTTGAACCAAGGGCCAGATCTTGACATGTCCCTAAGCACCCCAGGATGCTTGTCCACCTCTGCAGCTTTATTTCAGGCCACTGCAACCCAGCCCTCTGGCCTCCTCTGTGCATCAGAGTTGCTTCCAGGTTGTTATTATGGATGAACTCACGTCCTTCCTTTTCCTGGCATTTATCACGTTCTGTAATTACATGGTGCTATGATTATTTGATGTCTGTCTCTGCAACTAGACTGGAAGCGCCATAGACGTGAGTTCTCTGCTTACCCCATTATTGTTTCTTCGGTGCCTATTGAGGCATCCAACGCACACTAGGACTCTGTGATATGTTTTTGTCATGAATAAATATGTCCTTCAGTTACACACTCAACTGAGACTTTTTGGGAGGAAGTGCCCTCAAGTGTTGGCCTGAAAGCCAGGTTTCCGGACTATTCCGTGCTCTTTCTACCGCAGCCCAAGGCCTCTCGTAAAAGAATTCTTTGCACAATCCTAGTGTAAGGACTACTGTTGTCACCAGCCCCCACCAGGACATCAGCTCCAGGAGGGCAGAGATGGTGTCTGTCTTATAGGCATTCAGCGTAGTGCTGGGAATCTTGGGAGATAGCTAACACTGGCTAAACTGATAGTTAAGGGACTGAAAGTTTGGTCAGCTGGCTGAGCTCTTGCTTAGCATGCACAAGGCCTTGGGTGTGACCTCCTCCCAGTACCAGGAAAAGAAAAGTGCATGAATGAACTGACCTTTAACTCTCGGTTGAGCTGAAGCCTAGTGAGTCTAACCCAGAATAAGGAAAAAGTCTCAGCTCCCGTGGAAAGTGACAGTATAAGATCATCTGCACAGACCGCACGCATCACCTGCCCTTTGCTGGGATTTCTAGGAGACTAACCAGTGTTCATATTGGAAAGCTGGTGTCTGTCCGTGGAAAACTGTCCTGGGCTAGTGGCAAGTCCTGGGACCCCAGTCCTCCAAACTTCTTCTGGATGCACCTGAGCAACTCGACTGTCACGTGACTTTTAGAATAAATGGAAATGGAGGATGCTCATGGAACCTACCAGAGCGAATTAGAACTTTGCTCCTGGTTAGCAAGCAAATCGATGCCGCGCGCTGCAAACGAGCCCTATTTGTCCACCATCAAGTCTTATCTGCTCTCCACGCTGCTCCTGCCACCATACCGCTTGGCAGCAGATGGGTTCCAGGGATGGCGGCCCCGTGGAAGTAATAAAGCAGCGTTTCTTTTCCAATTGTCTCTCGTTGAGACCTCTTGGTAATTCAGATTGATGGCCCTGTAGGCCAGCGCAGGGACTGACTGAGTGAGGCTTGTCTAGGCCAGGACTTTTATGGCTGTCACAGAAACTGAAGGATGTGCACAGCAGGATGAGCCCCCAGCTGCCCAAGGACTCTTTCCGTCCCAGTCGGGGGCCAACGCCTAAGAGTGGGCGAGCCATCAAGTCAGGAACCAAGCTATGGACTCCTGGTTCTGTGCTCTTATGAGACAACGGATACATCCCCAGGACTAGCTCCGTGGTTCCTTCCAGCCTCTGCAGAGAACACGGTGCCTCGGATGTACCTATGGTGGTATCAGCTCTCCCTGCAGGGGGAATGGATTGTCTGTCCCCTCCAGCTAATCCTCCTGGGAGTCCCAAGGTGTTCCCAGGGTGGATCCCTACACCTTCCCTGTGGTGCGTTGTTGGGGATGTTAGGATCGATATCTCCTCAGTTCTGGGATAATTATTAGTTTGTTTAAATGAGTAGGGTAAGTCAGATATTGTGGAATGCTTAGACCAGACAGGGCAATGTCTCCCCTCCTCCAGCTAGCAGCTCACAGCTCTGTCCAAAGTCCTGTGTTTAAAGGGCCAAGCCCCCACCCCTGGGACTAAGGCCAGCCTTCTCTCTCATTACC
The DNA here is from genome assembly GCF_982192425.1 of Myodes glareolus. Taxonomy (NCBI): domain Eukaryota; kingdom Metazoa; phylum Chordata; class Mammalia; order Rodentia; family Cricetidae; genus Myodes; species Myodes glareolus. The sequence continues at coordinate 37,949,512 of NC_142034.1, forward strand.
TTTCCTTTCTGTCAATGTGAATTTTTTTTAAACTCTCCTCCTGGTCCTGGCTCCTCTCTTGCCACTTCACCCAACCCCATCCCTTCAGACCCATCTACCCCTCAACGCCATCTGACTGCCAATTGAAAAGGCCGGAAAATAATGTGAAATAATATAGTTTATCACCTGACAGGCAGCGCAGCCACCTCTGAAAACAGGCGAGGAGGCAGGGAGGGCGAGGAAATTATAGGCTGCACAAAGGAGAAAAAGTTAAAGTGAGCGCTCCATAAAAGAAAGTGGAACTATTATGCCGCAAAATGCCAACTCATTACAAAGCGCCCAAATAAGAGAGAAATACGGCGCTGCCTGTAATAGTGGTTTACAAGGCAACATTGTACAGCAACAGAAGAAACGCTGCTATAATTTGCTCTAACAACTCCAATTATCCCTTTTATTGATTTGGCAACACATTTAATAGGAGTAGCCACACCTCTTCTGTTACAAATCATTAAAGGTGTTGAACGGTGTAATTTTAAAATTGTCCTCCTACAGTTGTCGGTGTGACAGCATAATTCTCCCTGATTTCGGCTATGTAAACACCCAGGCACAGTCCTTTCCCCCTCACAAGGCCAGAGATGCTGTCAGCCTGGGGTTTTTGTGCAGAAACATCCATTTAACGTGTGTCTTTTTTCCCCAGCTGTAATTGCACTACAGTTTGGTTTAGTGCAGGGTTTTTTCCCCCCTCTCTCTCTCCCCTTTCCTCTTTTCTTGTAGCTGGGAGGTCCATGTGATGGCGGAGTCGAGAGACGGAAATAAACAGCCTGTTCGGCCCTCTCTTTCTTCCTCTGTAGATTAATAACGACCTAAGCCTGGACCCTGCACTTAACACCCTGGGGGCAGACCAGGCACCCCCTGGGGAGGCTCAGGGTGTGCAGGTGCTCTAGGCTGTGGAGCCCAAGAGAGCCAGGCATTCCTGCTGGGTTGGGGGGGACTGGTAGGGGACAGTTAGCCTGGTGACTGACAAGGGTCAGTTGCAGAGGCCTTCTGCAAGGTGTGCTTGGATTGGTCTTCCTCCCTGACTCATCCTCACCAGTCTGCCAGCTCTTGGTTTTCTCTTTCTTTCTTTCTTTCTTTCTTTCTTTCTTTCTTTCTTTCTTTCTTTCTCTCTCTCTCTCTCTCTCTCTCTCTCTCTCTCTCTCTCTCTCTCTCTTTCTTTCTTTCTTTTCTTCTTTTGTCCTGTCTGTGGACAGATATATCCAGACTGAAGGGAAATGGTGTGGAAGGGGATGAACAGAGCAGGGCAGATGTTTTGGGTTAGGACTTGGATGTGTCTGGCCCTGGTTTAAGTGGGGACCCAGATTGAGGCAGCTCATGCCACCCTACCTGTGTCCTTAAGATCACATACACCTCCTAAACCCGCACCCCAATCAGAAATCTTGGCAGGTCCTACACCCAGACTCTTCCTCTGTGTGGTTCGGAGCATGGAGGCTCCTTCAGACAGTTCCAGCTGGTCAGGCTGCTGCGTGGGGGACTGGAACGAAGCTGGCACCCCAAAACACCTGCTCTTTGCTTGCATGCCTCAGCGCGACCGCTGGAATCGGCTCTAAGCTGCGGGAGAAGGGATTTAAGTTAGACCCAAAAGACTTGGCGCTCTGGGGACTGCAAGGCTCCAGATTAGCTGGCTGTGGGTTCTCCTGAGATCAGGAGAGAACCGTACTGTGCTCTGGTTGGGGCAGCGGCTGCTGATTCAAGCGTGGCTGGCGTGGAGGCACCTGCTCTGCACGCACTCTGTGCCTCAGTCTACAGCAGTTGAGCCCTTAACCTTGGCCCTGAGGACAGGTGCACTGACGGACCTGCAGACCTATTTGCCTTCAGCAGAGCCTGGCTCTTTCCTGCTAGAGCCTGTGGCACCCCACAAGGAGAAAGTGCTCAGAGGGGTCTGCCCCTAGCCGCTATAGTGTTCCCGAGTAGCAGAGGTATTGGGCCTCCTGCATCCCAGCACTGGGGTGGGAGGAGGGAGACCTGACCACAGGGCCTGTCCTGGACACTAGCCAAGCGGCTGCCCCTGAGCTCCAGCCCTGTTTTCTTGCTTTGGCTGGCTGTCTTCAGCTTTGTTCGCCTGCCTGTCTATCTCCATGTAGTCCTGCCTCTGTCTCCAGGCCTGCTGGTCTCAGATAGGGAGCAGAAAGGTGGCATGGGGTGGTGGTGGGGATCGGCTTCCAAACCCGCCCCTCTTGCCTCATGGGCAAGCGTCTCCCAGACTTCATTACAGGCTGTGAGTGCCTGAGACAGATCACCTCCTTCTCAGCTGAGGTTGGGGGTGAGCTGTGGCCCTCTCCATCTCTTCCTCTCACTGTGACCCCAATCACAGCACCTGCCCTTGTCTAATTGGCCAGTGTCAGTGGAAGGGGGAAGGGAAGGCTGATGTCCAAGGAGGAAATCCCATTAGGGGAGTGTGAGCCAAGTTATTAGTGGCTAAGATGTAATTGGGGCTGGTGAATAATCTCAGCAGAGCCATCACCTATTTATGGAGCACCCAGCTGTGTGACCTTGGCTAAAGTGCTCCACCTCTCTGATGAGATAAGACCTCTGGGTTTGCCAAGGAGCTCTGAGATTTTGGAGACTGGAGTCTCCATGAACTCTGACTTAACCCACCTGTCCCCACCCCAGAGCTGCTCACTCAGATCTCACCGCTGAGGCATTTGTCCACCTGCAGGAACCCTTCCTAAGCTCTCTACTTCCTGAAGTCAGCTCTTATCTCTCCCCCACCCCTAGGTGAATACCTTGCAGTATAGTAGGTCGTGTATCAGTTTTATGAACGACTGACCAAATGATGATTGGAGGTGATTAATGGCAAGGACATAGAATTCCAAGGCCCTCTGCTTAGACAGCACAGAATTGCTTGCAGAAGAAGCCCTAGCCACTCTGAGTGCCTGCATGTTCTTAGTAACACGCAGAGGAAAGGCTCCTGCAGACAGATTTGGCCAGTCCTGTGGGTCCCAGCGGGGAACAAGGTTGGTGGATTAGGGGCTGAACCTGGGGAGCCGGGATCGCTACAGGATAGGGCTATGCCTTATGCATTCTTTCTTGTGCCTTGTGGTTTTTCAGCCCCTCCTCCTTTGAAATCTCTTCCCAGCACACACAAAGACAGACAGACAGATACCAGACACTCAGAAAGTGTTGCTGAGTGGCTGAATGGGGAAGATGAAACTGTTGTCAGCGAAAGACAGAGGACACCAGCTCAGACTGCTCAGTGGAACTCCCCAGGGTCCTGGAAGTCTGTTTCCTACTCTTCCTGTCCAAAGTCTACACACATCTGTCCACTCAGAATCTCCAGGCTTGGGATCAGGGCTAAGAAGCCTTAGAGCTAACCCATGGGATTCTGGCGTGCAGACATGCGGACAAGTTGAGATGCCTTGGATTAGAACGTGACCAAGATGATGTATGTTTAAGGTGTATGTTTGGAGGGATTCGGAGATATAGCTCAGCTGGTAGGATGCTTGTCTAGCTTGCTTGGGTTTAATCCCCAATACCAAACCAAACCAAACCAAAATTCAGGTGTGGTGGATCGTGCCTGTAATCCCAGCACTCAAGTGAGGGAAACTGGGAGATCAAAAGTTCAAGGCCAACTGGGCAGTGCTGGCACATGCCTTTAATCCTAGCACTTGGGAGGCAGAGGTAGGCAGATCTCTGAGTCTGAAGCCAGCCTGGTTCACAGAGCAAGTTTTAGGACAGCCAGTGTTACATAGAGAAACACCATCAAGTAAAACAAAACAAAACAAAACAACAACAACAGCAACAGCAAAGAAAAGTTCAAGGTTCAAGGCCATCCTTGGTGTGGTGGTTTGAATAAAAATGGCCCCCATAGGCTCATATATTTGAAAACTTAGTCCCCAGTTGGTGGAGCTGTTTAAGGATTAAGAGGCAAGCCCTTGTTGAAGGAGGTGTGTGTCACTGAGGGTGAGCCTTGCGGTTTCAAAAGCCCACACCATTCCCAGTTAGTTCTCTCTGCCCTGTGCTTGTGAATCTAGATGTAAGCTCTCGGCTACTGCTCCACCATAGCTCTGGATCACACCCATTTGCCTGCTGCCATGCTCCCCACCATGGTGATCACAGCTCTAACCCTCTGACACTGTAAGCCCCAATAAACTCTTCTATAAGTTGCTTTGATCATGATGTCTTACCACAGGAACAGAAAAGTAACTAAGACACTTAGCCACCTAGGAAGTCTGAGGCCAGCTTGGGCTACATGAGAACCTGTCTCAAAAAAAAAAAAAAAAACAAACAAACAAACCCACAAAGTACTGGGCACAGTAACCACATAGAAGGCAGAGTTCCATGAGTTCGAGGCCAGCCTGGTCTACATAATGAGTTCCAGACCAGCCAGGGGTACACAGTGAAACTTGTTTTGTTGTTGTTGTTTTAAATGTATATTTGGGAACAAGCTAGGTCATGCCTATGACCCCAGTGCTTAGGAGACAGAGTGAGGACAATTAAGAGAACAAGGGCATGAAAGACTACACAGTGAGTTCAAAGCCAGCCTGGTCTAAATGAGACCTTGCTCTCCCCATGCCTATAAAAGGGAGGGGGCTGGAGAGATGCCTCAGTGGTTAAGAGCATTGGCTGCTCTTCCAGAGGTCCTGAGTTTAATTCCCAGCAACCACATGGTGGCTCACAACCATCTGTAATGAGGTCTGGCACCCTCCTCTGGCCTGCAGGCATACATGGAGGCAGAATGTTGTATACATAATAAATAAATAAATCTTAAAAAAAAAAGGAGTGACTAAAGATGCGTGGTGGTTCATGCCTTTAATCCCAGTACCCAAGAGGCAGAGGAAGATGGATCTCTGAGTTTGAGGCCTGCCTGGTCTACAGAGCAAGTTTCAGGACAGCCAAGACTACACAGAGAAACTCTTATCTTGAGGTGGCAGGGGGAGACAAAAAACAAAACAAAAGCAGAAAGAATGACAGGTGTCTGGTATATATAAGATGCAAACACTAAGCAGTAAACTCGGTACCACTTATAAAAATCCATGTTCGTACTGTGCTTTGCTCCTAAGTCTTTTGAAACACATGGAGGTTATTTTCAGAGGGACATGGGAGTGAAAGGCAAGAAGGACAAAGGTGGGTACCACTTGGAAAGGGGAAGTGGGGACAGAGTGTGGCTTCCAGAGGAGGTGTGAAGTGTAGTGGCTTCCTTAGGAGGTGTGAAGTGTAGCTCTTCCCTACAAAGTGAGAGGAACAGGCATGGGTCGCTACATCCTCCTCGTTCCACAGAACTCCACCTCTGTAGGTGTCTAAACTCCCCACTCTCCAGCTTGAGGGCATACAGGGACGTTAGAGGAAGCAGCTGTCTGTCTCATGAGATGGTCAGTCCAGCCTCTCTTTACCATGGAGTCAAGGGCAGCGACGGGATGAATAACAAAGCAAATAATAAACTGGAATCTTCTCTCGGGAGCTCCAGGAAGCATCCCTGGCTCATTACACTGCTAGTCTTGTCACAAGGTATTATTTCTATGTAGTGGGGCCAACAGTTTGCTAGATCCCTACTATGTGCTAAGACAAACTTCTCATTATCATTATCATTTTCATTTTGCAGACGAAGACCCAGCGGTCAGAAAAATGGACCTACTCAGATTTACAGAGCCAACAAGTAAGAGCTGGCAGGTGAGCCTAGATCCTGCGACTCCAGGCTCAGGATTTCCCCCATGCCTTCCTGGGAAGGATGCCAATGCCTAGGGCTTGAAGGTTTCATTGTGATGTGATGATGGCCATGCCTTGGCTGGGATGCCACCAGTTGAGCCTTGGCCTCTGGTTTGGTTCTCTCCATTAACTCAGTGTCTCCAGCTAGTGGAGCAAGCAAAGAGAAGGCCTGATTCTCTGGCCATTCTCCATCCTTCTGATTTTCCATCCCTTATTCCTATTGCTCCTTCCTCATCCTTTTTCTCTGTGTGGTGTATGTTGCTCACACTTACCCTTTTCCCAGGCTTTGATTTATTTGACTTCATTTATTCACTCAGATTTCTATCTATTAACTCACGCTGACGGCAGTCAGTTGGTTTTGTCAGGTTTTCTGCTGGACGTGGTCCTCCGGAGGTGTGGAAGGAGGCTGAAATGCTCCTGAGCAAGAGAGGATAGGAAACTCGAGGCTAATGCTTATACCCTCCCGACAGAACCAGGGTGAAGAAGGGAGAAGTTGGTTTCCAGCTTGGCCCTATGATACTAGATTTTTCCAGGTTGCGTGTGACAAGAGGACAGCTGGGTTGGCTAAAGATGACCACAGTATGTGTGTGTGTGTGTGTGGGGGGGTGTACAATGAACACTTAGGGTCACTGGCTGCCCTGAGCATGTCCAGGCTTGAGGGCCTCCTCTGTAACTCTAGCAATAGCTAGGGCCCCTAAGAAGGCTTCTTTAATATGGTGAAATCTCAGTTTTCTCAAAACGGTCTGATCTTGCAGAAGGGCTCCCTTATCCCTTCACTATGAGAGGAGAGAGAGAGAGAGAGAGAAAGAGAGAGAGAGAGAGAGAGAGAGAGAGAGAGAGAGAGAGAGAGAGAGCCGTCTTACATACTGGCTTTTCTCTCACTGACTCATGTGAGCTGGAGAGCTGGGACCTCCCTTCTGAGCAGGGAGGCCTGCCCTTGAGCCAACTTGCAAACATGGTCATCTCCACCCTACAAGCTTACTGTCTGCTGGCGAACATGTCTTTCTTACTGTCTACTTTCTTACTGTCTACTGGGAAATAGAAGTTGTGCTCCTTTTATATGACTTGAGCCCTGCTCTGAGGAAAGGGAACAAGAAGCAGAGGAAGGAAGAGAAGGAGCAAGACCAAGCCTTGAGAATGCATACCCAAGGAAAGAGGCTCCCTGTGAGCAGACATGGCACCTTCCAGGCATACAGAAACAAAACCCTGACCCCATTGGCTGCACCTTCAGTCCTTAGGTAGGCTAGGCCAAGCTAGGTCTGGGCTGTGTGTGTTCCCTACTGGGGTGGTAAGGGGAAACTATTAAGATCTCAAGGGTCAAGAGACTAAGCCAGCAGCGGCAAAGTTGGTGGTGTCAGCCTTTTTCTCTCTCTCTTTCTCCATCATGGCCCCCACCCCCAGCCCCCAGCCCCCAGCCCCATCCTCTACTTATCCCTCCTCCTCCCCTTTTCCATTTAGAGGAAGGAGGCTTGCTGCCTTTGTATTTTAACTGTAGCAAAAAGATTAAATTGTTTACGAGCCGGGAGCCTCGGCTGGCTGGATGAGCCGGAAGAGACAAAGATAGACATTCTAATTCTCCCCTGTTCTCTGGGCCTCCGTCCCCCTGGCTGCTGCTAATTCTTTTATCTGCCCCCAACACTCCAGGCATTATGTGCATTCATAAAAAAAGGTGGGGGGGGGGATGGAGAGAGCCCTCGCCGAAGCCAGCAAAATTACTGTTCTCTGCGCAGCTTCTCCGATAGCAATCTCTTGAATGCTGATTACTTCACCCCCTCTCCTGTGCCCCCTCCCCCTTCCCCAGCACCCAACATAAGTTGGTCTTTAACCCTTTATCTTTAGCAAGCAGAAAGACACGGAAAACATCTCACTCAGTGGGTGGAAAAAAAAGCGGGGGTGGGGGTGGATGGGGGGGAAAAACTAGCTCAGAGAAGAATTACTGTTATCTTCCCACCAGAAGAGGGACAGCAGAGATAAGGGAAGCCTGAAGAATTAAAAGAAACGTAGCGTTGGGGGCTCTAAATTCACGCCGAAGCTGGTTGCGTTTGTCTGTCACGGGGGTTCATAATTTTCCGAGGTTGTTTTGATAGACTTATTGTGCGGACTGCATAGAAAACTCATCAGCATTTGTTGCCTGTGAGCATTATTGTCAGAGGTAACTGCGTGTCTATAGACTGGGGGAGATAATGGCTGAAGTCGAAAGCAGATAAAGCCGGGCTCTTCTCATTAAGGACTATCTCGGCCTCCGCAGACCGGCTGGGATTGAGTGACTGGGGCCTGGTGCGGGGCATACATTATGCCCGCAGAAGCAGGAGCAGAAGGCAGCCTCATTCCGCGAGCAGCCCGGTGCACGGTGGCCCCTGATGAATGGCCCGACAGGGGCTGTGTGGTCAGGGCACACTGGCTAGGCTTTTGGAAAGGACCTGCAGTGCGTTCATCCTGAGGGTGGGAGCAGGGGCTTCCCTTATGGTTTCCTGAGCTCCAGGGATTTGCTGCAGAGAACCATCGGGGTCGGGGTGGGGTCCAGTTTCTTGGATCCATTCTGACCTTGTTACAGATGAGGAAATTGAGGTCCAAAGGGAAGACTGGTTTGCCTAGGAAGGGAGGGCAGAGTGGGACCTGTGACTCTGGGGTCTTCAGGTGGGTCTTTCAGATGTCTTGCCCTGGAGCTGCTGGGAGGTTCGAGTGCCCCCCCCCGCCCATGTGGGGGGGTGAGAGGGACCATGGAACACGTGGGACCCATGAACTCTGCCTCTATCCCTTCCTCTAGTATGCTTTAAACATTTTTATTACTCATTTATGTGTGTGTGTGTGTGTGTGTGTGTGTGTGTGTACACATGGGAGCATGTATATATGTGTCTGTACATAGGCATACATGTGTACATGCTATAGCATGTATGTGAGAACAGATACCAACTTATGTATTTTTGTTGTTTTGTTTTGGGGTTTTTTTGTTTGTTTGTTTTGGGGGGGCTGTGTACTGGAGAAGAGGTGAGAAAAGTTTTTACAATGTAGCTGGGGCTGTCTTTTAACTTGCTATGTAACACATGTTGGCCTCAAGCTTACAATCTTGTTGCAATGTTCTGACAGCTAGGATTACTGGCATGTACCTTGGCCCCCAGTCACCATTTCATTGAGTGTCCACAAAGAGCCAGACACTCTGGAACACCATGGCCAGACAGGCCGGCCGTTTTCCTCTCTATTGCCCGGGTATCCCTTCCTTCTGTCCGGCTTTCCACCCTAAATCAAGCCAGCCAAAGGAAGCAGGGAGAGAGGCTCTCTGCATTCTGAGGACCAACTCTAAAGGGAGACAGGAACCAAGTCACTGAGCAGAAGCAGGGCCAGGCTTTGGGTCTGGACAGTTTGGGAAGATGGCCTTTGTTAGCCCCTCTGTGAAATGGGTCTGATACTCTGCTTCATAGAGAGGCTGAAAGGCCCGATAAAACGGCGTGCCTGGGAATTCCGTGAGCACAAGGCCTGCATATTCTGAGTGTTCAGTAACCCTGACACTCTCTTTCTAGTGATTGACTGTTCCTCAGGGTCTCTAGGTTCAGCGCTCCCTTGTCCATCTAACTCAGTGGTTCTTCCTAATGCTGTGACCCCTTATTAGACTTCCTCATGCGGTGGTGACCCCCAACCATAAAATTACTTTTGTTGCTGCTTCATAACTATAATTTTTGGCACTGCTGGGCATTCTTCTGGTTGCCTTGCAAGAAACTGAGGCCCAGAGAAGAAGGAGCCTACCCAGGCACAGGTGGACTTGAAAGGCTGCACCCAGCTGCAGGAGGTGCTTCTCTTCACGACACCCTGCCTTCCAGGCTGCCGTGACCTGAGAGGCTGCCAGGCAGGGGAGAGCACTGGTGCCTACAACATGGGAGACAGAGAGGTCCCAAAGCCCTGCCACGGGGCCAGGAGGCCCTGAGCTCATAGCTGAGGCCATCCTGTTGTACAGCTCCCTCAAAAGTGCTTCGGCCAGCCTAGGCGATGAATGCTTTGAGCCAGGGATGGCTCTCCTGCATTTGGATTAATGCAAGGGTCATATCACTATTATATATATATATATATATATATATATATATATATATATATATATAAAGGGGAATTTAGTGATGGGGAAGAAATCAGGGTGAAAGAGCACCCCAGGTGTACTAGGAACTACAGAGGGTCTGCCTGGGGGTGGGTGTCACTGGTGCAGAGTGTGCCGTCAGTACTTGGGAACTGCCCTGGCCCTTGAGGACCAGTGAGGAGAGTCAGTCCATGCAGGCAAGCACCTGGGATGGAGGGGGAGAATGAGAGAACCCAGAAGGCAAAAGGAGTCAAACCTTGGAGCTCAGAAAACAGGCAGGGTGGGAAGGGCTTTCCAAGAGGAGAGAACACCAGGATGAAGTCCTGGAGACCAGTGGGTAGGAGCAGTCAGGAGGTGGCTGCAGGCTAAGACTGGGTGGGGACCATCTCCACCGCCCCCAGACAGGGTTTTTTTGTTGTAGCACTGGCTGTCCTAGAACTTACTCTGTAGAACAGACTGGTCTTGAAATTACAGAGCTCCTGCCCAGTAGGTTAGCTGTTTGGGATCATCTTAGGAGGGGCTTAAAGAGCAGAAGTTGGTAGTGGGTTCCGAGCACCTTGCTTTCTGGAAAGTCACACTCCACCTTTGTCAACTCAGGATCCCCCCCCCCCCCGCCCAGCTTCTCCCTCCGTTACCCGCAGCTCTGTGTGTGGCATCTGCTGGCAGTAGGACCGGCAGAGAAAAGAGCATAGACGAGAAAAACTGTGGCCTGTGGGTTTAGAATTAAATCGCCCTGGCAAGATGGTATTGGCCAGGCTCGTGATTTTCCCTTAACTCAATTTTCTAATCCATAAAGTAGGGACGACTTTAGTCTCAAATTCCTGGGAGAATTACCTGAGACTAGCGCCGAGAGCCTGGCAAGCCGGAGTCTTTCCTGGCTCCTCCACTTGGGTCTCGTCACTGACCCAAGTCACTGGTCAACTTCCCTGTGCCCCAGCATAACCGCTCTTCTTCCCTTTGTTCCTGTTGACACGGGTCCTGGCTGCCCTCCTAGGAGAAACCCCTGGCATTTGCCCTCCGCCCTGTTCTTGACCAGTGGTAGATGTCAACCTGACCTTGCTTTGGCCAAGCTTTCTTAATGTCACCTATCCAAGAATAAGAGGACTGTCTGTCCTCTTGGCCTTTCTAGTTTTCAAGGCCAGTCTGGTCCCTGTCTACATGTCAGTCCTATCCTTGTCGCAGAGCTAAGGGGACAGGTGAGAGGCTGGGCCCCGGAGGTCCCATGCTCATTTCTGCAGCTCAGGATAGATGGAGGCTCAGGCTATCCAGGAGGCCAGTTGTCTCCGTATAGAGGTTACGGCAAAAACAGCTCAGCCTGTGGGTAGAGGCTTGGCTGAGCCATGGCTGATTGACTGTATGGCTGTGTACAGGGCGCTGGTCCACTGGGGCTCGGACAATCAACTAATCATGACAGAAGATCCACAAGTAAGGCCTATTCAGGTCCTTACCAAGGGTCTGGCCAATGCAAAGGTCTGAGAGGTTGCCTTGGTGGCAGTGAAGAGAAGTCATTCTCAGGTAGCTCCACCCCCAAGGCTTAGGGAGACTTACCACCTCATCTGAAGGATTTACAATGGACTGAATTCATTTGCATGACAAAATTGGCTCGGGCATCCAAGTGTTACAGGTCTAGTGTACTGTTGCAAAGAACAAGCAGCCAGGAGGAAGGTTATGGCAGACAGTGGAGGAGCAGGTCACTGCCTACCACTGCCTTTGCCAATTCCCCTTGGTGGGCATGTGGTGGGAGCTCGGGTGAGTGTGTGTGTGTGTGTGCACAGGCACACGTGCATATGTGTGTGTGCACATGCGTGTGCATGTGTATGTGCGTGTGTGCGTGTACATGTGTGTGTGTGTGTGTGTGTGTGTGTGTGTTGGGTTGGGGGCAGCAATGTCAGCACCTAGGAGGTGGCAGCCTGCCAGAGATATGGGTGGCATCCCCCCACCCCCACTATCTTCTCTCTACCGGGTTAGAAGTCCTTTACTGTCTCAGGACACCTCCCTGCTTGTCTTAGTCTATGGGTAATCCATCTGCTTACGCTTGGAATTTGATAACACAGGAAGTCCCAGGACCACTCTCTGTGTACCCATCTATTCCCTCACTCACCCACCATCAGTTTACCAACCTGGCATCCATCCATTCATCCATCCACCCTCTCATCAGTACCCTTACCCACCAGTCCACTCACCCGTTCATCTGTCACCTGCCCACCCATCCCACCTGCTTACCTCGTGCTCATCCATTTACTGGACTCTCTGTCCACCCATATACTCTTTCATTCTCCCATACACCCACCCATTCAGCAGTCTGCTCATGAATTTACTGTGTGCCCTTCCATCTAGTACACTGGACCCTTCTGATATATTGGTGCAAGACCAGGTGTGTCTCTGTTGGGCAACTTCCTCTTTTATGTGGATCACAGGGTGTACCTCTCAGGATGGACTCTGACCCAGAGAAGTGCTGGGAGAGAGTTGTGTGCAGTTTGTCCTGTTAGCAGCAGGGAGCATGAGGGTTAATAAAGCATAGTTACTGCCCCCAAAGAAATCACAGTCGTAAGAGAACTGGTGCCGTGGCCCCACATAGCTTGTGCCGGGTTTTGGGGAAGTATTGGGGGGCTCAGCTTGAGAGGCAAGCAGGGATAGGTTTGTCATCCCTCTCCAAGTGCCCCATAGTGAGGAAGCTGAGGCTTGGAGGTTAGAGGACTGCCCAAGGCCACATCACAGTACAGGCCAGAAGACTGAGGACTGAGCCTTCCAATGTGGGAACTTTCCAGAAACTTGGACCTTGCTTTCTTACCATCTCTCTGCCACTGGAAGCAAAACTATTCCAAACTGCCTAGCTCTGTGTGTGTGTGTGGTCGGGGGCATCTCCAGGAGGGAGATGGGTTCAAATCCAAGGGGCCTCACCAGAGCCCTGGATTGTTCTGAGCTCCTTACTTGAAGTTCATTGGTGGGTAGGCAAGAACCAGACAGCATGGGACAAACTCAGGGGGTGGTGGAGGAAAGGGACATCCACTTGACTTTGGACTGAGGCCTGAGCAAAGCAGTCCTGGCCATGCTGTGGGCGGCACCGAGAGCTTTTAGCCTCGGCACAGAAGGATGGCTTCTCCAGATGCACCTGCTGGCTGCTGGAGGTGAGAATAGAAACGGCTTCGTGTGGTTCCATGTGGTCGGGCAGAGGTGAAAATTCACCACGGTGCATGGTACCATGGGGAGGGACATTTGATCACTTCTCATTATGGAGGCTGGTTCCTTACCCTACTGTTCCTGGTGACAGTTCTATGTCACCAAAAGTACTAGATCGGTAAGAGGGGTGCAAAGAGGGGCTTAGAGGAAGGGGAGGAAGAGATTGGAGCAAGACTTGTGCAGTGAAAAGACAGTGGCCTTTGAAGCATTTCAGTCCAGCATTTGAATCCAGGTGCCGACCATTCCACTCCATATGACCACAGACAAGTCACTGGGCTTCTCAGAGGCTGGTCTGAAATCCATAGGAATAAAAACCTCATTTACAATGTCTTAATTTTTTTCCTTTCAAAATATTTTTGGCAGCCAGGACTGTTACACAGAGAAACCAACCCCCCAAATATTTTTGACTATGATGTCAAGGCCAGCCTGGGCTACATATAGTAAGACCCTCTGAAATCCAAACAAAAACAGGAAAAATGGTTCAATTTTAAATCAAAACTAAATCATAGTTGCCAATACCTGTTATATGACTGATAGGTGTTCCTCACTGCAAAGTTATGAGACCAGTCCTCTCATTTTAAAAAATATTTTTTTTTATCTTAGAATATTCCAGATTTCAGGAAAGCTACAAATGTAGTAAGAACTCCCATCCCCTACTTGTTACTTCTTGTGCTATTGTGCACACGCCTTTAACCTCAGCACTCAGGAGACAGAGCTCTGAGTCTGAGGCCATCCTGGTCTACAGAGTGGGTTCCAGGACAGCCAGGGCTACACAGAGAAACACTGTCTTGAAAAACAAGACAAGTTGGACAGTGGTGGCACATGCCTTTAATTCCAGCACTCGGGAGGCAGAGGCAGGAGGATCTCTGTGAGTTCGAGACCAGCCTGGTCCACAAGAACCAGTTCCAGGACAGGCTCCAAAGCTACAGAGAAACCCTGTCTTGAAAAACAAAAACAAAATAGAAAAACAAGGCAAGCAAACAACTAAGAAGCCAACTTTGACACATTGGGTCCTTTAACTCTGTCACCCCCACCACACACACACACACACACACACACACACACACACACACTCCTCACAGACTAGGCTTGGAAGGAACAGGGAAACTGGTGCTTAGTCTATGATCCCACAGCAAACCATGAAACAGTGTGGGGAACAGTCTGTTAGAATGCTGAGTGAGGTCTGGAGTGATGGCTCGGTGGTTAGGAGCACACACTTTTCTTCCAGAGGACCCGAGTTCAATTCCCAGCACCCACATCTAGCAGCTCACAACTGCCTGTAGCTCCAACTCCAGGGGATCTGACATCCCTCTGTCCTCCTCACTCATATGCAGACATAAACATGTACACATAATAGATAGTAATATTAAAAATATTTTTAAAAAGAATGCTAAATGAATACGAATACCTTCCCTGTTCCAGAAAATCTGGACAGGGCCTAGGCCGCAGCTCTGACCTATGTCCCACTGCCTGACAGGGTCACAGCTGAAAGTGGCATCAAGGGGCAAATATTGACTCTCAGCAGTGCTTACCAGCTTCTCCTAGCAGGTAGCCAACAAGGACCTGCTAAATAGACAAACAAATGAATGGGCGAATGAATGAAACCAAGAGCACCCTACACTCCTATCTACATAGGAGTCCTATGAGACTGAGTTCAGATACCTATTGGATCTTTTCCAAATTAGGAACTCTGAGATCCTAAGGGGACCAGCCTTTCACCAGGCTTTCTGCCTCTACCAAGAAACTGTTAACACCAGTCTGTGTCCTGCACACAGTAGGATTTCAATGGATGATACATACCAGTGTTGGTATCTCCATCCATACTCCCTCTTGTCTCTATTTTACTTCTATTTATTAAACTTTTGTTTTGACATGTTGTGTTTTTTTCAAATCTTTGAGAACTGTATGCATACATGTACATGTATGTGGGTGTGTGAATGGTGGTACTTATGATCCATCCTTGATGGCATGTTATTAGTAAGTGGTCCTCACCCCTGGTTGCCTGAAGCCCTCGCTTAGGCTTCCCCAGTATTCCTTTCTTTGTTTAGTTGACAATGTGCAGGGTGCCTACAGGATGCTGACCCCTTCCTGGACATGTGCTGGTTAAATACCTAGCCTGTGCTGTCAGACAGGTGGAAGACTTTGGCAAGGACCCAGCGGGAGACCTTAGGTATACAGCAAGAGTCTCCTGAGGCCAGCCAGGCTTTCGGACCACAACCTTCTCCCCATTTTTTCTACTAAATCTGCATCATCAGTGTCCTGCCCTGTCAACATCTGCCAGGCAGGTCCCAGGCCTCCGTAGATGCAGGCATGGCCCCCATGGAGACACCAAGGGCTTCTGAAGCAGAAACTCAGCTACCCACCAGGCTCCTCTTCAGTTCAGTGACTGCTACCTGGGGAAGCCCACAGGGCTGCTGTGTTCCCTGCCGGGCCCAGCATTCTCATAGACTCCTGACTTGACCCCTGATGGACAGCAGCAAGTGTGGGGTCTGAGCTTACTGACCTGTGGTAGGGGAGATGGCTGAGGAAGGCACACTTCAGTCTGGCTATGTCCAAAGCAGCCAGTCCCAGGGAGGGTCACACCAAGGGCTGATCCAAGAAGTTCTTGCAATGAGTTGAATTGTGGTTAATAAAAGGTATGTTCAAAACACAGCGTCTGTGAATGGGACCTTGCAGGAGGAGAACGGTCTTTGCAAATGTCGTTAAGGCTCTTGAGAGGACATGGTGCAAACTCTCAGTTCAGTGACCTGCTGTAAGAGACTAGACAGGGAGATGCAGTACAGAGAAGCACTGTGACACCTCTGGCAGAGAGTGGGGGGCAGCTATGAGCTAGGGACACTCTGAGTCCAGACTTCAGCTGTCCCACGCTTGTGGAAACTTAGGGTAGCATCCCCAGGACATCTGTGTGACAAAATGCTAAGAAAGCAGCTTCGAGCAGAAGGGCCTCACGCAGCTTCCAGTTCTAACAGGTTCAGTCCACGGTCGCAGGGTCCACTGCTTCTGGGCCCGTGTATAGTGAGGCAGAATACAACACAGCTATGTCATGTGGACAGGTGCAGAGAGCGAGCAGAGGAGCCCGAGGACAAGAGACGCCACCCCAGGGCGGCCCCACAGTGCCCAGGCGCCCGTTTCCTCATCCCATCAGTGATTGGCTACTCCAGCTACCTTTCTCAAAAGTCTGGCAGCTGACCTTGAGCCTTTTTGGTTGATAATTTCGTCCAACCACAGTGTCACCATACAGCCATCTCCCCATGAGTTTTGGCAACCTCATAGAACAATACACCATCCAGCCCTGCATTTCTATCTCACTGGCCCACTGCCACCTAAATACTAGCCAGTCTAGCAAACCTAGCTGTTCTTCCTCAGTTTTTTATTTTTTTTTCTCAAAAGCAAAGTCTCATTATGTAACTTTAAGGGGAACTTTCTATGTCAGTGGTTCTCAACCTTCCTAATGCTCCGACCCTCTAATACAACACTATAATTATTTTATTGATACTCTACAGCTGTAATTTGCTACTGTTATGAACTGTAATGTAAATATCTAATCTGTGACTCCCTCCCCCCACCAAAGAGGTCTCTCCCCACAGGTTGAGAACCACTGCTCTATGTTCAGCAGGCTGACCTCAGATTCAGATTCAGAGAGATCTGCCTCTGCCTCCTCCCTAGTGCTGGGGTCAAAGGTGTGTGCCACCAGGGCAGGCTTGGGAAAACTTCCTTCTAAGGTGCCTGAGTAGAAGACTGTAGCTCAGTTAGAAGGCTTGTCTAGAGTATACAAAAGCCGGTGTTAGGTCTCCAGTGCCTGATAAACCAGGCACATTGGGATCCCCTGGCAACTCCACACCGGACTGTAACCCCAATCACACTACATCAGAATATCTGAGCTGGAGATCTGGCAGGGCCATGTTTTTAAGTCCTTGGGAGCTGAGAATCACTATACAAGTTCCCTATGCCTGTACAGAAGGCCTAAAGGTCAAGATTATCCTCAGCTACACAGTGAGTTTGAGGACAGCCTGGGCTACACGAAACCCTGTCTTAATACAAAACGACACCCTCAAACCTTTCCAGCTCCCACAGTCTGGGGCTGGGGGAAGCAACACACCCTTCCTAACAGCATGCTGGGCTCCACCTTCTCAAAGCGACCTGGGCCATGAGCAGGAACCCTAGGGGACACTGGGGTCATTTCCACCCCATCAAGATGCTGTTTCCACTTGATGATGTAGGTGGGGGCGGGGGACACCCTAGGAGCAGTGCCTTGGTGTCAGCGGGCTGGGGATGTTTGCAGGAGGTCTTTGCTTCTGCAGAACTCTGCCCTTCCCCCTTCTCTCAGCCCCTTCACTCACATCCTATCATCGTGCCCTCCCCTTCTGCATGAGGTGGGGGGGGGAATGACTGGACTCCAGTGGTTCTACCGTGTGCTGTCACCCTACTGTGTCTCCCCTGGGAGCCTCGGACCTCACTCAGACTCAGACAGCGATACTTATCCCAACAGTGATTCTCAGCCCCAGAGGACCTAAAAACATGCCTCTTCCAGAGCTCCAGCTCAGACATTCTGATACAGTGGGTCTGGGTACACCTAGGCTTGGGGATGCCAGGAGATGCCAGTGTACACCCCAAAGTGGGGACCATGGAATGGGCTGTCTACTCAGCCCTCGGGGTGTCTCTCCTTCACGTGCTCAAATATGCTTCTTTCTTGCCCAGTGAGATGTCTACTTGGAGGGCAGGACTTTCCCACACCATAGCCCTAGTATGGGGGCAGGGGACAGGGCACGGGGAGTGAAGCCTGAGCCTGAGACCCAGAGGCAGGATGTACACAGGCTGCTGGGAAGCAAGCCATTAGATGGGAAAATCAGAGGCAATGCATGGAGGCCGAGGGCTCCCAAATTCTGCCCAGGCCCTGAACAGCAGTGCCCTGTGCAGGTGGAGCCAAATGAGGCTGTGGAGAGGAGCAGGGCAAGGTGCAGAGTGAGAGATTATTCACAACGTCCTGGAACATTTTTTTTTTGTAAAGTCAGAATATTGTGAATTTTAAAAAAGTGTTAATTTTGTGTGTGTATGTATGTATATTTGTATATATGTATAGTATGTGTGTGTGTGTGTGCATGTGTGGAGGTTAGAGGACAACTTGTAAGAGTAGGTTCTCTCTACTGTGTGAATTCTGGGCCTCAAACTCAGGTCCTAGCTTGGTGTTAGGCACCTTTACTGGCTGAGCCCTCAATGGCTGTGAATCGGTAAGCTCCATCTCCCTCATAACCGAGCACATTAGAAGAGCTGGACTCTGAGCTGAAGAGAAGGCTCAGCAGTCAATAGCTCTGGCAGCTGCAGAGGACCTGGGTTCAGTTCCCAGCACCCACATGGAAGCTCACAACCATCTGCTACTCCAGTACCAGGGGATCTGAAGCCCTCTTCTGACCTCCATAGGTACCATGAATTTATGTGGTGCACAGACATACATGCAGGCAAAACATCCGTGTGCAAAAAATAAAAACAAATAAACTTTTTTTTTTAAAGGACTGGTCACACAGTAAACACTTGATCCTGGTGGTTATCAACTGCAGTAGCTGCTCCTCCCATGATGGCTCCAGCCACAGCGAGAAGTGCCAAACACTGCACTAAATGCCTTGTTAATTCATTTAACTCCCACAGTCACCCAGGGACGAGAGACCAGTACTATATCATCCCACTCCCAAGCCAACGTATCCAGAGCTCAGCTGTAGGACCAGCTGCTAACAGGAGAAATTGTGTGTATACGTGCAGGGGTGGGGGAGAGAGAGATGGGGGTATGTGTGAGAGGACTATAGGAAAGGTGTGTGTGTGTGTGTGTGTGTGTGTGTGTGTGTGTCTGTGTCTGTGTCTGTGTGTGTGAGACAGACAAAGTGTGTTTTGGCCAAGGGTAGGCCTTTGTCCCCTGAGCTCTGGAGAATGTCTGTGTGTGTATGTGTGTGTGTCCGGGGGGGGGGGGGGTATGGACAAGAGTCCCTAGGAGGCCTGGGGGCTGGAACAGGGAGGAGGACAGGGCCCATTAATGCTGCCCTCCTGGGAGGTGCAGATAAGTGGTGCTGGGGGCTGTGCTGAGGACCCTCTAACTAGCTTGTTGCCATGGGGATGCTGGCTGTGACTATAGGTCTAGAAGTCCAGCAGGAGCCTGCTCTTCCTGGGAGGTAAAGACTTCCAACTGGGGCATATTCATTAATAAGGGGAGGGGACTGAGCACCACCCCCACACACAATGTCTGTCTGTCTGTCTGTTTATTATAAAGCAAAGCCCTCCCTTTCTTCCCTTAGCCTTTCAGAAAGGCTCTGCAAGTCAAATAAAATGGTGTCTCCCTTTCTAGACACTAGAGGGACAGTAAGTCTCTTTGCCAGAAGGTACGTAGGCCAAGAGAGAATCGTGGCCATACAGCCTTACCCTGTTGAGACAATGAAACCATCTTCATTTAGGGGTCCTGGGACACTGAGGGCTATACCCCTGAGTGACAGAAAGGTCCAGGAGTCAGGATACTGGAGGTTGGAGTTTATATTTTATTTCAAAACTTTTCAAACATTAACTCCTAAAGAGAGGCCTGGACAAGCGCCAGAGACTCTGCCGACCACCCCAGCAGCAATCCTTTCCGAGCGTGGCTTCTGTCCCACTCCTACCCCACTCCTACCCCACTCCCACCCCACTCCACTGCAAGACACCCTCAGGTTATCAGGCAATTTCCTCCAGAAGCACCTTGGCACAAGCGAGTCACCCCCTCACCCAGCTAACTGTGACTTCGTCTCAGTGACCACCATCACCTGGAGCTTAGCCTACCCTGGCCTCTTCCTGCCCCTTTATTAAATCTGAGAACGCAGGGAGAACAGAGAGGCACACATCAGAGGTCATTTCCTGGGCTATAGTACCAGAGCTATGAGAGTAATGTTGAATGCCTGTGGTCTGGGGTAAATTATTTCCCTTAACTGGCCTCAGTTTCCCTTTTTAAGCCACAGGCGCTTGCTTATCTCTTCTAAGGCTGCCGGAGGAATTGAATGACATTTTAGCAGTGCAGTCTATAGCAGGGACTCAGAAAGTGGCAACAATAATTGTGAGGTTTTCTCTTTTGTTAGTGAAGAAACTGAAGTGCAGAGGGGGAAAAGGGCATGCCTAAAGTCACACGGTTCAGAGCAATGAAGCTGGGTGTGAGAGTAAATATTGGAATGAGCCTTCCTGTCCCTGCTCATCACCAACCCACACAATGAATGGAGCACAACTTGGTCCTGTAAACCTGACTGGGGTAACGAGGGCATGAAGAAGGGACAAGCACACAGAAAACCCTGAAGGCTGGGATCAAGTGGGCCACACTTGCTCTGATGGGACGCGCCAAACATTTATTCTCTGCAGTCCACGGACCACAGGAGGGGTCTCTGCAGGAGGTCTTGGTCGGCAGGCATCTCAGGCTTTAAGCATCCAGGTGGAGGAAGCTGAAGTAGCTGCTTTCTGTACTCTGTCGACATTTCAACTAGAACCAGAGGACGGTTTGGCAACTCTCACGGGTCTGAGACATTGGTCTTTGTCAATAACACACATTCATTTAAGACCAGAGGGCTAGCAATGATGCTATGGGCTCATCTCACCCCAGGGCAAGAGCCCTGGGAAGGTTAGGGGGAGGTACTTGAAGCTGATAGCTCATTATAATGAGTTTGAGACTCCCGTGAGGGGTGAGGGTACCACGCTCTCTTCCTTTGGAGAACAGATCGGGATGGCCCAGCTGCCCACCCGTGCTCTGCCTTGGAGGCCATGACATTGGGGCTGTGACTTATAAATTACAAACACCAATGAGCCGGGATACAGAACTCCATTAATGTGAAGGCCAA
This sequence comes from Myodes glareolus, assembly GCF_982192425.1. Lineage (NCBI taxonomy): Eukaryota > Metazoa > Chordata > Mammalia > Rodentia > Cricetidae > Myodes > Myodes glareolus. The sequence continues at coordinate 37,970,269 of NC_142034.1, forward strand.
AGACCAAGGCTGAGGATCAGCACAGAAAGAGGACACCAACAACACATGGGGCTGGCTAGACCTACTGCAGGCTCTTCTAACGGTGATGTAGGAGATGCTGATGTAGCTCAGACAGCAGAACACTTGCCTAGCGTGCGGGAGGCCTTGGGTCCCACCCACAGCACCAAATAAACCAGCATGGTGGTTCACACTTGTAGTTTCAGCACTCGTGGAGTGGGAGCAGGAAGAGCAGAAGTTCAAGGTCAGGTGCTAGAGTGATGGCTTGGTGGTTAAGAGTGCTTGCTCCCCCATCCTGAGAATGGAGTTCAGATCCCAGCACCTATGCAGCAAGCTGGGCGTGCCTGCGAATGCCTGTAACCCCAGATCTGAGTGGAGCAGAGACAGGAGGATTTCTGGGGCTTGATGACTTCCAGCCTAGATGAGAACTTGAGCCCCAGATTCAGGGAGAGACCCTGCTTCAAAGGGATAGTGGGGAGTGGTAGAAAAGAATCATACTGTCTTCTTTTGTCCCCAGCCCCTGCACGCAGGCAGGCACCTGCTCTCCCATGTGTGTCTAGTCCCCCAAACATACATAAATAATTTATAAAAATTTAAAGATCAATGTCATTCTTAGCAATATAAGGAGTTGGGGGCTGACTAAAGAAGACAGACAGACAGACAGACAGAAACAGAGAGAATGAGAAATGAAGGAAAGAAGATCTGTTTAAACAAATACTAGTAGTCTAATAACTGATTCCCCCAAACACCAAGAAAACACACCTCCCCAAGTTCAAAAGGATCATTCTCCAGGACAGATTGTGTCTTAGGCTGCAAATTAGATGCTAATGAATTTAAAAACACTGAAATCACATAAGGCAAAGTCTCTGCAGACATTGTAAAGTGAGATCAGAAATCAAAAGCAGAGAGAAATTTGGAAAAATTATAAACATGTGGAAATTAAACAACGCAAGACCAATGGGCCAAGCAATCAGTTGCAAGAGGTAGGATGAGCGAGAGTAAAACAGGTCCTGAGAGTGCAGCCGAGGCAGCCCTCAGAGGACACTTCAGCTGCACGTGTCCCCATCAAACCAGATGTCAAGTCACTAACCCCACCTTCCACTCTAGGAGACAAGAGAGAACTAAGTCCAAAGCAAGCAAGAAAAAAAAAAAAATAAAAAGAGGCAAACGAAACAGAAAACAACAGGTAGGGCCGGAGACACGGCTCCGCGGCAGGGCCGGGGACATATGGCTCCGCGTCAGGGCCGGGGACACGGCTCCGCGTCAGGGCCGGGGACACGGCTCCGCGGCAGGGCTGGGGACACGGCTCCGCGTCAGGGCTGGGGACACGGCTCCGCGGCAGGGCTGGGGACACGGCTCTGCGTCAGGGCTGGGGACACGGCTCCGCGGCAGGGCTGGGGACACGGCTCCACGCAGAAGAGTTGCCCAGCATGCAGAAAACCCTGAGGTCTAGCCCCAACACTGTGAGGAAGAAAAAGGAAAATACAAAAGTCAACAAAACACAATGCTGGTTCTCTGAAAGCTCAACAACAGCAGCGTTTCTCTAGGCAAAAACACCTGCGAATAGCAAATGAGCCACTGTGCTTGGGGCTCTGTATTAATTACATACAATAATGCATTTCATCATTACATTTTCGTGTATATACATTCTGTGTTTTGATGGCACTTAGCGCTCATAGAATTTGTCTTAGCAGGCACCATATGTCAAATCCTCGTTAGGGTCTGGCTTCTTACATTCTTTCTTTTTTGTTTTTCATTTCATTTTTTTAAAATAATATTTCTTTTGAAAATATTTATCTATTTTATGTGTATGCGTGTTTTGCCTGTATGCATGCATGTGTACCACATGTATGTCTGGTGCCCATGGTGGTCAGGAGAGGATGTTGAATTCTCTGAATTGGAGTAACAGACAGTTGTGAGCTGCCACGTGGGTGCTGGGAATCAATCCAGGTCCTCTGCAAGAGCAACAAGTGCTCTTAACGGCTGAGCCATGTCTCCAGCCTCAACAGCACTTCTTTTTATTACATTTATTTATTCATTTGTTTGTTGTGTGTGCACACATCTGTTCGTGTGTGTATAGCACGGTGCCTATGTAAAGATCAGAGGACAGCTTGCAGGAGTTGGTTCTCTCCTTCCACCATGTGGGTCCCTGGTTTGAACTCAGGTTGTCACGCTTGACAGGGCAGGCAGGTGTCTTTACCCACTGAGCAATCTTGCCAGTCCTCATTGAAACAAAATTCTGTGCAGCAAACCCAGGGGCTTATGGGTGTTGGGAAGGCGCTTTCCTCCTGCACTACGCCCCATCCCCCTTTCACCTTATTGTGGGAGACTCGATGCCCCCATGCTGTTTCACATAACTCTGCTGTGTTGTACTCCATGTGTTCACCACAATTTATGTGTCCATTATTTGCTTAATGACAGGGTGGGTATTTTATAATAAGAATCAACATACATGAAGATAAACTGATAAAAATATCTTAGATGCAGAATAAAAAGGCCACTCAGAAAATGTCAATTTCTTTCCCATTTATAGTTGGGCAGGAAGCCAGTCTGAGTCCCAGGCCTTTTGGGCAGAATCCCAAAGGAGCTGAATCTGAGAGATGACCCTGCTCCTATTGGGTCCCCACATTAGTGCCTCCCTTCAAATGTTCAGTCTCTAATGGGAAAGGTCACCCTGAGGGAGGACATCCTCTCTGTCCCTTCCTCTCAGCACGCAGACATGTGCACACATGGGCAGCTGGCAGGGTGTGTGTCCTGCCCACGTGGTCACCTGTGTGTGCCCTAGAGGTGGTAGTACCTGTAGACCTGACCAACAGAACAGGTCTGTGCCAGAGAAGTTGTTGGAAAAAGAGGAGGGGAAGGGGGGGAGTCCCCTCATTTCTGAAGAAATGTCCCAGATTAGATTTGTAAATCAAAAACCAATATATAACATGCAAGAATTGATCTGTTTTATATTCCTCAGTTACATTTTTGTGAAGCACATTTAGAAGATTTAGAACGTATTTGCGCCTGCTGGTTGGGCCATTATATGCTTGAGTTCATACATCTATTTGTGAGGCTATAAAACAGGCATCGACTACCATGTAAATTGTGTTCTCCACAATAAATTATATGCATACTTGCAAAAATACATAACTGCCGTGGCTGGGCCCACGCGGCCAGAATACTAATAAGGGCGAAAGTTGCTTTGTCCCTCTTCTCCGGCCTAATTTAGCCTCTACATCAAAAATTATGTAGGAAAAATCACTTTATCCTCTCACTGAGAAATAAAATAGCACTCATGGGCACCCTCATCTCTTCCCACCCCCTTCCTTTTAACCGAACATGAGCATTTTCATACTAATTTTAGTGGCTCCAGGTTTCCAGGGAAGAAACCTGACTGAACTGAGGCTGGGGAGTCACTGGCCTGTGAGTATGTACGAGAGGGTGGCTGGAACACACACATGCACACACACACACACACACACACACACACACACACACACACATGCTCGTACTTGCCTTTCCTGTGGCTGGAGTTAGTTTATGCCAGGGCATGTCGGCATGCACAGACACATATGTAAATACAGAGACTCACCCCAGACACGTATGCATGGACCCCCCCATGAGCACTGAGATTCCGTACCTTCCCTGTTTGTCCAGACAGACCAGGAAACTGAAGTTAGTTCAGTCCAGCGAACACTGACTGAGCACCCATTGTATGCCATGGGCTATACTTGGCAATATTGAAGTAAAAAAAAAAAAGACAAAAATCTCTGCTCACACTTGAGGGAAGTAGACAGCTTTATGAGCAAACAGATGAGTCAGTGTGCCAAGGGCAGGGGTAGGGGGCATGTTTCAGGACCCGTGCCCAACACAGTGTTGAGCACAAATATTCTCCAGCGCTCACACATACATATACAGATGCAAACTTGTCCTAGGTTGCTTTATTTGCCGACTTGACACAGCTTAGAAGCATCTGAGAGGGACTGTCCATATCAGGTTGACCTGTGGCATGTCGTGTGTGTATGTGTGTCTGTGACTGTTAACTGATGTAGGAGGGTTCAGCCCACTGTGGGAGGTACCATTCCCTAGACAAGTGGTCCTGGGCTGTATAAGAAAGTCAGCTGAGCATGGTCTAGAGTTAGCAAGGAGGTTCCCTTACAGTTTCTGCTTCAAGCTCTTCCTTGAGTTCCTGCCCTGACTTCCCTCAATGATGGACTGTGATAAAGAAGTGCAACCCAAATACACCTTCTCCTCCCCTAAGTGCCTCTCGGTCGTGGTGTTTGTCAACACCACAAATGAACAGAATGAAATCAAAACAGTGCTTGTTTGGACATTCATATAAATGCCATCTCACTGGTTCGTGTGTGCTTGCACAACACACACACACACATGCGTGCACACATGCTTGCAAACACACACACATCAATAAGCTACATTTCCACTCTCACCACACTGCATGCTAAGGTTGCCCCACCCCTACTTTTCAGCAAGTTATCCTCATGCCTGTCTATGCTGCCCACTCACAGGCTCCTCCGCTTTCCGTCCTCCTCTGCTAACGCTTCTAAAGCCAATGTCCGGCTGCTTCACCTTGCCCACCATTCTTGCGCCAATGTCCTGTCCTACTGTGAGCTCTGAGAGCTCACTGCCAGGAGAAATATCCAGAAGAACGTCTTACTTCCATGACCTCAGGCCAGTGTGTCTCCTCTTGGGCTTCAGCTTACCCATTTGGACAATCTCTAAAACTTTACCGTTTGTTGCTGAGCAGCGTTGGGCCTCAGTCCGAGTATGAAGACCGTGACAGGGAGGCAGAACAGCTCAAGTGGAGCCAGAGGGTGGGGCTTGAGAGAGCAGGGAGAACCACATCCTGGGGCCCAGGAGAGAAGGCGGGGTGGGCAGCAGCATGGATTCAGTGTGACCCAGCTCTGAAGTACATTCACCAGCTGGGGTTCTAGTGGAGTTTCATGCTAACTTCAAACGCCTGAAGGGCAATTATGGGCACAGGAAGGGGACGTCCTCTGGGTGACCCAGTTGGTAGAATTAGGCAGTAAGAAAGTGGGCAGAAGCTCCCAGGAGAACTTCGCTTGGTATGGAGCTCCCCAGGACTCTATGCCCATGTGAGGAGGCAGGGTGTGAACTCGGCTCTCGTGTGTCTGTCCCTCTGTGCCTTTCCCCGCTAGCCCCATAGTTCTCACCCTGTTGGTTTTCGTGCCAAACCCCTTCCTCTTTATCGCAACCTGTTCTTTGACTAGAAAGCATTGTCTTTTTATAAAGAAAAGAGTCTGACTATGGTGACACATCCTTGTAACCCCAGCACTCAGGACAGGAGGCAGGAGGAACCAAAGTTTAAAACCTATCTGGGCTATGAAATGAGACCAAAAACAAACAAACAAAAAACAAACCAAGGGAAGCCAGGTGAGGTGCCGGACATGGTGTTGCACACCTGTAGGCCCATTACTTAGGAAGCTGACCTGGAGGATCAAAAGGTCAAAGCCTGGACAGTGGAGTGAGTTCAAGGTCAGCTTGTGCAACCTAGTAAGACCCAGTCTCAAAATAAAAAGTAAGAAGAAGGTTGGCCTGGTGATCTAGCTCCGTGGTAGAGAATTTCCCAGGCATGTTTAAGGCTCTGGGTTCAAGCCTTAGAGCCATTGTCATGAAAGAAAACAGGACATGTGCAGGATGAAGAACTAAAACTGGACACAAGCTGTGATCAATCAGTGAAAACCATCTCTTGCTTCCCCGGGACTCCTTGGGTTCACAACACCAACTTTCCAGACCTAGACACCACAGTAACGGATGTTTACACAGCCTCTCAAATATACTGTTCAAGGAAGTATCCGCCTTACACCTCTTGTCTATTTTAAAAATGTATATGTGTTGTGTTGATTTATTTTCAAGCATCTGCTCCACAGTCAGGGAACAGCTTCTGCGAGTCACTCCGCTCCTTGAATACATGCAGGGCCCAGGTATTGAACTCAGGTCCTCAGGCTTGTCAGCAGGTGCCTTTATTCCCTAAGACATCTCATAGGCTCTGTTTTCTGAGACAGGGGCTCATTGTATAGACTAGGCTGGCCTGGAACTTGAGGTGACTCTCCTACCTCAGCCTCCCTCGTGTTGGGGCTATGGGCCTCTCCTTTATCTCTCTGTCTTCCTATCTAGACCTTTTCTTTGAGCACACTGTGAGCCTACTCTCCGACCTGATCTTTGTCCGCTCTCCACCTAGTCTATGCAGCCTGGGAAGTATAAAGAGTTTTCCACCAGTGTCTGGGGTTGTAGCAGGCTGAAGAGTTCACAGCACTGCCACATTGATGTGCAGACTGGCTGGAACTGGAGGAAAGGGGATGGGGGAAGCTTGTCCTGCCTGGTGGAGGCAAGCTAATCTGTGCCAAGGCTCTTTCCGCCAACCAGTTTCCGAGCTACAAAGACTATTGCTTTATTCCTCATCTCTCTCCCACTCCACCTCACCCCGAAAGCCCAGCCAGGGTCACTGGTGCCTCAAGCTGCTCAACTTTGGCTTCCAGCCCTGGCATAAATGACGAGCACCCCCAGAGATGGCCGCTCTCTGTGCCAGCCACATGCCACTAAACTCCAAATTAAGAGGCCCAGCTGAGATTTCTGTCTTATTCCCCCCAGTACCCTGGGGGCCAATCCTCTCTCATTTCAGGAGGGGAATAGAACTAGAAGTTTGGATTTGAGAAGGGGGGTGGGGGGGACTCCACACCAAAGCTGGCGCCGCTATGCTCCAGAGAGATGCGCGTGTCCTACCATGCGGCTTAAGACTTCTCCAAAACACCGTCTCCCCCCAAATCCAATAAAATTGCAAATTTCACTGTATTTCACAATATCCTAAATAAACATGAACAGCATGCGTTTCTCTTCCTTGCATCAAATATTAATCTGCCGGTGGCCAGTGCCCGCTCCCCGGCGTGCGTGCGCACGCTGGGTAAACACAGGGAGATTGCAATGCCAGATCTTCCCTTCTCTCCCCCAAGTCGAGAGCAGGACAAATTTTTCTCCTAATTACACCTGCCACTGTTTGCCTTCTAATACTGTAAAGCCTCCATCACATAGTTTTTCAGATTTGGGATTAGGTTCTCTTCCTGTAGTACAAATGAGGGATGGGGGCGGGGATGGGGAGGCGCAAGTGCGTGCATGTGTGTGTGTGTGTGTGTGTGTGTGTGTGCAGGCTGTGCGTTGCTTTTCACAGCTTTTCCCTAATTTTCCCTGGGTCGAGCACAGCAGTGTACTCAGAATGCTGACCTTCCTTAGGGAAGGAGATTTCGAAAGGTGATGGTGTGGGGGAGGGGCCAAGGGTGGCTAGTGGTGGGGTACCAAATCTGCTCCCCAAGTCACTCAGGAATTCAGGAGCTGGAAAAGAGAGGACGAGTAGGATGTGTTCAGTGCCGTATCCAGAGTGTCCAGCACCGTGTCCAGAGTGTCCAGAGTGTTTAGAGTGTTCAGCGCCGTGTCCAGAGTGTCCAGTGTCCCTTGCCCTTTGCTCCATGTTTTGATTGACACCTTCACTACTCTCATACTGTTAAAAAAAATTCCCATCTACTCCCAGCAAATCCACGATTCCCAGCTGCCATGGTGCCTTTCCAGAAGCCCAGAGGTGTCCGGTCATGACAGTCCAAGGCACAAATCCCAGATGACAGCCTCCTGTGTGAGCGAAGTCCAGTCCCCACGTCTAAGGCCCTCTGCTGCCAGCATGCCTCTGTTCTCTGGTCTCTTCCAGCTTTCCCCACGTCCCCCATCATTCAGTCTGTACTGTAACTGCCCGCTCAGCATCTCACCCTCCTCCGGGTGTTCTGTGCCGGGTGCCTCCTCTGTTCTTTGCTCAGACTGTATGGCATGCCCATTGACATGGCAGTTTTCTTTCTTCGGGAGGACACCACCTTCTTGAAGCCTTCCTGACCCCTGGCCCTTTGTGCTGTCCTTGGGGTTTTTCTCCCATTTGTGGATGCTGCAAGAAACAATCAGGGGATCCCAACCTCTTGATGCTGTGATACGATGTTGCCATCTATAAATTCATACTCAAGAACCATGCGATTGAATTATGAAAAGTCTCTCACACATACACACAAAAGGCAAAAGTCTTAATATTTCCAGCAAGTTTATGATTTTGTGTTGGGCTGTACTTGTGGCTACTCTCAAACACACTGTAGACTGCAGGCTGGATACATCTGGATGGGTGGGAACCTTCCAGATGGGGTACAGCAGGAGGGGTCTTCTGGTTAACACACTCTCATGACCACGACAGCCTGTTCCATATATGGGTGAAAATGGACAGTCCCCTGATGGCCTCTGTCATTGGCTACCTTGTCTGGCAGATCACTTGGAGTCCCAGGAAGCCCAAGATTACCATTCCCCAACCTCCACAAAGCCACAATGGCGGAGGGCTGGGGACTGAAGGAAACGGAGATACCCAGAACTGCCACTATCATTTTCCCTCTCTAAGCCTGCACTGCTCTGATAGAGTTTCTTCCCATTTGTGTGCCTGAGGAAGTCGGAGCGATGCAGGGCACCACACCATTCCCACAGGGTTGGAAGGCATCATCTATGACTGACCACTTTTATTTGGGGAGGGTCTGCAGACACTGGCTTTGCCTTTCTGATTCCATTGGACTCCCAGAGGTCTCTGTCGAGGTGAACCCCAGCTGCAGTGAAGTAGGAGGCCAGGGCCAGGGCTCAGGAAAGTAGCTTTGGGCATGCTCTGAGATAAACCCTGGTAAGGTCTCCATCCTTCCTAAACTGCCCTGTATGCTTCTGGAGTCTTCTCTCGGAGTCAGCTTGTTCAACTTGACTAATAACTGTCCTCAGCTCCATCCCCTCCCCACACATTTCACCTTCAAAGGACTGGGAGAAATTTCCCTAATTAATTAACTCCTCTGCAGCCTGCCCTCCGTGTCATCAGGTGATTAATTGTCACTGTGACTTTAAATCCAGGGGCGGTGAAGTTGACAGTGGTGGACGCAAGAAGCCAGAATCTGGGGACAGGCACGGCCTGAGGACTTTTTCTGGGGTTGGGTAACCCCCACCTCACTCCTGCCCTTGCCCTTGCCCAAGGCCCTGACTGATGCCAGAGCCAGAGGCAGATTCATCCATCAATAATCAATCGATGAGTCTCAAATCCCAGACTGTGAGAGCTGGTGCTGGGGAGGAGTGGGCAGCTTGTGCCAGCCTTAAAGTCTACAGAATAGGGCACTATACACAGACATAAGCTCGGTAATGGGAAGAATGGATTCTAATCTTGACCTGGTCTCTTGGCAGCTGCGAGACTGTGACTGGTCACTATGCCTTCCTGGGTCTCAGTATTCTCACTATAAGGTAGGGCTGGTAAGAGACCTTGCTCCCTGCAAGCCAGGAAGATGAACTGGAGTAATGGGCGTGACAATTTTGGTGGGGGTGGGGTACAGTGCAAGCTCTTAGGGATAACGATGACCCTGCTGCTCACGCTGCTGGACCACGAAGAGACTGGAAGTGCCCCTGTGCCCCTGGTCTCCCAGGACCACACAGACCAGTCCAGCAGACGCCCTCTCTGCAGCATGGTCCTGGGAAAGGTACTTTTCTCCTGTTTTTGTTGCCTGGCCTGGAAAGCAGTAATAAAGTCACCAGCCCCTCATTCTTCCAGGGCGCCAGAGGCAAATGGTTTCGAACCTTCCTTCAAAGAGTCCCAAACACAAGAAAGTCAGATGGGAATACCTGCAACCATGGGAGCCGAGACATGGCACACAGGGCACACAGGGTAGACATGGCACACAGGGCACCAAGGGTGCAGGGAGGACGAAAGGAAGAGATTCTTCATATAACAACTGCTCCACAAATACCCAGTCCTTCTTCAGTTTCTCCTTCCCCACATGACCTGACTTTTTAGACTGGACTGCTTTCCACCTCAGAGCTTTCAGTCTGCCCCTTCTGATGAGCCTGCAAGGCCCAGAAAAAGGGAGAAAAGATAGGTATCCTTGGAAAGCCCCTCCCCCAGCATATGTCCCCAGTCTTCCCCATGGTCAATGTTGCTGGCAAATGCTTTATTTGGAAAAACTGAATCCAGTCCTCACAACAGCCCATGTAACAGACAGACTTTAAAGGAAGCAGATGAGGGGACAGTCATGACCGGCTGGGATTCTGGGTGCAGAACCCCAAAAGTGGGTGGACCAAAGAAGAGCAGTCCAATCCAAAGAGGCAGATGACTTAAGGAAGGAAGGGGTCATTTTGGTTCACAGTTGCAGGGCACAGGCCATCCTGACTGGGAAGACGTGGTGGCACCAGCTCGAGGCAGCTGGTCATGTTGCGTCTGGAGTCGGGAAGCAGAGAGATGAACGCTGGTGCTCAGCTCATTTTCTCCTGAGGTCCAACCCAGGAGGATGGTACTGGCCACACTTAGCACACATCTCCCGACCTCAACTGGCAATCTGTCTCTTCCTTCCCAGACGCACCCGGAGGCTTGTTTCTGCTGCGATTCTAGACCCTGTAGTGTAGACAATACTAGCCATCACAAGGACAGGGTGTCTGGTAACCGCGGTGAAGCTGGGAGAGGGGCAGGATTTCCAGAGGATGAGTAATGGTGTGGAAGGGGCATAGAGGCAGCTGGTATGGGAGAAGTGAGGGGTGGTCCTGGTGTGCAGATGGGATGGCACAGCAGGAGTGCCCCTTGAGCCTGAGGGAGAGATGGGGAGATGATGGGGGTACTTGGTAAGTGTTGGTGGATAGGAGCTGAGGGCAGCGGGGTGTGTGCTGGGTGACACACACACGCACACACACATACACACATGCACACACGCGCACATGCACACATGCACACACTCTCTCTCACACGCACTCACCAGCCTCTTGTACTCTCACCTCAGAGCCTTTGCATGCCATTCCTTCTGCAGGGAATGCTTGTCCCTGGCCAGTCCTCATGAACCTGGTCCTACAGCTGCTTCATGAACTGCATTTATTATGTTTACTGTGTTTCTCCTCCCATTAGAACCCACTCCCCAGAAGGGTGTGTGATGCTGTTTGCGCTTTTGTTTTCACCGTGGGAAGACAGGCCTATCATTTCAGTAGGTGAACAATTCAGGGACATTAAGCACATTTGCCGCCTGGAAATACAGCTCACTGGCTAAGTGCTTGCCTAGTATGCGCAAGGTTGTGAGTTCAATTCCCCATCCTGCAGAAGAAGACGAGGAGGAGGGAGAGGAAGAAGGAAATAAGTCATTTAAAAATGATGAGCAGGGGATAATAGTTCACATCCCATTGGGAGGAGGCAAGAGTGTCACCATGAGTTCATGCCCAGCCTGGGCTATGAAGTTAAGTTCTAGACCAGTCTGGGTACAGAGAAAGACTGGTCACAAAATTAACCCAAACAACCAACGTTCCCAAGGGTGTGGCAGTCACTACTATCTATGTTCTATACTTTTTCATTGTCTCCCAGATAAAATCCCCGCTCATTAGACAATAACTCCCCACCCCATCCTCCTGAACCCCCTGTTCTGCTTCCTGCCTCTGATTTCGTCACTCTAGGTACCTTATAGAAGCCGAAGCACACAATATCTGTGTCTGGCTTATTCTACCTAGATTTCAAATTCCATGTTGTAGTATATATCAAAATTTCATTCCTTTTTATGGCCAGATAGTATTTCATTTTATGTAGATGCCACATTCTGGTGACAGCTGCATGCCCAGTGCCCAGCGCAATGCCTGAAGTCAGAGCCCCATGAACGTGTTTGCTGAATGGATGAACTAATGATGGAAGCGAGTCTTTCTGGTCCTGCTTTGTAAGAAAGAACATTTGCCTTTGAGATCCTGGAGGGACACTCACAGTGGAAGCCGTGAGTAGGGACGAGGGCAGTAAGGGGTGAGTGGGTGAGTGGCAGGAAGACAAGCAAGGGTGTGAATCAGGGGTCCCCACCTGCCCTGGGCATAACAACCCTCTCTTCCCATTCTCATGGCAAAAGAGACTGGGGAAATCTGCAGGAGCTCAGGTTAAGGGTCTAGAGTCTCCTGACCAGACTTCTCATCACCCTTTAGGTGATTCTGAGGGTCCTCAGAATGTGTGTGGGGTGCTGTGTATTGATGGAGGTGTCCCTTTGGACACCTGTTCTCAGCCTGTGAGTCCTGAAGGTCTAGGCTCCCCTGTGAGAGGGTCCAGATGTTCAGCTTCATCCCTGCTAATTAGCACAATTAATTAGCAAGTGGCTTTGTGGCTCTGGGAGTCCTGGGCTCCCTTGGTGGGCGGACGTAGCACTGTGAACAGGTGTTGTGTGTGTGTGGGGGGAGGTAATAAGCAAGGTCAGTGGAGAAGACAGGCTTCAAGTTGACCCTTCCCTGGACCGAGGGTCCCTCGCCCCCACCCGAGAGTGATGGCAGTGGCTTCTCTTTCTTCTGTCCAGCTCAGCCCAGGAGAGCTCCATGAAGGAAGGAGTCAAAGTCCCAGGGGCAAACCCGCAGGAGGACCAGGGAACTCAGTGATTCCAGGATGGAGACCTGGTGTCTCTTAAGACGATGCTGTGCTCAATGGAAGAATAAATAAATAAAACGTAGTACATTTACAAAAAAAAGAAGATGCTGTGGGTGAATCAGCCTCTACAGGGCTGGAGGTCCCCTGTCTGACGTGGAAATGCAACCACAGGGCTCTGAGAGTCCTTGAGTCTAAGTCTACAGCGTGCTAGTGAGGCTGCTACCACTTGGAACCGGAATGCCATCCACAGTCCCATGTATTGCAGGCTTACTCCCTGGCTTGGTGCTTTAGGAAGGCAGTGGAGCCTTTAAGAGGCGTGGCCTGGTAAGAAACCCTCAGATTACTGGGTGCCTATGGGTTACTGTTGAAAGAAAAGTGTGAGACCCCAGTTCTTTACCTCGCTCTCTTCCTTTCCATCAGTACAATGCATTTTGTTCTGTCACTTGCTTCCATGTGCTGTCTTGACAAAGGCCTAGAGTGACAGTCATGGCCTGGAACTATCAAAAGTGTAAGCCAAAATGGACCTTCTCTCTTGATAAGTCGTTCCCATCCAGAATGTGGAAACCCAAAGGAGCTGTGTGGAAGGCTATCGTCGGGGGTGTGGTGTTGTGGCCCTGACCATTTGAAGGGTATGTGAGTGTGAGTGTGTGCAGAGAGACACCCAGTGCACGTGTGGGTGCAGGACCCTGGGAGTGCAACATGGATGTGCCGATGTGGACATAAGGGTGTGATTGTGACTGAGCCCCGAGGTGGGTAAGTGTGTCTGTGAGCTCTTGAGGTTGTAAGCCCGTAGTCTGTTACACATTAGTGTGAGTGATGGTGTGCGAATGGGAGTGTACGCTGGCAGAGAGGTGTGACAATGCCTGTCCTTCTGCCTCCCAGCTTCCCCACTCTGCGGTCTCTGCAGCCCTACCCCCAAAGGATCTATAGAAGTGCCTTGCGGTGTTCCTCCTCGGACCTCGGCTGCCCTACCCCCTCACTGCAGGCCAGGACTTGTTCACATCAGGATCTGGTGGCCACCACCCCTTTCAAGTGCTGGATTAGCCAGGGAGTCACACAATGGGCACATATGGCCCGAATGCGGGGTGGCCCAGGGCCTCTTACTCAGTGCTGCTGGGATTAGACCTAATGAATTGGAAGGAGTTAACAATGCTTAGAGTCCAGCGGAGACCCAAGAGGCCGAGAAGGCCCCACGCGCCCGCCTTTCACTGAGAGGTGTAATCCGCTTTGAAATCAAAGGTGGTACAAAGTATGAATTTAAATTCGACATTTAGGGCTCCGGTGAGATGACGTATTCTAGGAAGATCTCTTCTACTTCAAGGGGCCTGGAGTGAGGGAGGGCCCAGAGGGAAAGAGCTAAGCCATCTGCTCTGGAGGGAGGCCCAGGCTGGCCACTTTCCCTCAATGACTAGAGGAGGCCTGGAAAGAGGGTGGGGTAGCTGGGCCAAAGGGGCTGGGATGGGGTCAGGGAGTGGACCAGGAGCTGTCCCTCCTCAGTTCAAGGCAGGACTCCTTGATCCCCTCGAAAGTCTTCGTCCCCCTCTTGACTTTCATTTTCATATTGCCAATTTTATCGATTGTTATAAAAGTACATAGCATCAATTTACCGTTTGACTTATTTAAGGGTATAGTTCAGTGACATTAACTAGATGCCACACATGCCACACAGCCCTAACTATACTGTGTTTCTACAACTTTGAAACACTCTACCAACTAAGGGATAACTCTCACTCTCTCTCAGAATCCTTTAGAAATTTCTGGAGAGATGGCTCTGGGGTTAAGAGCACCGATTGCTCTTCCAGATTCAATTCCCAGCATCTACACGGCAGTTCACAACTGTCTATAATTCTAGTTCCAGGGGACCTCACACCCATGGCAAAATACCATTGTACATTAAATAAAAAATTTTAAAAAATTAAAAAGAAATTTCTAATCTGCTCTATGACTCTATGAACTTTCCTCTTTTATATGTTTAACATAATTGGAATCAACATAATAGCTGTGTTTTGGTGTCTGGCTTATTTTGTTTAGGATAATGTTTTCAAGGTTTGTCCATGTTCAGGCATGTGTCATAACTTCATCCCTTTTGGTGGCTGAGTAATATTCCATCATGTGTATAGGCCACACTCTTTGTGCCCATTTATTTTCTATTGATGTACACTGGGTTATTTCCATCTTTCAGTTACTATGAATAATGCTTCGATGAGCAGCGTTGGGTACAAGCTTCTATTGGAGTCTGATTTCAGTTGTTTTGTTTGTTTGTTCTTTTGAGATGATGCCTCACGTAGCCCAGGTTGGCCCTGAACTATGTAGCTGAGGATGGTCTTGAACTCCTGATCCTCTTGCCATTGCTTTCCAAATGCTTGTCTTTTAAATATTCACCGCCACACCTAGCTTTGTTCGTTTGTGGTTTGTTAGTACAGGTTGCTCAAACTGGAAATCCTCCTGCCTCTGGGGTGCTGGGATTACGGGTGTGTGTCATAGGGCAGGGCTGGGCTTCACTTTCTGAGGGGTGTCCATACGGGTCTCTACCACAGATACACGTCTTAGGCTTCAGCAGGAGTGTCCAGGGCTCTGACTTTGCCAGCCTGGCCAGATTTGTATGTTAGCTTTGCTTGCGGCTGTGTCAGAGGGGAAAAGGATGTCTCCTTGCGGTTTTGATCTAAATTTCCCAAGGACTCATGGTGAACACTGGGCCCTGTCCATTCTCTAATAGATCTCCTTTGACCCATTTCCCAAATAGGTAAACTGAGGCCCCACGCTCCCTGGTATAGATTGGCCTTCCAGCCGGCTCCATCCAGCTCGGAATCTCTTGGCTCCTGTCCTTCCCTACCCTTACCCCTCCAGCCGCCACAGGTGACTCCCAGGTCCTCAGTCACCCCTAGTACTCTGTTCAGCTCTGCCTGGTGGAGGACGGTTAGGGTTGTGTCCACTGTCGGCAGGCACTGGGACCACTTTGTCCCTGCCTCTGTGGATCCCTGAGCCATGTCTGCCTGCCCAGCAGAGCTGTAGCTGCCTCCTTGGGGCTCCTGGGGAGCTCTGTGCCCTCTCCTGCACTGCGGCAGGTAGGAAGTACTGGCCGAAACTGAACTCCAGAATCTTCTCCAAGAACAGAAGCCTGTTTCCACGCCCTTCAAGGGCCCAGAACAATGAGTCAGGAGGGTCAAGGAAGTGTTTCCTCCTCCGTACCTCCTCGGGAGGCATTTGATTGGCGGAGCTGAGGGAATAGGAAAATAGCAGCACTTCCAACATTCATTGAGATCTTACTATGTGCCAGGCTGCCATGCTCACCCTTCATTTGAAAGCATGCATGCGTGTGTATGTGTGTGTGTGTGTGTATGTGTGTATGTGTGTGTGTGTGTGTGTGTGTGTGTGTGTGATGAACTCGGATATTCACACATGCGTAAAAAGTGTTCTAACCCGACTCTACATCCCAACCTTATTCATTATTAAAGGGCTTCTCTCTCCCCTCTCCCCCCTGCCCCTTCCTCCTCTCCCTCCCCCCTTCTCTGAAAATCAAACCCAAGGCCTCAAGTACTCTAAGCAGACACTCTACAACTGAGTATAACCCCCTAGACCTGTTACTTTCAATTTTTGGAACACAAATACTGAACTCCTCACAGAAGGACTCTTGATGCCTTGGTGGCCACCCTTGCTCTGCACACAGGCTTCTCTTCTCCAGCGTGGCTCCTCATCCCACTTCATCCCCACTGCCTGGAGCTGGGTGGGATGGTCGGTGAAGTTGGTGGTGGAAAAAAATCACATCTCATTTTTCACCTGTACTCATCTATAGGAATGGGGAGATGGAGCCCTCCCAGTAGGGGAGGGGGAGGGGAGCAGTCATCATTTATTATAGATGTGCAAATAAAGGCTCAAATAAATCAGGCAACTTGTCTGATATCACACTGATGGTGGGGATAAAGACTAGTCTCAGTTCTCTCTCTCTCTCTCTCTCTCTCTCTTTCTCTCTCCCCTCCCTCTCTCCTTCCCTCCCTCTCTCTCTCTCTCTCTCTCTCTCTCTCTCTCTCTCTCTCTCTCTCTGTGTGTGTGTGTGCATGTGCACGTGCGTGTGCATGTGTATGCCACATGAATGTGAGGAAGTTGGACAACTTTTGAGAGTTGGTTCATCCCTTCCACAACATGGGTTCTGGGGATTGAACTCAGGTCATCGGGCTTGACTGCAAGCACCTTTACCCACTGAGCCCCCTCACTGACCCTGGTTACAGCTCTTTTGCTCTTAGAACTCTTTCCTTCTTTCACCCACCTAGAGTAGTTATGGGAAAACAACCCCAACTTTAGTCAACTTGAAGCTGGTTGCTCCCCAATCCGTGATAGTCTCACCTTTAAGATGAGAAAAAAAATCTACCTGGCAATTGCCGCCGTCAGACCTTTAGAATATGAGGAGCATTCAGCACCGTGTCTGCACATAGTAGGTCTTCCTTAACGTACTTTTCTTATGTTCTCCGGGTGCAACTCTCGCCCCCTTTCTCTTGAGGGTCTGCCACAGTGGGAAATGAGAATTTCTAGGTTGGAAGGTAGTCGATGGCCTTTGAAGTGACAGTGACAGATGGGGGCGGTGGCTCTCCCAGGCGCTGGGCCAGCCCCACAGTGCGTGTCCACCAGTCCCCGGACATTTCCTCCCTCCTCCTGGCCCACGATGAGGTGTCATTTGCTGCCTGTCCCTCCTCGTCATCGATTTCCAAGTCGTTAATTAACGGGGCTTGTCAGTTGGGAAGATGAATTCTGTCCTCGGCTCTCAGGGGCTTTTGTTTTGGGATTGTAAATGTTATAGATCCTCTATGATGGAAGGCCGAGGGGTCAGGGGCCGCTGGCAGGCAGAGAGATGAAGGCTGTGGGCCTAGTTGGTCTGAGACGGGCCCCCAGTTGGAGATGGGGTGAAGGGATAGAGGGAGTTCCCCGTCACCCAAAACTCCACAGACCCAGCCGTGCCCAGTATGGAGGCAGACTGGAGGGGCATTTGGGAGTCCAACTCAATTTGATGGGGAGACATGTTCTAGAGAGCAGCTCGTCTGATGGGGGGTGTTTTTTTTTTTCCTTTTTGGAAATAGCCATCTTCATAACAAAGTCACTGCTTTGGTCTTGGGGAGCCCCAGTCAGATGGAAGAAACACAGTTTGCATACTAGGAAAACTTTTAGTCAGGTGAGGGTGACCAGTTCTGGCCTGGGGGAACTGCCCCTTCTCCCCCCACAATCTAATAGAAGAAGCTAGACTGGTCCTGGAGAGTATGTCATCTGCAGGGAAAGTCACTCATGGCTTGAGGGAATGGAGTTTGAGTCCTGCTTGTTTTCTGGGGTTTAGAACATTGAAAAACCCAGTTCTCTGCCATCGACTTTCTGGAACCCTAGTACTGAACCTGACTGGAGTGGGGGGAGCCCTGGCTTCTCCCAGGCGGAGTTGAGATCAAGGTAGGGCAAAGGACAAGCTCCTTGTTCCACTGTGTGGCTCTGCAGTGACTAGCTAGATATGGTCTAGAGTCTAGCAGAACCCCCGGGAAGCCCAGCTGGAGCAACAAGATGGCTTCCATCTTGCTGTGTGACCGTGGGAGTCTCCATCCTATTTCTGGGCCTTTTTCCTTGTGAGCAGTAGAACAAAGATTCGGTCCCTCCTAATTCCAAGAAACAGCAAGGATGGAGGCTGGAAACTTCACCCCATCTTTTGGTTAAGTCATCCAGCCCCTTTGAACTGCCCTTCCTTCTCTGTGGGCTTGAGGGAAGACCTCAGCTCTGACGGTCAGTGTGGTGAGGAATCAAGGGGCTATGGGAAGAGTGCTTGGCCTGGACAGAGCCTGGCTCAGCGGTTAAGCCTTCACGATTATCTTATGATGGGATCACTAGAAAAACAGAGGCCCTGGGACTCCTGAGAAAAGCCATTCTTGGCATGAGCAGATGCACAGGTCCCAGAGTGCTGCCCACAGTTGTGTAGTCAGGTGACCAGACAGCTATTTCAGCTCTGTGGGCACTTTCTTGGAGCCATGACATCTGTCCCTTCTGCCCCAGGGCTTCTTCACCCTCCCCACTCCATGAAGGGACAAGCTGACACCTATGTGCTGCGGGGTGAACCAAAACTTCAGTCTCCAGCCTGCTCCTCTTGGAAGCTTCTGGCTTCTTAGTCCTGCTGGGGCCGAGGGTGCAGCCTGAATTGGGCAGCTGGGTCAGGGAGGCTCTGGGCATAAGAAGCCCCCATCAGTGGTGGCTTTAATCTCTGGGGACAGTGGATTAGAAAGGAGGAGTCCCCACACTGCTGGTGATAGGGCTAGGGTCCTTTGGTTGAGAGACAGCCCTGAGGCGAGGGGACTGCAGAAAGCAGCTACCGCCCTCCATGAATCTAGGGCCTCACATTGCCCATCTTCGGGAAGGGGGTTGCTGGGGTGGGGTGACATGACTTTTGGTGCAGGGAGGTTGTGAGGTTGTGGGGCCAACTCTGGGAGCACTATCTTAGGACATGAAGTTGATTCCAGGGTGGAGAGGCATGCCCTCTTTCTTCCCCAAATCCTTAGATGTTCCTGATGTAGACCCCAGTTTGACAAATGAAGGGACTGACAGACAGATCTAGCCAGACCCTTACCCAAGGGAACATGAGGAGCCACTGGTGGAGCACGGTCAAGTCCAGTCCTCTGAACTCAGCTCAGTGCTGTCCTCCATCACTGCCTAGAGGGATGAGGCCAGGCCCAGGCCAGGTACATCTGGGATTTCAGGTTCATTCCACTGGGGCCTTCTGTGAAAGCCCTGGGTGCAGCCTGGGAGCAGCTCTTGTGAACGAGGGAGTGGATGAGCCTCAAGCCAGTCAGTGGTCGGAAAGGAATGGATGGCTCCTAGAGGAGCCAGCTTTCCTTCAGTATCCTCGCCATCATCTCCCCAGACGGCTGTGTTCTGAGTGTTCTGGAATCTCAGATGCAGGGAGTCTGGAGTGAATAGGGCAGGCAAAGGATCACAGTGTGGTATGGGTCAGGCCAGCAGGGAGAGAGAAGAGCCATGCTTGGGGGTAGGGGAGTGCGGTGAATGCCCAGGTCCCTGCCCTGGCGTGGGTAGAGCATCCTCTCCATGGTCCTGAAGCTGAGCTTTTCTGTCCCTGTAAATCACCAGCTAAAGGCTTGGAATCTGGATGGAAAAGTGGGGTGTGGCTCTGGAGGGGAAATTGACATCAGGGATGTTCTTCTCTGTGCTGGGAGGTTGAGGGGGGCTATAAGAGCTTCACTGTGGCTCTTAGTAAACATCCTTCTCCCCAAAACAATGTGTCACTCCTCTGAGAACAAAAGCAGGTGTGAGGCTACTTTGAGGAGGATGCAAGCTAGACTCAAGTCAGAACTTCCCAAACACTGGGATGGTCCCCTTACACAGAAATGGGTGAGTGAGGTAGCAGCAGTGTGCAGAGATGGAGGGGGATGGGACAACATGCAGAAACCTCTATCAGGACAGGTAGTTGCGGATGGCTTGCATGTGCCAGGCTCTACCTGGTCTGGGTGCTACTGAGTGTGACTGATGTCTGCTGAGTCCTCTGGAGCCGGAGGTCAAGGTGGTCTAGATGGACCCATCTTCCCTGGGGTTGGAGCCTCCCTGCCTATGTCTCCAGAGCCAGACGGGTGTACGAACTAGAATTTTACTTTCAGCAGCATTCCACCTATTTAACTAGCCATGGTGTGCACACGGAACAAATTCAAGAGGCAGAGATGGGTGACTGTGGAGAGCTAAGAGACCCCTGTGACCAGTCCCCATCACTCCTGCTGGGAACAATGACTAGGGGTTGTCTTACCATGGAACCTTCCAGAGATAGCTCATTTGTGTATGCTGGGGGGTGTTCATATATATACATATATATAGTGTATATATGCTATATATAGTGTGTGTTTATGTACACATTTGCAAATGTTTAGATAGACAAGTAGGTGATCGTGCAAAGTCTTTTTAAACATTTATTTATTTGTGTGCACTCATGCACGTGTCTGCATGCATATGTGTGTGTGTGTGTGTGTACGTGTGCACATGTGCTCATATGTGTGTCATGGCTGACCTGTGGAGGTCAGAGAACAACTAGTGGGAGTCAGTTCTTTTCTACCATCCGGGTCCCAGGGATGGAACTCAGGTCATCAGGCTTGGCTGCAGGAACCTTTTCCTGCGGACATAAAGAAGAGGAGAGGAGAGAAGAGGAGAGGAAAGAGAGGAGAGGAGAGGAGAAGAGATCAGAGCAGAGGAGATCAGAGCAGAGGAGAGGAGAGGAGAGGAAAGAGAGGAGAGGAGAGGAGAGGAGAGGAGAGGAGAGGAAAGAGAGGAGAGGAGAGGAGAAGAGATCAGAGCAGAGGAGATCAGAGCAGAGGAGAGGAGAGGAGAGGAGAGGAAAGAGAGGAGAGGAGAGGAGAGGAGAGGAGAGGAGAGGAGAGGAGATCAGAGCAGAGGAGATCAGAGCAGAGGAGAGGAGAGGAGAAGAGAGGAGAGGAGAGGAGAGGAGAGGAGAGGAGAGGAGAGGAGAGGAGAGGAGAGGAGAGGAAAGAGAGGAGAGGAGATCAGAGTAGAGTAGAGGAGAGGAGAGGAGAGGAGAGGAGAGGAGAGGAGAGGAGAGGAGAGGAGAGGAGAGGAGAGGAGAGGAGAGGAGAGGAGAGGCACTGTCCTCCTAGGCAGCCCTCCCTCCCTCCCTCTGCTTTCTATGGTAGTGCTGGGGTTGTGGCTCTCTCACATGCAAGGGCATTACTCCTGAGATACTCTATCCCCCTCCCCCCCAGGCTGCTCTTCATAGAGCCAGTGGTGTGAGCTCCCCATTCCGGGAGGGTTTTTGGATAAAGGTTGCATATGTGTGCGTCAAGGCCGAGGAGTGCTCTCTGTGCAGAGGTAGGGATGGGCTGTGGAGAGGTGGGGGTCTGTGATGGTGAATCTGTTGAAAAGTCAGTGAAGACCAGCTGAATGACATGACTGTTACAAAACCTTTGCAGAGATGTCTGGTGGCGTGCAGGTCCAAGATAGGTACAAGCAAGGCGGTACCCCAGAAGAAAATCTGCCACACCATGGGGGGTGAGCAGCTAGGGTCAGGTCACACAGTCACCCTGTGGTCTCCCTAAGCTTTGCCTTGTGTTTGTTTGTAGAGATTCTGGCAGGAATCTGCCCTCCTGATCCTGAGGCCTCAAGTTGCAGGGCTCAGAGTTGCCCTGGGGACATGGAGGGGCATTTGGTAACTGACCCCTTAAACCTGATGCCCCCTGATCCCAAGGTCAGATACAGGGGGGGATGCAACTGACCTTAGGGCCTCAGGACACTCAGAAGGCTTCCTCTAGTGCAGGAGGCCCTGGGTAGAGCTCCTACCTGGCAGTTTCCAAAGGAGACTCATTGCAGCTCCTTTCCATATGTGGTCAAGTCTGAGTTACTTTTATTTTCCTTCTGATTTTGTTTTTCAGACAGAATCTCACTATGCAGTCCAGGCTGACCTAGAACTGTCTCAGGCTCCAAAACCTGGGATTACAGATGTGTACCACCATGCCCAGAGACCCCTTGTATTTCAAAACGTAAGTGCATGAATCTTAAGAATACGGACGAAGGGGTTGTCATGAGTACACTTACCCATCTGGTCACACCACCTTACACACATTCACCCATGGACCACCAATATCTGCATGCAAATTAATCTATGTGGTCACCATGCATGATCACACACATGTTCACCCATGTTATCACACCTCCTCACGTACACACTCACCCATGCACACGTACCTTCACCACTATGCAAGCCTCCTTGCAGCACAGAACATGGCTAGCACCAGCACCCCTCAAAAGTGACCATAAACATTTTACACACTCATGCAGCAGGTCCCCTCTGCTTCATATCCTTCAGGACGGGTTGTGCCTGTGTGTTTCATTGTAGTCAAGGGTGAAGCAGTGGTTTGATGTCTTAACATGCTGCGTAGGTTTGAGCTGCGTGGCTACACTCCTGCTTATGTGCACCAGCATTCCTGTTTTATGCATCACTGGGGGTGGGACCCAGGGACCCATGCACCCTAGGCAAGCACTCTACCAACCAAGTCACACCCACAGCTCAACTTTCATGCAAAAGAAATGTATTCTACACATACATAAATGTATACAGGAGGAAACACCTAGGTGAGCCTTTGCAGCATGAACACACTGCACGTCCTGCACCCAGAAGAGCAAACAGAACATTACCTGAAGTCCCATGTCCTATTTGTCATGTGAGGATACCTTCACAGATAACCATTTTCCTGGCTCTCAGAAACTAGCTCCCTCTTGGGTTTTTACAAACTTGATAAAAATGGAATCACGTAGGATTGACTTACATTTGTCACACTCATCATGAGGTTCGTGAGATTTGTTTGAAGTGTGTGTGGTCAAGTTTGTGCTTCTTTGGGGCTGCACAGTGTTCTAGGATATGTGACTGAGTCTGTCTGCTCTTCTGCTGGTGTTCGTTCTGCTGTTACGCACGGGGCTTTCCCGAAGCTTTCATGTGTGTCTTTGGCATAACTTGTCTGTGCTTCTTAGAACATCCTCACTGTAGACAAACCTCTTAGACTTAAATACATTGGGTTTGTTTTTACTAAAAGGCTGTTTTTAGAGAAGTTTTTAGGTTTACAGAAAAATTGGGGGCAGTTTGCACACACTCGCTGGACTCTGCCCAATTTGTCTGCATTACTCAAGGCTTGTGTTGGTGTGATAAATCCTCTACACTAGTGAGCCAGTATTAAAATGTTCTTAGGAAGCTCAGTTACTGTGAAGTCTTATGACTTCTGACAAGTACATCACTTCATGTGTCCATCACCACACAGAATCGCTCCATCGCTCTAAAAGCTCCTGGCCTCCACTCTTCACTCTTCTGCCACCCCTAACCTCCATATACTTTCCTATTGTCTCCATACTTTTGCCTTTTCCTGACTGCTGTCTAGTTTGAAATCAGGCAATATAACTTTTTGTGTTTTGGTTTGGTTTTGGGGACAGGATTTCTCTGTGTAACCCTGGCTGTCCCAGAACCCGCTCTGTAGACCAGGCTGGCCTTGAAGTTACAGAGATCCGTGTGCCTCTGCCTCTGCCTCCCGGGTGCCGGGATTAAAGGTGTACACCACCATGCCTGAACTCCCTATCTCTTCCTCACACTGTGTAACCCATCGTATGGGTTTTCTGTAGTTTATGCATTTGAGTGAAAGGCATCTTGGTTGCATTTGAGACTGATCAGTTTTGAACACAGCTGTTGTGAACTCCCGTGTGTGGTGTGTTAGTGTGGCAGTAGGCCTCAGCTCCCTGGGGTAAATACCCTGGAGTGCCACCTATAGGTATAGTGTACCCTGTTTGCCTTTGTAAGATAGTGCTTGCTGCTCCAAAATAGGGGTGCTATTCTATATCCCCCCTACACTCCACCCAGCAATGAGGACAGAGTCCTGTTATTCTATGCCCTCCTTAGCATTTAGTGTGACTGGTGGTTTTTATTTTGCTCACACTTGTTGGGTGTGTGGCATCTCCTTGCCGCTTTTGGTTTGCAGGTCTTGAAAGACATAGGAGGCAGAGGCTCTCTCCCTCTGTGTGGTCTCTGAGGAAGGCAGTTCAAATCCTGTGCTCGCTTTTCATCCAGTTGCTTTTACTTACTGCGAGTTTTAGGGCTCTGTGTTATTTAGAGACAAATTCTTTAATAGATTAGTGTCCTACAAACATTTTCTTTCAGTAATTCTCCCTTACACTTGGGAACAGAGAGAGGCAGGAGGATCAGGAGTTCAGGGTCAACCTTAGCTACATAATGAGTTCAAGACTAGCCTGGACTACACAGGACTGTTTTGAAGAGGAAAAAAGGCACATTAAACTGAAATTTCATATCATACAACAATCTGGGAAAACAGATTAATTTGTCATGAAAGAAGGTAACTATAAAAATAAATAAAACGGCTGGGTATGGTGTCACACACCCATAATCCCAGCTCTCAAGAAGCTGAAACAGAAGCCCGGACTACATAGTGAGAACCTGTCTCATAAAAACCAACGCACCTATAGACACAAACACAGGTAAGAGGCTTGTGTTATTCTGTCTTCAGTGAGTCTTGTCCCCGCAGGCTCCCTGGGTAGAGGCACTTGCCACCGAGTCTATCTCTAGAACCCACTCAGGAGAAAGAACTCACTCCCACAAGTTGCCCTCTGGCCTCCAGACCGGCACCCCGAGACTTCCTTTTAGTTAAAACCAGAAAGTGTGAAAAATAAGTTGAGACATTTTGTATCTCTACTGAGTAGATGCATCTCCGAAAGGAATCTTCGGGCATCAGGGACACGGTTCACCTACTGGCCCCATCCTTTCTCATTCACCATTAAAAAAAACCCTTTGATCATCCACCCAGTGTGAGTATACCCCTCCCACTAGCAGTTCTGGTGGGAAGCCCTCTAATGCAGCAAGCCCAAGCTCCTGAGAACTTCTTTCTTCTCTGTTCCCACTTCCGCCCTTTGGGACTCCTAGGATCAAAGAGAACCCATGTGTCCTGCAGGGCCATCTACCTCAGTAGTTTCTTCATCTTAAAAAAAAAAAAAGTGAGGAGGAACCCTTTAATCCCAGAACTTGGGAGGCAGAGTCAGACTGATCTCTGAGTTCGAGGCCAGCCTGGTCTACAAAGCAAGTTCCAGGCTAGCCAGTGCTAAAGAGAGGAACTCAAAAAAACAAAAAAAGTTAATAAGCAAAAGTGAGAAGGGGTCAGAAGTTAAGAGCAATTGTTGCTCTTGCAGCGAACCTGGGTTTAATTTCCAGCACTCACATGGCAGCTCCAATTGTCTATAACTTCAGAACCCTCTTCTGACCTCTGAGGGCACCAGGCATGTGCTTGATCCACAGACATACATGCAAGCAAAACACTCATATACATAAGATACAATCTTTTAAAATAAAACTTTTAAAAGTTATTTATTTTTATTTTATTTTTTTTATTTTGCATTTGAGACAGGGTTTCTCTGTGTAACAGCCCTGGCTGGCCTGGGACTTACTCTGTAGACCAGGTTGTCCTTGAACTCACAGAAACCCGCCTTGTTTCTGCCTCCCAAGTGCTGGGATTAGAGGCATGGCCATCATGCTCAGCAAAATAAAATAAAATAAAATTAAAATAAAATAAAATTCTTTTTAAAGGTAAGGGGAATGATACCGCCTTCCAGGTCTTACATCATCTGGTATCTTATGCTAAAGAGAGGCTGTCTTAGGGTTACTATTGCTATGGTGAAACACCATGACCAAAAAGCAAGTTGGGGGGGGGGGGCTAGAGAGATGGCTCAAAGGTTAGGAGCACTGGCTTCTCTTCCAGAGGACCCAGGTTTCAATTCCCAGCACCCATATGGCAACTCATAGCTGTTTGTAGCTCCAGTTCCAGGAGATCTGACACCCTCACACAGACATGCATGCAGCAGGCAAAACATCAATGCATGTAAAATTTAAAATTTAATTTTAAAAACTTTTTTTTTAAAAAAAATAAAGGCAAGTTTGGGGGGGAAAGGGTGTGTTTGGTTTATACTTCCATATCACTGTTCATCATAGAAGGGAATCAGACAGGAACTCGAACAAGGCAGAACCTGGAAGCAGGAGCTGATACTAATTAAGAAAATGCCCTATAAGCTTGCCTACGGTCTGTAGGCTTAATTGTGGTTCCATCCTCTCAAAGGACTTAAGTTTGTGTCAAGCTGACATAAAAATGGCCAGCACAGAGGCAGAGTGTGGTGAGGGCTCAGCACCGTACCTGCTCCCCACCTGTGTGTTCGCCATGGAAGGGAGTGGGGGGTGGAGGGCTCTGTAGTCTTGCCTGGCACCTCAACATCGCTAAAAAGGAACCATGATCTGAGAGGCTGGAGGCTCTGTCATAAATAAGCTAGGTTTACAACCAGAAGAGAGACTTAGAATAATCCTCTTTGGAGACAGTTGTCTCATGTGGCCCAAGGTAGCTTCAAAGTCCCTATGCATTTGGGGTTGGCTTTGAACTCTGGTCCCTCTGCCTATACCTTTCAAGTACTGTGATTACAGGTGTGTGCCACCATACCTGGCTGCCTTAGGATACTCTGATTCATTCCCTTCATTTCATAGACTAAGAACCTGGAGGCTAGAATTGCCAGAGACCGAGCAAAAGCCTATGGGTCAGGCAGAGATTTCTCAGTGCTAAGATTAAGTATTGGGCATCAATCCCTAACTCCTGAGCTATCTGACTAAGGAGAGACATTACTGAGTGACCCTGGACATGTGTCTTTCTCTCTCTGGACTTTAACATGAATGATTAGCCTCCATGGCTTCTCTGAGGCTCTTGGGTTTCCAAAGCTTGAAGGAAACACCATCTGACTCCATCCAAAAGACTAGGGTGCTTCAGATAGGAGAATAGCAGCCGCAGAGGGGTGAGGGGAGGTGATTGGATGAGACTGAGCATAGGCAGATGAGATCCCAGGGCCTTTCCTGTACACAGGGAAGCATTTAGCATGTGCTCAACTCGATAAATTTCCTTCCCTTTGCAAGGGGGGAGGGCACTTTCCATTTCTGTTCTGTGCATCTCCCACTAACTGGAGAAAAGCATTTATGATGGACGAGTCGAACCCAAGTCTTCTCTTCCGTTAGTCCAGTCCAGCTAGGGCCCAGATGGTCTGCGGGGGAGATGCCTGCTGTGCAAGCCTGAAAGTCTAGGTTCAATCCTAGAACCCAAGCTTTGGTAGAAGGAAAGAAACCAATTTAAGAATCAACTTATGAAAGTTGCCCTCTGACCTCCACACATGCACCAGGATCTACAAAACCCCCATCTTCTCTCTCTCCATCCCCTCCCCACCAAAATAAAAACTTATTTTAAAATGTGAAAGAAGCCCAGTTAGTGTGGGGATGTGACTTGGTTGGTAGAGTGTTTGTTTAGCATGCACAAAGCCTTGGGTTCAATTCCTAGCATCACATGAAATCTCAATATTCAGAAGGTAGAGACAAGCAGATCAGGAGCTCGAGGTCATCCTTGGCTCTCAAGCAAGACTGAGGGCAGCCTGGGCTACATGAGGCACATGGAGTGGTGTGATATTACTTCCTCATGTGCTCCTGCTAACTCTTGACCCTTCCTGAAAATTTTCTAAGTATGGGTCCATCTGCGACCTGGCGTCATGTTTGGGGACATGGTAGCTAGGTTCTTGGATGGAGCTTGGCTATTATACAGCTGCTGGAGCAGGGCAGCCCTACCCACCATGTAAAGCTCCAGGCTCTTCACTACCGGCTCAGCCTTGGGTCACCCTTGTTGAATGACTCTAGGTAGCCAGCAACAGAGGACCAGGTCAAATAACTAGTCAGTGTCGGATTCCTAGAGTTGCCGGACTATTTGCTGCTCCTCACACTGGGAGCTTGATCTTAGATCTCTCTGCCTGAGCTGTGGCAACCAAGCCACTAATGCTTGGAATGATAGGAAACAGAAAAGAAACAAAGGAGAAAGGGTAGAACAGAGAGGGGGAAATGAAAGGAAGGTGAATTTGAAACCACAGGCTGTGAGAGCTTTTGAAGATGGCCTTGTTCACCTCTAGTCCTCTCCGCCGGCTCTTTCTCCTACAGAAGAAACTTGAGTATTGGAGAGGTGACACGTCAAAGTTCCGACTCCGTGGATGTCGCTGTCCCCGGTGCTGAAACATCTCAGCCAGGTCACTTTATCTCACTCTGAGACACTGAGGATTTCCTATTTGTTCTCTATCTGGAATTCTTAACCAAGCAAAAGGAGGGGCGGATCCTGAAGCAGAAGAGAGGTCACCAAAGGAGAAGGGCATCGGGACAGAGGCTTCAGAGAGACATGGCGGTGGCAGCCTGCCAGAGAGAAAAGACTCTTTGACATTGTTTTCAAACAAAGGCAGTTATCTGGAAAAGAACCAACCACCATACAACTCGAGCCTAAATACAAAATGAGTGAAGAAGAATAAGAAATGTGTGTCTCGAGCGAGGCTGGGCTGAGCGTGTGTCAACAAGAGCAAACTAATTCAGACGGGCATGCAAACACAATGGGAGGAGTGATGACTTGACGATCGTTATTCTTTGTTTTTCTTTTCTTGCCTGATGAAAAATTTGCAAATTTTTATGCCGCCAAAAAGCAATCAAAACTGTGATTATGTTTCACAATTTTGACAGCTAGTTTCATGTACTTTAAGTAGTTCTGCTCTGTGTTAGACAATTCAAACAATTTGCTTTTTCTCTGGAAGCTGAAGAAGGGCCACACGTACCTTCTTTCCCACTACGCCTGTAAGTATAAGGACTTATTTTTTTTTTCCTCACAATGATCCTGGACATAGGGACTACTTCAATTGACGAGGAAATGGAGTGTCAGACTGTAGGGGCCCATCAGATGAGTATTGGAATGGATATTCTGGTTCTGTATCCTACCTTCTAAGCCCCAAGGAATTCACCCCTTGATATCTTCCTTGACCGCAGCACAACCAGACCCAGGCTTCCTGACTCCCATGTGGCTCCTTCCTTTCCATCATCACCATGAGGTCCAGTGTATTGCTGAAGGGATGGAGAAGAGAAAGTGAGACCCTGCTGAGACCCAAGCTCCAGCCTCCTCTGTCTCCCACAGTTCTTCTAGGGAGGAAGATCCAGTTTCCAGGCCCCATTGAAATCTGAGCCAGGTGCCCCTCCCATGTGCCCCTGTGTTCCTGTGCCTGGTGTGAGGAGGCAGGAGGACAGAGGGCACAAGGAGAAGCATTGTTCCCTCCTTCGCCTGGTGTAGCCGTGGTGGCCCAGCTGTCAGCAGAGCGTGGAGCAGTTTGTGTGACTTTGCTGGGGGTTAAGAGCAGGTCAGTGCGGGGCTGCAGTTCAGGTCATTCTCCCAAGCCAGGCAGCCCCGTGGGAACAGGAATGCATACCTGCCACCCATGCCCTGAAACGCAGAGGGCAGCCTGAGCCTCGGGGCATGAAGACGCAGACCCCACATTTTCCACTACCCTCCTCTATCCCTCAACTTCAGTCCCGAGACAGCTCACAGAAGCCTGACCTGACAGGGAGCCAGGGGCCAGGCTCTCCAGCGCATGCATTTGACAGGAAATAAACTCAGATCCAGAGAGGAAAGAAGAGTTAGCCCGAAGTGGGGCTCTTACTGAGGACATTCATCCATCCAGCAAACGGGTGCAGTGCTGGGCACAGTCGTTATCCTTGGGATTTACGATAGCTTTCATTCAGATTGCCATTCAGGAGGAAATGAGAGGCTTGGAGAGGGCATGAAAGACATTTTCTCCTCAGCCCAAACAGTGCCCACCTCCAAGGTTGCATAGTTGGTTTGAAGTGTTACAAACCCTGTCCCCCACAGGGCACATGACAATCTATATGTATGGTGTGTAGGAAGTCAGATGGATGAGGGTTATCTTAGCAAGCCATCATATCCTTTCCCCATCTCCTGACAAATTGTATGACAGAGTCGCATCAATTCCATGCAACAATGTATCTGAGCAGAGTACTTAATGGATTATCTTCTGGGAAGGTTTCCAGGAATCAAGGAGCCTACCATATTGGGAAGTCAGTCCTGATAGATTCCTTCCTCCTTTGATTCATTTCTGTTGGTCACAGGGGATGTGAGTGTGGCTTGTGCTTCCGCTGAAACTCTCCCCATCCCAGGGTGTGAGCGGCCTGGAAAAGGGTCATGGGTGTGGGATTCCAGAGTTGTGTTCACACTCTAGGATTTTGTCAGCCACAGAGCTAAGTGGGTGAAGGGAAACAGAGTTTAAGCAGTACTTCCAGGGTTTATGGGTGTCCTTATATACACTGTATTTCATCTGTGTGTGTGGGGGGGTGGGGGGTGGCTGGGGAGAGATTTATCCTCAATTCACAGAGGAGAAAGCTGAGGATCTGAAGATACAAGTTGCCTAAGGGCATGGGGCCTGTGAACAGCAGAGCTGAAAGCTACCCTCAGGTCCCTGGACTCCCTATTTCTCAGAGAGGTCATGTGATTCGGGTGCCTCCATATGTGCTGAGGGATGGGACCTGGAATGGCAATAACAGGCATGTTCCTCCAAGGGAGAGAAATGTCTAGCTGGGCAGAGACCTCCTGGAGGCTGGGGAGTGGAAGTGGAGGAGGGGCTTCTATCCGACTAGATGTATGGGAGGCAGAGTGAGTTCATGGCTTGGGTTAATGATCCCTGTTGCCTGGATCACCCAGTGGTGGGAACAGGTGGCCAACATGGAGCTGGCCGAGTGGGGAGGCGCCCTCTGAGGCTCATGCGGAGGCAGCTCCTTACTCACACGCTCCCTAGGGAGACAGAGCTGTGAACTTATCCCACGGTCCCCCCACCGACATTGCCATCCTCAGCGGGCGCTCCCCCAGACCACTGCACCTGCCCCCCAAAGGTCTCCTGTCCCAGCTCCCTCAGTGCTGGCAGAGTTCCACTGTACACAGAAGCCTGCTCCGGCCATTTCTTGCCAAAGATTACCCCCCCCCCCCCAACAAAGCCAGAGCCTGAACTGGCTTTCTTTACAGCCCGACTCACCTTTATAATCCTGAGCACAGGCTCTTCTCTACGTAGTTTGTTCCTCTTGTGTGGGACCCATCCCCTCTCTCTGACATTGATCTGTCCTCAATTCACAACCGGTTTTCTCTTGGGGTATTCAACCCCTTTGCACCTGACAAGGGTAAGTTCCATGTCTGAGGCTCACAGTGGGCAGACTGGGATCTTGGCCAAGAGATGACAACGGTTGTTGTTTCCTGGTGCACTGCCCCCCCGCCACTCAGAACATGGTGTGCACCTGCATTGGGGGAGTTAACTGACTCTCCTTGGGGATTCAGGCTAGGCAGGGCCTGGGTTTCTGTATATTTTGTCTCCTGCTGAGGAAACGCAAGCTCCTCTGGTATCCCTCTAGTTCCCTCTGGCCCCGGTGTGACACTTGTTTCTGGGTCAGGCACAAAAGCCAGCAATGGCATAGGAAGGGGGCAGAAGTCTCCCAGTCCCCCACAAAGCCCCTCAGGGAGATGGGCCAGGCCCTGAGGCTTGCTTTATAGACTTTGTGCACTGGGGTTCCTAGAAGGCAACAGGCTTGTCCACAGTGTGGACGGAGGGTTGGCATCTCAGGGAGACAGAGGTTCAGGCCCCCTAGTTGCAAATGTCAAGATGTCTTTTTCAAGACCGAATTCTTACCTGTCCTCCAACCCTTGAGGAACAACAAAGCAAGGCCTAAATGCCTTTGTTCCATCCTAGAGAAAGGAGATGAGGAAATGAACTCCCGAGGGCTGCAAAGGGTTGGGAACACCTGAAGAGAACTGGCCACTTACCCAGATGTTCACAGCAGTATGAGTTTGTCCCCGTAGTGACCACCTCATTCTGGCAGGGTCCACTGGTAGCATGGCATAACTGGGGAATACCTGGCATGGCAGGAGGACATAGTGGGGCACATGTTTGGCTGTAGCTGGGGCAGGCTCACTGGGTTCCTCCATGCTCTGTACAAACCACTGAGCTCATATCACACGCATCTGATAAGACTCACGATGTGAGGGTCGGAATGGCCTCTTCAGACGTCTTTGGAAAGCAGTAAATTCTCTGGTTCTTCTCACATGCTATTTCAGATGTTAGCAGAGTCCTCCTCAGTTCAGTTGCCCCTGGTGCCACCAGCTTCTAGCTCTGCAGTGACAACTGTGCTACACCAATACCCACACGCTTGGTTGGAAAGATCAGCTTCCCTTTCCATGAGCCCCAGCATTTTATTGGCTTTTTCTGACCTCTATACTTTCGTGGTGCTTTGCATGAGAACAGCCCCCACCCCCAGGCTCGTAGATTTGAATACTTGGTCCCCTATTGATGATCCAGTTTGGGAAGGATTAGGAGGTATTGCTTTGTTGGAGCAGGTCTAGGTCTGTCACTGGGGTGTGGGCTTTGAAGTTTCAAAAGTCCATTCCCAGTGTGCTCCTCTCTGCCTCCTACTTGCAGATCAAGATGTTCTCCTCCATACTCTGCCATCATGAACTCTGACCTTTGGAATGCTAAGCCCAATTGAACACTGTTTTTTTTTTTATATATATTTTTTTATTTATTTATTTTTTATTTATTTATTTTTACAGGTCATCTTGGTCATGGTGTTTTCACAGAAATAGAAAAGTAACTAAGACAACATTGGATCAGTCACTATGGCTGTAGGCAAGGACACAGACAGAATATATCCGGAGCACATCTCTGGAGTCGTGAGTGAACCATATCCAGCCCCCAGGAATGTGCAAGCAGTGTCCTTAAGGGAATCAGGGTGTCAGTCTGTGGCAGAAGGGCAGCCAAGGGCAACACCCCATCCCATCTCCCTCAGCAAAGGGATCACTGTCCCCATTTACAGCCTGGCTTTGGGGGAACCATCCTCCCCGCCTTCCCCTTTGGTCTCTTCCCATCCTGTTCCTGACTGTACAGTTCTGACTCACACATAAGGTCCCTGGAAACATAGCCAGAAAAGCAATGGGAGAGGCGGGGAGTGAAGAGGCAGAAGCAGAGGAACTAAGCAAAGACGGCTTCTGAGAGACTCAGCGAGATCTCAGGAAGTCCCAGCAACACCACCTGCACCCAAGGGTCCATCTTTCCTTGAGTTGAGGGGCTGGGCTTTTCATCTCCTTCTGCCACTTAGCCACTGGTGTCAGGCCTCCTAGGAGTGTGGAATCTACAGGGAAGGGAACCTGCTCCTCAAGGGCAGTTCTCCAGAGATGGACTGCTAGGAGCCATTAGCAACTACCGTTCATAGCCTCTTCCCAGCTATGGTCAGTTTTTTGGCCTTTCTTTTCTCTGAGCCTGGGCCATCTCTCTCTCTCTCTCTCTCTCTCTCTCTCTCTCTCTCTCTCTCTCTCTGCAGCTACTCTAGCTAAATTCTAATTAAATTATCTTGCAAGTGCCAACTGCATCTGAAGGCTCACATTGTCTTCTCAAGGCCTTTGCTTATCTGATTTGAGTGCCCCTATGAAAACTTAGATACAAAAGATGTTTGTAAGGTGTATGGCCAGCAAAAGATTGCCCTCTCATATATAAAAAGGTTTCATAGATCAATAATAAAATATACAAACACTGCAATATAAAAATTGGTCAAAGGGTATGATTAGGCAATATTGCAAAAGAAGAAATAACGGTAGTCAATGTAGATATGAGAAGGTCCCTGACCTCACTAGTAATCGAAGAAATTCAAATTAAAGCAGTAACCGGCCATCCTTTTTTCACCTTGTGGTTGGTAACTATTCCATGCTGATGACAGTGTGAGAAAAGGCCCACCCCATGTGGACAGCAGGAATCTAAAGAAGTTTCTGGAAGTTGGTTTAAAAATCATAGGAGGCCTTATTACAGGTGTACATGACCTTAGGAGCTACAGTTCAGCCTCATGATATTTATCCAAGAAAGCAAAATATGGAGAGGGAGAGATGACTCGGCAGGTAAAATACTTGCCATGAGAGCATGAGGTCCCGAGTTCAGTCCCCAGCAGCCACATCAAGGCCAGGCACAGCAGCACGTGCCTGTAATGTCCGTCCCGGGAAAGGAGAGCGGCTTGCTGACAAGCCAATCTATGCAAAACCGTCAAGCTCCAGTCAGGTTCAGTGTAAGATTAAAACAATACGGTGGGCACCTGCCATCCCCAGGAGCCTGGAACTGTTGGCCACAGCGCACAGACACAGTTGGTGTGTGATTCAAACTTTTGACAGGCAACAGCTAGGTTCCAGGGAGCAGGGATATCAAAGGGAAGGACCTGGAGACAGACTATGCAATAGACCATAGCAGAAGCTGCAAGGCTTCACATTCTAATGGGTATATTTGATCACTAACACCTGCTCAGACCCAGGGCAGGCAAGTGAGGCTCCACCTCTTGAGTCCGTGATAAGACTGCTGGGCAAAAGAACGGGTGAGATGGGAGGCGCTGGTGTGGCCTCTGTGGAAGACAGCGCCGTAGTCTTCCATGCTGAACTGAGAGCTGCGGGGACTGAAACTTAAAAGTACTTGACCTGTCTGGAAACCACAAAGGAAACACCCATATATAAAGCTACTTAGAAGAGAGGCATGGGAGGGGAGAACAGAAGGAAGGGGAAGGGAGAGAAGGAAAGGAAGTTCCAGTATAGACTGTATCATTTGAGATGGCTCAGGCCTCATTTGAAACCAACTTCACCCCTTCCTTTCCTGTCCTAATATCCTACAATCTCCTTTGGCTAAAGCCAGTTTGAACTGCTTTGTTTTTGTTTCTTGAGGCAAGGTCTCCTGTAGCCCAGGCTGGCCTAGAACATTCTGTGTAGCCAAGGTTGACCTTGAATTCCTGCTTCTGCCCTTCAAGTGCCATGATTGCAGGCCTGTGCCACTATGCCTGGATTTTCTTTTTGTTTTTCAGTCACTTGAAGAAATTCACCCTTGTCAATACAAACAAGTTTTGTAAGTAGTTTCCTCTTTTTAATATGCCCTGCCATATTGCATAGTATTTCTGCGATGAGTTTGCTGTATTTACGGTGTTTAAAAATGCTGAGTAGGGCTAGGGATATGGCCCAGTTTGTAGAATACTCACACAGCAAGCATGAAGTCTGGGCTTTGATCCCCCCAAACCCTATAAACTGTTTGTGGTGATACACTTTTGTGGTTCCAGCACTTGAGAGGTAGAAGGAGGAAGAAGCCCGAAGTCATCCACAGCTATTAGACCAGTCTAAGAGATAGGAGACTCTGTCTCCACCATCATCATCACCATCATCACCATCATCACTACCATCATCATCATCACCACCATCACCATCATCATCGTCGTCATTGTCATCATCATCATCATCACCATCGATATCATCTAGCCAGACTTGGTAGCTAAGATCCATAGTCCTGGTGAATCAGTTAATTTTTCTTATCTTGACAAAATACCTCCGAAAGGAATCTATAGAGAGAAAGGTTACTTTGACTCACTGTTTGAGGGTACAGTCCATCATGGTGAAGGTGGGGGTGTAAGGAGCTTGAGGCAGTTGATTCATGTGTATCCGTAGTCAGGAAACACAGAGAGTGAATGTTGGTTCTCAGTTCACTTTTCCTTTTAATTCAGTCAGGAACCCCACCCCATGGGATACTGAAACCCACATCCAGGGTGAAACT
The DNA here is from genome assembly GCF_982192425.1 of Myodes glareolus. Classification (NCBI taxonomy): domain Eukaryota; kingdom Metazoa; phylum Chordata; class Mammalia; order Rodentia; family Cricetidae; genus Myodes; species Myodes glareolus. The sequence continues at coordinate 38,005,700 of NC_142034.1, forward strand.
TCCCTCTTCAGTTAAACCTTCCTGGAAGTAGTTGGGCAGTGGTAACACACACCTTTAATCCCAGCATTTGGAAGGCAGAGGCAGGTGGATCTGTGAGTTCAAGGCCAGCCTGGTTTACAGGGTGAGTTACAGGACAGCAAGGGCTACACAGAGAAACTCTGTCTTGAAAAACAAAAGCAAAAACACCTTTCTGACAACACCCTAATAACCACACAGGTATGGGATTCCATAATGATTCTGGGTCTAGTTGAGTTGCCTAATGAAGATTAACTGTCACAAATCCACCCCTTATCAAACACGTCCCCTTTAAACTGTGACATTCCCTCACTGTCCCATGAAGTTACACCATCTCTAAAAGGCTTTGTAACATTAACAGTTCTAACCCTCTTCAGAATCCCCACATCCAGAAGGGCTTCTCAGACTCATGGCAACCTTTTAATTGTGAGCCTCTGTAAAATCAGAACACAGGTTACATATGTCCAGTACACAGTGGTATAAAATAAACACCCCTATTCCAGAAAGGAGCAAGGGGTGCACAGCAAGAAAAGCTTCCACCAAAGCAAGCCACAAATCAGCAGGACAAAGCTAACTATCCATATGCAGCAGCTCCAGGCCCTCGGCTTGTGCTGACTGTATTCTATGCCTGCAGCTTTCCTTGTCACACATCCCATGGTCCTGGCATCTTCCAGCATGCTGGGCTCTTCATTGCAAGTGAGGTTTCACCATCTCAGTCTCCTTCTGGAACCTCGGTGCAAGCATCCATTTATTCACTTGCTCTTACATCTTTTAAGCCTCCAAAGCCAATACCATGTGGATGACGTCAAATTCTGCCACCAGCCCAAGATGTACTACAGAGATCTCTGTATACCCTTGAGATAAGCAAAGAACTTCTTATTCCAAGCTCTCTCTTTCCAAACAAATTTGCATTTCCCCAAGTTGGAGCCTTCTGATTGGGTGGGGTCTTGCCCTCAGAGCATCTTTCCTATTGACTCAGTGAAGAGTGAAAAGTTTCTCATTAATGGCACTAAGTTCCTTGACAATTATAGCTGTATTCGCAGCCTCCTTGTTTCTAACCTCTAACTTTATACTCATGTGCACTCTTTTCCACACCAAACTGACTATTTTTTGTCTTTCTGCTCTTTCTCTCTCTCTCTGTCTGTCTGTCTCTCACTGTAAACCTGAATAACCTTGGTGACCAATAACTATACCACATCTGAATGTTACCTTGGCTTGAAATTTCCTCCATGCAGATGATTTAGTCCATTACTGTTGAATTCATCCTTACAATCTCAAGACAAGGACAAAATATAATTTAATTATTTTCCAGAATGTAACAGGAATGACCTTTAGTCCGGTTCTCAAGAGTCTTCCTTCCCTTGTGAAACCTCATGAGTCAGGCCTCTAATGTCCACATTTCTCTCAGCATTCTGGTCTTCAAAACTCATCCAAAACATTAAGCTAAGTTGACCGCATTCTAAGGCTTCTTTACCTTTCATCTCTAAATTCTTCCATGTTCTTTCTGCAGACCTGATGCCTACAAACCACATAGTCAGGCTGATCACTGAAACCCCACTCCTGGTACCAATTTTCTATATTAGTTTCTTTTCTTATTATTGGGACAGAATACCTGACAAAAGTGACTTAAAGAGGGAAGGGTATATTTCTGCTCACAACTTGAGGGTGTGGTCCATTATGGCAAGGAAGGCATGGTGGCAGGAACATGAGGCAATTGGTCACATAGAATTTGTAGTCAGAAAGCAGAGAGAAGCAAATATTACTGCTCAGTTCACTTTCTCTTCTTTATTTAGTCTGGGACCTCTCCTAGACATACCCCAAAATGTGTTTCAGTAGTACTCCTAAATCTAACCAAGTTATAATCAAGGTTAACCATCATATCCAACTACTCAAGAGCCTGAAATAGGAGGGTTGTAAGTTCAAGGCCTGCCTAAGTAACCTCATGAGCCCCAACCCAAAAATAAAAAAGAAAGGTTGGCAGGTAACTCTGCATGGTATGGGCAAAACCCTATGTTCAGGCACAGTAATATAAGTCACCAACTGCAATAGCCAGGGCTTTAATAACATTATTATTGTTATTTTTTGATTGGTGGTGATTATTTTTTTATTGATTCTAGAAAGTTCAAGCACTTTTCAGCCATGCTATCCAGCACCCTGGTGTCTCCAGCACAGCCTGGTTTCTGCACCAGAAGACCCCATTCAAAGCAGAAGGCAAATGTGGGCAGATTCATTCTGTTGGAAATACAGTCCCATTGGCTGGGGGGGGGGCTGAGGAAAGGAGTGCCAATTATGGAAGTAAAGGAGTTTTCTAGGCAAGGGGCCACACAAGAGATGTGCTTGGCATGCTCCAAAACAGGTGGCCCCAAGATAAGGACCATGGCCTGAGGGGATACTGGAGTGACAGGCAAGACTCTACCTGGGAGGGCCTGGAAGGCCAGGATAAGGAGTTGGGCTTCATCTGGAAGATGGCGAGGAGCCGGGATGAGAGGGATCTAAACAGAGATGTCAGGGTGGATTTGAGATGGGAAGGTAACTCTGGTGACGATGTGGAGGTTAGGTGGGAGAGACCTGAGGCAGGCAGGTAACTACATGATAGTTCAAATATTCAGGAAGGACCTAAACTGCCCTGTATCCTTGTGTGTGACTTCTGTGAGTGAGTCTACCTAAGAGCAGGTGCCCCTGAGGCCTATGCATGAGAACAGCATCCTGCCAGAGCTCCCTTCACTCACCTTTGTGACCACCTCCACACCCAGGTCCTGGTTTGGGTAGAGGTGTGTCTCTACTCAGCCTGGTGCCATCAATCCGCTGGGACATCTCCAGAGAGTAGCAAGTCTTCAAAGACTAGTGGGTAAAATTACTTTAAGGGCTGGAGAGATGGCTCAGAGGTTAAGAGCACTGACAGTTCTTCCAGAGGTTCTGAGTTCAATTCCCAGCAACCACGTGGTGGCTCACAACCATCTGTAATAAGATCTGGTGCCCTCTTCTGGCCTGTAGGGACACATGCAAACAGAATTCTGTATACATTACATAGTTAATAAATAAATTTAAAAAATTATCTTTAAAACAAGACCTGACTGCCCACACCGCAAGAGAATTCAGCTGCTTTACCTGGATTACCCCAACGAAGAATCTCATCACCGTTGTGAGGTAGATTCAATTGCATTTCCCTCTCACAGATGGAAAAACTGAGTCTCTGCTTCCTGTCTGCAAAACCGCCTGCCCTGGTGCCTCTGAGTCACCTGAAGATTCCATTTTCACTGAGGCCCGTGACTTCTGTCAATACTCAACAAACGCATCCCCTCAAATAACCGCCTCAGGTCCTCCCACATCTTCCCCAGAGCATCTTGCTGAGCTTCCCAGGGACTGGCAAGCAGGTTTTGCTCTCTGTGAAGGTATCTCTTAAAGATGCAAATCCACCCTCCAAAGGATGTTTATATCTCCAGTGACAGGCTGGGTGCTGGTTCAGGGGCCTGTTCCAGGGTTCCCCCTCATGCCTAATCAGGGAAAGAAGAAGGGGGGGGGGGGGAGCAGAAATTGTTCCAGAGCTGGGGGTAGGTGGGGGAAGGAAGAGCAGCATAAAGCCTTCTCTAGAGACCCCTCGTGTCTGAGCTGCTGGGAACCGATAAGAAATTGGTCCAGCCTTCGGCAGACCAAATTGAGCAGTTGTGGTGTGCGCGGCCTGTGGTGCTTAACTGCACTAGCCGATCTAATCACCAGTCTTGTTCTCTGGGAGGCTTTTTGCTGCATTTTAGCACAGAAGAGTGTTGTCTTTCTCTCTTTTGTGGCTCGAGCAGCTATTTAAGAAAGCGAAAAAGAAATCAATATGCCTTTTCTGGCTTTCAGCCTTTTTCCCCCAAAAGGTGTTTCTTTGGGGAGGGGAGAAAGGTGGAGTGGGGGGTCGAGGAACGTTTTTGTCATTCATAAGCCACGGTGACAAATCCTTGACATCATTCGCGGGTTCTATCGATCAGCTCCATCCGCGGCACCAGAGGACAAATAGAAATCATTTGTCTGTCCAGGCTCCCAAACAGCCCGAGACAAAGGGCTGCAGCAGCAATCAGCAGCTGGAGGTATTAGCAACGGGTCAAGTTCGGAGGTCAGAGGTCAAACAGGTTGTCATCAGTTTCTCACAGCTATCAGAGCAAGGGCAGGGGAGGGGTGGGGTGAAACCCACCACCGACACAGCTGGTTCTTATTAGCCCAATCCTGCCTCTTTGTAAAGAGAGATAGGCCACCTCCCCCAGGGACACCCCAGGGTGCTGGGTTTCAAGGGATGGCAGCGCGACTGGGGTGGGTGAGGGGACAGAAAAGAAAAGGAGCAAGTTGGGAGCTCTGCCTCTTGCTAACTGGTCATGCTCTCCGGGGGGGGGGGGGGGGGAGGAGGGTAAACTGAGTTATTCTGTCTTGGGAGGAGAGAGGAAGGGGGTGACTGCAAGCATACTGGGTGGGTTTTTTTTTTAATCCAAGCCTTTATTTAATCCTGTAAAACTGGAAATGGCTTAGATGGCCTGGGACACTAGGGTTACAGTTGAGTCATTTCAAGTCCCTAGCTGCATGCCACCTGCACTCAGGATGAGACCAGCTCAGGTACAGTGGATCTAGAGAAAGTTCTGGAAGGGTGACGTGGCAGATCCAGTGGCAGTGGAGGGACACACACAGCAGATGACGGCACGGCAAAAGTGGGGGTGACATTCATGAGCCTTGGGTGAGCACTCAGCATACACACCAGGGAGGGACTGGGGCAGAGGTGAGCACACCTATGTAGCCTTCAAAACCCTGTGGAGACTTGTAGCATAATTAATAAAAGCCAGAGACAGATATTGGGGTTCAATCTTAAGATCAGAAAGGCAAAGCAGCCAACCCACTAGAGAGCTCTTACCTCTAAGAAATCCTCACCCTGAAAGAGAACGAGTTCCTTTCTCATCCCACCTTTTACTCTACTCTAGTGCTGTTATTAAAGGTGTGACTCCCTAGGCCTGGAATTAAAGGTGTGAGACACCACTGCCTGGCCTTTAGCAGCTTAGTTTTACCTTCTGATCTTCAGGCAAGCTTTACTTATTAAAATACAAATGAGATATCACTACATTTCCTTTTTTGCCAAAAATAAAAAAAGAAGGCTATAACTAGTATAAGAAAGTTATATACAATAAGTACAATAACTATAAATAATATACACAGGCAATAAATACACTAACAATGTCTAGTCTATTTGCATTTGACAAATTTAGAGAAGAGATGTCACATCTATTCTATGTTGGTGAGTTCAAAGTCTTGTACCTAATTTACTTTCTATCATAGCTTGCATTGCCACCCAAAACTATCTTTTGATGTCTCTCAACCTTACATACTTTTTATTTCTTTAGTGAATTTCTTTTCTGAGTCTCATAACAATAAAAACTTAACTAAGCTATCTAGTCTTCAGCTACCTCAGAGACTCAAGAAGGAAATAATATTAATTTATTATTAATAAATATTAACTGGGTAAACAGAAAGTGTAAGCTAGTGACTTCCAAAAAATGTGAGAAATGACAAAAACAGCTGGCTGCCTGGACAGTCACCCAAAGTTCCTCTGCAAATATTGAGGCATTCATCTTCAGCCTACAGGGCTAAAATATCTGACAGACTTTTCTATGAAGCAAGGTTTTTGAAGGACTTTCCTGCTTTGTCTGGGCAAGGTTTGGCAGTCATTCTTTTTTGTGTCCTGCTTGTCCCATTAGGACAACATACTGTCAGCAATTGGGGCAAAGGCACTTTCTTGCCCAGTGGTTTACTTTTGCCACAGAGAAAGTAAACTTCATGTGGAGTTTCTTTGATGCTCATCTTCTCTGTAGTAGATTGGTGCTGCCAGGAGTGACATGTCTCATTGTTATAAGAAAAAGAAAAAAGAACCTATGTTATTAAAACATCTTAAATACCATATTCTGTAGATCTCTGAAGTGTTTGAAGATGACTTGTCTCTCTAAAATATATCTGTTTGACCTTGAAACCATATTTAATGTAACTATAAGTTTGATTGTAATAAGTGACTAATTACTAACCTGCATTTCCTTATTATCCTAAATAGTAACAGTACTTTCAAAGACTAGAAATTTGCATTACACTGTTAAATGAGCTGTATTGTCAGTCATGTTTTAAATAAACGCTGATTGGCCAGGCAGGAAGTATAGGCGGGTCAACCAGACAGGAAGTAGAGGCAATGAGAACAGGAGAATGCTGGGAAGGAGGAAGCCCATTCCTTTGGAGTCCAGCCCAGACCACCGAAGAAGAAAGATGTGAGCTGCCCTGCTGAGAAAGGTACTGAGCCATGTGGCTAACATAGATAAGAATAATGGGTTGATATAAGTTATAAGAGTTAGCAAGAAGCCTGAGCTAATGGGCCAATCAGTTTTATAACTTATGGAGATCTTGGTGTGCTTTTCTTTTGGACTTGCCAGCTGTGGGATACTGGGTGGGACAGAAACCCCAACAAGCCGGCCCTCATCTTACACTGTATAGGCACAATGTAACAAGATTAGAAATGTGTGTACAGTCTGTCTTAATGAAATTAATCTCAAATTTGTATCCATATACAAAATTTGTATACAATATACAAAAGTCCAACCCAATATAAAACATTTAAAACTAGTAGTTGCTTTCTAAAAGTAGATTCAGTAATCTACCTTTTTATCTTATTATATCTATATCCTCCCTTTTTTAAAAAGTAGATTCTACCCTTTTATCCTATGATATCTGTATCTCCCTTTTTTCTTTTCAAAACAAGAACTGGGAATCTAATCTCCTTTGCTCAACTTTCCTCCTGACCATAACCAATAACAACTTGTAGCCAACACCCCTAAACAATGACAAATATCCGTAACACATGGAGTGACCAAAAACCCCACCTCTTGGAAATGTAGGTGTCCTATTCTAAAATTTACATCTTGCAGTCTGGGGGCGATGACATCTTTAGGGGATCCTCACTTTTCAAGTCCTAGAGAGGTAGATGTATCATTTGTTGTCTAGTCTCTGTGTAATGGGTAAAGTGTAGGGCTTGTCTCAAGTCCTGGCTAGAATAGACTGTTGTCATCTCAGCTAGCCACCTTGAAATTGTTCTGAGCCATTTGTAGTTCAAAGCTGATATTTAGGTGGTGTTTTTCAACTTAGTGGTGTTATCATAGTCCTGGAGCAGTCTTTGTGGGACTCCATCCTCCTTATGGAGACTTCCTAAGGTCACTGTTAGGTTCCTAAGGTTGCTCATGGTTCATTGCAGCAAACTGATAGAGACTCAGACCCCAAATCATGTACAGGAAGGTAGATGAAACTTTTTTCTAGAATTAGTTAGTACTCTACATGGCCATTAATATCATGACAAAAGTTTAATATATATATATATATTATATATATATTTAATCTTATAAATCTTATACCCTAAGAAAAGCTGTTAAAGGATTAAGAGATTAGTGGTAATAAACTAGTCCTTAAATATTTGTTTTTCCTCTATCCCATATCAGGTGGCTGTTCTGACATGAGACAGAGATTTTGGATTTCACTTTAATAAGCATGCTTGGGTTTAGAGAAGGAGAGAACCACATTCTAACTCCAAAGCCAGTTTTAATTTTTAATTAGACTGGGACTACAAAAGACCACTTGCACAAGCAATCAAAGGAACCATAATTGATTTAATGAGTCTTTTGCAGTTTCACTGTACTGGTTATGCATACTTAGACATGCAAGGCTTAATCTTTGAGACAAGCGTATGCTACGTTTTCAGAAAGGAAGACCAAGACTCGAATATAAGATCACCAGAACCATTCGTATGTGTATAGTATATATATGGGTCTGGAGAGATGGCGCACCATGCACTACTCCCACAGAGTACCGGTCTTCCTTTCCCAGCATCCACTTTGGCCGTCTCATAACTACAACTCCAGCTCCAGGGAAATTTGATATGTCTGACCTCCGTGGACACTGCACTCATGCGAACATACCCCTACACAGACACATATAATTTAAAATAATAAAGATAAATATTTTAAAAGTTAAACACACATATATGTATTAAGGTCCTTGTCTCAAGAACATGAGTCTGTGGTCAAGCTAAGAGGAAAATGGCTGGAAGTGGGTGACCTGTCACAGAAACAGGGCAGGATTACCCAGGGCAGAACTCTAGGGGTGGGGTAGAACTCTAGGGTTGGGGCAGAGCTCTAGGGAAGGGGCGGGGCTTAAGGGGTAGGACAGAGATTTAGGGGCGGGGCAGAACTTTAGGGGTGGGGCAGAACTCTAAGGGCGGGGCAGAGCTCTAGGGGAGGGGCAGAGCTCTAGGGGAGGGGCAGAGCATCTTTTGGAAAGAGAAGGAAACTCTGTCCTTTTTTCTTCTTCATCTTCTTCCTCTTTCTTTTTTTTTTTTTTGTTTTTTTATTTGTTTTTCTTTGAGACAGGGTCTAACAATGTAGTGCTGGAACTCACTGTGTCAACCACCCTGAGAGCTTCAATTAAAGGCATGCACCACCATGACATGGCAGACTTTTTGTTTGCTTGTTTTGTTAAGGCAAAGTCTTCCTATGTAGTCTAGAAGTCATGAGCAAGACTCCTGCCTTAGCCTTCTGAGTGCCGAGACCACTTCCTTTTTATTCTGCTTGTAACACAATACATGGAATACAGAATTTCCCATTGGTACTTCAGTGTGGCTGTGACAAAATGCCACAACCAATGCAACTTAAGGAAGGAAGAGCAATGCTGTGGGTCATGTTGGGGAAGCCCTGGTGGCAGGTGGTGCATCCGCAGGCAGGAAGCAACAACTCCTTTCTCCTCTTTATTAATAGAATGGGGTCACCCATCCTTAAGGTGGATCTTGCTGCCTCAGTGAACCTGCTCTGGATAAAATCGCTCACAGGCTTATCTCCTGGGTGACTTCAGATCCTATCAATTTGACAGTCAATATTAACGATTGCACCATTGTAACTCTGTTCAATCTATGTGTGTCCAATCTATGTGTAAGTGTCTGTGTGTGTGTGAGTGCAGATGCATGTGTGCCACAGTGTACACGTGGGGGTCAGATGACAGCCTCGGGTGTCAATCCTTGTCTCCTACCTTGGTTGAGATGGGGTCTCATGTTTTCCCTGTATACTCCAGGCTAGCTGGCCCATGAACTTCTGGAGACTTTTCTGTCTTTACCTCTCACCTCACTGTAGGAACACTGGGATTGGAGACATCTGTTTTACATGGGTTGTAAGGATCCAAACTTGGGTGCTCATGCCTGCATGGCAAAGCACTTAACCCCCTGAGCCATCTTCCCATCCCCCATGTATATAGTACTGTGGAATCTCATAGAAGAAGAATCTTTTTGTTGTTGTTTTTGTTTTTCAAAATGGGTTTCTCTGTGTAACAGCCCTGGCTGTCCTGGAACTCTCTTTGTGGACCAGGCTGGCCTTGAACTCACAGTGATCCATCTGCCTCTGCCTCCCAAGTGCTGGGATTAAAGGCGTGTGACACCACTGCCCAGCTATAAGTGGAATCTTATAGTATTTATCCCCACTTGTTCCACTTAACATATTGTTCTCACGGTTCATCTATGTTCTAGCATATGTAAAAACGTCCTTGCTTTTAAAGACTGAATAGTATCCATTATTGATATGGGACTTCCCTCTGTATGCTATGATTACCATTAATGAATAAAGAAGCTGCTTGGACCTATAGCAGGGCAGAATTTAGGTAGGCAGGGAAAGCTAAACTGAATGCTGGGAGAAAGAAAGGCAGAGTCAGAGAGAAGCCATGTAGCCCTGCTGGAGAGAGACGCTGGAACTTTGCCAGTAAGCCATTGCCTCGTGGTGATACACAGATCAATAGAAATGGGTTAAATTAATGTGCAAGAGCTAACCAATAAGAAGCTAGAGCTAATGGGCCAAGCAGTGTTTTATTTATTTATTTTTTTAAAACATATTTATTTATTTATTATGTATACAATATTCTTTCTGTGTGTATGTCTGCAGGCCAGAAGAGGGCACCAGACCTTATTACAGATGGTTGTGAGCCACCATGTGGTTGCTGGGAATTGAACTCAGGACCTTTGGAAGAGCAGGCAATGCTCTTAACCTCTGAGCCATCTCTCCAGCCCCAAGCAGTGTTTTAAATAATATAGTTTCTGTGTGATTATTTTGGTTCTGAGCGGAAAAGACAAATATGCGGCCTCCTTCTACATATTATGTGTATTTACCACATCTTGTTTTATCCATTCATCTGTGATAAATACTTGGATTGTGTCTGTTTTAGCCCTGTGCACAATGCTGCTATAAGTATGGATAGACAGATAATTTTTTTAGAACACTGACATCAATTCTTTTCAGGGTGATGGGTCTCAATATGTTATCTATCTCTGGTTAGTTAGGAACTTACTATGTAGTGCAGGCTGGCTTCAAACTTACTGAAACCTGCCTGCCTCTGCCTCCTGAGTGCTGGGATTGAAGAAGTGCACCTTTATGCTCTTCTAATATCAGTTATTTAGAATTGCTGAATTATGTGCTGAGTTTATTTTTAGTATTTTGAAGAAAGGGGTAGCTAAGATGTCTTATGAATTATATGGCATAAGCCAGTGGTGCATGCCTTTAATCTCAGCACTTGGGAGGCAGAGGCAAGTGGATCTCTGTAATTTCAAGGGCAGTCTGGTCTACAGAATGAGTTCCAGGACAGCCAGGGCTACACAGAGAAACCCTGTCTCAAAAAATCAAAGAAGGAGAAGAAGGAGGAGGAGGAGGAAGAGGAGGAGAAGGAGGAGGAGGAGGAGGAGGAGGAGGAGGAGGAGGAGGAGGAAGAAGAAGAAGAAGAAGAAGAAGAAGAAGAAGAAGAAGAAGAAGAAGAAGAAGAAGAAGAAGAAGAATTACATGACCTAGCTTTAGTTGTTTGCTTTGATTGGTTTGTTAATGTTGCTTTAAATGAGTAATATGTACACATGACTCATAGATGTAGTAAGCTCTTTAGAAGTCTCTCTCCATCTCTATTCCTAGGTCTCCAGTTCACCTCTATAGAAGCATTTTATACTATAGGCTTCTTGTTTATTCTCAGGAGAAATCTGAGGGTTATAGTAGTACATATACCTATTAGAAGGGTATAGAGAGAGAAAAGAAAGGGCAGGAAGGATCCAGTTGTCTTGGAAGAGACTTATACTGTACATTTTCTGTCTCTCTTTTTTAGGGTGATTCTTATAAGCTTCACATAATTTTAGTTTTGATTGAATTTTTAAGTCTTTCTTTTTTAATAAAGAGATTTTACCCATTTACATTTTTTTATTTAACTGATTTGGTTTTCTTAAAAAGGGAAACCACTGTCTGTAATTTTGTTTTGCGGCAGAGTCTTAATTCTTTCTGTCACACACTCAGGTCTCTAATATTTACTCTTTTCCTCTGCTTCTCTATTTTTTTTTACTCTATACTGATTAACTTAATTTAAAAAGTTTTATATCTTGTAATCATTTTTAATTTTTGAAATCTTTGAGCCCAAAAAAAGTATAAACGACACTCATGTCCTTACCATCCATCAATGATGTGCCAGTATCCAATTTACTGTCCTTTAGTTCAAATTCACCTACATTGTAGGTCCTACAGTTACCCCATTTGCCATACTAACCCCCCAACCTGTAAGCACATCCTTTACACGCTGTGCTAGACTTTGAAGACAGAGGGTGCTAGAGGAATACTGCCTGTCTCCATGGCATCCCAGATAGCAGCTCTGGGAGAGGCCCTGGTGTTGTCCTACAGTAACTCACACTGGCTCCCCTGAGCCCAACCCCTTGACAGCTTTGGGTGTCTGACGTCAATCATCTGTAGTACAGTCACACGCCACAAAGACCTGAATGTCTCTTTTAGAATGGGGGTGAACTCAAGTGTTCTGAGCCCTGAAAGTAGTAACTGTACCCCAATTTTTATTCCCTCCCTCCTTCCCTTCCTTCTTTCTTTTCTACGCTTCTTTCCCTCCCTGTGAAGGTCCTTATACTTCCCTTAACCACCTTTCACTATCTAGTCTCCACCCACCACCCCCATACCCATAACCCACCCTGCAATGGGTATCTAACCCTGGGATCTGTGCATGCAAGGCAAGAGTTTCACCCTGCAATGGGTATCTAACCCTGGGATCTGTGCATTCAAGGCAAGAGTTCTGCCACCTAGCAACACTTGTAGCCCCTTACTAAACTTCTTCTGGGTATTGAATTTTTCCAGGTTTCTGCCTCTTGATTGGAACTGACTGATAAATCTATTAAAGTTGGTATTTCTGCAGGGCATGGTGGCATATGCTTATCATTGCAGTACTCAAGAGGCTGGGGCAGAAGGTCAACCTAGGTTAACTAATGTTTGTTTTTCTTTTATGTCATATTTGCCTGCTATTGCTGTCTACTAGGGACATTGCATACTAACTGACACTCTTGGTTGTTTTATTTGAAGGAGTGGACTCTGCTTTTGACACAGGTCTTGCTATATAGTCCAGGTTGGCCTTGTACTTACAATCCTCCTGCCTCAGCCTCCTGAGTGCTGGAGTTTGCAGGCAGATGCTCCCATGCTGTGGTGATGTGCTAGGTTTACCCACTATGATATTATTTAAAGCTGCCTGTGTTAGGGCTGGGATGTGGTTCAATAGCAGAGTGTCTACTAGCATCCCTAAGCTTCCGAGCTGTATAGCCAGCACTGTAAAGTAAAAGCGTATTTACATGAATATAGGGAGACCTGGTTCACCCTTTTAAAACTGCCCTGTCAAATCCTGTCGTCGGAGTATTCCATACGTCAACAATTCATTCCCCTGTAGGTGGTCAGTGAAGCGGCTTGTAGGACTTGGCTATTTGTAAGCAGTTGTCTAGTGCGCATCCACTGAACACACACAGCAGGATTCCTCCAGGGGAGATGCCTAGAAACAGAATCATCTGAGTAAGACATAAGGATAGATGTTTGGAAATCATAACTGCCGCTTGTTCTTCTCGGTGGCGATGTTGGTACTTCCTCTAGCTGAGTCCGTCAGGGTAGTACTCCTCCCACACTGCGCATTGTCTGCCCTCAGCTGCACAAGCCATGGTTTTAGTGATCACTACAGCATCCTTCCCCTGTAAAACTTGTCTCTCCAAATCGTTTTTCCCTTTCCTGTTGTGCTGTTCATCTTTTTCCTACAGACTATGGGGATTCTTTTACTGTTGCAATAGGTCCATTACATGTTGCAAATACCTCCCAGTAAATTGCCCACCTTTTAATCTTGCTTACATAATATTGCCTTAGATAAGACTTAATTTTAGTAACATTAAATATGCTTTTTATTTTAGAGGGTCTCACTATATTTTTCTTTTGAATAGGAAATCATCGTCTTGGGCTGTGAGCAATCTTTTCAATATTTCTTCTAATTGTTTTTCATATTTAAGACACTAAGACGTCAACATTTTATTTTTGTGACTGATGAGTCATAGATTTGTTATTAAGTAGTATTTCTTTTTCCCGGTGACTAGTGGTGACATCTCTAACTTTGCTGCGGTCCTCTGTGTTGATATGAATGTGTTCCTGGGCTCTCTGTTCTTTGGGTCTATTATCTGCACCCATATGAATTAGGGTTGAAAAGTTCCAACGAGAGTTCCAGCATTCTTGTGACTTAAACAAAAGCTTATTATTATGCCTATAATTTCTGAAGGAAGCTGTCCCCTGTGGGCGCATTCAAGGACCCATGTTCCTTCCATCCTCAGGCTCAATCATCCCTGGAAACCCACACACCGGCACGTTTGAGTTCAGACTGCTGGGAGAGAAGAAAGAACTCCAAAGACAGCAGTCCTGCTGCTTCAAGGATGTAACTCAGAAGGGCCACTCCCCCATTTGCTAGATTCTATTAGCAAGAACATATTCTCATAGTCTCACCTCTCCCCAGCAGGGCCTTGGAATGCAGTGCCAGCTAGGCTGCTGTGTACTGAGCCATCGCTCTATTCCTTCTTGGAATACTAGGTGTAGGTCGATGGATGGGATCTTCCTGATAAACTGTGGCCAATGTCACATTTACAAATTGCCACCCACCCCCAATCAGCAAATGGCTCCAATAGCTCAAGTTCCTTACCTTGCACAGTTTCAGTTGTCTACTGCTGACTTGTGAATCACCCAGGATTTGGTGCTTGAAGCAATGAGTGAAGATAGTGGAGCAGAAGGATGACATCATTGAGCCAAAATGATTCCAACTTTGGCAACATGGCGCTCCATCAGTTGGCTCCCTAGTCTCTCGGACTCCTTCTATATTTGAACACTTGTAATTTGGGGTACTACAGGATGTTCAAGATTCTTTCTGTGTACTTTTTGCCTCAGTTCTAGGAGCCAACACTTGTCCAAAGACTCCTTAGGGTTCTTTTAGGGGAGGGGTGGTATTAGAAATAGAACTCTAAGTGCTAGCTCGAGTTGTTGTTGCTGGAGTTACGGCTTCGAACCATCAATGCACACAACCCTAGAACATTCCATATGTAAACATCTAACTCCTCACCACACAAATCAATTGCTCTGCCTATCTGTCACTTAGCACTACTATATGAAGACCTTGGCTCCCATGCCATAACTGCAGTAGACATTCTCGTGATTGTTATGACGTAGGTTGGTATACAAAGTGATGGATTGCACTGTGACATCTTCATACATATATACATATATATGTATATATATATGCACATCACATTTGCTTTTGTTTTGTTTTGTTTTTTCGAAACAGGGGTCACATTTATTTTATTCATCCCGCTGTCCCTATCATCACCACTTCCTACCCTCCAACTTGTTCACTTTCTTCTCCCAGTTAGTCCTCCTTCTGCTGTCCACTCCATGTAGCCATTGTTCTCTGCTCTTTCCACCTCCTAAGATCTCTTTCTCCTCTCTTACCATCCCCTTTCTAGATTCTTGACCTGCAAGTGTGACACACACATGCATGCACATAAATGTAGCAATTTAAACCTAAGCTTAACTCTGAGGGAGGGAGGGGGAGAGGGAGAGAGGGAGAGAGAGAGAGAATGAGAGAGAGAGACCATGCAGTGTTAGTCTTTCTGAGTCCATAATAAGTTCTTGTGGCATCCATTTTTGTGGAAACACTATTTCATTTTCCTTTGTAGTTTCATAAAATTCCATTGTGTGCATACACCACATTTTCTTTACCCATGCATCTGTGATGGGCATCTAAGCTGGTTCAATTTCCTGGCGGCAGCAAACGAAGCAGCTATAAACATGGTCGTGCAAGTATCTCTGTGGGATGTCTACTTGCAGTCCTTTGGTAAACACCCATGAGTCCTATAGTTGGGCCATTTACCCTTCGTGCAATTCTAAATATTTAATTAATTGTCACTGATTTACTCATTAACCATGAATTATTTAGAAATCTGGTTTTTAATTTTAAGCCACAGAGAGGTTTGCTAGCTCTCTTTTCTCACGTGGTGATCTGAGAACGTGCTCTGTCTAACCCTGGATAAGGTGTTGCCCACCTGTGATCCCAGCAGTTGTGGAGGCCAGGCGGGAGGGTCCTGAGTTCTAGGTCAGCCTAGGTTACAGAACAAGACTGTAAAAAGCAACAGGAGATGAAAGGATGGTTCAGTGGTTAAAGATGCTGGCTGCCTTTGAAGAGGAACATGGTTTGATGTCCAGTGCCCACATGGTGGTCACAACGCTCTGCAACACCAGGAAATCCCCCATCTTCTTCTGGCCTCTGTTAGTGCTGCACTGAGGTGGTGCATAAGACACACGTGCTGGGAAGACACATACACCTAAAGACAAAAATAATTTAAAAATAATAACAAAAGCAACTAATGACCTGTCTAGTGTCTGGTATGCTTCCTCTGGAATGCTTTAGGGTTTCCTTTATGCCTAATATATACATGCATTTCTTGCATGAGTTCCATATGTAACTAAAGAAGTCATGAATTTTGGTACAGTTATGGTTTGCCCTTTAGAAATCACTCTGAAAATGTGCAAAATATCCAAATATTTGAGGCAACACACAATGAAGAAAACATTAAATGCATTCTAGAGCGGACACTTCTCCAACATAAAAAGTAAAGACTGGAAACGAATAAGCAAAAATAAAAACTAACACTGGCTACCAGTGGTAGGACTCTAGGTGATTTTTCTCTCTTCTCAGAATAGCGCTCAGGGGCTAGAAAGATGTCTTAGCGGTTAAGAGCACTTGCTGCTCTTTCAGAGGATCCGGGTTCAGTTTCCAGCGCTCACCTCAGGTGGATCCAAGGCCCTCTGCTGGACTCACAGGAAGGAGGCATGGATGTGGTGCGCATATGTGCATGCAGGCGCTTGCACATACACATAAAATAAAAAGACACAAAAATTTAAAAATCTTATTTAATGTTTCTGTAAACTATAAACAAAAAAGTGATCCTGGAAATATTGGTTTAATAAATCAATGATGGATCAAAGTCTTTGTCTTTAACAGACAGGCCTGGAGCCCCTGTCATGGTTGGGAGTGTGCTAAACTTTGGGTTCCAAGGTTGAGAAGTCAAGGCCACTTTCTCCAGGGACTTCTCATTTAGAAGAGACGGGGCAAGCACAGAAACCCTACAGCGCAGTAGGTTGGGGAGGCCTTATGGATCTCCATGCATGGTGAGGCTGGGAGACTTGAGTGGGAGAAATTAATTTAAACTTAGCAAGGGAACAGGGGTGTGACGGGTTCCTTGGAGGGCCCATAGAAGATCTCCAGGAGTGGACTCAAGGAAGAAGGGTGATAATCAAGAGGAGACTGGTAATACTAAAATTTGATGTTTACGATGTTATAGTTTACAGATCTTTAAACACACACAATCTCATTGCTGTTTGCTATATCTATACTGTGTGCACTGTGAGGAAGATAATACTATTTTCACACCCATTAGGAGTTGGAAACGGGGGCTGGTGAGGTGGCTCAGTAGGTAAAGGTACTATTCCCACAAGCCTGGAGACCTGAGTTCAATCCCCAGAACCTACATAAAGGTAGAGGAAAGAGTCAACTCCACAAAGTTATCCTATGACCTCTATATGTATGCTGTGGTATGTATGCCCCCCAACATACCCATAATGAGCACATATAAGGTATGCATGCATACATATACATAAAATATATAAATGCTTTAAAAGTCATTATGTATATGTAGCTTATTTTCTTTATCCGTGTATCTGTTGATTGACATCTAGCCTATCCAGCTATCCCAGGCAGCCCCAGACCTCAGCACTGGGGATTCAGTACCACCACAGCCCATGCTGGCTTCAGCTCTGCAGGTCTGACTTCCAGAGTTCATCAGACTTGCAGAATGAATTAATGAACAAACATTCTGGCTCTGACCTTCATCTAGTTGTCACGGAAACCCTGTTCTCCATTCCCAAGGGTCAAACCCAGACATCCCTCCCCCAGTATCTGCAGGGTCCCCTCTCTGTCTCTTCAGTCTGATTCTCACCCCTTCCTCCTGCCCAGTATCTGCTAGTCTGACTCTGAGAAGAAAGGAGGCCACTGAGCTCCCAAACCTTTGTTGCTCCCCAACTTTCCACCATGCTCAATACCTGCTCTCCCTGGGGTTTGTCATCTCTCTGCCAAGCTGTGCTTTTAACTCTTTGTAACACAGGCCATCTCAAATCCATTCTGAAAGAAGATTAGAGGGAACTGGAGAGATGGCTCTTAAGTTTAGAGCACTTGTTGCTCTTGCAAGGGACCCTGGTTTGACTCCAAGTACCCACATAGTATCTCACAACCGCCTGTAATTCCAGTTCCAGGGAATCCAATGCCCTCTTTGAGCTTCCATGGGCAACACACACACACACACACACACACACACAGAGTGAACATGCAGACAAAACACTTATATATATAAAATAAATATTTTTTAAAGGAAGGAGGGTTGGATGTGCTTTTATTAGTAATGTAATCACTGTCTCAATAATTATTTCCCGAGACCTTCTAGCACGGTGTGCCCAGCGCTGTGTTAGAGGCTGGAAAAATACAAACGACAACGGAAACAGCTCCTATTGTGGGGTATATGTTGGGCAGATGCTAAGACGTAAATTCATGGCTGGGGATGCTACTCAGTGGCAGAGCACTTGCCTAGCATGCTCAAGGACCTGGGTTCCATCCCCAGTGCTATTTTAAAAAAGTATAAACATTATACACATGTGCGCAAACAGAAAAACACACACACAGGCATATATGTAGTAAGTGCATTGACAGAAGAGAAAATAATAGAGGAGGCCTCTTCTAGCTTTGCACGGAAGTCATGGAGACAGGAACATGTGGTGAGCAGTGCTAAGGATGCTGACACCCACTGCAATCTATAAATGCCCCCTTAAGCTCTGCCTTAAGCCACATCCCACCAATTTCAATATGAAGCACATTCACTGTCATTCAGCCCTAAACAGTCAATAATTTCTGTTGATTTCCTTTTAAGCCCACAGAGAGTGCAGAAGTCAAGTTCTCCAGTTCAAAACATGTGGGAGCTTTTGTTAGCTCTCTTCCTGTGGCTGATTCCTAATCTCATTGCTTTGTGATCTGAACACATGTTCTGTGCTGTGGCAATTCCCTGGAATGTTTTTAAGACATCCCTTGTGACCTAGTAAGTGTTTACACTGGGCTGGTCTAATTGTCTAATTGAAAGAAAACACACCGCATTTTGGTATGTCAATGCCATTAAAAGGATTATGGAAAAGATCATGAGACTTGAGATATGGAGAAGTTGCCCAGAAGAGCATTACAAGCTGAGGGAAGAGATACATGAAGGCCTTGGGCAGTTTGGAGGCATTGAGAGCCTATAGCTGGTATCAAGGCTGTCGCTGGAGAGAGTGAGCAGGCAGGCAGTGATGGGCGAGGTAGGAAGAAGACAGAGCATAAATAAATGAATTTTTATTTAATATTCATAAATAAATGAACAAATTAACATAAATGAACAACAGCCAAACAGTTTTTCCAGACCCAACCATCACTATCCCCCCTAAAGCCTGCTGCTGTTCATCCAGAACTGAGAGTTGGGAGTTTGGGGGGGTCAGAAGAGCAACTCCTAAGGCCAGCACGTCTTTAGACCCTTGATTGCTAGTAGTGGGGAGCCGGTTGCTTTTCTGCTTTCCCTCAGCCCAGGGTCCTGAGGGTAATACCAACCTTTCACAGAGAGGCTGAGCTGCGGTAGGGCTGTGGGAGACAGACATTACAGGTGCATAGAACTGTCAGCGCCCAACTAGGTCCGGCTTGCAGGTTGAACGCAGAAGTGAACTGTTCCAACTGCAGTGCACGGGGGCGGGGCGGTGGGCACTGTTAGGTTAGATGACCAGGGTCAGCTAAGACTTTGGATGACTCCGTTTCTGCACCAGTAAAAATGGGCACAATAACTCGACCCACCGCCTGTTAGATGAGACAATAACTCACTTTAAGCACCTGGCCCGGAGCCTGGCACACGAGCGAGCGCTCAATAAGCGTGAGTGTTATATGGTGCTGGTATCTAGCCCCCGTCCCCCAACCCCACCGCCTCCCGCCCTCGCCTCCAGCTCCATCCTATTACCATTACTGGGAAAATGGTAGCCAGGACCAGGACAGCTCAGGAGGTGGCCGCTGGCCAAGGGCCGGAGCGGACCCGGTCTGCCCTCCCCTCCTCGCGCTCCAGTGTTCTGGCTCGGCCAAGGGCAGCGCCAAGGGCGACCGCGGAGGGCTCAACTGCCCAGGACAGGCGCAGCGCCACCCCCATCCAGCCCTGCGCGGACGCTCCGGACCATCCAACTTCATTTCCACTTCAATTTTATCAGCGGCTGGGGAGCCAGGCTGGAGATAGGAGACCGGCCCTGACACGAATTAGCCCGCAGATTGCCCGATACAGCCCGGCCCGGCTCCCGCGCGCACGCCGCCCTCGCCTCTCCTTTGTGTCCGCTTGGCCTCACAGCCTTGGATTCCCGCGGCGCCCGCCCAGCAGCCGAGATATTTTGCTTCGGGCGTCTCCACCAAACTGAGACCGGCGTGCTCCCTGGGCTCGCAACCCAGCAAGGGTGGCTAGGGGGTGTGGGGTGGAATGGAGGGGCAGGTCACCTGGCATCGGTGCTGTGTCACCGCAGTGCTTCTGGTTACCCGGGCACCGCAGTGCTTCTGGTTACCCGGGGACAGCGTCAGGGAGAAGCTGCTACCACTGGGGAGAATATCGGAGGAGAAGTCTAACTCGACTTTTACAGGCCATCCTTCTTAATCCTCCCAAGAACCTTGGGAAATGAGATAGAGAAGGGAACTGTAGAGACACGAGCTGCCCAAAGTCACGCTGTGCCACAGCCTAGTACCTAGGCTCTTAGTGATCAGTGGGGGGGGGGGCGGGGGGAGGGAGTGTTCCAGGATCTGAACTCTGTCCACTCCCCAGAACCTTGGTGGAGGGGATAGTTGAGAGTGTTTAGCAATTGGAGTTTAGCAATGATTATTCCTTAAATGTATTGCAACAGTCAAGGCAGGTATAGTGAGGGCAATGGAGGAGGCCTTAGGGCCTCAAAAGAGGGAATCACTTCTCCCACATGGATTCCTCCACAACACCTCCCTCAGTCCTCCCCACTTGCCCTTGCATCTGCACCCTCTCTCCAGGATTGATCCAAAGAAAGAGTCCTTTATCTGTTCCTGCTAGACTAGCTAGACTGATGGCAGAGGCCCAGGACCCCTGGCTGAGATGCTGGGGATGGGGGTGAGAGAGTGTGCCCAGGCCCTCCCCAGAGGCCCTAGTGGGAACAGTAGCCTGTTTGCTTCCCTACCTCTATTTCTTGGGTGCTGCTGGGGGAAAATTTATGTCCCTCTCAGGTTTGGGAACCAATCCCACACTAAAAAGAAAGAAGAAAGAGAAAAAGAAATGATTTTAATTTTTTTTTAGGTCCAGAAATGAAGCAGAAGTGAGTAAATTTTAATGAAACGGTGCAAAAATGACATCATTTACTCAGAAATCATTAATTTGTCAGCATTAATATTTCAGCTACAACATTGCCTGTCATTTTGTGCCTGCAATGACTGATAAATCTATAAAAGCGTGCTGCTAATTTACTGAATATTTATGTGCAGTGTCATTGGCAGAGTAAGAATGGAATTTATTTCATGCCGAGTTCTGCGGGAGAACATTCCCCACAAACCTTCATCCTGGTGAGTGGGGGAGAACAGGAGGAGACTCCAAACTTCCTGGAAAACTGATGACAGGGTCTCAGGCTTGTCCCCAGCCCCAGAGCCCACAGGAGGGACCACCCCCCTTTGGTTCCTGTGGCTACTTTTAGAATATTCCACCTTCCTCCCGCCAATCTCAACAAAGGTTCCCACCCCCAGGAGGAGTCCTGAGTTCTGCCTCCCTCACTCTACCATCAGGAGGGCGGAAAGCCGGTGAGCTCCAGGTTCCAGGCAGCCACAGGGAAAGAAGATCTAGGAAGAGATGGGGATGCTCCGGGAATGGTCCAAAGGACCCCACCTGGACCACAGGACACTCCCAGTCACTGCTCCCAATGCCTCGGAGAGGTCTAGTAGGAAGGGATGCAGAGAGCTTTGGCTGATGTCTCTGTCACACTTCTTGGTGTCTCTTTTGCCCTAGCAGCTAGCTGGGGCGGGGGGGGGGGGGACGACGACGATAGGGGTACAAGGGTATCGTCTTTGAAATGCCGCCACTTTACAGAAAGCAAAGTCAAGGATCTGCGATAGGTACCAGCTGCCTATCGAGCCCTCTTCCCCATCCCCCAAGCCCAACAAAAGACAAACCAGCAGCCTTGGAGTTTTGCACAATTTTGCTCAATTTCCTGCCTGAATGGCATGGGTCTGACCCTCTGCAGGTGCTCAGGAAATGTTCTTGGAATCAATAAAGGATGCTAAATCTCCCACCTCTGAAAGTTCTGTGTCCTCCCTTCTTGCCCCCCCCCCCCCTCGTAGCTGCCTCGATGGCCTAGTCTGCCATCAACTTTCTTTCTCTTCCATTCTGCCCTGGTGATCCTCCATGATGCTTACTTGAACCATGGCAGTAACATGCCACTTTTTGACTCAGTTTCTCTCTTCTGACATAGGCCAGAGCTGCTCAGGGTTTTTAATGGGCTTTACTGGGAAGCCACTCCCTGGATCAAAATCTCCAGAGACCCTTTGAGGTCATCAGCCACCCTCACCCT
The DNA here is from genome assembly GCF_982192425.1 of Myodes glareolus. Lineage (NCBI taxonomy): Eukaryota > Metazoa > Chordata > Mammalia > Rodentia > Cricetidae > Myodes > Myodes glareolus. The sequence continues at coordinate 38,027,782 of NC_142034.1, forward strand.
GTCTCTCACAGAGCACCCCCCCATTGTTTAACATACATATCCATCTCCGAGCCTCTGGTCTCCCATCCACCTGGCACTTCCCACCATCTATGCTACATAATGAAATCCCCTCTGTCCTTTCAACTGATCGGAAATCATTACATCGAACTTCCCCACCCCTTTTCCTTGGCAGGCCACTTGTCAGGGAGTTACCATTCTTCCATCCAGTGCTTGGTAGGAAAACCTGACAACAGGAGGAAAGCAGGGGTACCCATGTCCTTCATCCTTGGGAACATCCTAGCTAGGGATCAGCACCGCGTGGCTACACCATCCTATCTATGAAATGGTCTGGTGCAGTTCTGTCCAAGCCCCCATTCCGAGTCTGTCCTGTGCATCTCTTGGATGACTGTGCTGGCCATATGGGGAATGCCCAATAAATACCCACTGAATGACAGACCTTGAATGGTCTGCTGCATGCCAGGGTTATAGGTCTATAATAGACTTTTGGGGATCACACAGGTACTGCTGGGGGAGGGGGCTGCTCTTCCACCTACATGGGCTGGACTGACCCATCCATGGTATCTATCTGAAGAAGGAGAGGCCAAGAGGCTGAACGGCTTTAACCTCACACCCAGGTTCTCATCTCTAAGCCCTGTGCTCTCCCACTGCACCCCAAAGCTTTCTTTGGCTACGTAAACTCCAAGTCCTCAGTAGTCTGCAAGGACCTGTGGGATTGAGATCTTGAGTCCCTCTAAAATTCAATGTCCCCACATCAGAACTGCGTGACTTCTGACACTCTGAGTTATTCTCCCTGAATCCTAGAGGTTGAACCTAAATCTTACCGCATGCTAAGCAGGTGCTCTACCACAGCGATATGTTCCTAACCCTTTTAAAATTCATTTTCAAATTTTGAGATAGGGTTAACATTAAGTTGCCCAGGTTAGCCTTGAACTCCCTATATGGTCCTAGTTGGCCTGGAATTTGCTATCCTCCTGCCTCAGCCTCCGGGGTAGCTGGAATTATAGGCCTGGGCCACCTCCATTCCCTCTTCTTGACTCTTTGACTTGCTGGCCCCTCACCATCCAGGTTTCCATGCCACTGTCACCTTCTCTTCTGAGGTGCCTTTCTTTGTTCTCCACAGCGTAAATAGAAGTATTTTGCGTCCCACGCACATCACCTCTTGTGGCTTTGTACAACGTTGGCCTGGTTCTTGCCTGAGCCCTACGTGAGGGTGGAGTTACCACTGCCCCGCTTGCCCGATCAGGCCTTTGGGACAGCACAGGCTCAGAGAGGCTGTAGGTCGGATGGACCTGGACTTTGCAGTGCTGCCTAAGAATTGGAAAGCAAAACTAGCGATTCTCCATCTTCCAGAAGGACATGGAGGTCCTACGGTTGGTGAGTGGTGAGGAGGTGCAGGTTGTTGGAGGCACCAAGAACTGAAGGAGCAGTGGACTTCCAGGAGCCAAATCCAAGAGAGGCCCAGCTGGAAGTCACTGCCCATCCTTGCCCTCCGCTCCCACCCCGCCACCGCGGCCTCACACTCATTTCCTTCCCCCAGCCAGTCTCATTTACTTTCCCTAAAAGCCGCTGGAGGAGCCAATATGTACGTGATGAATATTTCATCTCCTGCGTGTGGGTTGGCGGGAGAGCTGTGATCACCCGGGGAGGGAGCACTGCCCAGCCGTGCCTGGGAAGGAGGGGCTGAGAAGGTCGCTGACAATCTCATCCGAGAAGGCAGGCGCCTGCACTCATCCTGCTCCTGCTGACCACGCTATGGGAGACTTGGACTTGGAGGGGGTCAGGCACCAATACTTCCTGCTCCCTGGGACCCCTAACCTTTCCCTGGGTTCCAGCTGCAGCCAGGGGAGGACTCTGCTGCCTTAGGATCAGGGGCTCCAGCTGTGCACACCAAAGATTCTTCTGGCACAGGTGTAAGTGTATCTTCATTCTCATCTGTAGAGGCTTCCAACTAGGAATCCTGTGAGCTGTCACCCCAGGGGCTAAGGCGGGGGTTCAGAGGGAGGAAAGGTGAGGGGGTGCCGATTCTTCATGCCCATCCTTAGTGCCTCCGTTTTGATCTGTCCCCAGGACCATGGCCAAACAATTGCTCACAGTTCTGGAGTCTGAGCATACCAGCTGCCACACCTCGGCTCCTTCTCTAGCAGTATTTGAACCTCGCTAAGGCCCGGCTTCCCTACCTGGAAATGATATGGGTCACACTACCTATTAAGGTCATTCTGAGGGGACATCAGGGTGCCTAGCAGGCCAGGTGGCCAGGACCTCTGAGTGTCACCACTACACACACCCTCCTGCCCCATTACAAACATCACCATCATCATCACCACAGGCTACTACCACAGTTCATTTACCATCCACCTCAGGTTAGACAACGAAGTTACTTCCTCTATCCTACACCTTGCAGCTCCGCTCCCTGATGAATCAGGTGGAAGGGAAGGGTCTCGCTTCCTGGGCCTCAGCCCGAACAAAATGACCCCTCTTCCGGTCCCTACACCCCCAGCCCCTGGCCTTCTGCAGCCAGATCCCGCCCTTCCCCCACTGGCCAGGAGCAATCCCCTCTTTCGTCTCCACCCACCACATTACCCTCTGAATACTCTCATTATACCATTACTAATTAGGGCTGCTCAGCAAATTGGCGGCTGCATTAGAGGGAGACAGTGTGCAGGAGCATATGGCATAATATCGTATTAATGAACACTCTAAATTCAAACCCGGGTCAGCTGCTCGCTTCTTGCCAGTGTCACCCACACTGCAGGGAAGGAGGGGGCGGAAAAAGCAGTCAACCTTTCCCTGGCTTTCCTTGCCTGTCTCCTAACGCGCATGCACACACGGTCCCCACTGTGGACTGGGTAGGCCTGGCAGTAGAGAGGGTGGTAATTTCTGGCAAGTGGGAAGAGAAACTGGACCTAGTTTGGGCCCCAGGAGGGCCTCCCCTCGCTATAGAAAGTGGGTACATATAATTAGAACTCATAATAATAACCCAGGGCCTGTGGTCAAGCTAGATTATCTTGATGGTTCCCAGTGCACCTGTGAAGGGAACGCGGCACAAAGGCCATGTGAGGCTCCTGCGAGTCAGGGTGCTTTCTCAGGGTCATGGTGGCCAAGCTGGAGCCCTGAAGCCTAGCCTCAGCCACCCCATGAGTGAAGAGTGGTGTTGACAATGATTACAGCATACCAGGAGTGGCGACAGCCCTTCCTTCCTTTCCCATGATGCACAGAGAACTTGCAGTTCTATGTGTTGTGTCCTGGGGGAGGAGGTGTGTGAGGCACTGAGACCACACTGGGATCGTTCCGTGGAGCCTCTGAGTAGAGGTACACCCCAAGTGAGGTTCCTATGAAGAACAGAGAGAGTTGAGGCAAAGATGGTATCTGACTCCTTCCCCCGAGGTCAGGCAGAGCTGTGACCTCCAACGTCTGGATGCCCAGGACTGTACCTCTCTGAGGTGTTCTAATTGCTGGTTCTGAGAAAGGAGGGGGTGTTCCTGGGAGGGCCTCCCCTCCCATCTGTCTTACTTCTGAAGGCTGGTGTCAGTGACCTTCTGTCAGGAGAACTGCTCCTCCTGACATCAAGGCTGAGAGCTGGGTGCTCCCTGCCGGCCAAGTCTAAAGAATGAGGGAGTGGTCCTCTCTAGGCCTACATCTCTGTCCAGCCTCCTCTCTGCCCCGCACAAAGCAACCCTCAACATGCCTTCCCAGGACACCTTCCCCGACTTACTAGAGTCCTTGGTGTCTGAACATCCTGAAGACCAGGTCTGTCTATCACAGAAGAGAAGGGTGGAAAAGCTTGGACACATTTCTCCCAACCAAAACCCAAGCAGAACTCCCTCACCCTGTGTGCATAGCCCCACCCCAGTCTCTGGGAGCTGAACATCCAAGATGAGGAATCTTTGAGGTAACTCAAGTGTGTGTGTTGTGGGATACTCTGCAATAATAAGTCTGGAGGTGGAATGGGGTTCCAGATGAGCCATGGGGTAAGCTCCCTACAAGCCCTTCCCTAGCTTCATCTTCAAGAATTCAGCACCTTCACCACCCCCACCCCACTCAAGGGGTCCTGAAGATCTGTTGGTGGGGCTATTAGGACAGTGTTGAGCTGCTCCCTGCCAGAGCGCAGCCATCTCCAGCATGGCTCTCTCTCAGGTCTGAGAGACATGAAGTTGTGGTCCACGTTTGCAAGGAAGGGTGATACAAATGGCTTGTGGGTAGGGATAAGAGCGGAGGCAGGAGGCAAGGCAGAGACTTCCTCAGCAGGTGCTGATCTGTCATTGGAGGGCGAACCAGAGATTTTATCTCCACCCTCTCTACCTTGTGGTCTGCAGAATGGGTATATTTGTGTTACCTTAGTCAGGATTGCGGGGTACTTTTATGAAAGACCCGCTGGCGGGACATCTATCCATGATTTCTGCTCCCCAAGTCTGCTCCACGGTTTGAAGTCCTTTCCTTGTACAGAGCTCCCTACTGGAGTCTCTGAGGCAACAAAAGAGATTGGACTGGGGTGAGGGAGGCAGGGTAGCGGGTGAAATTGGAGGACCTAGCTGAGATGTCCTAGCCTACCTAGACCTCGCTGGGTCGGGTGGAGGATCCTGAATGCGGAACTCCAGCTGACTGGCTCCTGAACCCTTTGCCACCGCTCACCCTGCAGTCATAGGATCATTTTCCTTTGTCCCCAGAACCTTGCCTTGCTTCCCGCAGGTCTCCCAGCAGGGAAGCCCAGGAGAAGTAAATAACTGTCGCCCCTCCCAGCAGGACCAGCAGGGTAGAATGTGGGGTGACATCAAACCCTGGATGCCAATTACTTTGTCTGCCCCTACCAAGCCAACCTACCCCCCCTACTTCCCTCAGCAGGGGCTCCCACCTCCTCAGAGGGCAGTAAACAGGCCAGAGAGGTGTTGGCTGAGCCCTGGAGTTTAGAGGTAGCCTGTCCAGACTTGCCTATAGGGTAGATGCCCATCCCTGTAGCGCGATTTCTAATGGGTCTTAATAATAAAACCCAGAGTCAGATATTGAGGGTGAAAGCTGAAAGATCAGAGAAGCAGAACAGCCAGCCACTAGTTCTTACCTCTACTGAATCATCTGACTGATTGAATGCCTTGAGCTCCTGTCCCCTCCACTTTATTTTCCTCTCTCTACCCAGTCATATCCCTTCCTGTCTCCACCTTCATACTGCTGGGATTAAAGGCGTGTGACTCCCAAGTACTGGAATTAAGGGTGTGAGCCATCACTTCCTGACTCTGTTTCTCTTTTAGACTGGATCAGTCTAAGTAGCCCAGAGTGGCCTTGAACTCACAAAGATCCACCTGCCTGGCCTCTGTGGCTAACTAGTGATTTAGCTCCACCTTCTGATCTTCAGGCAAGCTTTATTTGTTAGATTACAAACAAAATATCACCACATTTCCCCCACTCCCTCTCCTGGAGGTGGTGAAGTAATACAGCATTGTCATGAGACTGGGGGAGGTGCGTGCATGCGTGCGTGCATGTGTAAGGGAGAGAGAGAGAGAGAGAGAGAGAGAGAGAGAGAGAGAGAGAGAGAGAGAGAGAGAGAGAGAGAACCAACACTGTTTGGAGGCCTGATGTGGCTGAGTTAGCAGGGAGCTGAGCCTGGAACTCAGAGAAGGTAAATTGCTCAGGTGGCAAAGCCAGCATAGTAGCGCTCCAAGTCTGGTCACATGCCTTTTCCACATGTGACCCCCTGTGGCTAGAACTCAGTTTAAGGATACACTGATCCCAGAACCCTAAACTTTTTGTACATACATCATCTCACTGACTCTAAGTCAAGGGCAAGAATGCGACCAGCTGCATAATTTGGACCTCCCAATGCAAAACAAAAGTTCAGGGACCTTAGTTTAGAAAGTATTAAGAAGAGTGTTAAAGCATTCTCAACCTTCTAAACCCAGGACCCTGTGCACAGATGGCCTATGAATCCAATCCTGGTCATGGGGTCATGTCTGCTTCCTCTACAGCCAAAGAACCTCACACATTCTAGAAGTCTTCCTGTATGGAGTCAGGATGCCACAATCACAGCTATCCGCTCTGTAACCCGTTCTAGAAGCAGTCAGTGCTTTTCCAGTTTGGAGAAGGAAAACCAGCTTAGCATCTTGTGCACAGGCTGCCCCAGCATCAGTTGGGAGCTGGCAGGGATCAGATTGGATATGGCTTTTTTTTTCTTTAAAGTTGTTTGCAGGGGCAGTGAACACAGGCTCTGGCAAACAAGGGAGGAACTGCCCAGAGGATCTGTAATCTGTGATATATGTTCTCTCTCTCTCTCTCTCTCTCTCTCTCTCTCTCTCTCTCTCTCTCTCTGTCTCTCTCTCTCTTTCTTCCTTCCTCTATTTTTTTTTTTATTTTGAGACTGGGTCTTACTTTGTAGTCCATGTTGACCTCAAACTCACTACATTTGAGACTGTCCTCCCTCCTGCCTCAGCCTTCCGAGGGATGGAATGACAGGCATGAGCCCCATGCCCAGCTAGCTAGCTCTGTGGGTCAGAACAAAACAGGAATCAGGCTTTCCTGGGTGCTGCATTTGCTCAGTGTTTCCAGGAAGAAGCCTATTGCTTCTCACTCTAGTGCCTGTGTGGGAACTCATGTGGTGAGTGTTTCCCCTGCTCACAGCCAAACCTCTGTGTTCAGTCAGAGCCCAAGCACATGGTGGGAAAGTTTACCAACCTCACACCAGCACTGCCCCCGTGAGTGCCCTGGCCTCCATGATGGAGGGCATGTTCCTATCCTCAGGCATCTGCATTGGAATTCAGGCCCTTGCCAGCCTGTTACCTGCTCGCTAACTATAAACTATCTGATTTATATTCATTAACCAGTACTAGACAGCAGCAGGCATAGCAAACTTCGGTGGGGGACATGCCTCCATCGACAGGCCGACTGCATTCAGTTAATTAAGGGGCTGTAATTGTTGTCCAGGACAAGGGTCCCCAGGGCACAGGCTTTGTAAATAACTACCCTCCGCTGCCCCCAGTCCTCACCCCGCCCTCTCTGCCCATTCTCCTCATTCCCAGATCTTAGAAACCAGTAAAGGAGCTGACGCTATATATAGTCTATGGGAAGTGGCAGTGAAGGCCTAGGATGTGGCAATGCTGTGGGTGATGCCTGTCCCGAGGTGGGATGGAGAGAGTCAGGGCAAGGAACCTGGGAGGGCTGCCCCATGTGTACATTGGTGCATACATGTGCTCACGTGTGCACTGGTACAGTCACACAGATGCCTCTCCAGGCGAGGTGGCTCATGCCACTTGCTCCTAGCCTGCTTGCAAGTCCATACCCTGAGTGCAGCCTAGTCAGGTGGGGGTCAGGCAGAGAACTAAGGGGAGTCATCTCACCAACTCAAAAACCAGAAGAACACAGTTTTATGAGCCTCTGATAAAGGACCAGGCACAGTGATGCACACCTGTAATCCCAGTCTTCTGGGAGGACAAGAAGTTTAAGGCTAGGCTCAGCAACTCAGTGAGACCTCCATCTCAAATTTTAAAAATTAAAATAAAAAGAGACAGTGAGGATGTTACTGACTTAGTGATAAAGCTCTTATCGAATGGATTCAAGATCATGAGCTCAGTCTTCAGCACTTTTGATCAAAGATGGGGGCGTGGAAAGAATGAAGAGGTGGTGTAATAAGGAAGGGTCTTCCTTTCTGGAATTCTTGGTCTACGGGGTAACTTCTAGTCCTTTAGGGTAGGTGCTTCACCTGAAAACTCCTGATCAGTTTAGGGGTGGGGGCAGGGTGTGGTCTGGAAAGCCTGTTGAGGGGGGGTCTACCCATAGAAAACAATAGCAAACAGATGTCACACAAGGTAGCAATGATCCCCAAGAAAGCCACCGACCCCTTCCTGAGAGAGCCAGGTGGGGTTGCAGGCCAGTGCTGTGACCCAAGAGCAAATGAGCAGGACTGGAGCCCGCATATATTTGTCCAAGTGTCTATTGTGTGTTGGGGACAGAATAACAAATAGGATTGGTGGCAGGGGTATGGAGGTAGCTCAAAGGTAGAACACTTGCCTTGAATGCGCAAGGCTTTGGATTGGACTCCCCAGCACCAAATAAAAAAGAAAGAAAAGAAATTACTCTGGTCCTTGCTTGTCTCTCAGAAAAGAGTGTGTGTTTGAATGTATGTGTACATGTGTGTGTGCATGTGTGTGGGCATGTGTGAGTCATAGCTGTGCACACAGCGACCTCGTGACACATGCATGTTCTCCAAGTATCTGTTGAATGATTTTTACATTTCAAACTCTCCCTGGGGCATAAAATAAAGCAGCAAACATGACAGAAAGGGTTTCTGGCCTCACGGAATTCATAGATACCAGTGTGTATGTGTGGCTGTGGGCATATGTACATGGTGCATGTCTGTGCCCTGTGTCCACACATGTGTGAGTGTCCACACCTGGAGGGCATTCCTCCATCCTGCCCAGGGTGGAGAGAGGCATGGAAAGAGGAATGATTCCCCTCTTGGAGCTGGTAACTGGTACACTCCCCACCCTAACCTCTTGCTGCAGGAACAGGGAGCCTTTTCAGCCTAAAAAGGCATCAGCTGCTCTTGAGTTCCTGAATAATCACCCTCTGCTTCACCTCGCTTGCAAGGCTGGAATCGTCTGTGCCGGCCCTCCAGCTCCCATCCCACTCCACTCCAGGCAGCTACAACCCTCCAAGTGGCTTTTGACAAGATGCTCCGAAGTGGGTATTTCACTTGAATCTATCTGATTGAGTCTAGCAAAGGAGAGAAAATAAGTTTCTCCATCCTTCCCCCAGCCTTCCACCCCCATCCCCACCTATCAGCCCTTATCTGAAAGAAAAATTAGAGCATTATTAGGAGTTTCATTAGGGGTGAGCAGGTGGGGAATGAAATTACATCTCGGCTCCTTCTCAGCCCCTGTAAGTATTAAGTGGTTTGATCAATGGTGTTCACACAATTAATTCTGCCTGATTGCAGAGAGTGGCTTTATCGACAGTTAGGTTTCCCCAACTTTGTCTAGCATCTAAACGTGCCTTCAGGAAGCACGGGGAGGACTGAGGGCAGTGGTAGAGCCCTTTGCTGAATGCCACATTCGGCTCACATGTCATTGGGGAAATGCAGGTATCATGGCAAGATTAAATGGGTGGTTCCAAACTAGAGGAGGCAAGGCAGTCCACCTTCCGACTCCTGTTTGTCCACGTGACCAGCATTCCCACAGAGCAGAACTAGTTCCTTAGGGTGGTCAGGCAGCAGTCTCTCCTCAGGCCTGGCTTGTGCCCTGTCCCAGGTGTCTCCAAGTCGCTCATTCAAACCCCAGCTGCCTTTATGGAACTCACAGACTCCAACTGGGTCTTTTGAGGGTGTGGAAGGCTTCTGGGCACAGTGCTTTGTGGAATTATACTCTTTGTTTTAGATTCAGACTAGCCCTAAACTCACTCTACAGCCAAAGATGACATTGAAACTCAACTCCTTCCCTCTCTCCCTCCCTCCCTCTCTCTACCACTGAACTACATCACCATATTCCCAAAACTTTTAATCTGTTTCTGTAGCTGTTTTTTCCCCCCAGACAGGGTTTCTCTGTATAGCTCTGGCTGTCCTGGAACTTATTCTGTAGACAAGGCTGTCCTTGAATACACAAAGATCCACTTGCCTCTCTGCCCAAGTGCTAGGATTAAAGGCTTTTTTGTTTTGTTGTGTTATGTTTTGAGACAAATAGCCTCAAATTCATTATGTCAAAACTTTCTGTTGTTTTGTTTTAAGACAGGTTCTCTCTGTTATGTAGCTCTGGCTGGCCTGGGAACTCCTTATGCAGACCAGGCTGGCTTTGAACTCCCAGATACCCACCTGCGTCTGCCTCCCTAGTGCTAAAGGCAGGTGACACTACACAGGACTCAAAGCTTTTGTCTTAAAGACAAGGTCTCCTGTAGCCAAGGCTAGCCTTGAACTCCTGATTCTCCTGCCTCTCTCTCCTGCCAAGTGCAGGCTTGTGCTACCAGACTGTTAAAAGGCTGTTTATGTTTGGGGTTTGTGAAGCTTGAGATTGAACCCCAGGGCCTTGCTTGTGCTAAGGAAGTACCTTGCCAAGAGACCACACCCCCATCCTGACCTTGAACTTCTGACCCTCCTGCTTCCACCTCCAGTACTGGAATTACAGACTTTCTATTCAACTCTTGGGAAGTAGTAGAGGGGTGAGGTGTCTTAGACTATAGATACCCTCAAGATGCCCGGAAGGGAAGGCAGGGCAGAAGGAGGGGAGGTGGGTGAAGCTGGGGAATGGGACGTAAGGTTTCAGTTTATTCTTTGAGCCTCACCAAGGGGCATGAACCACTCGAGGAAACTTTAAAGCTGGACAAAATGAGTGCTTTTTAATGACAAAGCAAGATTTGGAGGTTCCACACCAGGAAGTGGTGGCACTTCTGAGAGAAAGGGCTTGAGAGCATTGGCCTTCCTCCTGTTGCTGGGCTCCCTCTCTTGCCCTGGAGCCTCCTCCGCCTTGAGGGGAGCCTGTCTCCACTGCCACACTCTGCTGTACTACTCTTACCAGTGTTCAGGAGACACCCCTCTTCTCCCCTTCCCTCCCCCCCCCCCCCCCCCCGCCACCTCCACCTGTATCTCCCAGGCATTCCCAGCAGCCCCTGCCAGTTCAGACAGCGACTGCAGACCTTACCGCCAATCCCAGAAGTGCAGCTTCCCCCAACCCCAGGAAAGAAAAGGACTCTAAACTTTGTCACACCCCAAATGTGCGCTAAGAGAGGAGAGGCCCGCAGGTTGGGTTCTTGCTGACTCTGACTATTCCTGGGCCAAGAAGACTTCCTTCGTCTAAAAAGAGGGAAATGAAATGATTATTGCACCTCCTTCTCTCCCATGCAAACCTTTATTTCCAGACTCCAGTCCAACCACCATAATAACCAACAACAAAGTGAGCTTTGTTGTCTGTGAACTTCCTTTGTTTATCTGGTAGACTATTGTGTAGCTACCAACACTGTAGCAATGTAGGGACATGGTTGTAATAATTGTTAAAGGAAAAATCAGGATAAAAACTATACAAATCCAGTGTGGACTGTGTGCGTGTGCCTGTATGTGTGTCTGACCTGCGCTGAGTAGAATCTAAAAATCACCTTGTTAACTTCTAACCACAGCCCTGTGGAGTGAAAACGCTTCTAGTCTTTGCTTAGAGAGGAAGAGCACTTAGGTAACTTCCTCAAGGCCACCCAGCCGATGTGTGGGAAAGCCAGAATTCTGTTCAGCACTGCCGCTCCAATACCTGGGCTTTTAACTGTTGCTTTAGCTGTTTTCATCTTTTGTTTTTGCTGTACTAGAGATTGAATGTAGGGATTCACATTTCTAGGCAAGCACTCTACTGCTGAGCTCTATCCCTGGTGTGTGTGTGTGTGTGTGTGTGTGTGTGTGTGCATATATGCATGCGTGAGTATACGGATGAAGTTAAATCTTGGGTGTCATTCTTTAGGACTCATCCATCTTGCCTTTTGCTTATCTATTTTTTAAATATGTATTTACTGATTTTAGGTGAGACATGCCCACGTGTGGAGGTCAGTTCTCTCCATCTACCATGTGGCTCCCTAAGATCCGCACCAGGCCCTCAGGCTTGGCAGTGGCTCTACACACTGAACTGTTTGCCAGCCCCCATTTTGTTCTTTGAAACAGTGTCTCTCCCTGAGAACTGGGACCTGTCGCCTAGGCTAGGTTGCACTGGCTCATTTTTCTTTTTTATTTGACTTGGGGTCTTCCTAAATTGCCCAAGATGGCCTTGAACATGAGGTCATCCTCCCTTAGCCTCCCGAGGAGCTGGGATTCTAAGCACATACTGTCAGGCCCAGCTTATATACTGTCCTATAACAGAGAGTCAAGACAGATCCAGCAGAGACTCAGAAACATCAGAGCCCAGAGAAACGGTGGAAAAGTTACTGGCTTCCCTCTGCCTGTTTACTCAAGTGGAAAGTGGGGGGGGGTGGGAGGGTCATTTTGAGCAGGTGCCTTGCATTTAAGAAAAATGCATGGAATTACGTTCCTACAAAGCCAGGAAAGCTGAACCAAAGCAGCATTGGGGCTTGAAATGAGATTTTATGTTTTCCTTTTCTGGGCACAAGGCCATCAATGGTGCCATGTGCCAGGCTGCTGAAGGCCACTTGTTTGTTAGGGACATCAGGGGTTAGTAGCTGTCTGCCTATGCTGGCCAGCCTGGCCCTGCCCTGGTGAATGCCAGCTGCTTGTGGTCCCTCTGAGGGCTGAGGCTCTCAAAACCACCATGTGGGCATCTCTTTAGCTCCTTGCCACTCTAGATGTGGCCCCTAGATGCTAGTCATAGCAACTGGGGGCAGTCAGGAGAGCCAAGGGTCCTGCACACCCAGCAAGCATGTATGGAGTCTAGCAGAGGAAGGATCAGCTCCCAAGGTTTTTCTGTCCCTGTTTTTGGTCCCCTGAGTCTGAACAGCACAGGGACCCTGCAAGTTGAGGCTTGCCATGTGTGGTGGGCACAAGAAGCAGGGAGGCAGAAGCCCTACCTGGTCCTCTTGAGCAGCCTGAAAGCCACAGCCAGAGCGGGTGGAGGCAGGGAAGTTTGTCTTTGTCAGCAGGTCGTTCTGGAAAGAGTGTTAAGGTGTCCCTGGCTTCCTTCCCTCCCACGTGGGGACCAAGTGTGAGAACGCTGAGGGCAGAATGGCAGGGCAGGTGGCCAAGGGCATCAGGTTCACCTTCCCTGGAGGAAGAAGTCCCGCCTCTGCCTTGCCAGCCTCACTCTCCCAGAGCCAGGAGCTGTTCCTCTCCAGATCGGGTCCTCCATCTTTCCATCTCAGGAGGCTTCGTACTTCTGCGGAGGCGCCTGCTCCTCCTGGGCCTTCTCCTGGCCACCTGGTCCTTAGGACCAGCCCCTCCACAGTCAGATCCAGCCTTCTGGCCCTCTGGGGCTCCCAGCACACCATCTCCTCCAGAAGACACCTGCTCAGTGTTTCTCCCAGTGTAGCTGCCTGGAGAACAGATTCAGGCTGTGGGCATCGTGGTGGCCAAGAGCTCTGCCCGTGTTCTCCAGCCTTGGCTCCTGAGAACTCTGAAGCATCTGGTGCTAAGTTCTGCCACACTTCCATCAGCCAGGGAGCCTGTAAGAGACTGACGCCTGGGGCCCAGGACAGAAGAGCCAAGGCAGCGCTTCCTGCTGAGAACAGGAGACATTAGTTGTGTTTTTTCTCTTGAAAACAAGTTCTCATGTAGTCTAGGCTGACCTCAGACTCAGTACAGCCAATGATACGTAGTGAACTGCTGGTTCTCCCGTCTCTACCTCCTGATGGAGATTATTATAGGCATGCCCTGTAATGCCTGGTTTATGTGGTGCTGAGGGTCAAACTCAGGGTTTCAGACAAGCCAGAGAAGCACTCTGCTATTGGAGCCCCTTGCAAACCTAATACATTCTTCTTCTTATTCTTATTATTATTATTAATAATAATTTTGTCTTTTGAGACAGGATTCCTCTGTGACTTTGGAGCAGGCTGGTCTCGAACTCACAGAGATCTGTCTGCCTCTGCTTCCTGAGTGCTGGAATTAAAGGTATGTGCTACCACTGCCCGGCCATCATTATTTCTTAAACACTGACTCACACACAAGGACAAAGAACCAGCAAGGCAGCTCATTCACCTCACTTTGCTAACTACTAAGTATGGTCTGTACAGTCAGTGCTAATGCCACAGCTGCTTCCCGTGAAAAGTCTTTGCTGGAGGCCTCCACTGGGCTGACAAGCACAGACTTGGCTACCCAAAGGGCCCTGGATATCAACGGACCCCTTTTCTCTTACCTACGGGCTGATGGTTAGGGCTGAGGTGGACAGTCTAACGCAAAGAGCTCTGCCTGTCTGGGGCTGTTTCACCTTGGGTAATCTCTGTGGTACTCAGTTTCCTCACCTTAAAGTCAGGGATAGCGATGCCTAAATGACAGATTCGAGGGAGAATGCCGGATGCAGATAGGTGGGTGTTCAGCACAATGCTGCTGTACCGACGGGTGGGTGGATGCAATGATAGACGGAAGGAGGGACGACTAGGTGGGTAAATGGATAGATTGACGGGTAGAAGGGAGGATGAGTGGGGGATCAGATGGGTGGATGGATGGATGGATGGGTGGGTGGATGAACAGATAGGTGGGTGGATGGAGGAATAGATGGATCGATGGACAGACAGACACTTGAGCTATTTCCTGGAAGGGATATGGGGTGCTCCATTTGGAAGTCTGAAGATCTACAAACCAATCCCAAGAGAGTCTTGTTCATCCGAGATTCAGAGCCTGCTGGGATGGGTGGAGGCAGGGAGGCCTCTTCTCCTGTCAACGTCTATCCACACAGGTAGAGTCTAGAATTTCAGCCGCGGTGTGACTGACTTGACAGAAGAATCAGCTTGTCATCCATCTTGCTGTTCCACTGCGGCGACCCTGACCTCACGGAGGCAGGGGCTGGGGCACTCATCTTTCCTGTCCCCCTTTCTCTCACTGGGGCCAATCAGGGTCCCTGTGGGGTCACAGAAATGCTGCGTGGTCAGAATGAGTCTGTCCATCAGTGGGGGCTAAGGGTGCCGCGATGAAATTTCTCAGTGTCTCCCTGTGCCTACAGACTCCAGAAAGCCCCCTCCTTCTGCCTTCCCAGCCAATTTCCGGGCTCCTAGCCCTCTACCTGCTCACCCACAGGGCTTCCCCTTTCATTAAAGCTGCACTTCCTAGTTGTAAGGTGGTGGCACGTGCAAGTGGATCTCTGTTAGTTCGAGGCCAGCCTGGTGTACAGGGTGAGTTCCAGGACAGCCAGGACTATACAAAGAAGTCCTGTCTTGAAAACCCAAAATTAAAAAAATTAATAAATAAATCTGCACTCCTGGCCTTCTTTCCTTTCTCATTTATGTCACCCTAACCTCAACAGACTCTCCTCACCCCATCTTGCCCTGCCATGGATGAGATTGAGCAGACCACTCCAGCTGACACCATCTTCCCTGTTCTGACAAGACTCCCGCTGAGGCAGACTCCAAACTGACTGTCTGGGAGCACAGAGGGACTGAGAATCTAGGAATGTCCCTTGGGTTCTCAGCTGCCATCCTGGGGCAGGAGGGGTGCTGGCTGGCTTTTCTTCCTTGAGCAGGTACAAAAGAAGCCACATGAACACAGTCTGCCTTTGAAGCTTGCCTTTGAAACCTGCATTGCTGGGTCTGTGCCAAGCACAACCCTCACCCCCCAGTCAGCCTCTGGGAAGCTGGGGCACCACTTGAGATCAAAGGGTCCCAGCCCCTCCTCCCATAAAATCTTTCTAGTCCCCAAGTTGCAGTGACTCAGAGCCAGGACTCGGTACCAAGGGTCCTCAGCAGAGAGGGTACAAACTGAGACTTCAGAATAAAAAGCAAAATGCAGGCTCCTAAGTTTACATTGGGCTTCTATTAATCACTGCTCTGTTCTCCCTTCCACACAGACGGTACTGAATCCGGACTTCATTTTACAGGTGGTGAAACCCAGGTTTAAAGAGATAAAATAAACCTGGAGAATGAAAAACCTTCTGATTCCCAGTCAGGGGTCTAGGAGGTCATTTCTAGAAGCTGGACCTGATGATGTGGGTCTGGAATCCCAGCTACTCAGGGGACCCAGGCAGGAGAGATAGGAGGTTTGAGTTCAAAATAGGCTAAAAAGAGAAGTCAAGGTCAATTTGAGCAACAAATAGACAAGGATTCGTATACAGCTTAGTGGTAGAGCATTTGCCTTGCATGTGGGAGGCCCTAGGTTCTACCCCTAATACTACACACACACACACACACACACACACACACACACACACACAACATACACACACGCATGCATGCATGCATGCACACGCACACACGCAGGATGGGGATGCTTTACTACTTCATAAGAAACTGCTCCTTTCTTCTTTCAAGTGATCTAATGACCTTGGGTCTCTCGCCTCCCTCCTCTCCACACCCGCTGAAGGATGGACAGGCAGCCAGAGATCTTCCAGAACCCAGTGTTCTAAGCATCGGTGAGCTGGTGGCAAGGAATATGTCAGTCTTACACTGAACTCCCTCAGATGATGGACAGTTGGGAGAGCACCCCTAGGCAACAAACTCAGCTCCTTCCCTCCCCCACTCCCTGCCTCTCACCTGACCCCTCACAGGCCCTCTGCTTCCTCTTTTCCTCCCACCACCTCACCTCATCTCCTGGCCCCTTACCTCGCTCCAAACTACCTGATCAAAGGCAAGACTCTGGGAGCTATTAATGACCTCCTTCTCCTCACTCCCTCTCCACCTATTCCTCTGCCCTTCCTGCCAGGCCATAAATAACTCTTTCCCCGGGGGAACCAGGATGGGTGGGAGACGGGAAGGTCCTGCATCAGTTCCCCAGGCTTACCCAGAAAGCTAAGGTCCAGAGAAAGGGTTACAGCTAAGTTGGGGCAAGGGCATTCCTTAGAGTTCTGCATCTCTAAACAATGAAGAGATTTTACTTTCTCCCCCAGCATAAGTGTCAGAAAAAGCAACAAGTTTATGATGTAAATCAGAACTCATGCAAATTAGCACTGTTGATTAGAACTTTGTGTATTTTGAGCTGCCTAAAGCAGTACCAGGAGCCGTGACTGTTGAGGTCTTACACAAAGGTCGGTGTGATCGACGAGATAAACTTTCGGTCCCATTTTAAACCATGCATGTGAGCATCTATACCGCCACCTGTGATCAGTAGTTGCCCCGCTTCACAGCCTGGGGTCTTGGCTAAAGTGGCATAGCTTCTTCCAGGTTTTGCCACTTTCAAATTCCCAGTCAAGGTCCCTCAGACTGAACTGTTTCCCATTTTAGCTTTGACTTCGATTTTGTTGTAGGGGTGCCCTACAGCACAGAGCAGACTATTGAGTAAGCTTATCCCATTTAGTGTTTGCGTGAGTCTGTAAAGTAACAAATCAACGGAAGAGAATCCAGTGCATTACCAGGGGTAGGTTGCTTCTGGTTCGAGGCTGGAGGGATATGGAGGGACACCGAGGTGATCTTGAGGGTCTTCACTGATGGGATTCGTGAAGGACATCCCAGGCAGTGAGGACAGCACAAGCAGAGAGTCAGAGGAGGCGATGTTGGGCCCATTTGGGACCCAAATCCAGGGTGCAGAATGGTTGTAGGCCTAGCAGCAGGGAAGGATGCCCCGTGCCTGCGAGCATCAGTCTCTTTCTCTTTGCCGTGCTCTAGCTATTGTCTAGTTTTTGCTGGGGCACCATGTCCTCCTTCGCTGGAGGAGGAGGCCTGGCTGAAGCAGTGGGAAGAAAGCAAGGAGGGCAAGCGAGGAAGGTGGTCAAACGCCTCTGAGCCATGAGAACTGTGCTGTAATAGCCCCAGGCTTCCCCGTTGGTAACCTCTCTGGGCAGAGACATCTAAGGAATGGAACAGAAACCGAGGCCATTAATTACCAAACCCAAGGAACCTTAGTGTCCCAAAGTCCTCATCAAAAGATTTACCCTAGCTGGGCAGCAGTGGCACATGCCTTAAATCCCAGCACTTGGGAAGCAGAGGCAGGTGGATCTCTGTGAGTTTGAGGCCAGCCTAATCTACAAAGCAAGTTCCAAGATAGACTTCAAAGCTACAGAGAAACCCTGTCTCAAAAAACAAAAGACAAAAAAACCCAAAAAACCAAAAAAAAGAAAAAAAAAGATTTGCCCAATGCCGTCCCTTAAATTGTTTCAGTGCCCACATTAATCATTTGAAAGCTAGAAATCCAGAAAATACAAACAGCTGCAGATTAATATGATGAAGAAAAAAATAATTTGAGGGGACAGCAAGATGGCTTAGAAAGGCATTTTCCACCAAGGCTCACAACCGAACCCTAAGACCTATAGCTCCTGAAAGTTGTCCTCTGACCCCACATGTGTGCCTTGGCATGTGCTCACCCACACACATGTACATTAATAATAAGTGCAATAACAAATTTTTTAAAAAGTGGGTGGTGGTGCACACCTTTAATCCCAGCACTTGAGAGGCAAAAGCAGACAGATTTCTGAGTTTGAGGCCAGTGTACAGAACAAATTCCAAGATAGCCAGGGCTACCCTGTCTTGAATAAAACAAAATAATAATAATAATAAGTAAGCATATTTATATTAATTAATATATATTATTGTTTGGGGATGGAGAGAAGGCTCAGTGGTCAATGGCACTTGTTGCTGTGACAGAGTACCAGGGTTTAGTTCCCAGCATCCACACATCAGCCTACAACCATCTGTAACTTCAATGCCATGGGGATTCAATGCCCTCTTCTGGCTTCTGCAGGCATTAGGCACACATGTGGTGCACATACACACATACATACATGCAAGCAAAATATGCATATCCATGAAACAAAATAAATAAATAAATCCAGAAAAAAATCATGCTTTAAAATAATAATAATAATTGATAGTAGTAGTAATAATAATAGTAATAATTTGACAAAAAGGATAGAAGGTGGGAACAAGTTGATAAGTGTTTTTGGACCCCCAGTAGTAGATTCCTCTGCTGACACAATAAGCCAGATCAAGCCGAATTAAAAGTCCAAGTTTAATGAACAAAGCACCTAGGGTGACTCTCAAGCCCCCCCGAGAAGTGAGGCAGGGGAGGGAGGAGGAGAAATCATATGGCAGGTCTAGAGGCCAGAGCTTAAGTACCTGTAGGTGCAGTCTTGAGCAGCTCCCGGGGAGAAGCAGGCTTTCTGAGAGGGGCAGGTTGGAGAGGGAAGAGGGTGACTGAGGGGAACTTTCAACTTAACACAGGTTGTTGCAAAAACAGAAATCCAACTGAATGATCAAAGAATAGAAAAAGATGATCACCCCTACCTGTAATCAAGATAACATAATTTAGACAAGAGAAGACCTCACTTCCCATCTGTTAGATTGGCAGAAATTAAATTCTGGCAAAGCCATATATTGAGGAGAAGTAGAACAACCCAACACGATTATTAAGAAAGGGTCATTCACAGGTAAGGAGAATGTACACTCAATTGATACAACTCATTTTATCATTTGTTTGTTTGTTTATTTATTTTCCTCTATCTGGAATTGACTCTAGGCCCTTGTACATGGTAGGTAAGCGTTTTACTATTGAATGCCACCTCTGGGCTCTCTTTATCTTCTTTCTGTTTGTTTATTTTGTTTTAAAATTTTGAGTCTGGCCCTCACTAAGTTATCCAGGTAGTTTGGCTTAAACTTACTCAGTAGCCCAGGCTAGCCTTCAAATTCTTTCTACCTCAGCTTCCTGCGTGTCTGAGACAACAGGCCTATGTCACCAAGCCCAGATCAATGTTACCTCTTTGAAGGGGCCATTTGCCCATATCTCATAGAACCATCGGCATTGTGGACTGCCATGGTAGATATTCCCTAGACCTGGCCATGGGACTTGCTTTGGCTAATGGGTGATTAGCAAGAATAAAGCATGTCGTGTTGTTTTTACTTATTTGTGTACATAATGAGTGTGTATGATTGCATGGGAGTGTGCATTGCAAGTATGGGGGGTCGGGTGTCAATGATGAGTGTCTCCCTTGGTTGCTCTCCATGTTATCTTTGGGGGTAGATCTCTTACTGAACCTGGCCTTTGCTGATTAGACTCTGGACAGCAAGCTCCAGGGATCTGCCAATCTCCTGTTGTTTAGAATTTTATTTATCATACAGTGTATTACTCTGTAGCTCAGCTGGCCTAAATTTTCTGTTTTGCTTTTTGTTTGTTTCTTTGTTTGTTTTTGTTTTTTTGAGACAGGATTTCCAGCTGTCCTAGAACTCGCTCTGTAGACCAGACTGGGCTTGAACTCACAGAGATCCACTTGCCTCTGCTTCCTGAGTGCTGGGATTAAAGGTGTGTGCCACTAGTGCCTGATTGCTTTGCTTATTTTCTTAAGAACGGGTTTTACATAGCTCAGGCTAGCCTCAAATTCAGTAGGCAGCTGAGGATGCCTTTGAACTCCCAATCCTCCTGCCTCTACTGCTGAATGCTGGGATTCTTAGTGTGCGCTACCCTGCTTAGTGTAAAAAGACTTTTAATAACCACTTACAGAGAGTGATTTGAGCCCTGGAGAATGTGCCCCCTTAGAAACTTTGAGGCTGCCTGATCCGATCCAGACGCCTTACCCAGACATGTAAGCTGCTTGGGGTATACCTCAGACTTGGTAGTAAAGCCACAAGTTGTCCCACTGTGCCCTGCTTGATTTCTTTCTTCTGGAATTGTTTTATGTGTATTTGTGTGTTTGTGTTTATGTGTGTACACACCCTCTCATTCTATGTGCACATGCATGTGGCGGCCAGAGGCTGATACTTTGTCTTCACCAATCACTTCTCGTCTTAGTTTTTTTAATATTTATTTATTTATTGTGTATACAGTGTTCTGCCTGCATATATGCCTGTAGACCAGAAGAGGACACCAGATCTCATTACAGATGGTTGTGAGCCACCATGTGGTTGCTGGGAATTGAACTCAGGACCTCTGGAAGAAAAGTCAGCGCTCTTAACCACTGAGCAATCTTTCCAGCCCCTCGTCTTAGTTTTTTTGAGACAGTCAGTATCTCACTGAACCTGGAACTCATTGATCTGACTATAGCAGCTGGCCAGCAAGCCCCAGGATCCTCTTGTCTCTGCATCCCTGGTGCTGGGGCCACAGGTGCTTGCTGCTGTTGCTGCACTTGACTTTTTCTAATGTGGTTGCTGGGGTCCCAACTCACATCTTCATGTTTGCATGACCAGTGCTTTACCAACTGAGCCGCCTGTCCAGCCTGCCTGCTTGAATTTTTTTCTTTCTTTTCTTTTCTTTTCTTTCTTTTTTTTGTTTGCTTGCTTGTTTTTGTTTTTGTTTTTTGAGACAGGGATTCATTGTGTAGCCCTGGCTGTGCTGGAACTCACTCTTTAGACCAGGTTGGCCTCAAACGCACAGAGATCCATCTGTCTCTGTCTCCCGAATGTTGGTATGCACCACCACTGCCTGGCTTCTTTTCTATTTTTTAAAAAGATTTATTTATTTTTATTTTATGTATATGGGTGTTTTGCTCGCATGTATGTCTGTGTACCACTTGCATGCCTGGTGCCTCTGGGAGGCCAAAAGAGGATGTTAGATCCCCTGGAACTGGAGTCGCAGAGGGTTGTTAGCCACTATGTGGTTTATGGGAATCGAACCCAGGTCCTCTGGAAGAACAGTCAGTGCTCTCAGCTGCTGAGCCACCTCTCCAGCCTTGAATTTCTAACCCACAGAATTGGGAACAAATGAAAAGAATGTTGTTTTAAGCTGCAGGTTTTGGGGTATGGTTTATGATGCTACAATAGATAACAGATAGGCCTGTCATCCGGCAATTCTATTCCAAGTTACACGCCCTGGAGAAACCCTTGTATGGGTGCACAAGGAGAAATATACAGCGTGCTTACAATAGTGAAGGATAAATGGGGGCATATTCAATGCACGTGACCCAGAACTACCCTCAACAACAAGGGTGAGACTCAAGCACTTCAGGGGCAGAAGTTTACAGACAGGATGCCTTTTAATCGATGCTTGGAGACCTGCAAGCCCATAGAACACAGGGACCATGCAATTATAATCTGATGTTTGCATGGATAGGCTGTACCCTGAGTTCAGGAGAGTGGTTGCCCTCAAGGAGCAAGCATCTCTGGAGGAAGAGTTTTCATTGTGCCTCGCATGTTGTTTTATTTCCTTAAAAAATATGTATCTGAAGCAAACATGACAAAATGTTCAGAATTTAACAAAGCCAAGCGGAAAAGGCAGGGCATTCATTATGTTGTGGTTTATAGTCTTCTTTCCGTGTGAAATATTTCATAATAAAAAATCTAATTTAGAAAAATAAGAATGGGATGGGAGGCCATGAATGGCAAAGGGTAATTTAAGATGAAATAGATACAGAGAGAAGATTCTGACCCTCTGGGGCACGGTCCCAGCACCCCCTCCCATGCCAGCCACAGTCTGCCTGTAAACCCCTTACATCCTCCCTGTAGCCCCCTCACAGAGGCTCCTGTCTATCGGGGGAAAGACTTCAGATCATTGGGTTGCTTCAGCCCGATAGTGAGCGGGCAAAGAAACGGGTCATGGTGGTAAACATCTATGATACTAGAACTCAGTAGACCGAGGCAAAAGGATCACAAGTTTGAGGTGTGAGCTACCATGCCTGGTTTTAAAATGTTGGACTATGTTGTTTTTGTTGTTTGGTTTTGGTTTTTCTAAGCCAGGACCTCATGGTGTAGCCCAGATTACTTTAAATTAACAATCTTCCTGCCTCTAAATGCTGGAATTGCAGGTGTACACTAATGCATCCGGTTTCCAGAGGCATTTGTTTGAGGCCAGGCTGAAGAACTATAGGCCACTCCAGAGTTATGCATGTCTTCTGGAGGAAAGAACACCTTTGTGTCTGTGAGGCTAGGGAGGGCTCCACAGAAGAGAACTCTGTGATTCCCAATTGGCAGAACCTGGTATGGGAGGGCCAGACATGAGGTGGGTAAAACAGGACAATATGAGCCTACAAAAAGTTATTGGTCACATTAGCTTCCATTTATTGAGTACCCAGAAAAGATGCTGAGTTCTTGAGCTGTGTCAGAGGGCACATTCCTGCCTTCAATCTAAGCACTTTTGAGGTACAGATAAGAGGATCTGAGGTTCAAGGTTATCCTCAGCTACACAGTGAGCTCAAGGCCAGCCTGAGCTACATCAGACCCTGTCTCAAAATCAGCCATCAAAGGGGCTGGAGAGATGGGTTAGTGGTTAAGGACATGTACTGCTCTTGCAGAGGACCCAGGTTTGGTTCCCAGGTACCACAAGAGCTGTCTCACGACCATGAGTAACTCCAGCTCCAGGAGAATCCAGTGCCCTCTTCTGGCCTCTCCGGTCACTACACTCACATGTACAAACACAGAGACAACACACATATACACATAATTAAAAACTTAAAATAAGCCAGGTGTAGTGGCACATGCTTTTAATCCCAGCACTCAGGAGGCAGAGACAGGCAGATCAGTGCTTTCAAGGCCAGGCTGGGCCACAGAGCAAGTTTCAGGAAAGCCAGGGCTACACAGAGAAACCTATCATAAAAAAATCTTAAAACAAAACTTTTAGCAAATCAAATATTGTTTGATTTGACTTTTACAAACCCATGAGAATAAAATTACTAGTGCTGTTTATAAAC
Organism: Myodes glareolus; assembly: GCF_982192425.1. Taxonomy (NCBI): domain Eukaryota; kingdom Metazoa; phylum Chordata; class Mammalia; order Rodentia; family Cricetidae; genus Myodes; species Myodes glareolus. The sequence continues at coordinate 38,050,860 of NC_142034.1, forward strand.
CTAGTTTTATAGGAAACTATAAAACTATATAAAACTATAGGAAACCTAGTTCAGAGAGCTCATGAAACTGCCTGAGCTCCTGGTGAACCCGGTTCCATGGTTCTCCGCTCACTATACAGCCCGTGGTGGTACCCGGAGGAGCACCAGGGTATTGAAGGCTGCCGTGGCTCTTGCCCCTTGGATGTTTTAGTGAGTAAGAGTGTGTTTTGGTCACTTTTCTATTACAGAGATAATATACCATGACCAAGGCAACATATAGACAGAAGAGTTTATTGGGGCTTACAGGTTCAGAGGGTGAGTCCATGACCCTCTGGACGAGCATGGTGGCAGGCAGGCAGGCGTGGTGCTGGAGCAGGAGCTGAGAACTGGCTTGAGACAACACCACGAGGCAGAGTAAGCTCACTAGGAACGGTGTGGGCTTTTGACGCCTCAGAACCCACTCCTAGTGAGTGACATACCCTCTCCAACAAGCCTCCCAAACAGTCCTACCAACTGGGGACCAAGTATTCAAACATGAGCGTTAGGGGTTGTTCTCCTTCAAACCCCCACAAGGAACTTGCCACCATGTCTGGAGATCAGAGGTTAATCATGACCTCAGATACCCACGTGGAGAAAGGACAAACATGATTTCCACGGCTGTCCTTTGATATCCACGTGCACACTATGATAGGCACACATTTATACATGCGATAAATAAACAACTGTTTAAAAGTAAACAAATGCTTATTGTTATTTCGAATAATGACAAGCAATAGGAAGATATTAAGAGCAGCCCATATGGCTTAGCACACTGAGGAACTTCTATCCTCTGTCAGACACCCTGCCAAAGACCTTCTAACATACAACCCCTAGAAATGCTGGGGGGAATAGAAAAACACCCATTGTGAGTACAGCTAAATGGAAAAACATTGAAAAAAAATTCACTGGATTCAAACCAGAGAGGAGGGGCTGGGAATGAGGTTCAGGGGCAGAGTATGTGCTTAGCACACTCTAGCTTTGCTGCCTAGCTCTGAAATAAAGCCAGAAGCCCAGAGCCTTCACAACTAGGCTCAACAATGTGACTCTGAGTTGTAAAGGCCTTCAGGGGTATGGAAAGAAAGATGAGCGGTTGGCCAGAAAACACACACATGTATACACATACACGTATTCAACACACACACATGAACAAGGGATCCTTGAGAGGTACAGTCTCTGTAAGAGGATGATCGGGAGAGAATGCACTCACATAAAGGAGATCAGCAGAGAAATAGTGACCCTCCTATGTTCACCTGAGCTCCAAGAGGAAATGAAAAGACCTTTAGTCTCCTTGTGAGAAATCTAGATCCCCAGACCTCCTTCTTCTGAGGCTGATCACCCATCTCATGGGGCCAGAAACTGCAAAGCCATCCACGGACAAGGAAACAAGCCAGTACCAGCCCCCAAACTGAGAGAGCACAGATGCTATCTGGAGGCAGCCCTCCAAGCCTGCCCTCCCAGATCTTCATAGGTAAAGCTCTTTAAATGGGAGCCCAAATTCTAAAAACCACAGGGCATGCTGGGGGCGGGGGGACATGGATGGATGGACGGACAAGCCACCAGGAGAGTCTTCAAAACAAGAGCCGGAGACGAAGATGAAACAGAGCAAAGCAAATGTATCTGTTTAGCAAATGTAAAGAGGAAAGGCTTGTGACTGGAGGTGACTGTAGATGGTCACTCCGGAAGAGTTTTCTAGGAAAAGGTTTTAGAAGCAAGACTTAAAAACAGAGAAAGAACCGACCCTTCAACAGCTGATCCTTTTGACTCCAGTTCCAGAGACCACAACACTCTCTTCTGGCCTCTGAAGACACCAGGCACACATGGCTACACATGCATAGATGCAAGCAATACTCATAAACATACACTAAAAATAAGTCTTTCAAAGAAAAAAAGACCTAGCTGGGCACATACCTTTAAAGACACATACCTTTAATCCCAGTACTCAGAGGCAGAGGCAAGTGAGCTGGAAGCCAGCCTGGTCTACAAAGTGAACCCTAAAGCAGCACAAAGAGACTCAGTGTCAAAACAAACAAGCATATATACGTCAAACACACACACACACACACACACACACACACACACACACACACACACACACACAGAGCTTTGTAGCCCTACGATGGTTCATACCTGTAATTGCAGCACTTGAAAGACTAAATTGGAGGATCTTGAGTTTGAGGTCAACCTGGGCTATATGGTGAATCCCTATCTTAAAATGCCAAAACAAACAGACAAATGAACAAATAGGCAAAAGCATTTATAAAAAGATCCCTCTGTTGGCCCTGAAGGGAAGGAAGTATGATGGTGGGCCTATGTTAGGACCTGCTTTCCCAACTTTCCCAGGGTTTCACAGCAGAAAAACCTTGTCAATAGAAAGTTTCTGGGACAGTGTGTCTGTCACATAGGAGAGGATTGGGTGGTGAGAAGCCATGGATCCCAGCAAATCAGATGAGAGGCAGAGCTAAGAGTCTCACAGCTCCCTCCAGTCAGTCCCATTGCCTCACTATCTCACAAACTGGAATCCATTCAATAAACCACTACTGATTATCCTATGTGCCAGGGCCTATGTAAGCACGAGGGCTGACCCCCTGAGAGGCCGGTTCCTACTCTGGAGAAATTCTCAGCAACAACCCCTGACAGCCCATGAAAAAGTCCTGTGTCAGGGAGAGCCCAGGCCCCTGGGAGAATGGAGGAGGGTGGTTACCCATTCCCAGGAAGGAAGCAACAGTCCTTCCTGCCAGGACAGTTCCCATCTCTACCTGAGTCTCCTGTGTGTCTCCCTGTGGAAAGGAAAAGATGTGGTCTTGCAAAGATAAAGAGTAGACGGGTTGTGTATTTCTCATCAATAGCCCACAGTTGCAAGGGGACTGTCCCTACAGTCCCCAAGAAAGGACAGGAAGAGAAGTGGCTCCCCCAAAATGGTCATGGCCTTTGGTCTGTTCCAAGCCCAGTGAAGCCCTGTGCCTCTCACCATGGGTTTCACAGCAAGTGTGTGACCAAGCCTGAATCTGAAGGACTTCTTCAACTCCAAGACTCTTGAGAGGAACCCCTGGGTGGAGCCTTCCTCCTTCCTTGCCACTGGCCTCTCCCGACCTGACTGGGCCCAACTAGACTCAACTTACCATTAGGAACGTCAGAACAGAAATGGAGGTAAGCCAAGGAGCTGCTAGAACAGGGGGTATTTTAATCAGTCAGTGTCCCAGCTGAGCACCCCAACATCTTCACAAGTTTCCTGGGCAGAGTCCCCTGGAATGGGGTGCCTGGAAGGAACTTTATAAAATTCTCTACAACCAGCCAAGCGGAACCTATTTTCCCTCACAATGCAATTAACAGCACCAACATTTACAAAATATGATTACAAGCACTTTGGTTAAGTAGAGGAAAGTATATTAGATAGCAGTGAGGGGTTGATCTTAATGTGCATTTTTTCGAGAGACTTGCATTTTCTTTGTGCAAATAAAGAGGCCCTAAATTCTCCATAGGCACTAAAATCAATGCGCCGGAACCATGATAACAAACACAGGCTCCACTTTTTGCTACATCCCCCAATTAATTAAGCCTTTCACGGGCATGTAATTAGGAACATTAGCAAGTCATAAAATTGCCGTGAGTCTTTAAATTATGTGCTGGCCCTCAGCAATTTGTTTTTAATTCCTTCTGAAGACAATGGTACTGCGGGGCCCAATAGATCTTCATAGCAGCCTACTGTGCTCGCCTTTATGGTGCCCGCCTGCCTGCCAGGCCTCCCGCCAGCCTGGTGCCCACTGCAGCTCCCAGGGCTCAGGAAGTGCGACAGCTCTGGCTTCTCCCTTCTGCCTTCGCTTTCAGTTCTATTCTTCCCCTTCTCCTCCTCTTCCTCCTCTCTTTCCTTCTTTTCTTCCTCCTCTTCCCTCCTCATCTACCCTCTCTCTTCCTCCTCCTATTCCTCTTTCTCCTTCTCCTCCTGCTCTTCCTCTTCCTCCTCTCCTTCCTCCTTTTCTTACTCCTCTCCCCCTCCTCCTCTCCCTCCTCCTCCTCTACCCTCTCTCTTCCTCCTCCTACCCCTCTTTCTCCTCCTCCTTTTCCTCCTCTGCCCCTTTCTCCCTCTCTTCGACTCTCTTCTCTCTACTTTCCTTTACCTCAGCTTCCCCCTTCTCTATTCCCCTGAGCTCATTCCCCTTACCTCGCTCTCCTTCCTCCCAAACACAACCTTTTTTCTTTCCTCACCCCAACTTTTTCTTTTCTATCTTTCTTTCTTTTGATAGGGTCACACATTGTAGCGCAGGCTGGCCTCAAACTCAAAGCAATCCTCCTGCCTCAGTCTCTGGGTGCTGGCATTACAGATGTGCACCACACCCAACTCTTCCCTCTTAACCCTCTGGCCTCTGTATTTATTTTCTTCTCTCCCTCCCTATTTATTTCTCCGCCTCTTCGCTGTTTCTTCTTTTCCTCCTTTCTTCTCCTTTCCTGGAAAGTTCTTTACTTCCCCTATTTCTTCTTTTCCATCATTTCCACCTCCTTTCTCCCCTCCCCACCCCTGGACTCTTCCTCCTTGCCCTTCCCATGACCCCTTAGGACTGAACTAGGCTCACACCACTGCCCCTCCTCCACCCTCCCACTGGTCACAGTCCCTGGTCCCTCCATTCACCATTCATCTGCCTTGTGAAGGACCACAGAGGCCATCTAGCCTGACCTCTTTGATTTGTGGCATCAGTTACACTCGCTGGGAGCCAAGCCTGATCCAGCTCCCTAGAGGTGTCAGAAGGAATGAGGGGCAGGGGTTATGAACCTACCCTACTCCCACTACCAAGCCTCTTCTGCAGGAAGGACAGTGGGGTAAAGCGAAAGGCTGTTGTGTTTGCCTAGCTGGTCAAGCGTCCTGAAGGAACCTGTGATAGCATGGCACTGCCAGAACCCCTTGGGAACCCAAGGGAGTTAGCTAATCCTGCCCCGTACCTTCATGCCATCCCAATGGTGGCCCTTACAAGTCTCAAAACTTCGGAGCATTAGGTCTTTGAGTTCAGCCTTCTGTCCTGGCCCTCCCCCTGCATCTCCCATGCCTTTCCTCCTACCTAGAAGTAACTTAATAATCTTAAGGACCTCAGTAGGGGACCAAGAGTTATGAGCCCCACAGCGACTGGCATATATCCAAGTCGTTCTCATGGTTTGCTGAAACTCAGGGAAGGGGAGGCTTCCTCCCATTTGGGGCTTCCATACCCTTCATCTTCACCATTAGCCTCCACCCCACTTCTGGAAGTCAACAACTTCTGAGAAAGCATGATGATCTTCAAGGAACATCATCAAAGTGGAGGTCAGCTGTAAGACCAACCACCGGTAGCCAACGGTGTTCTGCTGATGTTCGCTATCACAATGTCACCCCGATTGTACTGAAGCCACCAAGAAACAACCATCACGTGAATCGGCCCAGGGTTTAGCTGCCTTTAGGTAAAGTGCCTGCCTGTCCTCAATAAGGAAGAATGGTTCTTTAATTTGTAAATTTCCCATGTTTAACAGGTTAAGTGTGTGTGTGTGTGTGTGTGTGTGTGCATGTGTGCAGTACGTGCAGGCACTTGTGTACATGGGCACCCCTGCTTGTGGAGGTCAGAAGACGACTTCAGGTGTCAATCACCCTAACCTTTGTTTTTGAAACAGGTCTCTCACTAGCCTGTACCTCAGGTAAAGCTAGGCTGGCGACCATCATGAAGATCCTCCTGTCTCTATCTCCCCAGTGCAGGGCTTACAAACTTAAATCACACACCAAAGTCTGGAATAACTCTTGGTTTTGTTGTTTTGAGACAGGGACTCTTAGACTGACCCCAAATTCAGAGATCTGCATGCCTCTGCTTCCCAAGTACTGGGAAAGGCATGCACCACTGTACCCAGCTTAGAATAAGTTTTTAACTTCTCATTTTGGCCTGCAAGGCCCCCTGTGACCTGGCTCCAGCTGCCATTATTGCTTGTTTCCAACTAGTTTCACATCTTTGAACTTCTCGCTGTTGCATTAAGCTCAGGTACAGCCATCTCTTTAATATGCTGCCCCCTTCCTCTGAACCGCTGTTCTGCCCTCCTCCCCTCCCCATGAGAGTTCACCGACTTCTAAAGTCCCAGTCAAGGGTAATAGTCACTGGTCAACCCTGATGTACACCCCTCATAGTCCTAGGTGTAAATGGCTACCAGGATTCCTTATGCTTGCCCTCTGGAACTGGAATTACAGGAGGGTTTCTGTGCTCACCCAGAACTTCTGTGGATTTCTGGGGGACCTGGGGGACTCTAATCCTCATGACACACACACAGCAAGAGCTCTAACACTTAGCCATATCCCCACCCTTTGTGAGTATGAGTTGTAACACACACAACCAGGAGTCCCAGAACTGATGGAACACAGCCACGAAAGACCTAAGTTACCCCCGTTCCAGGTTTATAGGCCATCTCTGTATAAAGAAAGTACCCAGGCAGCCAGGAGGAAAGAGATACAGACCTATAAACCCAACACTTGGGAGGCAAAGGCAAGAGGACCATGAATTTGAGGACAGCCTTGGATACAAAGTGAGGCCCTATCTCAAAAAGGTAAGTAAGTAAGTAAGTAAATAAATAAATAAATAAACAAGCAAAGTGGGAGCCTTCAAGATGGCTAAGCCACTAAAAGAGCTTGCCATGCAAGTCTAACAATCTGAGTTAGACCCCTGGTACCCACATAAAATACCTCAATGTGGTAGCATGAATAAGAAGTCCATGGAAGCTTAAGGGCCAGCTAGCCTGGAGTGCACATCATGGCAGGAACCTCAAGAAAGACCCTGCCTCCAAACGAAGTAGACTGAAAGAGTTGACTGCTAAGAAGCTGCCCTTTGACCTCCACATGCTCTGGGTAGCATTCTGTACTCTCACGCACGTCAAACATACACGTCATACACAACAATAATACAAAAAGCAAAGCTCCCAGACAAGCACAAGCCTTTCTGCAGGGATCCTGGACAAACAGGGTGTCCCCAGGACGAGAGGTACACTTTCCATCTCTACCTGGTACAGGCAAGTCCTTCCTTATCTGTAGTCTATAGCCCCTTAGACCTGTCACAGACAAGGCCACTTGGCTTCTCAGCAGGGCCCTGGGACTCCCTGGGCCCATTCTGAGGCAGTGCTAGTCCCTCAGGACGGGGAACCATGACTGGAGAGCAAGCAGTCTAACCTTGAGTGAGTGTTTTCCTGTTGTCATCTGCGAACGCAAAGCCTGCGGAGAATACTCGGGGCAGACATATATTACATGCTGAGCTTTTTATCTCGCACATGTGACCCTGCCCATCACGAACTGCGCGTTTTATTCTCGCTGGTGGGACAAAAACCACCTCCCACTGCAGCATATATCAAGGGAAGAATGTTGAACTTTCTTTGCATTAATATAAATAGCTGTTTAGGCCTCCTTCCCCAGCCCGGGACCCTCTTTGTGCCTGTCCTTCATCTACTCTATTTGGCATCTGGTTCAAGTTTGGTTTATTTAGAGCCCAGGTTGGCGAGCTTTTCCATATTAAAGGTGCATTTTAAAAGAGCATTTTCTATTCTAATTTGGGGAAGCCAAGCTCTTCGGGGCTTTCGGGAGCGGTGTCCACCTGATTTACATTTCTCCCATTGGAGCGGAGCTACAGACGCACATTAGAATGTAAATAACAGTGATGGATACATGTATCTTTAAAGATCCATTTCCTCTCCATTTTTTCTCTCTTTGAGGGGAGGGGACAAGACAGGAAGAAGATGGAGCATCCAGACTGTGGGGCAGAGGAAAGGGAGCAGAAGGAGGATGTGGGGGGCTGTTTGGGAAGGCTGACTATGAGGAACAGGGAGGCACCCAGTGTCCAGACCTGGGCTCCAGGGTAGTTCTGGGAACCTCCTCACTTCTCTGAGCCTAAGCGCACCCAGCCAGTCATGGGGACACCATAGTCATCCCACACAGGACCGTGTGAGAGTAAACCCAATGTCACCTGCAAATGGCAGGCACGGGAGCTTGGCACACAGCAGGCAATCACCTCGACACACATCAGTTACTGTTTCTCCTTCTGAGTCTGCTCTTCTGTTCCAAACACCTGTTCAGCGCACACAGCCAACTCTTTGTCAGTGTGGATTAGCTGACTCCGTCCATTCAGTGCCCTGCTGTGTGCTGGGGACAGATGATCCCCGAGGTACAGCTTCCTCATCTCTGTTCATCAGTGTTCCTACAAAGGCTCCTGAGACACATACTCCTTGTGGCCTCTGTGTAAGTCATGTAACCCATACTTCCAAGCTCTAAGTGTAGGACCCCCTTACCCCTCTTCCTCACCTGAATCCCTCCCTCCCACTGGATTCTGGGCCTTCTCCAGACCCCATGACCTGCTTAGCTTCTGCCCACCAACCGCTGACAGTCAAACTGAAAACTTGTATTTCCATCTTTCCGGCCACCGTGCCAGCCCCAGAACAAAAGGCTCTGTGTTGTCTTGACCACCATTCTGAATCCCAGCCTGGTACACAGTAGGTGCTCGGCAGATATCTGTTGAATGAACGAATCCCCATGTAACCAAACTAACGCCTGGTGCACAGTAGGGGCACACATGTTCGTGAAGTACAAGGATGCAGTTGATGCTTTCGGGAGGACCTGATCCCGTGAAGGATGGAGGTGTGGGAGTGTTGTCTGCTACTGTGTGCAAGAAAAGAACTTTGATGAGGCAGCTGGGGGAGGGGGAGACAGGGGGAAGGGGTGGGGTAGGGGGTGAGGTGAGGGGGAGGGCTTCCTAGAGGAAATGGCATTCAGTGGGACCTTGAAGATTACAATTGTCCCAGAGGAAGAGGGAGAGATGTGGAAGGGGCCAGTGGATAATGGAAACAGAAAAGGATGACTTTCTTCCCTGGATCTTGGACGGAGGTGTTCTCTGAGGGAGGGGTGGGATGGGACTCCCTTGGGGTTCTGTTTTTCCAAATGAGCACTAGGCAAATGGAACTTTGTGAGAGAGTGAGGTAAGGGGGTGGGGGTGGGGAGCCAGAGGCAGGGTACAGAAAGAATGTCCACCTCCCTCCTACTCCCTTCCCCCCACTTCCCACCCCCCTGTCAGGGTACCTGAAGCCTGGCAGGGATGGAGCCTAGTTCCTGGACCCTTGAAGAGGCCAAGAGAGCAAGTGTGGATGAGGAGGAGGAACTAAGGATGGGCCCTCAGGACCTCAGTTTCCCCCAGCCAAGAAAGCTGGCAGGTGGGATTGCTTTGGAAATCCACGGAGAAAGTCTTCTGGGCCTTCTCCAGAGCGAGGGGCAGGGTCAGCAGAGGGTGGGAAGGACTGGAAAGGGGAAGAGGGAAGAGCAGCACAGACAGGAAATGCAAGAGAGGGCGTGAGATCGGAGGTGGGTGCTGAGGGCAGTGGGGTGGATGGGGGCGCAGAGAATGTCAACGAGAGAGAGGCTGAAGGGTCCACGCTGGTGCAGGGGGTGTGGAGGAGGAGACAAAATGAAGATGTGCTTTCATCTTCCCAGACAGACGGGGCCAGACACGGCAGGGAGAGTGACGGGAATTCTCATTGGAGCTGCTGGTTTGAAAGAATTTGTCCCTGGAACAAGCTTTTCATCCATCAGCTTTGAAGATCTGGCTGCCTTACAGGCCACTCTGTCTTCCTCCATCCATCTTGCCTCCCCATCTCCCCTCTTCTTCTTTGTTCTGGATCCTGCCTCTGTTTTTCCTCTGGAGGGACTGGGGAACTGGGAAAGGCTGGTGAGCCAGTGCTCACACTGGGGCAGGCATTTTCCCCCAAGTCCCTCAAGAACTAAGTCCCATCCAGACAGAACTGATGTCAGGGATAAGGCTGGCTTGATGGGCAGTAGGAAGTCGCATCAACCCAAACAAAAGGCTGAACAGCTTGCCTTTTCTAGAAATCTCCCTTTGGATGATAGCATTTCGTGTTCACCTTGCTCGGGTTCATGATGCTCTCTTGGGTGGCAAGCAGGGGATGTTCGTTTTTATCCATTCAGGGCCAGCAGAGGTGTCAGTAGTTTGGATTTCTTGGAGAGAACACGGCTGGAGGCAGAAAGCTTGGGATAGGAGCCTCTAGGAGCTTCCTGCTCCCTAGCTCTGGCTTGTCATCCTGCACAGAAGAGGCTAAGACTTATGGAGAGAGTGGAGGCATTTGATGGCCTGGGAGTCAGGCCAGATGCTCCAAACTGGACCATCAACTGCAGTGTCTTCTGTATACCCACCCTTCAGAGTTTAAGGAGTGACCCTTTGAGACACTTGGACCCCTCCTCATGTCCCAGCCCTGCTTTTCTCTGGGCACCATGGGTGGGAGGGGCTGTGCTCCGCAGGAGCAGGGAGCAGGGCCAGGCCATGTGTACAGAGAGGCCTCAATTTCACAGGGCTTGCTCCTGAGTGAGTCTCACATAAAAGGATTAACGCAAGAGGAAGTGCAGAGGAAATGGGATGTTGGACACCTTGTTAAACGGGCTGTCAGGGCTCCCGGAGCGTGGGTGCTAACTCTATTCCCCCGCCTGCTCTGTGAGCAGGCCAGACCATTACCTGAGTGATCAAAGATAGAGCAGCAGTCAGGAGCCTTCTCAGTCAGCCCCAGAGGCCAAAGAGGCTGGACAGGCAGAATAGGCCTGTGCTACCCCTCCCCCAAGCCCCAGAGTTTTCCCCGAGGGTTCCAAAGGGGCAGCGGAGGCTCCCAGAATCTACTAGCTGCACCTGGAGAGTTCTGAGTCCCCAGGATTAAATCTCAGCACGATTTGGGTGTGGAGAGGGGCGGCTGACCTAATGATTTGAGATTATTGTTTCCTTCCTTATCAGAACACCAGGGACATTCTTTTTCCTGAGCTGGGAATTGGCTCCGTTTGTGAATGAGTCTGATGGGATCAGCACTTTCCTGAAGAGATAAGGGGGTTATCAGTGGAGTGGGGGCGGGGAAACTTCCTCTGGGAAAAGCAGCTGGGAGAAAGGCTGTCTGAGGCCCCTGGTGGGGGATGTGTTAAAAGGGAGGGTCCTGTAGTGGCCTGTGGCTAAAATGGCTCGCACAGGCCCATAGGAAACTGTGGTGTATGTGTTCTGTGCCCCCCCAACCCTGTCTTCCCCTCTTCCCCACCCCACGCCTGACTCTTCCTGGACCACCTCCTGCATAACTCTGGAGGTCTCATGGCCGTGGTAAAGCACGCAAATCACCTATCACCCAGAAACTTCAAAACTCTAAGGGCTAAGACCAGATGGGTGGGAGTTCAGAAGCCCTCTGGAGGGTCTTCAAGAAGTGTTCAGTCCCCTTGTGCCTCCCCTAGCACCAGGGCTATCTCCACAGCCATACCTCCCACAAGGCTTCTTCAACTTCTGTTGACCCTTCTGTCTGGATCTTCCACTCCAGGCTGTGAACGCCTGGTGTGTAGGGGCCAAGGGTCTTCACCATTGTCTCCAAGGCTTAACCTTGCACCCAGTGGGCTGCTCAGAGCCTGAGGGAAGAAGGGTGTGGACGGGAGCCAGGCTTAGTCATCCTTGCATTTCCATTACCTGGCTGACTGGAGCAGATGTTTGTTCCACAGATGCAGTAAACATGTATGGACTATATGCTGACTATGTCCCTGCTCTGAGACATGGGGCTAGAGGAAGAGTTACAAGGCCTCTTTTATTATCTAGTGTAGGTTGACCCCTCCCAAGCCTGCCCATTTATGCCCATTTATTGTTCGATCTATCTATCTATCTATCTATCTATCTATCTATCTATCTATCTAAATTGCATGTCGTCTGTGTAACATGTATGTCCTTGAACTGGAGCTATAGACAGTTTTGAGCTGACATATGGGTGTTGGGATTTGAACCCAGGCCCTCTGTAAGAACAAGAGTGCTCTTTTTTTAAAAAAATAATTTTATGCGTATGTATGTATGGCTGAGTATATGTTTATCCACAGAGGCCAGAAGAGAACATCAGATAAAACCTCTGGAACTGGAGTTACAGACGGTTGTGAGTCACCATACTGGTGCTTGGAATCGAACTTAGGTCTTTTGGAAGAGCAGTCAGTGCTTTTAGCTGTTGAGCCATCCCTGCAGTCTTACAAGAAGTACTCTTAAAGACTGAGTCATCTTCCCAGCCCTCCCCCAATGCTTTATTTTTTATTTTAATTAATTAGTTAGATTTATAGATAGCCTCAAACTCAAGATTTTCTTGCCTCAGCCTTCTAGGTTACAAGCATGAACCTCTAAGCCTGGCTCAGTCCAATGCTTTAGTTACTTTTTTATTTATTTATTTTATTGTATATGCATAAATGTTTTGCCTCCATGTATATAAGAATACCACATGGAGGGCAGAAGAGAAGCATCAGACACCCTAGAATTGAAGTTACAATGGTTGTGAGCCTCCTTGTGGGAGCTAAGACCCAAATCTGAGTCCTCTCTTGATAGTGAATTAGCCCTCTAGCCCCACTATTGTTTTTTCCCCAAAACATTGTCAAATGAGAGAAAGTGAGCATGGAGTTCGGGCCAGTAAGCTTTTTCTATGCAGAGTCTGATGGCAAATACTTCAGACTCAGCAGGTCACAGGTTCACCCTTTACCACTCAGTCCCACAGTGGAATCTCAGAAGTAGCCTTGTGAGGGGGCCCTGACTGAATGGCTGAGACTGTGTCTCAGGAGCAGGTCATTAACGCTTACGGATGTTGGTGTTTGAGTGCTGTACCATTTACACACTGGCTTCTCATATTTCTCCTCCACCCCCAACACTGCCCTTTTAAAAAGTTGTTCTTAGTTTGTGGCCAGACCAAAAAACAAAAAAACAGGGCCAAATGAAGGAATCAGGCAGTAGGCTGTCCCTTGCAGATTCCTGATTTGGGTACAATTAATAGTAGATGTCCAGTTCCAAGCGTCAGCTGAGTGCTGCCTTCACTGTTAAGGGAAAGGACACCTGGTCACACTGGATTCCCTCTATTAGACGGAGGTATGTAGTGTGAGGGTACAGCCCCGATCCCTTCACCAACCAGGAGGGAGGGAGCTGAACGCAGTAATCCGAGAGAGAAACACCTGATAAGTAATGTGGTTTCACTTCAGGTCATTTCCTGAAAGTCAGATCCACTTTGCACATGGGGACAAGAGCAGGAGCTTCCCAGTTCACTCCTGGGGCTCCAAATTAAAAGCCAAATAGGATGTAGCTTTTGCCCAGGCTGTGTCTTCATCTGTCAGGAACTGTTATCTTCAGTGTCACTGTTGGGGCCTGCTACTGTCACTGTCTCCAGCCAGCACCTGCCCTGTGGTTTCCGGAGGACACCCCCTGACACTGCTCCCCCCACACTGCTCCCCCACCCTCACTCTCATCCCCCCACCCACCCCAGCAGGGTGTCCATACAAGGTGGGGGGCTCTCAGACAGGGCAGGGGTGAGATTAGGGTCCCCATGGAAAGGATTCACCCAGCTGTGTCTTCCCAGGAGCCTGCTGCTGGTCACTCAATCACCCTCTGGCCAAGGCCAGTGCTACAGACCTCTGGTGACTCTCTAGGAGAAGGTCAGGTTTTCTACAAAGGCCCAGCTCCTTAAGAGGAAGAAAAGAGTCTGGTGTTCAGAAGCAGCCAGCTCTAGCCCCTGGAAAGACAGGTGGGAAGAGAGCTAGGGGGCAGATACAGACAAGTCAAGAAGGGTCTTGGTGTATTGTGTGTCTTTAGGCCAATTGCCTGCTTCTCTGTGCTTTCATTTCCTCAACTCGAGGATCCTTACCAGTCCTCTCCCATGGCAGGACTATATACTTTAAGCATCATGAGAAGTCCAGAAAAGCATCATGTAGGCTCCCCAGTGTGCAGGACTGTGAGTCAGCGGTGTTACAGAGGACACCTGGCAGGGAGTTGAGGTTCTACAGCAGGGCCACCAGGTTGCTGAGACCCCATTCTCTCCTTGCTGTGCAGCCAAAGCTGGTTGGTGGCAGGCATGAGCCTGGAATCTGTGTCGACCTGCTTCTTTGTCCTCACAACCCAGAATGCCCCAGTAAGCTGGCACCAAAGGAAAAACAGCCCCCCTTTGTGGTCAGAAGACATCCTGAGTTCTGGCGAATCAGCTCTCTGAACCTCTAGATTTTCATCTTTACAACGGGACCAAGAGACATCTCTGGGATGTGCTGACAGGTATCTTAGCAATACAAGAGTACCTCACACACCCAGTGGGACATGTACGTATTTATAAATGTCACCCTCCCTTTAGCCATGAAAGGGTCTTCCCTGGTCCACTCTCAAGGACCATACTAAAGGCTGGGGTGATCAAGGTTTCTCGGACACATCCCACTCTGCCGCCATGGTCTGTGATGAGCCTGCTCCATACTCATCAGAGTGTTCGATCCTATGCCCTTGGCCTCTAACTGCCCAAGCTAGCCTGGGGCCCAGGTTCTGCTCTTCCTGCCTAGGGTCCTAGACCCTCACCTCTGCATCCACCCACACTGTCCACACCTGTCTTTTCTGGCCTGTTGATTGCAAACCAATCAACCACTACAGGATGATAGAAGGTGGGCCTAACAAGGAGGCCACTCCCCTACACCCCCCCCCTCCCCGCCTTCTTCTCATCACACAGGAATCATAACTTCTTGGGAAAAACATTTAAATGCAAGAATGGAGGATACAACCACACCCGTGGCAGAGGGGAGAGCTGTCCTCATCAATCATCTCAGGAGGGATGCTCCGTCTCCCCCACCCCACATGGGAGAACTGGCCCCTGAGGGCATAAGACCAGGAGAGCTGCTCCTGGCCCTTACCAGTGGCAGCACTCGGGAGAGTGACTGCTACACCTCACCTGGGCAACACAGTAGAGTGCTGGCACTGAAGATAATGGTGCGGGAGGACCACCCCGGAGGATGTGAACACTGGAGAACCGGCCCTGCCCCTTGCTCTTGTTGCCAGGGGTGAACTAGTCAGGGCAGTGCTGGAGAGCTCACCCTGGTGGTGAAGATGGGAAGAGCTGGTGGGCTAACCAACCCTGCAATCACCCAGGGTTAAGGGTTGGCCCATCCCAACATCCATCCCATCTGTGATCTACTAGAACATAGGGCGTGATGGTCTTGTGGACCCAGGGCTATAGGGTCTCCATGACACCAGACAGCAGAGGGTTGTCCAGGAAGAGTCCTAGTGAGGTCCCAGTGGACCTCAAAACAAACCAGTGAGTCTTTGTGATGACCGCCTGCTGTAAAGATGTATGGCTAGAGGGGTTTACTTCGTGACTCACTGTGTCACACTGCAGCTTCCATGACGAGATTTTCCCTTTCTTCCTTTTTCCTTCATTCGTTCGTTTGTTTTGTTTCGTTTGAGACAGTTTTCTGAGTAGTTCTGGCTATCCTGGAACTCGCTCTATAGATCAGGTTGGCCTCAAACTCACTGAGATCCGCCTGCCTCTGCCTGCCAAATGCTGGAATTAAAGATGTACCCACCGAATCCCGGCTTCCCCCCCCCCTTTTTATTTTAAATTTTATTTTGTTTTATTTGGTGGGGGTGGGGGGAAGTTTCAGGAGCAGAAGGCGAAAGCGAGGTGACGGGAGATGGTGGGATCCGGATGCATGATGTGAAAGACACAAAGAATAAAGAAAAAAAGGAAAGTTAAAAAAAAAAGAATGGGGGAGGGATCAGAGATGCCAGGCTTGTGACTCCCTCTACCCCATGTCCTGCTTCAGGAGGCAGAGGGCACTCTCTGCTTCCCTCCCCTGCCCCAGCTGGCTCAGCTCCTTCTGACTCAGGAACATCCAAAGCTGGAGGAGACAGGGCCCCCTGACATCAGGGTCTGAACATCACAGGTACTCAATAAAGGTTGCTCGGTCGATCAGACGAGTCATGCTTTCTGGAACATTAGTTCGGTCTCCTGGGGGGCAAATGTCCATGTTGGTTGCCTCACTCCGGGATATGAGCAAGACTTAGACACTAGTGAGAGTGCAGAAGTTACTATGTGGGCAGATAGCTCACTGCCAGCCTAGTTTTAATATTTAATTTACTCATGTATTTGTTATTTTTTGTGGCACTGGTGATCAAATCCAGAACTTCATGCTTGTGGGGTGAGAGCACCGCCACTGAGCTCCTCCCGCCCCCAGCTGACCTGCTTGGCAGTCTAAATTCAAGATCTTAGCCTCAAATTCAAAATTCACGCAATCAGCCACACCTGGCATGGTAACAGTTCTTTTATTGGCAAAATGAAGAAGAGGACGCGAAGGCTCTGTTTCTCCACAGTGAGGGGTAAGTGTGGTTTTTGTTGAATGAAGTTTTCACTCATGTGTGTGCTCCGCAAATACTCACCGAGCCCCTCCCTGCATGTGCCAGACTTCAGGTTCAGATGGCATGGGTAGGCCACAGAGGAAGAAGCAAGGCTTTCCAGATATTAAAAAGCAAGGACATAAGATGGGGGTGCTTATGTGTTTCTGAAAACCCAGCATGTGGGAGGCTGAAGCAGGAGGATTGCTGTGAGTTTGAGACCAACTTGACAAGGTCCAGGCCGGTCAGGTTTACATAGCAAACCCTGCCTCATAAACAAACAAGATTTTAAAAAAACAAAACATTTATCTGACCCGGGCGGTAGTGATGTACGCCTTTAATCTCAGCACTTGGGTGATAGAAGCAGGTGGATCTCTGAGTTCGAGGCTAACCTGGTCTACAGAGCAAGTTCTAGGACAGCCAGGACTACACAGAGAAAGCCTGTTTAAAAAAAAATCTGTTGATATATGAATGGGTAAATAAACTGTGAGATATATATACATGAGTATAAAATGAAATATTAGTCAGTCTTTTAAAAAAGGAAGAGATCCTGCTGTTTGCAACAGCACAGATGAACTTGGAGGACATTGTGCTGCGATAAAAGCCAGGCAGAAGAGGCCAAAGACTGCAGATCTCACATATATGTGGAACTTAAAAGAGCAAGTAACAGGGACAGAAAGGAGAATGGAGGTTGCTAGGAGCTGGAAGCAGGGTTTGGTTATATCAGCCAAATCCCGCAGATGGACAACAATGCTATGCAACCACATTGTACTACACACCTGGAATTTCTGAGAGAGTAGTTCTTCATTCAAGAACAACAGGAGAAAAGAGCCAGGTGTGGGGATACATGCCTATAAATCCAGCACTTGGAAGAGATAAAGCAGCAAACATTGTGGATTAGAGGCAAGCCTGGCTGCTTGCTGTCCCACAGAAAGATCCTGGAGAGATGGGGTGGGGGCAGAGGGCAGAGAGAGGGGGAAGAGGAGAAGAAGGAGAGGGAGAGAGAAGAAAGAAAAGAGAAAAACAAAAAGAGTAAATATAAAAACATTTAAAGAAAAGCAAAGAGCTCCTGAGGTGTTGGGACTATCAAGTATCTTCACCGTGGCAACTACTTTACTGTCCGTACATGTGTCAGCCATCAACTTGTATACCTTAAATATATCCAGGCTTTATTTGAGAGCTGTGCCCTCCAAATATCTTGTTGGAGAAAAAGAAATGTTGAGAAGCCAGGTGTAGTGGCACACGCCTTTAATCCTAGTACTCCGTAGTCAAAGGTAGGCAGATCTCTGAATTCAAGGCCTGAATTCAGAGTCTGGTCTACAAAGCACATTCCAGGACAAGTCAGGGCTACACAGAGAAACCCTGTCTCCGAGAGACAGAGAGAGAGAGAGAGAGAGAGAGAGAGAGAGAGAGAGAGAGAGAGAGAGAGAAGAAAGAAATGTTGGGGAGTCAGGGAGAGGGGGTAGAGAAGAGAGTGTTGGCACATCCAATAGGTGAAGAGCAGGGGCCTGAGCACGGCCCCACAGGTGGTGGCGAGTAAGGAAGGCATATTGCTCCCCCTACTCCATTTGCTCAGCTTCTGTAGGCAGAAGGAACATGGTGATGGTGGTGGGTAGGGGTGCTGGTAGGATGTGGGGGTGATGGTGGTGTGTAGGGGTGCTGGTTGGAGGTGGGGGTGATTGGGGTGGGGTGATGGTGGGGGTAGGGGTGCTGGTAGGAGGTGATGGTAGGGTAGGGGTGCTGGTAGGAGTGGGTGATAGTGGGGTAGGGGTGTGGGTAGGAGGTGGGTTGATGGTAGGAGGTGGGGTGATGGTAGGAGGTGGGGGCGATGGTGGGAGGTAGGGGTAATGGTAGGAGGTAAGGTGGTGGTGGGTGGTGGTGGTGATGGTAGGATGTGGGGTGATCATAGGAGGTAGAGGTGATGATAGGAGGTGAGGGTGGGGGTAGGGGGTGATCATAGGAGGTGGAGGTGATGGTGGGAGGTGTTGGTTCAGGTTGGGTATCCAGCTCCTGAGACTCAGGGATGGATATTCCCTCTCACAGGGCAAGGATCTTCTGATCAGGCTTGTGGGCCTGGAGACTTATGCGAGAAGAGGCAATATAGCTGAGCCCATCGGAGGGGAATAGCGGGGTGGGGGGCTAGGGGGAGCTTTGTAGCTGAGAGCTCTCAAGTGCAGCAGCCCACCCTGCTGAACTCTGGCCAGAAAGCTGGCCACAGGCAGGTCCCAGGATTGGGTGGCTTGAGACAGCCCTGGATGTTGGAGGGGGTGGTGGCCTCCCCAGGCTCTGCAGCTGGGTTTGTCTTCTTTCTCTACAGCCTCATCTTGTGCCAGACTCCTTAGAGTCCCAGGAGAATCAGCACCAAGGACCGGGGACTTCCAGAGTGGCTGAGTATATGAGGGATAATGCCAGCTGCCCTGACTGCTTCTAGGCAGTCCCAACCCCGTTCAATGTCAATGCCAGGCTCCGTGATGCAGAGACTCATCAGAGCCCAAACACTGATTAGAACAGGGCCACCAGTGCCCTTAGTGGTGGTGTGGGCACTGGGCAGCTGCAGAAACAGAAACAATCTGCCTTACCTGCAGACAGACTGAAAAGGGAGGTACCCCGCAGGGTCTTGCTACACAAATAAGAGTTTGCCAAACCAAGAAGTGCTCGGAGGGCATTCTCAGCAGGCAGGAGCAGAGTAGGCTGGGGTGAGGACAGCTGGGAGTGAGACACTGAGGCCCTGTGCCAGGTTTCCATGCCAGCTCTGCTTCCTAGCTGTGTGACTTCAGCCAGTTTGCTTAACGTCTCTGGGCTTCTGTTATCTCATCTGCTAACAGGTGCTGGCTGCAGTAATCTAGTCATTAGTGCTATTTGCTCAACACTGGGATACCTCCTATTCTGAGCAGGACAAAAGAACATTTTCTGACCCTTCCTTGGGGTTGG
The DNA here is from genome assembly GCF_982192425.1 of Myodes glareolus. Classification (NCBI taxonomy): domain Eukaryota; kingdom Metazoa; phylum Chordata; class Mammalia; order Rodentia; family Cricetidae; genus Myodes; species Myodes glareolus. The sequence goes on from NC_142034.1 coordinate 38,069,963, forward strand.
ATGGGGCCATGGGACTAGTTCTAGAGCTGTGAATAGAAGTATCACATCTGCCAGATAGTGATGGCACACAACGTTAATCCCAGCACTCGGGAGGCAGAGGCAGGAGGATCTCTGTAAGTCTGAGACCATCCTGGTCTAGGCCGGCCTGGTCTACAAGAGCTAGTTCCAGGACAGCTAGGACTGTTAGACACTGAAACCCTGTCTCGACAAAACAAAACAAACAAAAACAAAACAAAACAAAAAGAAGTGTCATGCCTGAGCCTGGACACTCAATGGCCAGTGTGATGACCTCTGGGTCACTCTTCTCTTTCTGAAACAGTGTACTGTCCAACCAGATTTGATCAGCTACACCCCGGACACACTTTACCAAGACAGATCTTGGTTATCACTGAGACGGGAGGTTCTGCCACAGTGGTACTTAGCTCATGATGATATGGAAGTACCAAACCCAGAGGACTGTGATCAGAATCATGAGTTAACATCACAAAACACTTAGACCTGGCTTTGGTACACAGTACACCTTGAAGACACCCAAGGTGCCCTTAGGGAGATCATGGAAGGTCAAAGAGGTGAAAGGGAGGGGCTAGAGGAAAGTCTAGCGAAGGAGGTGTGGCTAAGTCGGTGGAGTGCTTGCAGGAGTGTGCAGAAAGTCCTGGGTTTGATCCCTATCACACCATAATCCGGCTGTAAGCCAAGCCTTGGGCTGGGGAACCAAGAGGATCCCAGGTTCAAGGTCATTTTGGCTATGTAGTACATTTGGGGCCAGTTTAAAATACAGGAGACTCTGCCAAAAGAAAAGTCAAGGGAAGACAGAGATACAGCAGAAGCTGGCCTACAGAGGGTCTCACCACCTAAAGCCTGAGTTGAACCTGGGACCATTAAGTAGTTGCTAACAAATAGAATTATAGCATGCTTTACAGAATTCTTGCCAAAACCTGGCAAATAGCAGGCATTTAATAAATATTGAATGAACGAGAAGAGACTGGAGGATGAGAGACCAATTAGAAGTCCACTTCAGTGACCCAGGTATCCGATGGTGAGGGCAGAGGCCATGGAGCTGGAGGTGAGGGTGTGTGCATGCACTGGCTTGCTGTTGCCCCCCCTCTGCTGCCCCTTCTGCCTACCCCAGCTTCCCTGAGACTGGCCGCCATGGGTACCGCTGCTGGCGCAGGACAGACTGCCTCATAACTCACTGTGTTTATGATGAAGCGAAGCGCTTGTTTGGGAAGACAGCCACTCTGATACCCAACAGCCCCCAGGGCCCTTGCTGATGTTTCCCCGCCTAACCTCCACTGCTTAACATGCCAGCTCTCTCTCCTACACCACGCTCTCCACAGCCCCTCCAATAGCCCCAGCGTCTCCGCTCATGCGCGCACCGCTCCACCAGCCTCTGCCTCACTGCAGCCAGGAGGAAAATTTATCGCAGGCCCAGACTGCTGTGGGCAAATACTAATAAAATGCTGTTTTGCTGCAATTTGTTTAATTGGCCACAGAAGAGATGTCTTGAGTATGTGCAGGTTCTGCCTGCGCCTGCGCTGCCTGGCTCTCAAATGCTCACTCCTCCCTCTGCCCATCCGGTCCCCTTCGCTGTGCGCCTCTGCCTGGTAGGATGATGGGAAGTCCGAGGAGGTTGCGGGACTGCAGAGGACAGGAATGGGGCCACCTCCGTCTGGTTTTATGGGACTTTACTGAGCCCATTCAGCTGTGACCTTAGGAACTTGTTACTGGCCAAACTGCCTGTGTTCAAATCCCACCACATCTTCTGAGCTGTGCCACGGGAGGGAAGTATGGGGCCATTCGTCATTTGTGTAAGAGGGACGATAGTAACATCATTTAAGGATTATATGAGCAAGTTTATGTAAGATTTACGAACAATATCTGGAAGTCCCAAATCAGTCCAAACTTGGACTGCTTAGATTCTGGTTCCAGCTTTGCCCCTTAGCAGCTGTGTGGCTCTGGGAAAATTACCTAAGTACTGGGTGGTCATTCACAGACCTATCTGTGAAATGAGTAGAATTGCACCAACCATATAGAGCTGTGTGAAGATTTAATGAGTCAAGTGATGTAAAATGATTAGATCAGGGTCTGGCCCATAGGACATGATGCAGACATGGTGTGCTATCACAACCATGGTGACACAGGCCTGGAACCTCTGCACTTGGGAGGCTGAGGCAGAAGGCTTGAGAGTTTTGAGGCCAGCCTGGACTACTCAGTAAGATTCTGTCTCACAAAGCAAGGGCTAGGTAAGTACTCTGTGGTTGAGGGCCTGCCCAGTATATATAAGGACTTGGGTTCCATCTGTAGCACCAAAAGTAAAGAGGAAGCGGATTAATTGTCATTGCTAAGCCAATGAGAGCACTATTCGGAGGTAAGTTCTCTGCCTGAATATCTGAGAAACCTTTATCCTATCCCTGGTGTAGTTGTGGGGCATGTTGAGTCTCCAAAAATGGCAATTCCCGATGGCAAAAATTGGAACTGCTTCCTGGAGTCTCAAGACCAGCCAGCATGGCTGGCAGCATGTGCAAGACCCTTGCTATATCATGGCTGGCCTAGTGTGGGAGACCCTTGCTATCCTTCTCTGAGAACAGGGAGGGAGGAGCAGTGACCCACTGCAGCTCCCCAGACAGGATCTCAGGCTGGGCTGCTGCTTGTGAGGCCAACCCAGCCTCCCAGCTGCTCCCCTCTTGGCCCCTTGTAGCCACACCCTGGGGGTGGGCACCTTGCCACCTACCAGATGGCCCCAGCAGAGGCTGGGGTATGGGGGCAGGGTAGGGAAGGTTAAGCCTGGCTTCAAGAGCTGGGCACAAGGGTCTTGGGACAGATGGGAACAGGATGCCTGGGGCCAGGTAAGGATGGCTCACAGGGCTCTTGGAAGCTGGCTAGCTGATGTCTGTGAGACATGGCTGATATGAATGTAATCACACCCTACAGAAATGCCCTAATAGTTTGCACCAGGAAGCACAGAAAGCTCACCCCTCCTAAAGGTCTATCAACGCAAGGGTGTGCCCAGGTCACAAAGGCCTCAGGACTGGTCTGAATGCAGTGTCACCCAGAATGAACTGTAGGATGCAGTTTGGCAAAGCCCTCCAGCTACACTTCCACAACTGTGAGGGTATTGGGAACAGACTCCCCAAGGGGAGGAACACCCTCTAGAGCTGACTTCAGGTTCTTCTGGAAACTTCCCTAGTGTTCTTGGGCAAGTAACGCCACCTCTCTGTACTCTTCCTTATCCATAAATAGGCGCATGACGGTAGTGCTGGCCACACATGGGCACTATGAGGATTAAACATGTAGCTGGCACCTTGGGTTGAGAATGGAGCTCAGCGGTAGACTTTGAAGAACACATTTGAGGTTCTAGGTTCCATTCAGCAAAACCAAACACAAACAAGCAGAATCAGTGTCTGCAAAGTGCAGAAAACAGGAGTCGGCCTCCCTCTGTGGGCGCTCGCCGTCCCTGGGCCACTTCCTCCTTCCTATTGGCAGTTCTCCAGTTTTCAGTCTGGACTCTTGGTTGTCGGGGGCAGACTGACCCCTTGCCCAGCTCACAGCTGGCACTCAGTAAATGTGTATTGGCTTGATGGCCATGTAAGAACCCTTTCTTTAGAACCCAGCCTGTACCCCAACCCAGCTATGAGGCCCCTAACCCTAAAGAAAGGTCCTCTATGTTGCAGCAGCGGTGGTGGCCTGTGCCTCCCTCGCTTCTCTTCTCCTTCACAGCCTTCTCCCTCCAGTCTCCTTCCCTGCTTCTGCTCTCTTGCCCATTCCAGAAATTTGCTGTACCCTTCTCCCAAGCAGGGTTCTGAACGTCCAAAAAAGAAAACAGAAAACAAAAACACCGCAATGCCCAGAGGCTTCTGGAAAGTGGACTCTCTGGACCAGTGTAGGTATAAGAGGGGAATCTTTCTGAAGCAGCCTGTGTCCCATTATTCAGGAGGGAACATCGAGGCCCCAGAATGAAGACAGTGTACACCCAAAGCAAAGGTAGCTGGGAGAACCAGAGTACATGAATCCCATGGAGGAGGGGATACTGTCAAGCTGGACCTGAGGCTGAATAAATATGTCCTGTTCCTGACCATAGATGTCCCCAGGTTCTGTTTATCTTCCAACAATCCACTGCTTTAAATGAAATGGGTATGCAGCTGGGCTCCTAGGTGTGAGGGAGCTAGAAGAATGAATGGTGTGTGTGTGTGTGTGTGTAAAACAGTAGGAGAGTAGATCCCAACTCTCCCACCCTCCTTCCTCCCCGGATCTGCTGAGGCCAATGCAGCCAGCTATGGAAAGCAAGGCTGGATATACACCCTGGATTGCAGTCTCATATTTTCTGTTAGTGCCAAGGTCAGAGGGGACTGAGAAGCCAGGGTCCAGACAGCTTCTCTCTGGGGGCTGATGGAGAATGGTGAAGCTTTCAGGAAGGCTTTGGGGGATCAAGCACTCAGCCAGCCCCAGAGCCCTGGTCACCCCTAGAAGGCTTCTGACACAAAAGTAAGCAGCCATACCTGGATTCCACCAGACCCTGTGTAAAGTGACGCTAGAGTTTCTGAAGGCTTGTAATTGAGCTACAGTCTGGTAGAGGAGGAGGGGTTGGGGGAACAGTCAGGGGAACCCAGGCCCTGGGGAGATGATGGAAGAGCGCAGAGCAGCCACAGGCAGGGCTGGGCTCCATACCCATTGATCTCCAGTAGCCTGGGCTTCTATGCCTCAGTTTCTATACGGGGATAGAGGGAGCAGAAGAGGAGATGCTGACGATAACTTGCTCCTCTTAAACACTCTCTGGGAACCAAGTCAGGGCACAGGTTGCCCTCCTCACTTTGTGGAGATGGGAGTCTAGTGGGAAAGACACACAGAACGTGGATCCCCAGGAAACTCCCTGCCTGTGTTTTCAGGGTTGTAGTAGACATATGCCAACACTTGCTGCACAAGTGTGACCCTAGCTCCCTAGGAGTCAAGGGGACTTCCCAGAGGAAGAGCCACGTAACTCTGAACTAGAGGATGAGGAGACAGCAGTGAAAGGAGCCAGTCATGACAAGTACCCATGTGAAGACCTATGGCTGGGAGGGGAGTGTTCTGAGGATCTCAGAGGTCAGAGTGTTCAGGAATACAGAGGTAAGGCTAAGAGATGGGCCAGAGCCACCTCCTCGGGAAACTAAACACTTCAGCTCTATCTTGGAGACCTTGGGAGACCTGCAAAAGGAAAGGCAAGGTGATCAAGCCCTAGCTTGTGTCTTCAGATCCCTCCATGGCTGAAGGATGGCTCAGCTTGGCAAAGTGCTCGCCTGGCAAGCACGAAGACCCGAGTTTGATCCCATGGGGGAAAAGTTGGGCATGAAGGCATGGCTTGTAATCCCAGAGCTAGGGAGCTAGAAACAGGCAGATCCCTGAGGCTTACCAATCAGCCTGTCCAGCCTAATTGGCAAATTCTTGGCCAGTGAGAAATGATGTCCTAGTAAACAAGATGGATGGACAACTAAGTTTGTCCTCTGGTCTCCTCACACCCTTGCACACTTATGTACACACATACACAAGAATCTGTCTCATTGCAACTAGAACGTAGACTGGAGGTAAGGCAGGATAGGAGGCTGTTGTCCTACCTGGTACTAAATTCCTCCCCAAGGGGAGCTGTAAGCAAAGCCTACCCTTTCTTCTAAGGTTCCAGTGACAACAGAACCAGGATTCTGCCAAAGTTCACCCTGGGGAGCCAATGACTTTATTGGGATTCCTTATCGATCATAGATGAGGGGTTATTTACAAGGGTGTGGGTGCTCTTAGCCTAACAAGTGGTGGCAGGGATGAGGGCTTTCCTGTCGTCCCCTCCCTAGTCTGTCTGGGCTTCTATACCCTAGCTCATGCCCAAGGCCACGTGCAATTAAGGCAGAGTTGTGTACAACAGGTGGTAGGGAGCATCTGGAGCAGGTGAGGGTCTCGTGATCTCTCCATGCCTCTCTGAAGGGGTGTGAGCAGTCAGCGAGTCCAGTGGGAGAGCATGGTTGCCTGACTCAGAGCACAGTCGCTCAGGACCATTCGGGGGGCACCTAAGGATTGATGGGGCGAGAAAGCAGGAGATACAAGGAGGGAAGTATGGTGTCTGGCTTCACCATAGCAGTTGCCAACATACAGATACCAGAGCACAAGCAGGGTTGAGCCATGAGGCTGGAGTAGAGTCTGGATCTGACTTTGCTCCCAGACAGCGTGAGGACCCTGATCGCTCAGTTTTCCCTATCCCCTCTGCCCCCCTCCCCCACTCTTCCCTGGCTAGTGTTATAAGCACCAAGTCCAAGTCTGTGAATTCGTTCACCAAACACTCCCAGCGTGTGAGCCGTGGAGGGAGGACAGAGCTCTGCAGACACCTGGCTCTTGCCCTCGAGGCCCTTCCAGTCAGCAGGGGAGGTGGGCCATGTGTGCAAACAGCAGCAACACAAAGTCTGACGTGTCCAGGGCCGAACTTGATTGCTTTTGGCCGACGGCTGTTTACAAGGGCAGTGAATGATTAAGGACCGCACGAGTGGCACAGATGGTGACGACCTCCACGCGTTAGGAGCCAGGGAAAGCCCTCTTCACTGGGGGCCTTGGAGATGCAGAGGGGCAGGGCTGCTGGGAGCCAGGAAGCCAGGATTCCAAGTCCCAGCTATGCCGTGAGGTGACTGCGGCTAAGGGACTGTACCTCTCTCTGTGCCTTTATTTCCTCCTGTAAACATGAGGAAAGGGGACTGCGGAGGATGTCCACGAAAGGATGATTTCGTGGTAAAGCTGTTGCCGTGCAAGAGTGAGGACTTGAATTTGAGTGCCCAGAATCCCTGTAAAAATTCTCACGGGAACCAGTGTTCCTATGGCAAGATGGGATATACGGACAGAAACTGCAGAAGTTCCAAAGCCAACTAGCCTGGCTCATGGAGCAGCAAAAAGCAACAACAAAAAATGACCCTCAGAAAAGGTGAAACTGTGGTTGTCCTGTGACCTCCACATACACACTATAGCTCTTATAAACCTGTTCTCTTTCTCTCTCTCTCTCTCTCTCTCTCTCTCTCTCTCTCTCTCTCTCTCACACACACACACACACACACACACACGCACACACTGTTGGGGCTGAGGATATAATATGCCTGGGCTTGTAAAGGCTTGCCCTGACTTTGATCCTTAGCGCTGCATAAACCAGACACAGGTCTACAATCCCAGTACTTGAAAGGTCGAGGCAGGAGGAGGCCAAAGGTCAAGGTCATCTTCAACCACAGATTGAGTTGGAGGCTAACCAGAGAAGAGGCTACTTGAAACCCTGCACCCACAAAGAGAGGTGGGGGAGAGGAAGGGAGAGAGAGAGAGAGAGAGAGAGAGAGAGAGAGAGAGAGAGAGAGAGAGAGAGCTGTTTTTCAGGGTAGATGGACTCTGTTCCTGAGAATGCTAAAGTATCCCTTCTTTTCAGGGCTTGGGCCACACTCAGTCACGGTCATAGGGCTTATCTCACAGTCAGTGTTTTGGAGACAGGAGACCACAGTTCCAATCTTGGAATGGTTTGCTGGCCAGGGCACCTTTGGGCAAGTGACACAGCATGTCTAGGTCACACACAGCATCTGTAAAATAGAATGGACCCCTCCACCCCACTGTTTACCCCTTGGCAAGGGTTTCCAGAGCCACATGCATTGCCATAGGAACAGCCGGTTCTTAACCAGGTAGTTCTTAATCACTAATCTCCCCCCCCCCCCATACAAGAGGGCCTGTTGCCCAGCTCTTGCCATCTGAAGCGCCTTCCCCCATGATTCTGCCCAGTGTGGGAGGGGACCGAGTCTCAGCACTCCCCTGTGGTCCAGATAACACATAGGCCAGTGGGGACCTGGCCTGGGGAACCCTCCCAGATAAACACCACCTGCCCCAGATAACCAGGGTCCTATCAGCTTGGCATCTTGTTCTCCAAACCACAGGCACTAGTGATAAAGGGATTGGGGTGGAGGGGTGCTGCTGAGACTTTCACAGGGTTTTGTTGCTGCGGCTGTTGTTTGCAACAAATGTTTGGTCCCTTCAGGAACAAACAAGTCCTCTGGTAATCAAGGGCCTGCCAACCCGCCTTCCCCTCCCTCTCTCATTTGCATCTTGCATCAAAAGCCAGACGGCCATTTGTCCCCTTTGCTGCCGGTCTACAAGGAGGACATGAAGGCATGAGGATGGGATTAGGAAGTGGCAGACAGGCAAATTCCATTTAAAATGTGTGTGTGTGTGTGTGTGTATGTGTGTGTCTGTACACGCACACGTGTATATGCGCACACATGCGTGCTTCCTCGGGTACGCTGTTAATAATCAGCACTTACTGAGTACTTTCTATCGATTTGATCCAATGTTGCTTTTGCTTTCATTTTTCCAGGTAAGGCAACTGAATCTCAAGATCAAAGCCCCAGCTAGGTAAATAACTAGAGTTTAGACATGAAGGCTCTGAACCCTGCTTACCTTAGCCTCCAAGTCTGTCCCATATCTGGGTGTTCCTTCATCTGCTCTCTCAGGTCCAGGGACATTTTAGCCACTCCTGGAAACTGACTTTTGGGCCAAGAATGGGATGACTATTTTCTTGGCTCACCAGCTCCCAATTTCTTTACATCCTTAATCATCTAGAGCACTGGTCTCATAAGACAGATGGAGAAGTGGAGGCCAAGAGTAGAGATGAACCGTGCCCCAAATCCAGCAGCTAGCTGGTGAGAAAATGGGGGTCCAGAGAAGAGGAATGACTTGCCAAAAGGCTTCATTGCTAACGAAAGGAGCAATAAGAACGAAACGCAGGCTGTTTATCTGTTTTATCACGTTTACTCATTTTTGTGTGTGTATGTATGTGTGTAGCATGTGTGGGGAGGTCAGAAGACAACATACAAGAGTCAATTCTTTCCTTCTGAGCCCAGGGCTTGAATTCAGGTCATCAGGTTTGGCAGCAAGCATCTTTACCCACTGAGCCGTCTCACCTACCCCAACCTAGGCTTCTTGAATTGCAGGGTAGGTTGTTCCTAGTCTTCCAGCTTGGGGACAGATACTCAGAAGTACAGAGAAAGCTTAGTGAGAGAGACATACAATGTGTGTGCATTTTCAAGTACACACTCGCACCGACCCTCCTGAGACACCGTGTGGTACAACTGTGTCCTCCTCCCCCATGCCAGGGCAGGAAACAGTCCTCGCCTGACTTGATCAGCTTCCCTCCCCTCTCTCCTTACCCAGGAGGTAGGGGCCCATCTGTAGGACAGCACCAAGCCACAGGGCTCCACGCTGTGCTTAAAAAGGCCACTTAATTTTTCATTCTTAAGTGCTGAGATGCTCTCGTCTTCAGCTTTGTCCAGACCCCTTGGTGGAGATGGATGGGGGCACGGAACACAGTTATCAGAAAGATTAAGCCAGGACTTGTCATTTTTTTATATCACAGAGCAGTCAGCCCGACGAGTGATGTCCTCCACTCCGCCACGATGAGTCCAGAACCTTTAGTGCCAGTAGTAAAAAAGACTATAAAAAACACCATTGGAGAAAGGGTAATGATGAAATTTAACTGCTCCCGATCACACACCTGGGGTCTGCTCACCATGGAACCAGGGGGTTCGGCCACATCATCCTTTACGGCTGTGCCCTTGTCTGTGCGTCTAAGGTCCTTCCACTGAACCAGAACATCGTGTCCACTGCCGAGAGCCGGGGCTGCCTGCCCTGCTCCACCCCCACAGCAAGTGCTGCGGGAACAGGACTGACTCCATTCTTAGAGACTGAAAAGGAGTCTTGGGGCCCAAATTTTCAGGGGCCTTGCTAGAGACTACTTGAAAAAAACTACTTGAAGCCTGCTGATGGCTGCAGTATTACGTCCCTCCTTCAGTTTTCCTCCCTCCCTCCCCTGCTTTTATGTGTTGGGTACCACGCTATATACACAGCTACCTCCTGGCTCTTCCTAATTGATCTTAGATATTTCCTCCCAGTTCAGCCCCTCCTGACACTCGAGCCCACCCCCTACCCCCTCTGCTCCATCCTAGCCACAGTGAAGCCCTTTAACCCTGTTTGCTCTCCCCAGTCCCCAGGCTCTTGCACATATCACCGTGGCCCTGTCTGGGACCCTAGTGTGGCTATCACCTTACCATTGACAGGTCAAATGCTACCTTTTCTAGGAAGCCCTCCCTGTCAGTCCCCGAGTCTGCCTCCTTCCTCAAGCTTCCTACGTTTCCCCTGCCGGGTGTGTTTCACCTAAGGGCACAGTTTATTAAAACTACTGTATGGAGGGCCCGAGTAGAGGCCACACTTCTGGGTCTTGAGATTTAACTGTAAATCAGGTGAACTCCCTGTTCTCCCTGAAGTTTATGTTCCAGTAGGGCCAGGTGGCCCAGGGCTGGCTGTCTTGTTCAACCTTCGTGTCCATAAAGGCATGGTTGAGTTTAACCCTCTTCTGTCAGGTAAGTGTCATTTCCTGACCACACCACCAAGGACCCCTGGGTCTTCTGGTAAAGGAACAACAGGGTAAAGCTTCTAGACCCTGCACTACGGTGCCTCCTCTCTGCCCGACCTGTCTCCAGCTCACTGGCCTCTTGCTCTGCCCAGCAAGACCACATGCTCTGTGCACTGACTAACGTAGGCCCACCTTCCCACCTGCAAGTCATTGCTCAAACGCGGTTGTCCTGTTACCTCTTTGAGCCACTATTCTGCATGCATACCTGTCTGCTATGCGCCCGCACGCTCTATCACCTCTACCTTTACCAGGGCTGTTTCTCCCCAAGGACACAGACGTTTGCCTTTCTCGTCTTTGTCTATCTGCAGGGTCTAGAATCAGTGCTCAGTTGCTGGCTCCATAAATACGTATAACAGACACAAGGACTGGATCCCTGCCTGAAAGCCCTGGAAATCATTAACAGGGATGGACATGGCTACCTGAGGGAGAGGCTTATTCTGGCAGGAGTGTCCAGAAAAAGAATGCCCCCAACAACATGAGTCCTCTCCACACCTCAGCACAGGACCCTTTTCCCAAGATTGGCTCTGTCATTCAAACCATGCCCTGACCCAATAGATCCCAGAATACATCCTGGGAGATAGGTGTACAGTGTTAAACCCTGGCCAAGTCAGGCATCTCTCATCAGTCAGAGAGTGACTCTGAGAGAGCTGGGGTAGAGGAGAGGCAATGTCAGCACAGGAGCAGCTGCAGGCCGAGACCTGGTGTCTGCAAAGACGTTCCCCAGGACCTAGCTCCCGACCCAAGCCCCACCCAGGGCCTCTGAACAAGCCACCTTCCCTCTTTAGCACCCCCTTCTCCCTGTAAGATGAGAGCAGAGCTTCACAGGTGGCTCTCAACCCTCTCGAGTGTGAAGAGCCTTTGAACAATTTTTATTGCATGTTCTGTACATACGGAAGTATGCACACACCACACTCGGTGATTTTTCATAGTTAACATGCTCATGCAGCCAGCATCCTGATCTAGAGATAAAACATCTCCAGCTGCCAAGAAGCCTCCTTCTGGCCCTTCCCAGTTCTTGCCTCTTCTGAAGGTAAAGCTTATTCTGATTCTTTTTTTTTTAGGGGAAGAGCATTGTCTAGGGATGTCTGTTGTTCTGATTTTTTTAATACCATAGATTTATTATTTTATTTATTGAGGCAGGGTCACATGTGTCTCAAGTTGGCCTCAAATTCAATATGGAGTCAAGGATGACCTTGAGCTTCTGATTCTCTCACCTTCCTTCCCTGAGAGCTGGGTAACCCAGGGCTTTAAGCATGCTAGGCAAGCACTCTACCAATTGAGTTATGTCCCCAGCCCAATCCTACAGATTCTGTTTGGTTTTGCTGTTGCTTGGTTTGCTTGCTTTTCAAACACAAGGAACCCTTTTAGCTCCTGCCTAATGCCATTCTGATTCTCGGACTGATGGCAGCCAGCCTCCAAAGACTCTCATTTGCTGGTGTTCGTGGCTTTGTTTAGTCCCCTCCCACACAGAATCAGGTGGCCTCTGTGACCCATGAAGTATAGAAGAGATGACTGTATGCCCTCCCAGGCAAGTGCCTAAGAGGGCACGTGACTTCTGCCCTGCTCTTGGGTCACCAGCTCTTCGGGATAGCCAGCCATCATGGTGTGAATCTTTCTGTGGAGAACTCCACCAGAAGTGTGGACCGAGAAAGAGCAGCCCTCCCCTCCGTGCTCATCCTTCCCCTTCCCAGCACCCAGCCTCCCCTAAGACAAATCCTCTCTCTAAACACAGAGGCTCTCTCTGAGTGCATACCGCCCCAGCCAACCCCCTGAGCATGTCAAGTGGGAAGGTGCATCTGGGAAGTAGAACCCTGGTAGACACATACCAGTGATGTCCTGAGAGACCTCGAGTCAGAACACCTAACCCAGCTGTTCCTGCGTTCTTAACCCGTGGAAATCATGAGGGATAGTAAATGTTTATTGTTGTTTTAAGCTACTAACTTTTAGGGTAATCTGTCACATAGTAATAGACAAGTAATACAGTATGCATTGATTGAGCAAATACTCAATGAGCCGAACCGTCTAGGCGTTGAGTAACCGTTAAAGGAATTCATTTTTAAAAAATCATATACCTAGAGAGATATAACACACACATACGTATCCAAGCTGGTCTCAAATTTGTGATCCTCCTGCCACAGCCTCTTAAGGGCTGGGACCACAGGTGTGCATCACCACAAATGGACTCCTTTTAAAACTTACCCTTCTGGCCAGACAATGGGGACACCTTTAATCCCGGCACTCTGGAGGCAGAGGCAGGTGGATCTCTGTGAGTTCGAGGCCAGCCTGGTCTATAGAGTGAGTTCCAGGAAAGGCACCAAAGCTACACACACACACACAAAAAAACTTGTCTCGAAAAAAACAAAACAAAACAAAAGAAAAAGAAAAAAAGAAGAAAAAATTACCTTTCTGAGCCGTGCAGTGGTGGTACACACCTTTAATCACAGCATTGAAAGGCAGAGGCAGATGGATCTCTGTGAGTTCGAGGCTGGCCTGGTCTACAGAGTGAGTTCCAGCACAGTCAGAGCTGCACAGATACACCTTATCTCAAAAAACAACAAAAACAAAACAAAAACCAACCAAACAAAAGTCTCCTTTCTGGTATCCTCTTACACTTGAAACAAGAGTTTTCTCTTTGGTCCTGACAAGGACTCCGTCCAGGGTGAGGTCAGCAGTAGCCGGAAGGCCCCACCTAAGATCTGAGGTACCCAGTCCTTGGTCATGGTGAGGAACTCATATTTAGCTGTACTCTCTGGCTCTTTTCTACTCAAAATCTAGAACCAGAGACCGGAACCTGGTTCCCAGTCCTTGTTCCTCATCACCATGCAGCAGAAAGAGGCAGTGAGGGAGCCTGAGCAGGCTTGTGCTTAAATCCTGACTCTTCCCCTTCCCAATCTGTACAACCTCGGGCGAACAGCTGAGCTTGTCTCAGTGTTAGTTTTCTCCCGCAGGGAATCAGAGAACAGAGGCCAAGATCATGGAAAATTGCATGTCACTCATAACAGGGACTTCAGAAACACTTGAGAGACTGGACAGCTATGCCTATCAACCTACATGCTGGCTGGGCCCTCTTGGAGTGCCAGCGGACCAGTGTTCCCCTCTTACCTAGGCCTCACTTGGCTTCCCCCACATGCTGGCTGGGCCCTCTTGGAGTGCCAGCGGACCAGTGTTCCCCTCTTACATAGGCCTCACTTGGCTTCCCCACATGCTGCTGTGGCCCCCTCCTAAGATTTTCTGTACCCCAAAAGCAGGTTTGAAGGTCCAGGTGAGCATATGGCCACATGAGGGCTCTTGGTGGGAGCGTGGGAGCCGGCCTGCTTCCTCTCCCTCGTTAGCGTCGCCCGGGGCTGCTCTCTCCTTAGCAAGGCCTGGATAACGAAGGCCACAGCCTATTAATTGCGGTGACAGTGATGAAGGAAGAGGGGGAGGCTGCTATTTGTCTTGCTGGTAACCTCTCGCATCATTCCAAGATGAATGAAAACTCATTTTCTGCTTTGATTCGGTCTAATTTCTCTGGCCCCCTGGGCCACGTTGAGGGGAGGGGGATGACTCACAGCCTCCCGTTGAGAAGAAATTGGGGGAGGAGAAGGAGGGGTTAGAGGTCACAGAAGGAGGAGGCCTGCCCAGCTAGCGAACCAAAAACCAATGGGGGAGCTCTTGGGACCTTCAGTTATTAACATGGAAGGTATGGGGGCTCTTGCAGGAGCTGACTGGATTCATAAATTAACCCTGCCATGGAAAGACTCTGCCACCCATTTCACAGATGAGAACGATGGAGGCAGAGAGGAAATAACTTACCCAAGATCACAGAACCCAGCTTCAGCATGGGGAGGCGGGAGTTGGCCCAGGATTGTCACTGGCTTTTTATCTGTCACCCAAAACATTGCCTCCTACCAGGATGACGGGATAAATGGCTGAGCAGCACAGTCTACAGAGAAGTGACTGGCAAAGAAGGACGATTCCATCACGGCTCACCCATTCCCCTCCATGAACAGGAAAGGAAGGCGGGCAAGAGGCTAGAGGAAGGAAATGGGCTTTTCTACCTGTCATGCCCGCACTTGACCAGGAAGGGCCTTGCTAAACTGACCCATTTGTAAGGTAGAGCCTTAGGCCTCTGCTTTGCTGGCCGTGTGGTCGCTGGAGAGGGAGTGAGGCTGTGGAGAAGGCTCCACATGTGGTACTTCCGGTTTGTAGACATGAGGAACAAGCCAGCAGCCCTGGTGGTCTGAGCTGCTTGATCCCAGATTCACCTCTGTCCCAGCAAACCCATGTCCAAAATCATCTATTTGTGAGTCCTGACAAAAGCCCTGCCTGGCCGTTTAATGTAAATCTGGGTCCCCTCTGGTAGCCCAGAGGTCCCCTGAGGCCCAGGAGATGGAAAGGGCCTGGGCCCCCTAACCTTTTTGTTAAGGTGGCCCCAGAGCAACTGTGGTCTGGGAAGACTGTGGGAGTTGTCCCTATGATAGGAAGAGAGCAGAGGGCATCAAACGATCTTCACCCATCATCCTTTGGGGCTCCCAGGCCCAAAGATGTACCAGCGTTGGGAGGGGCCTGGAAGCCAGGCAGCCTGGTGTGTGTGGCAGCTCTGCCCTTGGCGACTGTGTAACCTAGGGTAAGGAGATTGGTCTCTCTGGGCCTCACTTGTGTTGACAGTGGGATAGCCGCAGTGCCTCTCTCCTTCTGTGAAACACAGAGTGTGTGCTCTGAGAGGCCAGGCACCAGGCTGGGAAGGGCTGCTCTAGGGTCAGGATGTCTGTGAGAAGTGAGACAGCTGACTCAAGCGTGTCCCCCCTCTCCCCTCCCTCCATGTCCTCCCATCTGCCCCATCTGAATTGCAAATGGCCTTCCCTTTCACCACAGCCACAGCAGGAGACAGCTGAGTCCAGAGCTGCCACCTTGCCCCATACAGAGCCCATGGCCTTGCTCTGTCTCCAAAGGTCTGCAGGAGGAGCCCTCAGACCAAGACCCCAGTCAAGCATCTTGAGGAGGAGAAAAAAGTCCACTCAGAGCTACTCTTCCTGGCACCCAGGCTTTCCCAGCTTGGTTCTGCCATTCTTCTCCACTTCTGACACCACCTCTTCACTACAGGCCTAGCCTATGTCTTAGACAAGCATAAGAAAGGTAAGTAACCCTTGGTCCATGCTCAGAACACTTACACGTGCCAGGTCCTGGGTGCTGTGCCACAGTCCTTGTCTTTCCGCAGCCCTATCAGGTGCCTGTGGTCACAGGTACCTGCTGTTGACAGTCCGTTCCACAGACTGAGCCTCACAGGTCCAGAGTTCCCAAGTGTTAGAGCCTCCTCTGGCTCCCTCCAGATTCTCAGCTCTGAAAACATCACCGTCTTCTGCCCTATAAGCAGACCCCGCACCCAATCCAGTAGGAAAATGGCGCAGAGGGCCAGGACGGACACGGATGGCATAAGAGGAGCTGAGGTGACATCTACAAAGTACCCACGAGGTGTGACCCAGAGATAACAATAAAGATAATGAAGATAGCATCCTGGAGAGAGACAGTGTGGACATCCCTCCCGCCATTTCCTGAGCTCCCATCAGACCAGGAGTTCTCTCCTGGTGCTCCATGCCCCTCAGCAGCCCAGCAAAGCAGTTATTGTTATTGCCACTTCATGGAGGCTCCACCGAAGCTGGGGCGCCTGAGTGTCTAAAGCCACACAGATCTCAAGCACCCGAGCAAGAACCTGGGCCGCCCCTGCTTCCTCTGAATAGCAATGTTACAGCGATGACTCTCACCAGCATTTATTGGCCACTTTCCTGTGGCCAGCCTGGTAAACACTTGAAATGACAAGGTGACCCAGTTGTCAGCATCATTCCGTCTTGCCGATGGGGAACGTGAAGCTTGGGGGGTTGAGTAAACTGCTCAGGCTAAAGCAACTAGGATGTGGGGTAGCCAGGATTCAGACCCAGGTCCTCTGACCTCACACCTTCTAGTTCTCCACAAGGGAAAGAGGTTGTCTGTGTGCGGTGAGAAGTCGATGAATGGGGACCTCGCATGAGCATCTTTGTGACCCTCCTCCAGCTCCTCCCCTCACTTGTTAACCAGGCTTCCTGTTGTAGTTGGGGTGACTCTGCTTGATAGAGGTTCCAGCCTGAGACTCCGTCCATGGTGGGGCAGCCAGATGTCCACCAACAGTTCACCTCCCCATCCCAAGGACGCGATTATCCCTGGAAGGGACTGTTACATCAGGCCTACCGCTCCCTCCGAGTTCTTTGCAACTGCCAAAGGCTGGCAAGGATGTCTCACCAAATGCCTGAGAGCAGAGTGGATGCAGACAACTCTGGCCAAGGAGCCTGAGAAGTGACTATGCTTCTCCACCTTCTTCTATCCCCCTGCTCAGTAACCGGGAAGGATTCCCAGGACCTAGGACTTGTGATAGGCGGAAGTTAGTTTCTCCACTTCCTAAGCGGAAACCCCTAACCCCAAGTGATGGTATCTGGAGGTAGACACTCTGGGAGATAAGGAGGGTGGGGCTCCATGACTCAATGGGTTTGGTGTCTGTAGACGGCAGGAGACAGTGCGCCCACCCAACCCTACCAGGTGAGGATACGATGAAATGATGTTCATCTACAAACTAAGAAATGGGCCGTCACCAAGAACTGGAATCTGTTTCGTATTTGTAGCTAGCTTATCTCTCTGATAAACAATCTAAACTCTTCAAGGCTCATAAGGCCTTTCACAATGTGGGTTCTGGGACTTCTCCAGGTTCATCTTTCAACACTGTCCCTGCCACTTTAAGATAACCTATGTAATAAATTCCATCAATCCCAACACAGATATTCTCCCTCCATATGGGTTTTTATACATGCTGTGTCTCTTTAGGAAACTCCTACTCACCCTTCAAGACCCCATTTTTGCATAGGATCTTACTGAAGCCTTCCTTGACTTACCAAATGTGAAGAATCTATGCTCAGAGGCACCCTGACTATTGCACAGTTCATAGTACACCAGAAGTACTTGTTCCTGTCTGTAACTCTCTGGCCAGACAACAGACCCTGCTAGGGGTGAACTTGTGCTCATCAACTTTTATATCACCAGTGACTTCCAAGATGTTTACATCTCTGCAAACCATATGGGGTGTACAGTTATGTCCCCACTTGGTAATACTTAGTCGTTAGTGTAAATCCCCCACAAAGATGAAGCTGGAAAACCTGTTTTCTGTTCTCCTGGAATAAATGATATAAGCCCAGGGACCTCCTATGCCTCTCTGGTCCAAAGTTCCTAAAACTGCCCCTTCGTAGTCTGAACCCCAATGGTGCCTTGGGACTTGGTCCTAATATAGAAATGAAAACTGGAGAGAATGGCAAGTTTAGACTTAAGCGGATTCGTTACCTGCTTCAAGGTTCACCGGGAACAGAAGGCCTCTGTCTCTTCCTAGATAACCTAGGGCTATCTCTAGAGTTAGGAAGGTCCTAACTGGGCATGGTGGTGCACGCCTGTAATTTCAACATTTGGGGAATAGAGTGGGAAGGTCAAAGGCTCAAGGTCAACCTGGGCTACAGGAGACCTAATCCCCATCCCCAACCCCCGTAAAAAACCCAAACTAGAGACAAGGGAAATGCTTGTCAGTAAAGTGTTTTGCGTTAAAAGCATGGGGATCTGGGCTGGATTTCAGGCACCCACGGGGAAGCACATAATTCCAGAGCTGGGGAGGCAGAGACAGGAAGGTACCTGGGGCTCGCCTACGAGCCAGTCTTGCCCAGTCAGTGAGCTCCAGGTTCATTGAATGACCTTGTCTCAAACCCAAGGTGAAGAGCAATTGAAGAAAACACTGATGTCAACCTCTAACCACCACACGCATGTGTACATGCCTGTAACACACATGTATATACATAAATATGTACATATATAAAAAATTTCAAGTTAAAAAAATACCAAACACAAACCAAGTCCCAGTCCTGGCACTCCCTGTGGGACTTGTTCAAGTCGTACAGTTAAATGGGGAAACACCACTGAACACATGATTGCTGTTAAAGCTTCGTGACTTCCTTACTGGGTCTCTCTTTACTGCTCTCTCTGGTCTTGGGGATCAAGTCAGGGCCTCACACACAATAGGCAAATGCTCTCCCCTGAGGTACACCTGCAGCCCAGGACTGACATGTTCTAGCATGAAAATGGGGCTCTTAGGCAGGGCCTGGGGACCAGAGCAGCTGGCCTCTTTCTTTCTCATCCCTCAGCTCTCTTAGTGGGCCCTCTGCCTCTCTGAGAATCTTGACTGCTTTTGCAATGAGTTCATACTGAAAATATGCATACGTATATATTTATTTTTATCACTAAGTTTTGGACATGGATATAGCAGAACAACTTGGGGTTTTAAGTAAAGGAAGGGTCTGGGATCTGAAGAGATGGGAAAAAGGCCACAAGGAGAGGAAAAACCAAGGAAAGGAAGTCAGACTAGCACAGGGAGGAGAGAACCCAGAACCAGAGAGCAAGCACAAAGGAACACAAGAGACAGAAAGAGCACCAAGACAGGGGAGCGGGGAGGGAAGCAGCTGGGAGGAAAGGCCACAGGAAGTAGGAGGGAAGCAAAGGGCCCTGGGCCAGCCCTGGGAGGACAGAGACACAGGGCTGAAGGGCCCACCCAGCCCTCAGCTGAGATTGACTTCAGTTCAACCCCAGTGCTCGGCAGCCGTCAAGAGAAAAGCAAAGCCCCTTCTCCCACAGCTGGGTGAATTTGATATTCAATCAATGAAGATTAACTCGCCCAAGGTAAGGGGGCTTTCACATCCGTAAGGAAGTCAAATACGATTATGCAGATGAGAAAATTATCCTAAGATGAGGAGCTCTGCTCTATGATAATTGCGAGAGAGAGTGGACTCCCACACTGATTAGCATATCTCTAAGACCAGACTGATGATGGGGGAGGCGGGATGAGCAGAGGTGACAGGAATCCCACCCACACAAGTTGGCTAGGGACATCTGGTCCCTGATGTCCTTGTTCGGAGAAGAGGACACTTGGCATCAGACAGTGAGGACCTAGCAAAAGCCCTGATCCTGATGCACCCATGGTCACTCCCTGGACCTACTGGACCTCATCTCACCCAAGAGTGGTTCAGAACAGGGTTCCTTAGGCCCAGGCTTCTAAGGGAGGGAGAAGCTGCTGGCCTCTGGCCTTGGCTTGGACGGCCCCTGAGGGGTTCTCAGAACTCACGCACCTTAAAGTGCCCAGAGGGATTAAAACTGGAGCGTGGGGCACGTCCCAGATCAACTAAATTAGGATCTCTGTGGAAGATTCTGGGTGTTGTTTGTTTGTTTGTAGATAATTCTAGCTGGGCACTGTGTCTCACATCTGTAATTCCAGCACTCATAGAAGCTAAGACAGGATGATCCTGAATTCAAGGCCAGCCTTGACTACTTAGCTAGACCATATCTTTAAAAGAGGCCAGACTTGTCTACTAGTGAGTTTCAGGTCAGTCAGAGCTGTACAGCAAGACCTGTTGTTTGGTTGTTTTTTGTATTTTTGGATTTTTTTGGTTTTGTTTGTTTTGTTTTTAAAACACAAGAAGATAATTCCAAGGCACAAGCAGTGTTGAAAGCTTCCCCACCAAGAACAAAGCATGGCATCCTAAATGCATGCCTCCATTACAAGTCCTTAGAGACGGGCAGGTCTAAAGCTTCAAGAAGCCATAGAGCTTGTCTGGGGTAGTCTTGGTAGGACTGGTAGAAGTCTTGGAAGAGGTCAGAGAAGAGCTAAGAGTGAGCAGAGTAATCCAAAGTGGGGCCAGTCGAGGTGTGTCGGGGAGGTGTGGCAGAACCACTAACACCAGCTCTTGTGTACTAGATGTGCTATGTAGCCTGCTTGCCTGTCCTTTCTGGCCCTTCGGTGGAAAGGGCATCTTCATTTGACAAGAAGAAGCAAGTAGCTCAGAGGCAAAGGGATTTGCCCAACATTGCAGTCAGGATTCAAACCCAACACAGTAGGTCCCCAAGTCCGCTAATAGTCTCTCCATATCTCCTGCCCTGGGGAGAAGTCATGGGGGTTCTGTACCCAAGGAAGTTACAGGCTAGCTTGGGGCTCTCCAGTCTGTCCTCCATGCTTAGAGACCACTTCAGGGTGGTAGAGAGAAGAAAGCAAAGGTTTGGAAGGCAAAAGACTACGTGTAATTTCTGTCTCTCATTGCGTGAACCTGAACGAATCATTGCCCTCTTTGGCCAACAGGGACAAAGAGACCAACGGATTGAGAGAAGGTCTGAGTCTAAACCATATGTTGTAGAGTTCAGACGACGCGTCTGTTTCTCCTCTTTGAGGACCTGGAGTTAGCTGATCTCAGTGAAGAATAAAGCCCTGGGCTGGGAAGACAGCTCAGTCAGTGAAACATTTTTATGGAAATGTTAGAACCTGAGTTCAATTCCCAGCACCTCTGTGAAAGCCAGGAGAGGCCCTGCATATCTGTGATCCTAGCACTGGGGAGGCTGACACAGGCGGATCCCTGGGCTGTGGATTCTCAGCGCCCCTGTGAAAGCCAGGAGAGGCCCTGCATATCTGTGATCCTAGCACTAGAGAGGCTGACACAGGCAGATCCCTGGGCTGTGTGGCCCTCGTCTAGTAGGTGAGCTCCAATTTCAATGAGAGACCCTGTCTCCAAAACAGTGGCTCCCGAGGAACGACACTTGAGGTTGACCTCTGACCTCCACAAGTTCATGTGCACATATGCACACATAAATAAGTAATAAAGCAATCTTTGAAAAATAGGATAAAACCCTTCCTCCATCCCTTCCCTCTCTGTGAACACACAATCACTGTGAACCTCAACCCCACCCATTCCCTTTAGCTGCCAGTTACTTTAACAGTGTAGCTGGGCACTCAGAGGTGAGGGGCCCTACCCTTACTCTATTGATATTCCTATTTCTATATTGCCTTTAGGAGCTTCCTTGCATGACCAATTGAAAAGAAAAATGGAGAAGTATGGAAAAGCAAAGACAAGGGTCTACGCTGGCAGAAGGCGGATGCTCCCGAGTCTCTATGAATGTCTACCCTGTGCCTGAGACTCTGACTTCTCTGTCTCTGTGGGTGTCCTGTATTTGTCTGGACGCTACATGGGTGCATAAGCTACCAGTGTTGTGAGCTGTGTCTGCTTACCTGTGTGTGATGCAGACAAGAGCCTGGGTGTATGTGTCAGCCAGGGTACCATCTGCATTCATGAGGGTGTAGATAAGTGTGTATTAGTTAGAAGGTTGTGTGACTGGGTTAGTGAGCCTGGCTGGGCAGCTGTTCCTCAGTGTGGCTGGGTGTATCTGTGTTTAGATGTGTATGCAAGTATCTGTATACACTGCTACGTGTATCTGTGTAGAGTGCCAGTGGGTGTGTCGGGCTATGTATGTGTGTTCCAGCATAATGTCTAAGTGAGGAAAATGGGGATTCTTGTGAGACTGGGTAAGAATGTAGTAACATGTGGGATGTATTTGTGTGTGTGTCAGACTCTCTCTCTCTCTCTCTCTCTCTCTCTCTCTCTCTCTCTCTCTCTCTGTGTGTGTGTGTGTGTGTTGGGTCATTAGTATGAGGAGTATGTGGGGGTGGGCTGTATGAACGACTCTGTGGATCTGAATGAGTGTCTTTCATGGGTGAAAACCCTGTGTTTCTCAGGACCAGGCAGAGGGAACCAGATATTCTCCCCAAGAGAGTATCTATCCGTGTCTGTTAGGTAGCATATGCGCCTGTGTGGGGTGTACCTGTGTGGGGTATGCCCATGTATGGGGTATGTGTGTATGTGTATGTGTGTGCGCACGCGCACGCGTGCATGCACACATGTACTATGAGTATGGATGCATCTGCAGATCTGCGTATCTGAGAGGGGCTGCACCTCCCTAGCTTGGCTGGGCCCTGGCACTGTAAATCCATCAACTCCACATGATTTTGTCAGTGCTGACAGCTAACTTCAACATGACGACAAATCTGGCCCCAGAGGATATTAAGCAAAGACACATGAGCCTATAATTTTCTGCTTCCACGTGTGAGATGCTATAATAATCAAAAGAAAATGAGTTTCTAACTACCCCAGCTCTTTGTGCTGCCGCCTTCATGCCGGCTGCACTAATTGAATCACCCAGCACCACTGTATCAATGGTAACTTGGGTATTGGGGGGTAATCAGGCGTGCGGGGGGGACCAGCTTGGAGAGGTGCAGGGGCTTTTGTGAAGGTCCCATCTGCCTCATGAACCAAAGCTGCTGGCCGCCGCCTGCCTTTGACTGGACAAGAGAGTGACTGAAGGGCAGGGGAGGGGCCGACCGGGAGGGGACACTGGGGGAGAAGCACCTGTGCCCAGATGCTACAGTTTGGGTCCTGGTTCCCACACACTGTGTGGGATCTGGACTTTGGAGGTAAGCCTACCTGGATTCATTCCTGGCCCTTAGCCCTTTATGTCATTTAACCTCTGGGACGGGTACAAAATAGCACAACTATCCACCTCATGGGGCTCCGGGGATCAGTGGGGCTCAGCAAATAAGCTGCCCACCTCCCAGCTGTGCCCCAGAGAGGAGACATGTAGGAGCTGTGTTGAATTTTCTCCCATTTTTGGCACCTTGTTCTGTTTGCTGGTCTCCATGGCTTGTGACATTACCCCATTTTCTAGCTGAAGGAACCTGAGGTTCTGTGAGATTCGGGGATTTGGCTACTTGAGAGACATGCTGTCTATACATAGACTAACGAAGGGGATGTTCGGAAAGGAGGAGGAAATGCCTCCTGTGACTTCGAGGGGTCCCTCCAACAGTCCTGTGGCTCCATAAATACCAGCCACCTACCCCGCACGCTGTTTACCGTGTCACAGCCCTGAACATCTGTGTCACTCTCACCGTCGGTTAATGAGGAAGAGTCACAACTATCATCTCACAAGTGAGCACCTGAAGCCCAGAGAGGTTAGGCAGCTTGCCCAAAGTCTCCGCGCTGGTAACCTGTCTCACACTCCTCACTTCAAATCCGTGTTTATCTATGTTGCTTTCAGAGATTCAGCGATATCCTATGTCCCTCTTGGCCTCTGGAAAATCTTCTGAACTAAAGCCCTCATTTGTCTCTAGGAGACAGCGTCTCTCGGCCTGGATCATTCCCACCGAAATAAGGTCCCCAAACAGGACGAAAATTCCTCCATTCCCAGCCCCAGGATGCATCTCACAGTGAGGTAGGAGATTAGGGAGCTTGGAGGCCAGCCAGCCTAGCCAAAGCAGGGAGATTCAGGTTCCTTCGGTGGGAGACCCTGGCTCAATAAACAAAGTGGACAATAATAGAGAAAGACACTGACATCCTCGTGTGGCCTCCTCCTGGGTGCTCACAGGTGCACCACCCACAAACACGTGTGTGCATACAACACACACACAGCAAACACCAAACAAACAAACAAAACCTGTCATCTGTCAGTCAGTCTCTAGCTCAGCCCTCCGCTCAGACAGCAGGTTTTCACAGAGCAGCTGTTGTATGCCTGGAGCTAAGTGGATAGCTAGGGGCTTCAAAGAGGAAATTACTGTAAGTCCTCCATTTTGTATAGCAAATTTTGGAACAGTACAAAGCTCATAGGCTTTGGAGTCAGGATGGTCTGGACTCTGATTTTGGTAATGTCACCTACTAGCTGGGGACCTCTGGGCTTATGGCTGAACAGCTCTGTGATGTTCGGTTTTCGACACTGTAGAATGGGTCATGTTACCCCTAGGAAGAGAGAAAAGGCAAGGGTATCTGTTCTCACTGCTTCCAGTCACCTTGTGCTAGAGATCCTGGTCAATTCAATAAGACAGGAAAGAGAAATAAAATACATATATACTGAGAAAAAATTTAAAAATTATTACAGAAAGCACGATCCTCTTCATAAAAATAAAATAAAATAAAGTCAGCCCAAAACAAAAAAAAAAAGTTTAAAAAGACACCAAGGCTATTAAGTTTAGCAAGATTGCAGAGCCAGAGATCAATACACCAAAACTTTGGTATTAATTTCTACATGCTCACAATAAACAATTGGAAATTGAAATAGAAATAGGGGCATTGATCCCATTTTACAAGTTTGCTGGAAGGAGTGAAAGGAAGTCATACTTATCTGGAAGTTTCAGGCTGTAAGCCTGCTAGAATCCTTTCCTACAAGGGAAAAGAAGAGGCCAGAAGAGACCCACACTCAACCCCTATCTCCTCCCACCTGCCACAGCCACAGAGAAGGAACATTTCCTATAGGTCCTCAATATTTGTACTGGTTACAGATCTTAAGAACTGACCCAAACATTTGGGGGATCCGGAGGTAGGAAGGTAGACCTTCAAATCTGGAACTCCTGGGAAAACTTGTCATGAGCACAGGAATGCTGCCCACCTTGGGAGCCGCCCAGGGAGGAGCTGAGCCTTGGCTTGTCTAAGCCACCGTTTTCCTTTTATCATAACATCGCTCTGCACTCCTGCAGATCTTAATCCAGTCACAACTCATCACACCACAAGAAACCAAAACGGCTTCCAAAAGCACAGACTGGTTGGCAGTGAAGCCTTAACCCAACTCTAGAATAGGCCGTAAGATTCTGCCCACAACAGCCAGCGAAACTCTAATACTCTCTCCAGCCAGCTCCACACACCCTAAATCTCATAGCTCACTACTCCGCTCAACTTCCTTTTCCCCTTTTCCTTTATTTCTCCTAAAATCCCATCTCTGCCTTCTTGTCTCCACTGCTGGATCAGTCACCTGGATGAGCTATTATTCTGCTCCAACTTTGGTCACTAGCTGTGCTTTCCCTTGGCTGAATCTTCAACTCCATGTCTGCATATGATCACCTGATGACCCAGGTATGGGAACAGGCAAGAAGAGAGGCCATCAGCCTTTCCACCTTCACATCCCAGCTCCTGCAGTCCTCCAGATGCTTGCAGCCTTGTAGGAAGGAAAACAAGACCTGAGGTGACATACACCACACTGTGGTGACACTCCTCTAAGGTGCTCAGAAGCACAGCAAATGCAGACAGGGAATGGGAAAGGGACTACCTACCTGTAGGCAGTCGCCTGAGAGACACAAAGGAAGAGAAAGAAGTGAGTGAGTGCATGCCCTTTGCCTGCTGGCATACTCTGTCCTTTATCTTACCAACCTTCATCCCCAAAATCTCCAGAGGTGGCAGCCCCTTAGTCTCAACATTTTGCTGAGTTGCAAACAAACTGAGGTCCAAGAGGAAAATGTGTTTGAAAAGCTCTCTCAGGGGGTGTCCCTGCCTTAGAGCCCCCTGCCAGTCAAGAATCCTTTCTCACTTTTCCTTAATAAATCTACTTAGTCCCTGACTGCCTCTCCTAACTCTTCTTGGATGTGAGATGATGGACTTGCAAGCCACTGACTCAGGGTAGCTTTGGTGGCCATTGATTCTCTGGGACCCTGAGTTAGGCTCACCAAGAATCAGAGAGAGCTCCACCACACTCAGAGAGCCCACATCCCTGGAAGGTTCTGCTGGGGTTTGAAAGACATCAGTCAAAAAACGTAAGCATGCTTCCCTTGTCACTCTGGCCTCTCGCTTGTTCCCAAAAGTTGCTCCAAACCATCCACCATACAGCTACTCATGGATAGCCACTGCTGCCTTTCTCAGACCCTAAAGGGTCTGTCTTGTTCTTCTCCTTCTCCCTCCTCCAAGCAGCCTCTGGGATTTAAGCTTGCCTCCCTTGTTGTTTTCTCTTTCAAACTCCTATAAAATGGTCCTCAAGTTTCAAACACCTCTGCCAGAGAGTCGCTAGCAAGGGTGGGACTTGAACACTTGCCCCTCTGTTTTCAAAACCCTTACTGAGGGCAGAGGAAGGGAAGAGGGAGAGCTTCAAATGGCTCCCATTGAGAGGTGGGTGGAATGGGAGACTCTGATTTGGGGTACATCCGAGTAAGTAGGATCAGGCACAAAATTGTGTGTAGAACATTCCACTTTTTGGGAAAGGTGGGCATACTGTATATACGTGAAGGTTTTTTGTTTGTTTGTTTTTTGTTTATTTCACGAAAGACATCTCTAGAAAAAGATGGGAACTTTAGAAGAAGGAGGGAAGGAGGCTTTGGGCAGGGGTTGATGGGAATATTTCACACTCCCTTTTTCTCTTTTGGAAATTTCAATCATGAGAATGTACTGCTCATTCATAAAGTAACCAAATTTTTCTAGAAAGAAAGCATACAAGCATTACACCATAGCATTAAAATTCAGAATCAAACAGTTCCCAGCCATGATCATACACTTGAGGTTATCTCAGGGATCAGGGCTGTGTTTGGTCTTAAGACGTGGGTCTGTGGGAGTCAGTTATATGCAGAAGTAAGCCTAAGTCAGTGTAAGCCTCTGTGAGGCCATGGCCACATGCACCGTGCCCCCTCTCTTCTCTGATGGGTGAGGGCCTCTTGGACAGAGGATTGTGGCTTCAGGAGGGATGTCTGAGATGGGACCGGACATTTGGGCAGTTGGGGCCGATTTGTCACCATTTTCACGGACAGACTTGAGAATTAAGTGGCATGAAATTGAGCACAGACCAGGATCCCCCCCAGAGACAGGCCGCCCTGTCCCAGAAGGAGAGAATGGAAAGGGGCAGGAGTGGGAGGGGTGGCCAGCCATGCTCAGCTGCTCCTGAGTGCAGATGGAGGAGAATAGAAGGGGGCTGGGCTCAGCTCCTCCTCCCGAACCTCTGCCCTCTGTTCTCAAACAAGCAGAGGCTCTGTTAGACCCCAGCTCCTGTCTGAGCCAGGACTGGCTCCCTCAAGCCCAAGTGCCCTTAGAAGTCAAGGTTGGGGGTAGTGACAGACCCAAACCTCACTCGGGGAATCACTTAGACCTTTATTCTTATCTCAGCATTTCTTACCACGTTTGCTGGGTACCCAGGAAAAGGGAGAGAAGGAGGCTGAGCATCTTCTCCTGACTGGGATATAAGGTGGGGCAAGGGGTGAAGATGGAAGCTTCCCTACTGGGAAGAGAGGAGTGGGTCAGAGTTCGGGGGAGAATTGGAGTCTGGGGTTCCAGTTTGGCCTGGTCCTATTTTGTACCTTCATCGTTCATCTGTCATAATAATGGTGACAGCCACCTGCTGGGGCTGTTCTAAGCACCGTGGGTACTTTGCAGCAATGCATATGATTGGCTGATTCCCTTCCAGGCAACACTGTTATCAGTTTCTTCCCATTTTGCAGATGAGGGAACAGAGCAGCCAGCCAGTGAGTGACCTCGGCGAGACTGGCTGTTTCACCTTCTGCTACTTCAGGGAGTAGAGAGGACTCAATGAGATATGGATGTGTAAGTTTCTCACAAAGCACATGTGTGTCCACAGCCATCTGCTGTCAGTGCTGCTCAACTTGTTCTTTCGTGAAGGCACTGGAGGCTCAAATGCAAAAAGGCGTGAACTTGAAGGACCAGTCCAGAGCCTCTGCTTGCCAGGGATAGAAAACAAGCCCAGAAAGGAAAGGAAGGTGCGAAAGGCCAATCACAAGTGATTGCACAGGTCGCTTATGTGAGGCTTGGAATTCAATGTTCTTCGGATTCCTGAGGGTCCTCCCTCCAGCTTTGGGGAGAGCATCTTACTTTACTCTTCAAGAAAGAAAGGTACCCCCATATACACTGGCAGAAATGAGACCTAGCCCCAGGCTGGGTGGGAATGATAGGAGAAAACAGCCTCAATCTGCCATCCTGCCACCTCCTCCTGGGCAGAGCTTTGCCCTACAATTAGGAAGGATGTGTTTGCCTCAGCGCCAGGCCTGACCAGCCCATGAAAGCCACGAAGAGCCCCGCAGGTGGCCAGGGGGAGGACAGGCCCCATGGTGTTTAATAGGGCCTAATCTGTGCCGGTGTTGTCGAAAAGGAAAATGAAAAACAGCCACGATTTTGTGGTTTAAAAATTAGCATGTGTGCCTACATCGTAAGCCCCTGGCTTGCATTACCATACAGATTTATCCCCAACCCAGCACGTGGCCAAAATATGTAATTACACACAGGCTCAGGGTGGAAAAGTTGCCCTTCTGTTTGCTATCTATATAATATGGGATTTTTAAAAGGAAAAGCCAGAGCAGGGCCTCGGTGAGGGTGGCCCTTCACTAGGATGCTGTCCACGGACTCTAGCGGAGGAGGGCTCAGCCCCATCTGCAGCCAGTGATGTGGTGCCACAGGATTTTTTGATTGAGGAGCTGTCTTCCGAGCCGGGGGATTGAGGGCCAGGGATGGGAAGCCTTGTCATTAAATACTGTGTTCTCAAGTACAGTCATGTGTCACTTAAGATGGCACATATTCTGAGAAATCTGCTTTCGGCAACTTCATTATCATGTGAACCTTACAAGCCATGCTTTCATGAGCTAAATTTGATGTATCATTGGAGGATGTCTTCTTGAGGGACCACCATCATATTTGGGATCTGATGTTGACTGAAGCATTGTTGTGTAGCATGTGACTATCTGTATGTTGTCCTTCATTTAGTCAACCTATTTAAAAATTTTTATTATTTTATGTTGTGTGTATGAGTGTGTTTGCCTGCTGTGTGTCTGTGTATCACATACGTGCCTGGTACCTGCGGATGTCAGAAGAGGCCCTCAGACCCACTGGAGGTAAAGATGATCATGAGTAAGTCAGCCTTGATGGTGCACACCTTTATTCCCAGCACTCGGGAGGCAAAAGCAGGTGGATCTCTGTGAGTTCAGTGCCAGCCTGGTCTGCAAGAGTGAGTTTCAGGACAGCCAGAACAGTTACACAGAGAAACCCTGTCTCAAAAAACAAACAAACAAACAAACAAAAAATCACCACCAACAACAAATAGATGACTGTGAGTGACTACTTAATGTTATATAATGCTGGGAATCAAATCCATGTCCTCTGGACGATCAGCCAGTGCTCTTAAAAGCTGAGCCATCTCTCCAGCCCCTGTATGCTGCCCTTTAATTGGTAGCATGAAAGCTGAAAAGGAGGGATCTTATCCCACTTGGAAAAATGAGAAAACTGAGGCTTGTAAGTCAAAGAGCTATGAATTAGAACCTTAGAAACCCAAGAATCTATGCCCTTTCTAATATTTGTTTGGTACAGCTCCAACCTCAGTAGGCTATCCTTGTCCAACTCAGAGATCTCAGTTGACATCATTGTGAGAGCAAAATAGGTGATGGGTAGAGAGTTTGGGTATTGCTATTCAATATGAAAACTGAAGGAAAATTCATAGCCAGATATGGTGGCACATGGATATAATCCCAGTACTAAGGAGACTGACACAGGAGGATGGCCACAAGTTCAAGGCCAGCCTGGGCTATTTAGTAAGCCCTGCATTGAAGGAAGGAAGACAAAAAGGAGGGAAGCAAGGAACAGGCTCATGTGGGGGCTGATGGTAGAGAGAGACAGACAAAGCGATGTTACCAGGTGTGATAACACAAGCTTTTAATCTCAGGACTCAGGAAGCAGACGCAGACAGATTTCTAAGTTTGAGGACAGCCTGGTCTATATAGCTAGTTCCAGGTCAGTAAGAGCTATAGAGTAAGACCCTATCTCAGAATGGGGAAGCAGGGGAAGAAGAAGAAGAAGAAGAAGAAGAAGAAGAAGAAGAAGAAGAAGAAGAAGAAGAAGAAGAAGAAGAAGAAGAAGAAGAAGAAGAAGAAGAAGAAAAAGAAGAAGAAGAAGAGATGCCACACACCACCACAGAAAATGATCCATGGGACACAGAGTATCTATAATAAATAAAGGATTGATGGAAGGAATGGCCTAAGACCCCCAAATAAAAACTAGTGTCTTTATTCAGGGTTGAGTGGTAGATCATGTCCAGATAACTGAGCAAGATAAATAAATCAATGTCCCAATTCAGGATCAATGTCCCAATCCAGAGGTGGATGGGGAAAGAAGTGAACATTCCCTATGTAGGAATCAATATCTCAGTGAAGATCTGCTTGAGGTCATCAACATCCCACTTGGGGATCAATGTCCCACTACAGAGTGGGTTGAGAGGAATCAATGTCTTTCCATAAGAATGTGTAAGAATGTCAGCATCCCAATGGAGAGATCAATGCCCCAATTCAGAGTTGGTTAAGGGAAATTGATGCTCTAGTGTGATGATCAATGCCCCAATATCAGGATCAATGATAGTCAATGGTATATAAGGATGAATATAAAAGCCAGTGTCGCCATGTGACGTGGATGATAGTCCAAATCTCACTGTAGCATGGGTGCGTGTTCTTGTCCCAGGGTAGACCCCAACTTAACAATACATAAACAACAGGACCCGTTAGCCTTCCTTCTGGAAATCTCCTTCTATCTGGAAATCTCCTTCTATTGTTGCTCTAGAAACATAGTTCCCTGACTTCCTGGCCCTTTTAGGTCCCTGGCTAAGTCCTCCCCTGCAGAACATTTGGGTGGAGCCAGTGTTCTGCCCCAGTATGCCTCAACATGGTCATTTGCAATAGGACCCTAGGGGGGGGGCTCCTGTTTTGTGGCCTGAGCCAAGAATCACTTTATAAGTAAATCCAGAGGATGCCACCAACCCAGAAGTGGCAAAAGACAAACAATTCTCGGGCTCCTCCAGACTCAGCCCAAAGCAGATGACAAACCCGCGGATTCTTATCCCATCAGCCTGATGTGCCGCTAGAGCCGGGATACCATGGTATGCAACCATGCCTCAGTTGTTGAAATGGTTGCTTCCCGCATTTTGCAGCTGAGAAGAGTAAGCTAGAGAGGGGGCAGATGTAAAACAAGAAGCCTGATCCCCTGCCTGGTGGCTGAGCCCTCTCCAGCTGGCTCAGGTTGGCATGAAGATCTCCCGCAACTCCAGCCAACGCCTCCCCCCAACACACAAGGTTACTGGGAGTGTGTTGTACAGTTTAGGCGAAGGGGTTAGAAGTGTCTGCCCCCAAACCTTCCCTTTCTGTCACTCCTCAAAGAGAACCACATGAAGACCACTGTCACTTCCCAGGGTTGGAGGAGTCTGAGGGTAAGATAGGAAAACTCCAGCCTCAGCTGCCCCAGGGGCCTAAGAAGAGGGTGTGATTTTTCTCTTGCTCAGACAAAGGCTGAGGCTGTGGCATCTGTCAGCTCACTCTTGTGTCTCACAGCTGCTCTGACAGTCAGACCCAAGGCAGGTGCCAGTTTGGAGAGGGAGGGGAAACCCGGCGTGAGCTTCCCCTCGCTCCTCCCGCGCATGCCCGCAAAGCCTCCTGTTGCCTAGCCCCATCTCCCTAAGTCTTCCCGGTGATAGCAGACCCAGAACCTCGGGGATAACACCCTCAACCTCAACAAACATGGTACACTGACCCTCCCGTGTATTCGTCCAGCTGCCAGCACCCCTGGGGCACCTTTATCCAGCTAAGAAAGAGCTAGGAGGGAAGAGTCGTCTGGCAGGATAGGAGCCCCTTGTGCCTGATGAACTTCAGAACTTCCTGTCTTGCTCAGAGCTTCTCTTCCAGGGATCAAAGGGCGTTCGGAAAACTTCCTTAGAGAGTGGAAGGAGAGGAGAGATGGGCAGTCACTGATGATTAGTGAGGAGAGTTTGGGGTATTTCACACTCATGCGTGCGTGAGTGCATGTGTGTGTGTAAGAACATGAACGCAAGTCCAAACACACAGGCACGTTCCCATACATTTCTGCCTCCATACTTCATATATGCGTACACCTCCCGGAGGGCCACATAATGGGTTGGATGCAATTCCAGGTAAAACAGTTAGAAAGATGCTTGCCATCTTTCCAAAAATATTTATCCATGGATATATTTATTTAACTCATATTACCTCCCCATTTCCCTGCTAAAAGGAACATTTTTAAGGTTATGACCTCTCCATTTGGATGAGTCATTGTAAAATCTACTACTGTTCACATATTTTATTGTTAATTCTGTAAGAAGGTGAATATAGTAAGAGGGTGGGTTGGGAGCCTGGTGGGCTTCCGTATTAAGAAGATGACGCAGGAGGAAAAAGAATAGTTCTGGGAAAGATGCTTAGGGGAAATGTATAAATTTTATACAAAGATGCTTCCAGGCCCCTCCCTGGTGCGGTCCTCTTGACCTCCTCCCCACTCCTAATCTCCCAGACGCCTCCCTCTTCTGTTCCCTGCCTGTCCCAGGCCTCCCCCGGCCCTACAACCCCCACCCCTCCCCAGGGCCCCCTCCTCAGATGCAATCCCTCTGCTGTAATTTCTAGGGGAATTGCTTCATCTCGGGTGCAGATATATTTGTGTCAAGGTGCAGCTGCACAGATAGCCTTCCTCTATGCATAGTAAGAGGGTTGCAGAGAGAGAGGTTGTGCCCAGAGCAAGGCCTTATCAGAGCAAGCTGCCTGCCATTTATCTGATTCCCCATCAAATAGGAAAACGGGCCTCAGGCTGCTGCTTCCACTTTCCTTGGGAAAGCCATGGGGGGAATAATAATTTACTACAATCTTTTTGTTTCCAGCGCTCACCTTCAGCCTGACACAGCCCTGGATTTCTCCACCCCCACCCCACCCCCCTTGCTCCCAGCTACACTGGCCTAGGGGTTCTGAGTTGATCTGCAGCCCCTAGGGCTCCACCTCAGGGACACCCCCCCCCCAGAAATGCCCTTGCTGGTTGAGTGGACCTGCATAATGGATTGGCATAGGCTGGAGAGGGTAGCCTTTGGCATCAAGGAGAGTAGACACAGGGGAAGGGGGAGTAAGGACCTAACAGGGAGTGGGGGAGGTTGGGCCTGGCTGCAGGGGGCCTGGCTTCCTTCCCAGCCCCCACATGTGCATCAGATCCCCCATGCATGCACACACACAACGCACATGTGTTTGTCAGACTTGACCCAGTGAATATCCTTGTATGTGGACCCATCAGCACTTTTATCTATGGATGTCTGTCCATCTGTCTATCTATGTCTGGAGTGAAGATGAATGGAGCACTGGGGTGGTTTCTGTTCAATGTCACAGACTTGGACCTCCCATCTCAGTTCACAATTCCAACAGCCAAGAACAAGCTCAAGACAAGATGACAGGGACAGGAGGGAGGGAGCAGTGGGTGAGGGAGAGGTCCCAGATGGGCCTGGCTGCCGGTTGGTATCTTGCTTCAGTCTCCCTGGCAGCCCATCTGGTACAGGAGCTGCAAGAGGTGGGCGGCAGAGAGGGCCTGGTCCCCACAGACCTGCTGTAAATCACAGTTATGTGGGCCCGGGGGCAAGGGGTGGGCAGGGGGCAGGGGGCAGCCCCTGCTGCACACACAGGGTAAAGCAGAGAGGCCAGGGTCAGGTGCAGCTGTAAATCGTCACCTAAATGCTTCCAAGCAAAGGCTAATCAGGACAAAGTGACAGAACACACCCAGGCCTAGCCTGGCTCCTGTGGACACACATCTGTGCAAGTACATGCAAGCTCACAAATACAGAGACATGCAGGGACATGGCCTATCTACAGAACTGCTTGTACAAAGGTGTCACACATGTTTCCTGCACACACACTCCCAGAGCTTTGCACACTCATGTCCCTTCAGGCCCAGAGCACAAGGGTCTACCAACGAACATTTAGTGTTTGCGCATGCTCACAGGCAGGTGTGGAATGGTGATCAGACTGAATGACAAAGTAAGCCCCACCTGCTGAATTCCTAAAGATACGGCCATGCTCCGTGGGCCTGTCCCCAACCCTGAGGGCCCAGCGTTTGTGTTTGCCTTGAAGCCTTCACTGCATGCACCAGTTTTTTTCCAGAAGTGAAGTGTTCCCACAGTGACCTCCACCTTCATCCTTGCTGAAGTGAGGCCCGTTTGTTTGCAGGTGCAGCATTAGACTCCAAGGTAAGGCTTAGCAAACATAAAACCTGGTAGGGAGCCTGGTAGCTGTAACCCCAGCAACTAGGGAGACTGAGGCAGGATCCTGGTTCAAGGTTAGTCTGGACCATATAACAAAGCAAAACAGAAAGAAGGCTAGAGATACAATTTAGGTAGAGTATTTGTACAGCGTGGTAAAGCTCTGGGTTTGATCCTCCAGCATGGCATAAAGCGGGGCGCGACGGTGCATGCTTGAAATCTCAACACCCAGAAAAGGAGGAAGAAGGGGCATCATTAGCTACTCAGAGAATCTGAGGACAGCCTGGGACACCAGAAACTGTTTCAAAACAAAAAAGAAGCTAACAAAATCTAACAGAGAGTAGGGGCAAGAGAGCAGATGATGGGAATTCTTGCTACCAGAGAGGTAGGCCCAGGGCAGTAGGGTGCAGGTGAAGGAAAAGGAAGGCTTTCTGGCACACCTGTTTCAGCTGAGGTCTAATGGTGGGTGGGAGGCAGTCAGGTAGAATGATGCAGAGGAGAAGAAACGCCAGGTCCCAGCAGACAAGGTCTGTGGGACAGCAGATGCTGGAGCCAGCACAGACTTGCCTGGTATTCAACAGTATCTGCTCTTCCTTCCTTGGATCCCACAGGGGTCCCTCAGCTTGGCTTTCTCAGGGTTTCCCTAACACCAGCCTCTCCTCACACTCCACACAGAGCAGCTGCTTGGTCCAGGAAAGACTTAGGCTTTCCAGCAGAGGCCATAGTCAAGTTGTAAATGGAGTGAAGGATCACAGAGGTCCCTTTCCCAGCCCTCCGCTCTCAGGCCTTCTAGGAACTCATAGAATCCTTTTTGATTCATTGTCACTGTGGGGCACTTAAAACAGGCTCAGTGAAGCTGGGTGAGTCTCATGGAGCCGTCCCTGGACTGGGATGGTGGAGTGAGGATTTAAAAATCAGGACTTGAACCCCTGGGCCTCCGTTCCACTCTCTTTGCTTGTCCTGTGGACCTCTTTTCAGAATTTCTTATGAACAAAGGGCTCTGAGTGGGAGTCATCCATCCATAGGGCAAAGGACTCTGCTTTGGAATCCTGCCACCTCCCTGCTATGAGCAGCCTGATGGCCTCCCTGCTGGGCCTGGTGCTCCTGATGGCTCTTCTCACCGCATCTCCACACATACCACCTTTATCCTGCTGCCCACCTTCACCCCACCCTCCTCCAGCCTCACTCTAATGCATTGCTTTTGGAGTTTTGGGTTGTTGTTGTTTTTTGTTTTTTGTTTTTTTTTAGCACTCCTCCCATGTCTACCACAGTGATACACGTCTTCCAATCTCTCTACAGAAGTCTGAAAACTGTAACCTATTTTTTAGATCAGGAAACTGAAGCCCAAACAGCCTTAATGATCTGTTCAAGGTCACTGTTGCAGAATGTTTGTTTAACTATGCAAAGATGTGTTGCACTTGTTTAACTATGTAAAGATGTGTTGAAGAATATTTGTTTAACTATGTAAAGATGTGTTGTGTTTGTTTATGTTGCAGAATATTTGTTTAATTATGTAAAGATGTGTTGTTGTTTTACCTTGCCTGTCTAAGGCACCGAATTGGTCTAGTAAAAAGCTGAATGGCCAATAGCAAGGGAGGAGGTACAAGTGGGACTTTTGGGCAGGGAGAGTAAGTAGGAGGAGGGATTTAGGTTCAAGGAAGAAAGCGAAAGAGATGCCAGGGAAACACCAGGGGTCAGAAAGACACGGAGGAACCAGGAAAGTAGGATTTACAGAATGAAAGAAAAGTTAAAAGTCCTAAGGCAAAATGTAGATGAATAGAAACAAATTAAATTAAAAGAGCTAGTGGAACAAGCCTAAGCTAAGGCCAAGCATTCATAATTGATAAGAAGTCTCTGTGTCTTTATTTGGGAATTGGTTGTTTGCACAAAGAAAATCCCAACTAGAGGTCACCATTGTCTTAGCAAAGTCAAGGGAAAGCTCATTTTGGATTCAACTTAGTCTTCCAGGTACAGCATGTTCTCATCTGGAAATGTAGTAGAAGTAGGCCTTCCTTCTCTTTATTCTTACACTAAGATGGGGAAGTAGGCATGGTGGTAAGGGTGTCAATTGGCAGCTAGAAGGAAAGAAAGAAGAAGGGAATCTGCATTCTCAGAAGCAGAATCAGGGCAGCAAGGGGCTGGCTGAGAACTAGAAGGTACAAGCGTAAGAGTGTATTTGCGGGGCTGGAGAGATGGCTCAGTGGTTAAGAGCACTGACTCCTCTTCCAGAGGACCAGGGTTCAATTCCCAGCACCCACATGGCAGCTCACAACTGTCTGAAGATCCAGTTCCAGGGGATCTGACACCTTCATACCAATGCACATAAAATAAAAAAAGTTAAATAAACTATAAGAAATGTTTTTTTTTAAAAAAAAAAGAGTGTATTTGCAGTGCACATGACAGAGTCCTGGTCCAGCTGCCATGGCTGTTGGTATCTTCAGGTGGAGCAAGGCATTGGTACCTGAAGGGAGAAGAATCGGAGGTAAGCGGAGCCTGAGCTCTCCAACTTGCCTTTGAAAACCCTCTGTGGCCTTACCTCCTGTGGAGGATTCTAGCAGCATGTGGCTAGGCCTCTGGAGACATGCACATGTCTGGATCAGCAATCTTCAGGGTGGATCCCCTGGGATGATGGACTTCCTCTCACCCAGAGGCACAGGGCAGTCTCTGGGTACTAGATATCATCTGGAAGTGGCCAATTCTTCAAAAGGTTCTATGCTGTGCCTGACTTTAGGCAACGGTGACAAGGTCTGAGAACGGCCGCTCTCTTTACCCTGTCACCCATTGCTTGTCTTCCCAGACCTTTTAGAGTTTAAGCAAACCAAGCAGATGAAGAATGCTGAAGCCCCTTTGCTGCATATTGCCCAGATACTGGCACTCCCCTGAAGATCAGTCCTGTGCCCACTTCCCGCTGTATAGAAGCCTAAGATCCCAGCACAGGTCACTGCCAGGACACCAAGACTTCCCTTCACCACCGTGGCTGCATCTGACACAGATGGACAAGGCACGAAAGCATGGTTGCTATGATTAGGAGGAGGGGCTGCCCCAGACCTGGAGTCCTACCCATCAGCTTCACTGACTTGCCGAGTGGCTAGTGTGCACCCACATTGGAAGGCACCCACACTGGGTGGCACCCACATAGGGCTGCTAGTCTCAGTTCATATGAGGTGAACTAATCCTAGGGTGCTAGGAGCCTGGAGCTGGGCTTCCAAAGTGGAGCCATGAAGAGAGAGGACTGGGAGATAAAGAAAGGGCAGGGAGCAAGCAGGCAGACAGCTTGGCCTGAGCCCCAGCCAGCTCCACCCCCCACGCCACCCCAGCACAGCCAGTTTTCTTGGCGCTGAGAAAATGGTCAGCAGCTTGTCACAGTCCACTGACTCCAAACAGCTTTCTGGAAACATTGTTGGATTTAAATCCAAATGCAGAGACACCCATATACATGCCTGTCACTCCTCCTACCCCTGCCTTAAACAGTTATCTCATGGCTACATACACACCATGTGGCTCAGCTCAGTTCAAAAGCATTTATTGACTACCTATGTATTCTGGGCACTACCCTACAGGCAGCTTCATAGCCTAAAAGGAGACACAGATGTGGGGAACGGTCGTCGCAGGGCAGAGAAGTGGCTGTAATTACGGGAGTCCAGCAAAGCACAGGAGGGAGTGATTAACTGCGTTCAGGGAGGGGACTTCTCAGGGAAAGTAATGTCAGCAAGGTTTCTGAGGATGCATAGGAGTTTGCCACGTGGACAGGGTAACACTTAATCCTTTTTCTGTGCTATGGATTAAACCCAAGCTTAGCAAGCATTCTACCACTGATCGGCATTCCCACCCCAAGTCATTTAATTTCAAACTTGGAACGAGATGGCCCAGACCTGAGTCTCAGCTCTGTCTTGCTGGTTCTCTCCTGTTCCTGATTTCCCATCTGTAAAATGGGCTGATAGAGCTGTGGAGGTTGCTGTACACTGGGAAGCAAAAGGAATGGGTCAGACTGTATCAGGATAGGAGAAGCCCCTCTGAGATGCTTCCTAGCGGAGACAAAGAACCAGATGTTCTTAGCAAACCCAAGGATGTGTGAGCAGAAGCAGCAGCAGGCTGACTCACAGGAAGGCCTATGCTACGGTTCTTGCGGCCGGGCTACTCTCTGCACTGGTGAAGGGGACAGAAAGAGAAGTTAATAGATTACAGGGCTGGGCAGGAAGAAGAGAGGATTTTTCATTTTAAAATGTTCTGGAATAATTCATATTTGCTTTGCAGGACGGCATTGTGTGCTGTCAGCTCTGTAATAACTTCTAGACCTTTATTTATTGTTTTGCCTTAATGATTTCATGTTGCTCCAGTGTCGAGAATTCTCGGCGTCTTGTAACACATAAGGACAGCAAAGGCCCAGGCCGGGCAGACCAATGGGAGGGAGTCCTGCTTCTCTAATAGACCCTACCAGTCTCTGTGGAGGTGACAGAACCCAGAGCAAGGAACTGAAACACAGAGCTGGGTGCAAAGTGAGGGCAATTCTCACATCACCCTCTGAAACCCATGTTATTACCCCAGGACAGAAGTGTACTCTGAGTCTTGGGGAAACCATGGACTTGCACCTAATTTTGTATGACCAAGCCAGGATTCCCACAGGGAATCCTGTGGGCTACAGCCTTCAGTGGCCTGGTGGTCCCTCCACTTTGGTAGCGTAGGAACTAATTAAGCTAAAACTTCACATAAAGGTCCCCAGCACACAACTCAGGAGCATGAGGGTTTGTGGGTAGAGAGCAAGGCAAGCCTCTATGTCTGGCGAGCTGTCGGATAAATCATAGTCACACGGAATAACTCATCTGTTGGCTGTGCCCTTGCTAGAACACACTCTGCGGCACTCAGCCACTAGGGCTGAGGTTCCACAATCAGACCTGTCCCACGAATGTCCCATCGGGGACCCCTGTACCTCTGTTACTCTCCACCCTGGTCTCCTGATGGTTCTACTCCTACCTCCATCTCCAACCCCTTCTGTGAAGTCAGGAAAGAAAGGGGGGGAGGAAGAGGAGGCTTTCTTGGTTGCCATGGTGATTCTCTGCCTCCCAGTCTGTGGGGTGGGGAACAGCTTCACTATGAACCTCCCACCAAGACCTGGAGGGCAGCGAGCTGTCCTGGGCAGGGAGAGGGCAGGGGAGTGGGAAGGGGACTGGAGTCACCATGCAGAGGAGAAAGAGAAAGGTGAGCTAGATCCAGAGTGGCTAGAGCAGAGAGCCAGCCCCTCCAGATGCTGAGGTCTCAGGCCTTTGGCCCAGAGGGCAGAGGGCTGTGTGAAGGAGAGAGGCAGACAGGACGGTGCTCTCTGAACCTGAAGCCTAAAGAAGACCCAGGGCAGGTGGGGGCAGAGACAGCCAGCTAGAGAGACTGGTAGGGAATAGAGACAGACTCTCAGGACTAGGAGAGGTCAGAGTTCAGAAAACAGAGATGTGGAAGAGAAATACACAACAGGCCCTGCACTGTGGCCACCGCCACCACAACCAGGCCAGAGCTGGCACGGCCTGCGGTCCCTGCTCACTGGGCTCCACCAGGTCTGCCTGGCAGGCTGCATGGTAACAGGCTGCAGCAGGGGCAGATGGAGTGAGGAGGGTCCTGACCCCCAGCCCACCAGGGAATCTGCTCTTTGGAGTGCTACCACTGCTGCCCCTCAACCTCCTGCCTCTGGGAGCGTGGTGAGGGAGACAGAAGTGGGGGAGGGGAATGACAAGCAAGTGTTCACAGCCCGAGCTGCCACCTCCCTCTGCTCCCCTTGGCGGTCTGTCCCTGTCAGCAGCAGGTGCTCCCTGGGTCGATGGGCTCTGGCAGAGACTAGGATGTCGTTGATTGGGGAAGGGATGCAGGAGAGATGGAGAAGGGAAAGATGCTGAGATGTGGACCTCTTAAAGGAGGGGAGGTAAGGTGAGGAAAGCCTCTTGAAGGAGACCCTTCTTCCCCACTTCTGCAGCGAACATTTATTGGAGCACTTCACATGCACTCGCTCTTTATTCCTCAGGCTTACCTTGAACTAATGAGCTCACATCATCCTCCTGCCTCAGCCTCCCAAGTATCTAGGACTCCAGGAGCAGTCACCTTTGTACCTGATTTCCTCTTTCATTTCTTTTATTGTTTGTCCCCTGGCATTTCTCTAACCAGCCTTCATTTCTTCAGGCAATATGTTCCAGTCCGCCCCAGTCTCCCGGCGAGAACATTGTCTGAGTGGCTGTGTGAAACATGTGAACACTTGCATCCATGGCTGCAGGGAGTCCTGAGTGTAGGAGTGTACAAACATACATGTGTGCATGCACATACACACACACAAGCATGCACACACACACACATGAGCACGCGTGCACAAAGGAAACACACATATTCATGTGTCTGTCTGTACACATCCATGCACATGGAAGCCACCACACCTGCTGCAGCCCGGGCAGGTCTTTAGCTTTCACCAACAGAGCATTAACTGTGGCATAGTAACCCCAAACAATGATCAAGCCAGGAAAAAAAAATCTGTTTGGCTTTGCAGTCAAGGGCTGCTTGGCATATGGAGTTTTTGGCAATACATCTGCCTTCCTAGGTTAAGCTTGGGCTGATGTGGCTTCCCGCCTATCTGCAGCTTGGCAGTACTGACTTATAGGGGAACCAGCCTCTTGGTCCCAGATGCCAGGCCCCCTGCAGGCCCTCCCAAAACACCTTTCTTTCCCTGGCAGTGATTGGGAAGCAGGTTCTCCTGTCCCATGCCCACAGATCAGATGAGACCCTTCAAAGTCTCACAGGGACAGTGAGGATTCGAACCCTGGGTCATCGAAGAGTAGGGGGACTGTAAAGCTTGAGTGAATGCAGGTGGGCCTGAGCCAGACCTGTGACTTCCCAGGCATGCCTCACCCGTCTGGAATGTGGCTGCCTCACCGTCTAGTCACGTCAGGCCCCTCTTCTGTGGCCAGGCTAGTAGGTGTGGATGGGCTGTAATGGGTTTGTGTTGAGCTACCCTCCAGAGAGCCCTGTAGAAGGCTGTGTGCAGTGATGGGTGACAAAGTCTGTTCCCCATTGAGGGTAAATGTCCCAGCGGCGACTCACCGTGCAAGAGCCACATAGACCTGTCACTCTCCCCCGGCAGGTAGAGCCAGGCTCCCAGTGTTCACGAGTCCCTACTGTGCCTACCTACCGCTGGATCTGGGGGCAATACAACCAGTTCAAACTTGGATGCTGTTGTCTCCCTGCACGTGGCAGGTCAGTTTTCAGACACAAAATAGCTTTAGCAGAAAGTTAAAGGAAGCCACAGGTAGTTAGGCAGTGGTGGTGCACGCTTTTAATCCCAGCAATCGAGAGACAGAGACAGGTGGATCTCTGAGTTCGAGGCCAGCCTGGTCTACAGAGCGAGTTCCAGGATAGGTTCCAAAGCTACAAAGAAACTCAATCTAAAACAAACAAACAAACAAACAAACAAACAAAAAACCCACAGCCAAAACGTAGGTAAGTATGAAAAGCAACTTCTGACTGAAGACTTTGAGGAAACTCTTCTGTGAGGAAGTAAGACTTGATGTGGCTACAAAGGCAGAGATGTGCTTGGGTTTCCAAATGAGACTGTCTAATACCCAGGGTGGAATATTACAAGAGCCGGTGAAGGAAGAACAAGACTGTGAAAAGAGTGGTAGAGTTGGGATGTGATCTTGTGACTCAGGACAAGGAAACTGGACTTCATAGGTCCATTAGAGATTGGCGTGTTGTCTTGTTTTGTTGGTTTGATTGGTTTTTTTTTCTTTTGAGATAGAGTCTCTTGTGGCCCAGGGCAGCCTCAAGCTCACTACGTAACTGGGAATGGCCTTGAACTTGGATCTTCCTGCCTCTGCACCTCCAAGTGCTGAGATCACAGGTGTCTGCCACTACACCTGGTTTGTTGGGTGATGGTGACTGAACACAGGGCTTCTCGTCTGCTAGGCAAACACTCTACTCTACCAATGGACCTGCATGCCCCAGCCCCACTGAGGATTTGGTGAACAGGGGAAGGTCTTGGGAACTCTTTCATTTAGAAAGCTTAATCTCCAGGTATAAGCAAGTTATATTGGAAACATGCATGCATGCAGATGGGCATTCATGAACATCTTCAGAAATGTACAAATGCATGCATATAGAGGGATAGGCACAAATTTTAGGACTAATTTCTGAGCCTGTGAGTGTTTAAATTGTATTTCTTGATTTGACTAGGGAAACAAATTCATGATCTAAAGTTCAAACCGAATGAAAGACAAAGGCATTCAGAAGTAAAGCCACTCTGCCCTGATCACACAGTTCGCTGTCGACAAGCAAGCGCAGTGACCAGTTGGAAAGCGTCCTTTCTGGTGGTTTTCTCTGTTTAGATAAGCAAATATCTGGCTGTATTTAGTCTGGTTTGTTTTTTGAGACATGGTTCCACTTTGTGACCAAAGCTATTTTCAAACCCCTGATCCTCCTACTCCAGCCCCCACTCCACAATTCCTGGGATGGTGGGCATGTACCCCTGCATCCACCTATATTTTTGTTCCTCTATGTTCTTCTGAACCTCGCTTTTCTCCTTTAATAGCATATGTTAAGTGTCGGTGAGATAGTGCAGGAGGTAGAGTGCTTGCTGCCAAGCCTGGGACCCCACATGATAGAAGAAGAGATCTGCATCTTCCATGTTAGCTTCTGATCTCCACATGACCATGCTCGTGTGCACATGTGTGTGCATGCATGCACACACACACACACACACACACACACACACACACACAAATTTAAAAGCTTTGAGCCAGAATATCTCTACATAGCCCTGGCTGACCTGGAACTCACAGAGATCTGCCTGTCTCTGCCTCCCAAGTTCTGGGATTAGAGGTGTGCGCCACTACCACCCAGCGAGGAAA
The DNA here is from genome assembly GCF_982192425.1 of Myodes glareolus. Classification (NCBI taxonomy): domain Eukaryota; kingdom Metazoa; phylum Chordata; class Mammalia; order Rodentia; family Cricetidae; genus Myodes; species Myodes glareolus. Next base: position 38,112,926 of record NC_142034.1, read on the forward strand.
AGGTTAATTTCAGTTAAAGTTCCACATCATAGTTCATTATTAAAGGAAGTCAGGGCAGGATCTCAAGTAAGGAATTGAAGCACAGGCCATAGAGGAACACTGTTTACTGGCCTGTCCTCATGGTTTGTTTTACCTGCTTTCTTATACAATTCAGCAACACCTATACCGATGAACTGGACCCTCCTCTATCAATAATTAATAAAAAAATACCCCCACAGATTTGCCTAAAGGTCAATCTTCTGGAAATAGTTTTTCAAAATTTCCTCTTCTCAGATATATCTAGGTTTGTGTCAAATACAACAGTCAAAACGCCCTTCCTAGAGGAAGGAACTTTCTCATGTGCACATTGGAATAGATCTTTGATACACATTCCTGAAACACAAAGGCAAAAGCAAAGTGTGTGCTTTCTTAGAATTTGGTAGATAAAGCTACACTCCCCCTGTACTGTGTCAATGCATTCTTACAATGTGTGCATACCTGTTACCATACATTTCCCGGTACCAAACTTCTGCTCACATGTTACAAAACAGTTGTTCTCTCTCTCTCTCTCTCTCTCCTTCCTTCCTTCCTTCCTACTTACTTTTTTTCCTTTCCTTTTTTTCTCCCCTTTTGTTTTTCAAGACAGGGTTTCCTTGTACGACTGTGACTGTACCAGAACTCTGTAGACCCGGGTAGCCTCAAACCCAGAGATCTGCCTGCCTCTGTCCTGAGTGTTGGGATTAAAGCCATGCGCCAACACATCTAGCCAATTCTGTATGCTTTTCGGTTGTTGCTGCTGTTGTTTTGAAGCAGGGTCTGCTGTAGTCTAGGCTGGCCTCCAATGCAATATGTAGCTGGGGATGACCTTGAACTTGTGTTTCTCTGGTCTCTAACCCCCAAATGCTGGAATTATAGACATGCGCTACCATGCCTGTCTTTGGTTGCATTTGTGAGCATTCCCACGTTGTATTTCGGTGACTGTGCATTTGTGTGGGTTTTATATGTGGAGGCTAGGTTAGAAGTCAAGTCAACATGGCTCTCCACCTTTACTGTTGTTGACAGGGTCTCTCACTGAACTTGGGACTCATTGATTGGCTAGGCGTCTGGCCAGTGACCCCTAACAACCTGTTTCCCCAGTGATGGGATTACTTTGAATGCTGGGATCCACACTCAGGTCCTCGTACTTTCACAGAAACATCTTACCCAACCCCTGATTGTCCTTCAGTTTGTATCTCTTTTATCATAAGTGTTAAGAATCTTTTCATAGGTTGAGAAGCAATTGTCATCTTCAGCCAACATGCTGATAAGTATATATAATTCTGTTCAATTATGGATCTTTTTCCTGTTGATTTGTGGATTCTCTTTATCTATTAAGGAAAATGACCCTTTGTCTGTGATATGGTGTCAAATCCTTTTTACCTAGTTTGCCACCTGCTTTTGGTTCTTGCTTATGATTTTTCAGAGGTAGCTTCTTGAAATGGCAAATAAAAAAGGAAAGGAGTTCTGATCTTTCTTGGCTTTGCTTCTATATGGTACTGGACTTAAAAGAGACACTGGCTGAGATCCCATGATCTTGGGTTCCATTAATAGAAGAAGCACAAGTTCTATGTAAAGAAGAGTGATGGTCCTTCCCTGTTCTGTGTCCCATCCAAAGAGCAACACCCTGAAGAGGGTAACCACATGACAGAGGAGGGTGACCACGTGACAGAGAAAGAGGACCCCACAGTCTTCGTATCAAATTCGTGAGTAACAAAAGTGGGCTGGTATCACTGAAGCTGGATCAGATCGGTGTGTGAATATCATCTTAGGCAGAGAGCAGATCTTACGGCACAGGACATCTTCCGGCACAGAACCTGCGCCTGAGACGGAGTGTGTCCAAGAACTCTCTCAAGCAGAGCTGTCTGAAGCAGAGTGCTTTGCTCTGGTAAGGAGTGAGCCCCTCATCATCAAAGAGATACAAACCACAACTGGATGGTCACTTACCAGAGAAGCCAGTTGTGCAACCAGGTACCTTTCATGACTCCTTCTACTTCTAAGAGCCTGTCATGTCACAAGACTACAAATGACCTTTTAAATGAACCTTCATTTTGCAGGTGAAGAGCAGGTGAAGGGAAACTCTTCACTGAGGCCTGTGACGTCTCAGACTCTTCAACACATGGAACCTGGTTTAAAGGATGGAGACCAGAGTGGGTGACTGATCACCTAAGGACACGTAGCAGACTCTAAGTCTCAGATTCCTTCTGCTGAACCTCCTGTCTCTGTTGAGGGATTTGTTTGTTGCCTGCCTCTGAGCAGTCCTCATGCGGTTGTAGGCATAGAAAGGCCAATAACATAGTACTCTATTAAAGTCAGTACCCAAAACATCATGGGAACACAGGTAGAGCAGTGAATTCTGCTAGAGAGGGGAATCTGGGAAACTTTTCGGAGGATGTAGCGTTTTCGAAAGGCCACAAAGCAGAGACAAAACAAAACAAAACAACAAACCACAGGGCAGAACAGGCTGATGGCTGTGTTTGGCCTCTGGGTGCATACTGAGCATCTAGGGTCACCTATAAGAGATGAGTGCATCATAGCCCAATAAGAGACAGAAGAGTCACTCATGGATTGTCACAGAGTATAAGAGCCACCATAGCACCTGCTCACAGGACGGAAGCAGCGTGCTCTCCTACAGGAACAAAGTGAGACTCCAAAAACCTCCCAAAGAAGAGCAGCCTGGAATTATAATTTGAATAGATTCACTGACTGATATTTGGATTTTTGAGACCAAGTTCTTATGTTGATAGATTTTTATTTTATTTATTCTGACTGGTCTGGAATTTTCAGTGGAGACCAGGCTGGCCTCAAACTCAGAGAAACCTTCCCACCTTTGCCACCTAAGTGCCACATGCTCAACTGGTAGATATTTTTGACATCTATTTATTTACCTGGTTATTTATTTCTATTTAATGTATGTGCATATGTGATGTGGGTGGGTAAGCAGGCCATAGTGAATGTGTGGAGGTCAGAGGATAATTTTCAGCAATCAGTTCTTTCCTTCCACCATGTGGGTTCCGAGAATTGAACAGCCATCACATTTGGCTTCAAGTGCTGTAACATGATAATCCATATCCATAGCCTGATTTTCCCCCCTTGAGACATGGTCTCATGTCGTCTAGGCTGGTATCAAACTCACTGCATAGCCAAAGATAACCTTGTACTCCCATCCCATCCCTCTGCCTCTCCACTACTGGAATTACAGGTGTGTGTCACCGTGCCCCAGAGATTTGTGCGTGCTACTCAAGGACTTTACCAACTGAGCTCTAGCCCCAGTACTGAGAGAGGAGTTTTGTACATAGCCAAGGCCCACCATAAACTTGCTATGCAGCCTAGAGTGGTCTTGAACATATGCTCTTTCTCGCTGAGTCTCCCCAGTGCTTGGATTATAGGTACATGCCTGGCTTAGCCTTGGATTTTCAGAAGAGAAACAAAAGATTTCCACGTTGACTACAAAGCAGCTGGGGAAAGGAGAAGCTTTCTAAGACAAGGAAATATGAGCGCAAAGTTTCTGAGCTGTGTATGGCTGTCCTGGCTTCAGACACCCACCTCCAGCAGATATGAAAGTTCCTGTATGAAGCGCTGGGGGACAGGCATCAGGCTAGAGACGGAGGGGCTTGCCAGGCTTTGGGGCAGGCCCTAGCAGGTTTCCAGATGGAGTGGGAAACAGCCTTGGTGTGCACTGGGACTTAGCAGGCTTGGCGACCTTCCCTTCAAAGCTGGGCCCCAGATTGAGAGCCGGAGGAGAGAAGCGTGAGGCGTCAACTGCCAGCTCTGCCTGCTGTGCCGGCTGCTGAGCTGGGAGTCTCCCCTGCTCTCTTGTCCGTGGCTGCGACCCCGGCTAATCCAGCCTCCTGGCCCATCTGACACACACTTCCACTTAACATTTTGTTAGCGACTCTATAAACGAGCTCTCCCTGACCTTCAATCCCTGGCTAATTGCTGGTTTCATGTACAAGACCAGCTTAATTTTACGTGATAATTACCTGAGAGGGGTGATACATATGGCATTGCATGTTGGAAATGTCAGGCCTGGAAACCGACCAAGTGGCCGCAGTCGGGGGCCATGTGGGGAGAGGAGAACGACTCGAGCAGACAAAGTTCTGAAGGTTCAGAGTCCTCTGCTAACACAGAACATCCAGGGATGCAGGCCAGAGGAGCAGACCATGAGCTTCTCTGCTTGCCACGCACACCTTAAAGGAGCAGGTCAAAGGCCCGGTTCCAATGTAGGCTTGGCCGCTCCTTTTCTCATCAAGTCCCCACTGTGTGCCAGGCAGCTGCACACACCTGAACTGCTTGCAAACCCCACCCAACTCAGGGAGTCTGAAGACATGTGGGGAATTTTAGTCCGTTACTAAGGGGAACGAATAGGAAAAGCCTGAATGCCGGACGATGGTGGCACATGCCCTTAATCCCAGGACTCGGGAGGCAGAGACAGGCGGATCTCTGTGAGTTTGAGGCCGGCCTGCTCTACAGAGTTAGTTTCAGGACAACTGGGGCTGTTATACAGAGAAACCCTGTCTCAAAAAACAAAAACAATAACAACAACAACAAAAATCAATCAATCAATAAAGGAACATCACTGTGCTTGGTGGCACATGCTTGTAGTCACATCACTCAGGAGGCTGAGACAGGAGGATTAGGAGTTCAAGACCATGCTGAGCTACAACAGGAAGATTTGGTCTCAGGGAAAAAGAAAGATGCCATCAGACACAAAAGGACTAATTTTCTGTGATGTCTAGAAGAGTCAGTTCATGGGTACAGAGCGTTTTACAGTAGAAGCAGAAACTAGGGAAAGGAATGAATGGAGCTGTAGCTTCCCGAGCAGAGCTTAGCATGTTGAGAACATTCTGGAGATGGTTACACAAGTTGGATATGCTTGATGCCACTAAACTGTATGCTTAAGATGGCCAAAGTGGTAAATTTTATTGTACATGTTTTAACTATGGTGTTTCATTTTGTTTTTTGAGACAGAGTCTTATGTAGCCCAGGTTAGCCTCAATTTCCTGTGTAGCTGAGGATGACCTTTAACTCCTGATCCTTCTGCCTCCACCTCTCACGTGCTAGGACTGCATATGTACCACACGCCTAGCTTACCACATTTTTTAAAGATTTATCTTTATTGTTTATATATGTGTTTGTCTATGTGAGTTTATGTGTACCACGTGAGCGCAGGAGCCCACTGAGGCAGAGGATGGCATTGAACCCCCTGAACTGGAGTCACAAGTAGTTGTGAGCTGCTGTGTGGGTGCCAGAAACCCAACCCAGGTTCTCTGCATGAGCCGTAAGTGCTCTTTACTGAGCCGGCTCTCCAGCTCCGCTGCAGTTTTTTAAAATGTCTTTAGAGCTGCAATGTGAACATTCAGTGCGGGCAGAACACAACTCAACCCTGGGATTACTGAGAGATAGAGCAGCAGGAGGAGCCCAGGGTGGGGGGATGTGGGTCTGATGTACCCTCAGCTAGAAGAACAAGGCGAGGTGCCAGTGGAGATTATCCTTCTCATACACCATAGAGTCCAAAGAGCTCAGAAGAACTCTGTGCTGTGAGGGGGGCAGGGGACAAGGAGGGCTTGGGATGACGCTTCGTGAAGAAGGAGTTATTTCTCAAGTCTGAAGGGCGACCGGCACTTGCATGGGTGAGACAGATGGAGGAGACAGTCAGGAAACTGCCTTAGTCTTCCCGGAAACGGTTTGGAGGAGAAGGAGATGTTCGTAAGAATGGAAGGTCTGGAGTGGAGAGGTAGCTCAGCTTGGGCATCTTGCTTGCCTGGCATTCAGGAGGCCCTGGGTTCAATCTGAACAGACTGGGCGTGGTGGGATGTGCCTGTGAACCACGGACTTGTAGGAAGATCCGAAGTTCAAGGTCATTCTACTAAATGATTTCTACGTCTACATTTCTAGGATTACTTAGACTATAAAAAGTAACTTCATCTTTGGGGGGGGGATGGTGTCACATGTACTTGGGTACCCCAGCACTGGGGAGGCAGAGGCAAGCAGATCTCTGTGGGTTCAAGGTCAGTCTACAGAGTAAGTTCCAGACAGCCAAGGCTCCACAAAGAAACCCTTTCTCAAACAAACTAAACAAAAATAAACAAAACAAAACAAAAACGACAAAATGAGTTCTAGGCCAGCCTGGGATACATGAGATCCTGTCTCAGAAAACAAAACAAGGGTTAGTGAGATGACTTGAGTTTGATCTCTGGATCCCACATGGTAGGATGAAAGAGCCAAGACCTACAAGTTGTCCTCTGACCTCCACACGTGCACTGTGGCACCTGTACCCTCCAACCCCATGCACACAAAATGAATAAAAATTTAAAAAGAAAGGGAAATAATGGAATTCCTATTGTTCCCCCAGCATTTCCAGTGTCTGGCATTGTACTTGGCATGAAGGTGAGTGAAGACAACAGTGTGTTGTCTACCTCCTGCCCTGCGGAGGGAGTGCTCCGTTTGTTTTCCTCCTCATTCAGAGAACAGAGCAAGGCAGGCAGAACCAGGTCCCCATGGCAATAGGACAAGAGCATTTACATTAAGAAGGAGAAAGGAGGTACCTGACTGTGTAGAGTTCCCTGCCATGGGACACTCATGCACACACACACACTCTCATGCAAACCAACTAACTACATGATCATGTAAGAAACACAATCCCAGACTAAAGCAAATTCCACCAGCCCCCTTTGCCTCCTCATCCATAGAATTGTGGACTCTTGAGCTGTGTTGGAGTAAATTACAGCTTAATGAGATTTCAATTAACAAAAACAAATTAAAATCACTTTGGTAATTAAACTGCTGTGAACCTCGCCAACAGCTCTCTCTCAGACCTCAGATTTCCATGGGGAAGGGGGATGGAGGACCCAGTGCAGGGCAGGGAGTTGTCTCAGAGGAGGACATCTCTGGAGCCAAGGAGAAGCTACCTAGAAGCCAGGGTTTGGGGGAGTCAGGGAACACACACAGGCGTCAGGTTGTAGTACATAGCCTGCAAAGTGGGCTTGGAATGGAAAGTCGTAGAGTGGCCCTGCCGCTTGACGGCTGTGTAAGTGAAGGCACATTAATTAACCTGCCTGAGCCTCAGAGACTTCATCTGTGAAATGGGGATAATGGTGCCCATGTCATTGAAGTGCCCAAGTGCATAAAGCCTGTTCAGAAAAGTTCCTGTCCCCCTGCAGGGGCTTCTCATGTGGGGAACTTCCCAGCATCCTCAGCATTGCAGTCTTCAGAGCCGTGAGTGAACCCTAAGCCCCTCTTGGGCAATGCTGTTCCTCTGAGTTAGATGAATGAGGGTCCCCCACAGACATCTCTTGGAGACTAGGTTTCTCCAGGCTCCAGCCTATCCAGGTTCTCATCTCTTTCCATCAGAGCCGAAGCCTGTAAACCTCTCTCATCTCATACCCCAGAGAATAAATCCCTGGATTCCTGAGGAAGAGGATTCTACCTCTTCCCACACACCTGGAAAATTAAGGCGTGCTGGCTTCCCTGGGTTTAGTCCACAGAGGAGGAAACCCACGTCATGACTTAGCTGGTGTCTGAAAGAGGACGCCTGACCCTGGCAGTGGGACAGAGGTCTCATTCATTGTCACTGCTGACAGAACGGTTCCTGCAGGGCAGGCTGGCCAAATGCTGAGGCAAAGCTTCTCCCTCTGGGACTGACTTCCAAGGAATCGATCCAAGATGTATGCAGGGTTGTAGATGTAAGCAAGAATGTGTATCCCAGCATTATTAGAATGACACACCGGGAGCAATCTAAAGTTTAAAGTCAGGCGAGGCGCATCACAGGGCTTCTGTGTTCTGGAACCTGTGAAAGCAGGCATGTTTGCAAGAGAGACTGCCAGTGTATTTTCTGGATGATCCTAGAGGGTTGGTGGGGCTTGTGGCTTTGACAACTTCAGAAACACAAGAGCTACAAGCTTTCCAAAATATCATCTGGAGCAGGGCCTGGTGGCTAGTGCCTGCAATCCCCGCAGAAGTAAGCAGATTGCTGGTTTTGAGGTCAGCCTAGTCTACACAGCAACTTCTAAACCAACCAAAGCTATACCTATCATTAAAAAGGAGGAGGAAGAGAAGGGGAGGAGGAAAAGAAGAATCAGCAGCCACCATTTGAAGCTAACTATGATGCCTCATGCCTCTAATTCCTGCATCCAGGAAGTACAGAAGGACCCAACAACTTCCAGGCCAGTCTCTTAGAGAGTTCCAGGCCTGCCAAGGCTAAACGGGGAAACTTTGTCTCAATAAAACAAAAACAGATAAATAAAAACCCAACTACATTTCCCCGGACTGGAGTGACTGAGTGGTTAAGTGCACTTGTTGTTCTTCCAGAGGACCCGGGTTCTGTTCCCAACACCCACGTGGTGGCTCATAACAGCTTTTTAACTCTAATTCCAGGGGATCTGATACCTTCTTCTGACTTCCACAGGTACACATATAGTGCACATACATGCACGCAGACAAAACACTTATACACATAAAATTTAAAGGCATTTGACATGGTTATTTATTTCTCTTACATATTTTATCATATGTTTTTTAATTTTTATTATTTTTATTTTATGTGTACATATGGGTGTCTTGCCTGCATGTATGTCTGTATGCTGTATGCATGTTTGGTGCCTGTAGGGCCCAGAAGAGGACATAGAATCCCTGGAAGTGAAGTTACAGGTAGTTATGTGATGCCATGTGGTGGTGGGATCAAACCTGGGTCTTCTGGAAAAGTAGCCAATGATCTTAATCACTGGTTCATCCTTCCATCCCCATATCTTGCAGATTTTTAATAATAAAATTTTAGGGTTTAGAGGTGTAGCTCAGTGGTAGAGTGCTCACCAGTTGTATAAAACACTGGATTCAACACACTGTCAGAAATGAAGTTTTATTATTTTCTCTGTTTTCTCTTGTACTGGGAATCCAACTCAAAGCTTCACACCTGCTGCTGGGCAAGTGCTCTACAACTGACCTATATGCCCAGCCCAAGTTCAATTATTTTTAAATATTTTGTTTTTATTTTTAATTCTGTCTGTATGTGTATGTGCACATGAACACAGGTGCCCTCAGAGTCAGACCAACTGGAGTTGCAATTACAGGCAGTTGCGAGCTATCCAAGATGCTGGGAATCAAACTTGCTCTTCTGAGAGCAGTGTGCATTTTTAACTTCTAAGCTGTTTCTCCAGCTCCCAGAGTCTTAATTTTTGAATCACTATTTGCTGCCTTCATTAGAGAGACTGACACAGGAACCCAAAGATTTAACACTTAAAATTCTCAAAACTGAATGTAGAATAAATCTAAATAAAGTTTTAAGATAATTTCTTTGCTTTTCAAATTTGTGGCACTTAGACTTTTGAAGCTGTTAAAGTAAGAACATTAAGCTTCTCGAGACATCTGCATATGTGTGTTTTATGTGTGTTCATAAGTTTTACCAATATGGGAATGTATATCACTTATATTTACACACATCACAAATGTTGCTTTTCTCCATAGTGCAAGAAATTAAGGAGTTTTTCATCTCATGTATGTCTTCATTCATACAGCAAGTTCTTTTCTGTGCCCATGGAGAGCAGAAATGAATAGTCAGGATGAATCCTGCCTTAGGGAACTTGTTGCTGTTGATAAAAGCAGACAATGTGAACGCTGGAAGTAAGATGGTCCAATGATGGCTAGAAGGCAGGAGGAGCCCTGGGCAGGGCACCTGGGAGGCTGTTTGAGAGGAGGCAGTGGGGAGGAGTGCAATACACATTTCTTTCTTTATAATTAGACTAAACCAAAACTATATATATATATATATATATATATATATATATATATATATATATATATATATATATATGTTTTCTTTTAATGAATTGTAAGAGCCCATGGCCAGTTAGTAAAACTAAAACCCTGGCTTCTAGGCAATGATTTTTTCTTTTAAATTTTTATTTCTAAGGATAAACATAGGGCCTCCCACATGCTAGACATGTGCTGTATCATTAGCTATACCCTCAGCCCTGGTTTGTTTGGTTGGTTTTTTGTTGTTGTTGTTTGTTTTTTTGTTTTTTTGTTTGTTTTTTTTTAAAACATAGTCTCACTGTTTTGATGACCTGGAACTTTGCTATGTAGACCAGGATCGCCTCAAACTTAGTGCAAAGATCTGCCTTCTTCTGCCCAAGTGTTAGGATTAAAGGTGTGTGCCGCTACCACACCAAGCTGATTTTTTTTTTTAATCCAGCACCAATACCCTGGGAAATTTGAACAGCATCTCAATCTTGAGTAATAGTGTATCCCTAAGGAGCAATGGATGTCTGTCTGGTGCAGGGGGCCCTACTACCTACCTGCCTGGTGTCACTCGGGTCCTTCCCCTTCCATGCGTGCTTGATGGAGGAAGCTTGGTATGTTCACATGTGCACCTCTCCCAGTTGGACAGGATGAATGGGAAGTCTACTATCCACCTCATCTGGAAGGGGTGCCCCTCCTCTGGTCACCCTCTTCCTGATAGTAGAATTCCAGGCTACCCAAGGTTGACATCTGCTGTCCTGGAGCTGATCAAGGGCAGAACAGCTCAACCCTGGAATCTCCCAGTCTTCTTCCCCAGCCCCCTCAACAGAGCTGATCTTGCAGGGCTTTCCCTACTTCTCCAGAGCCCTTTGCACTGAGCAGGGGAGAGCAGGCAAGGGCAGGGTGAGACCTCTAGGCAGCCAGTTGGGATGAGGGCTGCGGGGGTTCTGTGTTTGTGTAGCTGGTGCCCGTGAGATGCACCGTCCTTTCCCCCACCACACTCTATGTATCATGTTTTGTGCTGACTTCAGACAACCCAGGGAGGAGGACACAGAGTTGTACTTTCCAAGTAGCTGGCAACCCTTAATCAATGTTAATTGGCTCTAATTAGCATATGTTAATTAATGATATTTACTACAAATTAAAGGTATGAGTGCTCCCAGAGGGTTTCCTGTTCATCCAATTAGTGCCAATTAGTTGCAATTAACACGTGTAAATGAGATTCCATTGAACCCAAAACAAACAGTACAGAATCTCTGGATTCCCTCTCCGCACCTTTTCACTCTGCCAGGGGAGCTACAGTGTGGAAGGCCAGGGATGAGGGAGTAGGGGTGGAGAGGGCTGACCTTCAACAAGTCTGGGATCCTCCAGACACCAGGAGTGAGAGACCAGGGAGAAGAGCAAGAGAGAACAAGAGGGCCATGCAATCCCCTGGCCCCTGCTTGCCCCTAGCCGCCTACAGGAAGGTCTCAAAAAATGGTCCTGGCCTGGGCATGCTCTTGAGACCTGGGGGTCATCCCATGGGCATTTCTGGGCCCGCCAGGCCTCTATCCAGTGTACAGTCCGAGGTAGGAGTTCAGTCAAAATTGGATTAAAAGTTGGTTCCTGAAGCTGGGGCTGTAAATCGTAGGTTGAGTGCCCACCTTGCACATATAAACTTGCATTTCTAGCACCACAAAAAAAAAAAAAAAAAGCCAGAGAGGGTCATTTAGTGTTCCCGAGGTCATCCAAAGAGGCTATCCAAAGAACAAGACAAGGCTTATGCCTATGACACTTTTTTAATGTAATTCACTTTTACTTCATTTATTTCTTTATTGTTTATGGATGGGCATGATCCTCTCACAGTAAGAATAGAGGTCAGAGGTCAATGTACAGGAGTCTGCTCTCTCCTTCCAGTATGTGGATTCTGGGGCTCAAACTGAGGTCATCAGATTGGCAGCAAGCATCTTTACCCGGTGAACCATCTCAGAGGGCTCTTATAAAATAATTTGAATATGCTCTGGATATAGCAACAAAGATTTTACTTCACTGCTAGTGTTGCCATTTCTTAACTTTAGTTCTTTATTCCACGACTCTCCGAGATCCAAACCTCTGCCATGCTGGTGTCTGGAAAGAGAAACAGTCAGAGCCAGTCATGGCAGTGCATGCCTGAAATCCCAGCACTCCAAGGCTGAGGCAGGGATGACATAGTGAGTTCCAGGCAGCCTGGGCTGCATAATGAGACCTGGTGTCAAGAAAAGAAGAAAAGAAAAAGAAACAGCCAGGCGGGACTGGCGTGGATCACAAAGTGCTCCCTGAAATACGCACTGTAACGCCTTCTGCGGAACCGTGACAGAAGACCTAGGGCGAGTGAGATGGCTCAGTAGGTAAGAACTGATCCTCAAGACCTCCAGGAGAAGGGCAGAGCTGACTCCCAAAGTTGTCATCTGATCGCCACATGTACACCATAACTTTACATGTGTGTTCTCTGTGAGTTCAAGGCCAGTCTGGTCTACAAGGTGGGTTGCAGGACAGCCAGGGCTGTTACACAGAGAAATTCTGTCTCAAAACAACTGCCCTCCTCCTACCCCCCCAAAAAACCCTGGTGTGGTGATACACGCCTTTAATCCCAGCACTCAGGAGACAGAGGCAGGTGGATCTCTGAGTTCGAGACCAGCCAGGTCTACAGAGTGAATGCCAGGACAGCCAAGGCTACATCGAAAAACCCTGTCTTAAAAACAACAACAACAAAACAAAACAAAAAACAACAAAAAATGAACAATTCCAGAGCAAGCACAAAGAAGATAGAAGATAAGTTTTGAAAGGCCCAGCATGGTGGAGGTCAGCCTGGTCTATAGAGAGTTCTAGGCCAGCCAGGGCTACACAGAGAAACCTTGTCTTGAAAAACCAAAAGAAAATTTCCAGTCACCTCCCACCTCACTTTTCTAGACCAAAATTTCCATTATGGTTGATGTTTGTTATTTGGAAATACCTGTTGTTGACTGGGTACTGGTTTAGGGTTACAGTTAGTTAATCCATGTCCTTGGAGGGCTCACATTCCAGTGTGTATTCTTATCTTCCTGGGTGAGACTTCTGGGCAGACAGAGAGACCTGGGTTCATAGCCCAGTTCTGTGTCTCAACAGCTGTCTTTCTGGAACTCAGTCTATTTATCTGTAATGTGAATATACTTATCATGGTGTGTATGTGTGCATGTGTAGATGTGTGTACAGATGTGGGGGTACACCTGTAGAGATCAGAGGTAGGCATCATGTATATTGATCTCTACCTTTCTATGTTTTGGTTGGTTTGGGGTTTGTTTGTTTGTTTATTTTGTGATAGAGGCACATGCATACAAAATACTGCTATGCCTAGCTTCCTCCTTATTTTTTAAAGAATTGTTTATTTATAGGGGTGTGGATGTGTGTGTGTGCATGTGTGTGTGTGTACATAAGTACAGGAGCCTTCATAGGCAAAAGGCATTAGATTTCCCTGGAGCTGGAGTTAACAGACTGAATGACAGGACCCAAATTTAGGTCCTCAGCAAGAGCAGTATATGCTCTTAATTGCTAAACCATCTCTCCAGACCTTATCTTTTAGGACAGACTCTCAATTAACGGAGAGCCCACCAACTGGCTAGGCTGGCTAGCCAATGACCAGCCTGCCTCTACCCTCCTGTGTCCTCCCATACCCTGCTATTAAGCAGGCGCTGGGGATCTGAACTCAGATCCTGCGCTTGTGTGCACTTATACAACTGCAGCACTAAGTCATGTTGTTGGAAAGAATAAGCTTCCTCCTTGTCCCATTCTTCAGAGGGACAAAATCTGGAGTCACTAGGAATGCAGCTCAGTATAGAACGAGTGCTTGTCCTTGTCCTGCATGCATGGGTGCTGGGTTCAATCCACAATACAAAAAAAAAAAAAAAAGAAAGAAAATGGAAAGTAAATTTTAGCTATTAACAAAGGAGGGAAAGAGGGAAGTAAACACCAGAAGCTCAGCCTGGAGCCGCAAATGAAATCTAATTAAGTTGTCATCCCTATATCTGGTTCAGTCATCCAGGCATCTGGGCAGAACTTCACAGTTTTTGTTTTTCAAAACAGGGTCTCTCAAACACACCACCCAATCTCCCCCAGCCTCCCGAGTGCAGGGATTGCAGTGTGAGTTTCCATACTGTGCTTCGTCACGTTTTATGGAGCTATCCGCATCTCCAGCCTCCTAATGCTGACAGCTTTGGGGCACACCCTCCTTCACCCGAATAGCCTTTCTAAGCCGTGAGAGACACAAGTGGAATCCAGAAGGGGTCCTTCTAACTCGCCAGGCAGAGATGGGCTTTGCTCTTGCAAACCTGCGCTGGACCTTTGCGCAAGTCCTCAGGGCTCCTTTAGACTCAGCCAGGCCGCTCCAGGTCAAAGAGTACAGCAAGGACAGCTTTCTGCTCAAAACCCAGCCCCTATTTCGGTCTTGCTATGTGCCCTTGAGTGGGTGTTTTGTCACTTCAGATAGCCTCGGCAAGAGACTGTCGAGATGATATCCTGGAATTTGGGGATGTCTTCTGTAGAACACTGGCCTGATTTATACAGAATACATCCTATCATTCTCCACCCGTGGCAAACATAAGAAACTATGCTTTCTTTCTCTTCCCAGGGATCCCCTAAACCGTGGTGACTTACTGCTCCTACCTGCCTGCAAGCCCTTACGCTCTACAATGATGGTCACTATCTGGGACCAGCCCATCTAATTCAAAGGGCCAGATCTTCGAATGTCCCTCTCACTTTGATCACGCTCACCCTCGAAGGCCAGTGAGAGGGCTAGGGCTGACGGCATTGCCTGCAGAGAGCTGGGCGAGGCTATCGTGGGGGAAGTGGTGTGGGGCTGTGGAATGGACGTCTACACTGGAGCCCTCGTGGTGCAATATCTGTCTTCTACTCCCGCCCCATGCCCCACTTCCTCGTTTGGAGGAAACGCATGAAAAGACCCTTCTACCTACCCTTCCTTCCAGCATGGGTAAAACTGCCACTGTAGGATGCCCACCCCATGCCAGACACAGTGCTCAGCCACTCACTTTCATTATTGCACTGAGAGAGGCTGAAATGGGCTCCACGTTCTTCTGCACTTGATGGATATCTTAGACGAAACCTATCTAGCTTTGGGACTGTTAGTCAATCAATGTGGGCCATGGAAGGTGAAGCAGAATGCTTGCTTGCAGTAGAAGGTACTTTCTGTATCCCCAAAGTTAGCTAGCAGGCACATGCACACTCATCTCCTTCCCCGCTGGATAAATACTGGCCTCAAAATCTTGGACATATACTAAAGAGACTCGGGGATGATGGATGGGATATAGTCATCCTGGTTTTTTGTTTTGCTCGTCTATTTTGTTTTTTCACTTTCTATGTTATAATAATGGCTCACAAACTACTTGCCCAGGCTGGCTTTGAATTTTTTTTTTATCCTTCTGCCTCAGTCTCCTGAATAGCTGGGATTACAAACCTGTGTCACCAGGCCCAACTAGATCCTCAGCTTTTAAAGACGAGATTATTTGGCCTCTAAACCAGGAATTCTGGGCACCCTGGAAAGTCTATGATGGAGAAACGGGTCACTAGAGAAGTGTCTGTTTTTATCCCACCAATACCTCTTGAGAAGTGATTTCTCTCTAAAGCCAAAGTTCCTAAGATGAGTCTTTATGTGGACACTTTGGGGGGTGGGGAGCCCTTGACTCCAGGAATGTAACAACAGAAAATAATTAAGGTCTAATGAGGTCAGTGTTCCACCTTAACACCTTTTCAGTTCCAGTTAAAGCCTCTGCTAATTTGCCAAGAAAAACCAGCCTCACTTGGGTTTTATTATTTGAATCACGTCCTGTCTCTTAATTTAAGCGAGAGACTCACATAAGGATTTTTTTTTTAAATTACAATGCCGACTTTCTTCCAGTTGATTACGGTATATGACTCTCTGTTGGAAGGCCATTATTTTTTGCTATGATTTACAAAGCATTTAAAGCGAAATCAATGTAATAAATATTGAAGTATTGTAATAGATAATTCCATATATTCAGCATGAGACAGAGCACAGCCCCAGCTTCACAGTCAGGAGGGCAGCAGGGAGATGATGGGGTGGGGAGTCCCTTGGGAGCCACTTGAGGGGTGCTGTCTCCTTCTTTTGCCCTGCATTCATTTAGCTAAAGTTCTCTGAGCACTCCTGAAGATCCTGAACAGTGGACTTGGGACTAGGGACATGTAGGTGCCAAGGTGTATCCTCCAAGTGCCACAGAGAATGTCCATGCAACAGCCAGCTAGTAAGTAGCAAGGCCACCTGAGTAGATAATCACCAGTCCTTGGGATGGAGTGACTGAGCAGCTTAGCAGGGAAGAGGTCTTGGTTGGTGTGTGTGTGGGGGGGGTCAATCTGGACGGGTCTTCTCCTTCTGCCTCTCCCATCCCTGTCCTACCCTCTCCCCTGCTCTGTTCCCCTTTATCTCTCTTCCCTCCAGACCTCTGCCTATAGCCCACATGTCCTGACCTCTGAGCTACCAAGTTCAGTAGGAAACTGGCAGCTGTGAAAGCTCACAATGGCATGACAAAGAGGAAAGAGGAGAGGAACAAATGGGAGAGGGCACCAGCTCTGCATCCACTGTCTGGGAGTGACCTGACTGGGGACCTGCTTGCTGGGGACAGAGGTCCAGTTCTGAGCTGCCACTCATCTATTTGCCCCGGCCATCTCAAAAGGACTGAGGAGTGGCTTCCTTTCTAGCTCCTCATGTCTGTCTGCCTCTCGGAAGTTTCGTCATCTTCAGAGTAATCGCACAAGTTTCATCGCTACTCCCAGGTTTGGATGCAGGAACTAAAGCCTACCAGTGAAGGAGTGTGTGTGGACCACCAGTCCACTGAGTGGAGGTATGCAAACAATGGGCTTATCTTTGAATAAGGTGAGCATGCCAAGTGTCTGCATGCCCAGTGTGGGCACACCACCACTGGTGGGCATCCCTGGAAGGACTTCAAGGACTATGAACCTGGGGCTTGTGATGGAGTATGGGTGGCAATGTTGATGTGGGTGTTTGGCAGATCCCAGAGGATGGATTGCCCCTTTTACCTCACTACCCCGAGCCTGAACTCAAGCCCCAAGTCCCTAGCTCTGAACAGACGTCACCATAAATTTCAGGAAGGACATGCAGAGGGACAGGAGCAGAGATGGGAGATTTACTACTAACTTGCTTCCTGACACCTCTTTGGCCCATCCCATAAAATAACAATATCGTCACATAAATCAGATGACATCTCAGGGGACTTTACCCTTGTCCTTGCAAGGTCTTTATGGGGAACTTGGGGGCATAGGGGGATGCTCCCTGACAACTGCAATTTCAGTCGACATGGGGGAATCTCAGATTTGGCAGATGCAGGAGGAACGAGCACTCACCATCAGACCCTAAGACAGAACCTGGTAGGGCTGAGAACCTAGAGGGACTGAGGTTGTACCTAAGTGGCAGAACCCTTGCCTACCATGTCTGGGGGCAGGGAGAGGAATTCAACACATACTTTGAGGCAATTCCAGCTCTAATTCCTAGCTGAGTGACTTCAAGTTGCTTTGCCTCTCTAGGCCTTAGTTTATATCATTTTAAAAGCAGGGCAAAGAACTTCTACCTGATAGGGTGTGTGTGAAGATTTACTGCGTGTGATGCCTCAGGATACGGCAGCCATCACACAGCACAAATGTTTTCCCTCGTGTAGGATGCCAGAGCTTATGCATTGTTCCCAGCAGAGGGACCACCGAGTGCTTGGCTCTGCAGAAACGACATCAGACATCAGCCTGCTCCTTGTTCTCTGTCTTCGCCTGTGAGGGTAGAAAGGCGGGATCCTCGTCAGTTCACAATATGGCTGTGACCACATGTCTCTCTCATTCTGCAAGTCGAGTTCATCGTCATAGAAAAGCCCAGAATTAGTAAGAGCAATGTCCCATGGACACTGAGGTGAGTGGGCAAGCGAGAGGCACAAAGACACTGGTACCATTCCTCGCAGGGATGGAAGGGCTCCGTCTAGCGGGTCTCACAGACAGGGTAACCCCAAAGGAGAAATCCTCTGATAGCAGCCTGACAACCATTCCCACGATCTGAGTGATGGAACTGGTCAGGGATGCCTGGGTGCCTGAGGTCCTTGCACTGCGAAATCCCTGGGTGTCCCGTGCAGGCTCTTGGTGCCCTTTCTCTTCCTCCACACAGCATCTTTAGCCATTAAGGATGCCTCCTAGCTTTCCTTACTTTCTGGGCCTCACCTGCCCTCCCCTCACTCCTCCCTATTCATCCCTTACTCTTATCCTCCTCCTACGTTTCCTCTTAGGGTGGTTCTTGAGTCCTTCATCTATCTCTTTCTTTCTCCATGTCTCCCTCCTTCCTCTTTCACAGCCTCCCCGGAGTGCCCTCTGCCAGGAACAGAACCCAGGGCTTCTGCAGAGTAAACAAATGTCTCTGCCACCCGCCCATTTCTTCCTTGGCCTCCCCTTCCTGGTGCTGCCTGCTCCTTCATAGCCTTCATCTTCTTCTCTTTGGTCTGATTCAGGGAAACACAGCACACATGGATGAAGACTGGGGACAGGGGTGGGGGTGCTCCAGCCAGAGCCCCTGCCCTGTCTTTAGTGCAGGAGAATCAGGAGTTCACCCACAGGGCAGCTGTCAGTGCTGGGCGAATGGATGAGTAAAAGTGGGGGGTGGGGAGATGAAACTGTGGGAGGGATTATCTTTAAGTAAAAAGGAAAGGAAGATGGTGGGTAGAATGATGGACTACTTCATAGCAAGCCCCACCCAGGTACCTCAGCCAGGACACCCAGCTGTCCTGCCTTCCTCACTCCCTCCATCTTGAGCCCCACGGCCATCCCAGAAGCTCTCTCTTCACCAGCAAGGCCCATTCGCTTCTCTGATCTTCTGGACAAACCAGAGCACAGGAGGTCCCTCAGCTCCTGGATCACAACTTCAGCCATCCTCAGCTCCCACCGAGGGGCAGCTGGGATGAGGACCCTGGCAACCTGCTCACCGAGTGGTGTCTGGGCAGATTAGAGCCCCAGAGCCAGCAGACCTCTTAGGAGGCCTTTGTGGGGGAGGAGAAGGGGATTTTCCATTCTGTGAGCAACTGGATTACACAGTCAGGGGATCAGGGAGGAACTAGCTGCTTAAGCTGCTGCTTCGGTCCAGCCTCTGTGGTGGCTCTCAGCCTCTCACTTCTCAGCGGGGACCTGAACAAGGTTTTCCTTGCTGGGTTTTGAGGTTTGGGTTTGTTTGTTTGTTTGTTTGTTTTTTGTGATCCAAATCAAGTTGAGAGGCAAAACTAAGTCTCATCTCCCACCCTGTCCTGCAGCTTTGACACAAAATGGGGGTGGGTACAAAAGAAATCAGCTCCCAACCCTCACCTTCCATGAAGGTCTGGAGGTGGAGCTGAAAGAACAGCTCAGAGAGGTGAGGTGACTTGATCTGAGTCACACAGTAGGGCAAGACAAGCAGGATGTTTTCCTGAGTGTGTGGGCTTGTGGGAGCAAAGTCTCTGCGGAATGAGCCATGTCTGTCCCAGGGTCCAGAAAATGTTAGAAGCTCTGCTGTCCTACCCTACAAGTTAGTTCCTGGGCTTCCTGTTAATCACCATGCGCGAAAGGATCCCTACTCCCGTTTGGTCTCTAAAGCTAAAGGGAACTATAGTGGATGGCAGAAGGCGGAGGCGTGGAGATGAGGTTTGAAGAATCCTAAATTTGGGAGCTTAGTAGTAGAGCATATGATTAGATTACCAGACCCTGATTCACACACACACACACACACACACACACACACACACACACACACACACACACAGAGAGAGAGAGAGAGAGAGAGAGAGAGAGAGAGAGAGAGAGAGAGAGAGGAGAGAGAGGGAGACAGAGAAAGACAGGAACAGAGGGACACAGAGACAAAGAGACAGAGAGAGAAGAAGAAAGTAATCTAAGTGTAAGATCTAACCTCGGTTTTACCACTAACTTTCTATGTGACCTTGAACAAACCATCTCCCCTCTCTTAGCTGCAAAATGAATATTAAAAACATTTTAACATGTTTTCAAAATTTTATTGAAGACTGAGTAAGACAGATTGGAAGAACACCAAATACAGCACCTGATATATATTCGTTGTTCAGTAAATAACAGTAGAGGCAAAATTCCTTACCCAAGGAGCTGCGCCCATTCTCCAGAGCGGGAGATCTGCTATGTAATCTGACAGTTGGCTCTTTTCCCCAGGAGGGCATATCCATCATGTCTAGCAGCCCCTGGCCTCCCCCACCTGGTAGAAGGTTACTGGGGGGTCATGCCCCACATCCTGCATCCATTTTCTAGGAAGATTCACCACATAAGAGGCCTCAGGACCCCACCCTCGCCCCATGTGGCCCCTAGAGGCCTCTCGATGACATAATGACCATCTCTGACCTTTCTGATGGCCTGTGCTCCCTCTAGTCAGAAAATTTCTGTGATCCTATGACCCCTACAAGCCCTACCCTGCTAATGGCTTTATGATCTTCCCCCATTGATTTCTCTTTGCCCTCCCTGCCCCACAGTCCCCTTTCAGTAGGTCCTCGTCAAAATAAACAACATTTATGACCAGAGCAAGATTCAAGGTCCACATTGCAAACAAATGCTGAGCCCTTTGAAGGTACCTGGGGAATCCATCATGCTCCGGGGCATCCTGGGGTGTGATGCTCCCCAGGCCCAGGGGGAGCAGGCTGTGAAAGGGCTCTCTGGATCAGGATGTAGGATCCAAGATTTCTGCACCATATCTGGGCTCCCTCTTCGGAAGCGGGAGACAGGTCAGAAAGGGAAAGAGGGACTGTGTCCTACTGGGGTTGAGATGTTCCTGTGGCCAAAGTCTGACTCAGAATGTCATCAGGTGAGGAGATAAGAGGAAAGAGAAGGAAGAAAAAAATAAAAAGGGAAACAGAATGGACAGATATAGCAAGCACACCCCAAAGCATCCCAGCCCAGTCCTAACAGGGCCTCCCTCAGGCCTGACTATCAGCCCAGTACTCACATACACAAAGGAGTCAAGTGGTCCAGGCCAGGTGTGTAGCTCAGTGATAGAGTGCTTGCCTAGAATGTGCAAGGTCCTGGTTTCCATCCCCAATTAAGAAGAAGGAAAGAGAGGTGGGAAGAAAGAAGAAAGGGAGGAGAAAAGAAAAGAAATTTCAACACTATTTTAGAATGTTCAGACAGGATGACTAATAGGAAAAAGGAGACAGTGGGAAAGAGAACCAATCTCATAGGACCTGAAAACCAACCTAGTGTATTGCTAACCCTGAAAGAGCAATGGGCACCCTCCACCAGGATGAACTCTTCCCACCCCTTCCTCTAAACACCCTCCAATGGAGAGGGAGGGCTGCAGGGACAGCTGGCAGGGTTTGTCTCCAAGCCTCAGCCTGGCTCAGCCTCCTCCAGTGGGTTTGCTTTCAAGGGGGACAGAAACTGTTGTTAGAAAATATTAACGCGGGATTCCCAAAGGCCTGGGTCTGAGAGCAGCTTTCCAGGACACACAGCTTAATGCTTCCTTCAGCATCAGAACTGGGCCATGGGCCTGGGGGCTGCTGTTCTCTGAATCCCAGCTGGGGGAGGGAAAGCACACTCCATCCATGTCTTCTCATTTTTCCTGCTAAATATAGCATGTTAAATATAGCATGTTATCAAAACAGGTTAGGTGAGGAATCAGACAGGAAATTTGTGTCTGGCCAGAGGTATCTATCCCATTGATCAGTTAGTGGCTTACATGATGCATATGCATCATATCATCAAAGTTGGATGAGTGAATCAGAACTAGGAGGTCTACAAGAGCCGGAGATGCAGGTATGTGGGGTTTTGTTTTGTTTTGTTTTGTTTTGTTTGCAAGGCAATTATATTTTTTACAAAGTGATTCTCTTTCTAAATTGAATGAATACTTACTTTTATCTGGTGGTGCATGCCTTTGATCCCAGCACTCCTGAAGCAGAGGCAGGTAGATCTCTGTGAGTTCGAGGCCAGCCTGGTCTACAGATAGTTCTACGACAGCCAGGGCTACATAGAGAAATCCTGTCTCAAAAAAAAAAAAATCAGAACTTTTTATGATCTCCAAGTGAATTTAGAATAGCCAGCAGATGTGTGTGTGTGTGTGTGTGTGTGTGTGTGTCTGTGTGTCTGTGTGTCTGTGTGTCTGTGTCCTCCAGGACATAACATTTAGGGGTAGAAAAACCTCAGAGAGTATCTGGACCAATGGTTCTTAACCTTGGCTGAATATGGAATGTCCTAGGAGTGTTCTTTGGTTTTAAATAAGATGCTATGAACCTTCCTCCAAAGATGTTGATTGGATTGGTTTGAAGTCTAGGTATCTGGGGTTTTTTAAAAACAAAAACAAAAACACCTCCCTGATGATTGTGCTGTTGCAGCCAGGGAAGCAATCCATCCATGTAGGCCAATATTTCACTTTACAAATAGACTTTCCAAATAGCCACACAGTTGACCCATAGCAGAATGGAGAGTAGAGGAGTCGATCCACTATCCCAGCCCTTCTATGTCTCTCTGGGATGTTTGTGAAATGAACGACAAAGGTGGGCATGGTGGCACAGGCCTGTAATCTCTGCACTGGGGAAGTTTTAGCACAAAATCTAGGCCAACCCGGTCTACTTCGGAAGACCTTCTCAATAGAGAGTAAGAGGGGGTGGGAGGGGAGCCTGAGACTTCTTGTGAGTGCCTCCATCTACACAGACCAGCCTCCCAGTTCCATCTCCCAACCCTGCACTTTCACGTTTTTGTCAGAGCCCAAGAAGTCTGATACTTCTACCCTGTTCCTCTAAGTTCTCCATCTTAAAGATCTCCAGATTACTGTAAGAAAAACATGGAAAATTTCCCTCTCTAAATCTGTCAACAGCTGCCAAGGGTCCTATGGAAATTCTTGCTCCTTGGCTAGATGAAACAGGGCAATGACTGTCAGCACGGCACGCAGGGGAGGGGGGAAGGGGGAGGGGGGAGTGCAGAGGGCAGTGATGACGTGCACAGGTCAACAGACACATAAAGATGTTTAGGTACCTGTGCAGAGGCCCTCCTGTATGGGGCACACCGTCTGCAATCAGAACACTGCAGTGAGAATATTTACCATATGGATGGTAAAGATCCATGTGTGCTTTGACACCCATGTTGATGTTTCTGTGGCAGTCTATGTATGTGTATGAAAAAATGTGTGTAAACGCATTAGAGACTCTGACCTTGTGCCTTAGGTGTGCACTGGTACACCCACCTGGAATAGTAGGCAAGTGCATAAGCAAAATTCCCATCTACATTTTCCTGTGGAAGCACACAGATGAAGCAGATACGCATGTGGCAGGCTAGCTGTGTGACTGTGTGTGACAGGCAGTCTCTATGTATGATGATGGTGCAGGTCTATGTGTGAGAGAGGTTTCTGCCGTTTCTATCACGCTTCCAAGTAATCACTGGGAAATGCATGTGTCGGGTAACAGTATCTTTCATGCTTAAATATGTCTCGGCATATATAAATGAAACATGATACTGTGCTGAGCGAGATGCTGCATATTAGTGTTGTTTGTCATTGATAGAATTAAATAATCCATGCAAAACCCTGGTAGCATTTCTTACGGTTTTATTTAACACTGTTTTGGCCAAGCAGCATTTGACTGGTGCCTACACGCTGCAGATCACTACAGCAAATGTGAAATTTGGAGATTATAGCATACAACACATGAGAAGTATAGCAGACGAGTGTTATCTAAAAATCCCATTGGCCCCACCTTCCCTTGGGCTCCCGTCTTTGCTTGCTTTCTTCAAGCTTGGTTGAGGGTCACCCCTTCACATTTTGCTAGGAGGCCTCTGCATCTGTGGTAAAGGGAAATAAAGAAAGGGAGGTAAGAATTTAGGGTGTGGGGAGAGATAACACTCCAGGCTCTGGGTCTGGAATGTGTCTGCTCCTCCTAGTGTGTCAGAAGCAAGCCCAAACCCTAGCGTGAGTAAAAAACAGGAAGACGAAGGCAAGCACCTTTACACTCCTGCAGGCCCTCATCCTGACTGACGTCACTCATCCAGAAGAGGGAAAACAGACTGCATTTATCAAATGACTGGCAAATCCTTCCTGAAAAGAGCCATCAAATCAGGTCCCTGCTTCTTTTGTTTAAGAAGAAACTATATCCTTGCTGGGCAGTGGTGGCGCATGCCTTTAACCCCAGTACTTGGGAGGCAGAGGCAGGTGGATCTTTGCGAGACCATATCTAGTGAGTGCCAGTACAGCCAGGACTACATAGTGAGCACCAGTTTCAAAACAAAGCAAACAACAAAAAACAACAAAGGTTTAGCCAGCCAGCTGTGGAGGGAGACACTTTTAATCCCAGCACTGAGGAGGCAGAGGCAGGCCTACAGAATAAACTCTGTAACAGCTAGGGCCACACAGGAAAACAAAACAAAACAAAAAGAATGAAGGCTGGTCAGGGGACTTGAATGCCAGCTCCGTTTCTAATATGAATGACCCGAGGCAAAGCGAAACTGGCTGGCTGGGAAAGCAGGGTCTCCATCTGTAAAGTCAAGCTCCAATGTGAATAAGAAGGTGCTGGAAGAAGAGCTTACCGGCTGCTGACACTTAAAAGAAGTCACACTTTATCCCAAAGAAGATAAATAAATGACCTTGCAGATCCTTCCAGATTTGCCCAGGACTCCACCTGGAACCTTGTTCTCCTTGATGTTCTGTGGCTCCCATCCACGGAGCTCCTCCCTCTGCCCATCTTTCTGTCCTTGAAGCTCCTCTCACTGCCTTCTGTCCTACCTGAACATCCCAGCACGATGAGGCCAGGGAAGCTAAACCTAATCTGAGTAGCAACTGGACTTACCCCACTCTACAAATACTGTCATTACCAGCTAAGTAGTCACCAGCACTGCCTTCTCAGCGAACCTCCAGACTCTCCATCAGCCAGCCTGAGTGGGGACAGCTGGATGGCAGCATCAGTAAGTACCATGCCATCCTCGCACTGCTGAAGTTGAGAAGCTGGCCCTCCAAGGCCGTCTCCTGAGACAATATAGAAAAGAAGAAAATAACATAAAGAAGTCTCCTGATGTTTGGATTCAAAGTGCGAACAGTAGAAAGTAACACACACACACACACACACACACACACACACGCATGCATGCTCTCCACAAAGACAAAAATCATGAATCATCTTCATGACTGAGCATTGCAGCATTAGGTAATATTCTCAGAGGCCCAAGGTTTTCAGCCAAATCCCAGGTCTAAGCACAAGGACACTGCATAAATCCCTCCCCTTATGAAAGGCCAGTCTGAGCAGATGGGACCACTCTTAAGTAAACTGCAGAGCCCCCCTCCCCTTTGCCGGGCTCAAAAGGAGAGGCAGGGGGCTGGCCCTCCCATCCTGGGAGCTGGAAGCCAACCTAGTGGCAGAGGCCGAAGCTGTTAATTCTGCAGCTCATGCTCACATCTCCAGCTCCTCTCTCTGGGGGAAGGAATCCATCCCTTTGACCACATAATCCTCCCTCCCAGCCCTAAGGGGAGGTCAGGCTGGAGGGGGCTGCAGCAGAACAAGTGGTGGCCAGAGGTGAGAAACCAAACAGAGCTTGGAGAGCTGACCTGGCAGAAGGAGGTGAGAAGCAAGGACCACCCCCAACCCCCACCACCCACCCCCACCACAGTTTATCTCCAGACCAAACTTGGATGTCACCTCACAGCCATCCCACTTACTGATAACCATCATCATTAATATTCATTTTTTAAAAATACATTAGCGAAGAATGAGATAAGTAACTAAGCACTCAGAGGAGGGAGAGAGCATCTCAGAAATTCTGTCTCCCCTAGACCAATATGGTACCAACTCCTACCCCAGGTCCTGCCCCCTTTCCCCAGGTGTGTCAGGAAGACACAAGGCAGGTGGATGGAGAAAGAGACAGACTCAGGCACCCCAGGTGCTCACCAAGAAATGCACAGACTGTGAAATTACACCAGGGCTGGACAACTTAGCACCACGCATGAACCCTTGGGGTACTGAAATAATTAACTTGCTAATCAGCTACACCTTGTTCTTTCCTTTCTCCCTGGAAAAACAAAAAATGCAAATCGCCTTCCCATGTCAGTCACTTGGAAACAAACAATGCTTTTGAAGAAACACACCCTCTGTGGCAGCCCAGACTAAAATGGGTCCCGGTGCATCCTGCTGCTTCCCCCTGCCCACCACTGCCCACCTGGCTTCCCAGAGTCCAGAGACAGAGGTGCAGGGTCTTTCTATCCCCAACAGAGCCTTTCCATCTCTGCTAAGCTTTCCCGCTTGGGCCCTCTTTAGCCTGCTTGCTGGCGCTAAACAGCCAAGATCCATGTGGAGAAAAGAGGATTGATTAGAATCGTAATAATAATCCCTGGCATTCGTCCGGCTTTAGCGGTTACAAAGTGTTTTCACACATTATCTCATTCGGTCAGAGGAAGTCGGAGCTGGAAGGGACATCGGCAATCATTTAGCCCAATCTCCTGCATACAGACGGGGAAACTGAGGCCCAGAAAGGTTAAATAGCTTCTTCAAAGGCTGGGGATAGTGTGGCCAGGTAGCCTTGCTTATTGTCTAGAATCTTGTGCTGCCCGAGAGCCTCTGAAATGAGGCAAGGAATATAACTGGCTTTTTTTTTTTTTTTTTGCTACATCACAAATACAAACCAACAAGTCAAACAATTAACAAGACATGAAAATGAATGAAAGCTACTCCTATAAGCAGTGGTCTCTGTAGGGGGAAGAGGGGAGACTGACAAGGAGGGGAGAGAGTGAGTCCGAGTCCAGATGGACAGGTTAATGCAAAGACACCCCCCTACACACAATGCCACTGTCTCTCTACGCTCATCTCCTGGGGTTTAAAAATGAGAACGTTAGACACTTTGAGGTTTGGGGCTTAATGTGGAGCACGTTGGCAGGAAAGAGCTTTTCTTGAATTCTAATCTGGCACCTCCACTGGAGGGTTCACAGTATAATAGGTTCGTGTGTGCATGTGTGTGTCCACGCAAAACATTAGATGTAGCAGTGAAAAACACCCATCTTGATCCTTGTACAGATCAGATAATTTGCAAATTAATGGCTCTTTCCCTCCAAGGCTCTGAGAAGGTTAAAAAAAAAAGCTTTCTGAAGAAGGGACTATGTGGATAAAAGACAGAAACCAGAAATATAAATAGGGCAAAAGAAGCCACATGGACACAGTTCTGCCAGGAACATATCTCCTTGTGAAGGGCACATGTGTCCAGCCTTCCTCTGCTTCCTGTGACTCTTAATTTAAAAGATAAAACTGCTTTGGTCCTCAGATGCCTGCTCTATTTGCAGATGTATTTATAAATGTGCAAGACACCATTTCTGGGTTCTAGGTTTTAAATTCATCACTTCTCACCCTTCTTCTGCCTTCTGAAGTCTCCCTTTGCCTGTCAGTGGAACTTCTGTCTGCCCCCATTGCCCACGCCAGTTGGAAGGTAAGCGGTTCCTTTGTGTGTTCATTTATTACTAAGCCCAACTCTTTTCCCTCTAAAACTCCTTCTTCTCCCTGTTGAGCTGACCATGCTTGTGGATTTATGAAGAGAGATGTTTTAGCAGAAATCCCCCAGAGTGTCCCATCAGCCCTAAATCCCAGGCCCGCTCACCCCCCCAAGACCCTATGACACACAGCATGCCAACACGGCTTCCTCTTGCCTATGCATTAGCCATCCATTGTGGCAACCTGACATCTCTCACACATAAAACCGTAAGAGAGAAATAAAATATCTGTCTCTTGGCGAAAATAAAGCTTTGCCTCCCTCCTGATGTATAGGATATAAAATAAAGCCGCGGCTCCAATAGTGGCTTTTCCTTATGCCGGAGTTGCCTTTGCACACACGGAGACAATGAAGACGGATGGTTTGGGACGAGGCCCAGCCTCCTGGGGCCGCCTTCACCCTCTTTTATTATAGTCTCTCTCCACCTCCCTGCCTTTTTCTTTCTTCTTCACTTTCTTCCCTTTCTGGTTTCTATTTGCCTTTTATATGCCCTTCTCTTTCTCTGCCCTGAAATTGTATTCCTTTTGCTTGTTTTTCTCTTCCTTCTTTCTTCTTTTTTTCCTCTTAAAGCATGACAGTGAGGTTGAGAAGAAGCCAAGCGTCTCACCTCTTCTGACATACCAGCCACCTCTCTTGGTCCGCCCATCACCCTCGGCTCTCTCTGGACCTCTAGTCCCTAGAAATAATACTGCTGTTACTGCTTGGGGACTTGCTTTGGTCAAATGTACAAAGGCCCCCAAGGGGCAATTAAGAATTGTGTTTAGTGAGACTGCGAGTTATTTTGTTTCCCTAGGAAACTGTGTGCCCTCCACCTGGGTCTCTGACTCTATTTACTTAGCCTCTAAGGAGGCCAACAGAAGACACTGCTACCTCAGAGGTTTGACAGTTGACCTTCACCTCCCAAAGCCTGGACACTCCATCAACTGACACATAGTGGACCTTGGGTCCCTTCAGCCAACTCAGCTACCAAAAGACAGAGCAGCCCCCTGCTTCTGTTCCCTGGTCCTGAGGCCTGAGCATGTAGTGGGGTGAGTGTGTGGAGCCTTCTCCCTGCCCACACAGAGCTGTAACACAGGCACAGAGGCATGGCTGCCCTGCCTTCCTTCCCATCCACTACACATTCTTCCCTACCTAGCAGCAGGCACGTCACTCCTCCTTCGTCCCCAGAGACCTCAGCTCTGCCAGATGACAGCCACTCCGTGGACTTCCATGTCTGACTGGATTTCTGTAACTTTTTTCCTCATCCATGGCCTAGGCTCATCCCCTCTACTGCTCTCTCTTCATCCTTCTCAGGTTGTCCCAGCCATCCTAAAATCCTCTCCGGCTCTGTCAGGGACTGCAGGATGCATCTCTCCGAGGTCCTGGAAAGAATAGACAGTGACTGCAGGTAGCTC